>NC_092822.1:133452500-134093750 GCF_023375885.2 Dermacentor andersoni | reverse complement strand
AGCCCAGAGTTGTTCAGCCAGAAGAGGGCTGCGGAGAACCGCTTCCCATCTGGCCGAGCTGTTATCGATGCTAGAGCGTGACCGGGCACACCGCCAGAGCATGTGGTCTAACGTCGCTATTTCTCCACAATCGTGGCAGGTAGCACTCCTTAGATTTTATTTTTATTTCCTTGAGATTTTTTTTCCGGATTGATTTTATGTAAGAGCGACGGATTGGGATAGGTATTCGTTTATAGTAGACGGAGCGTTGATGCTTCAGCTCTATTGAGCTGCGGATGAGGAACAAAGGTTCTACGGCTGAGATAGTAGTGTTTAGTAATCTCGTTGTAGGTGGAGCGCGTGTCCCTGTTCTCTGGGGAGTCGGCTTCCGATTGGTCAAGGGTGGCGCTGTGGGCCTGTTCACGCACAGCCCCATGAGCCGACTCGTTGAGGTTGGAAGGAGCACCCTTTATCGGACCCTCATGTGGGGGAAACCAATAAATGAAGTGGTGCGTGATTGCCTTGCCCTTAAGAAGTCTGAGGGCCTGTTTGGAAGCTGTGCCTTTTTCAAATGCTCTGACTGCAGATCTTGAAACACTATAGATGACATCCCGTGAGCTGTCCAGCAGGGCTAGTGCAAAAGCCATTTGTTCAGCTATTTAGGAGTCCCTCGTCCGAACCGAGGCAGCATTGGTGATTCCTTGACGACCATCGACAGTGACGATGGTGAACGCCCGACGTCTCTTACAAGAAGCGGCATCGACAAAGCTGACCTGTCGCTGATCACTGTGTTTGCCTAAGGAGGTTGGCCGCCCTTGCCCTCCTTCTACCGTGATTATGATCGGGGTGCATGTTCCTAGGTATGAGCGCGACCGTAATGCTCTCACGAATCGACGGAGGAACGTCAGAAAACTCCTCCGCTACTCTATCGGGATGATATCCGAGTTCCTGCAAAATGGATCTCCCTGCTTTCGTTGTAGTGAGGCGAGTTAGCTGTGCGCGCTCCTGGGGCTGTGCAATCTCTTCGAGAGTATTATGAGTGCCAAGCTGCATTAAGCGCTCTGTACAAGTGTATACGGGTAAACGGAGAACCCGCTTAGTATTCTTCCTAAGCTCTGCATTCAATTTATTCCGCTTTGCCCGTTTCCATCGATGCATGGCTACCACGTATGTAAAGTAGCACAGAACGAATGCATGATTAGTCGAATGAGGTTATCCTTCTTGAGTCCATGGTGCCGATTTGATACCCTCCGAACTAAACGAACTGCACCTTCAGTTTTAGCAATTAGCTTGCGTATAGTCTTGCGATTTTTACTCCCTGACTCAACGATCATGCCTAAGACCTTGATTGAATCGACTCTAGGTATGCGGCAACTGTTTCTTGTATATAGGTTAATGTAAGTGTAGGTGATGTCCACCCCTTGGGCCTTGGACCGCGTTTCTTGGGGCTATACAGTAAGAGTTCCGACTTCAAGGGGGAGCATCTGAGACCGCTGGGTTCCAGATAGGTTTCGATAGTGTCTATGGCCTCCTGTAAGGCTCCCTCAACCTGACCCTCATTGGCTCCTGTGCACCGTATAGTTATATTGTCACGAAAAGACAATTAAAGATGTACCAGGTGTCGGCGAGACAGACAGTTGTACAAGATGGCGTACACAAAACTCAAGCCGGCGTCCGCAGCCTCGACTACTTCTTCTTCTGCCCCCACCTCTTGCCGAGCGCGCATTCCAGTCACTTCTTTCTTAGCGCTGGCGCGTGACACCTAGCGGCATTATTCCGCCAAAAGAAAAGCATCGACCCCGATGCTTACTAAACTACGATGCTTACTAAAAGAAACTGGAAGTATGGAAGTCGTATGACATCGGGTTGGCGCCGCCTTAACGCGCGATATACGGTTTGAGGCGAACAACATGCACTGTCTCCGAGTGGTGCTGTCGACGCCGAGGCGACGCGGCACCGTCGGGAATGACCTCATAGTTCACTTCACTAACGCGGCGTATCACTTTGTAGGGTCCAAAGTATCTACTAAGTAGCTTCTCAGATAAGCCCTGGCGACGGATTGGCGTCCACACCCAGACTTGGTCACCTGGCTGGTACTCAACTTGCCGATGTCGAAGGTTGTAGCGTCGTGCGTCTGTACTCTGCTGTTTCGTGATGTGTATGCGGGCGAGTTGACGAGCTTCCTCTGCGTGTTGAGTAAGTTGCTCGGCGTCGGAAGTAAGTGATGCGTCAGTGTCATGCGGGAGCATTGCGTCTAGCGTAGTCTGGACCTCGCGCCCGTAGACAAGACGGAACGGTGTGAATCGTGTGGTTTCCTGAATGGCGGTGTTGTACGCGAATGTAACGTACGGCAGGACTTGATCCCATGTTTTATGCTGCACGTCTACATACACAGACAGCATGTCAGCAATGGTTTTGTTTAGCCGTTCCGTCAGTCCGTTGGTCTGCGGATGATAGGCAGTGGCCTTGCAATGCTGCGTGCAGCTCAACTCGAATATCTCCTCTATCAGTTGGGCTGTAAAGGCAGTTCCTCTGTCGGTGATCACGTATGATGGGGCACCATGTCTGAGCACCATGTCATTATCTGATCGATAAAGAACTGGGCAACTTTGTAGGCCGTGGCCCGTTGTACAGCTTTCGTCTCGGCGTAGCGTGTTAGATAGTCTGTGGCGACTATAATCCACTTGTTTCCGCTGGCTGACAAGGGAAAGGGTCCCAGAAGATCCATGCCGATTTGATCAAACGGCGCGCTAGGTGGTGCGATGGGTTGGAGTAACCCCCCGGGTTTCAAAGACGGCGATTTCCTGCGTTGACACTCACGGCAGCTTTGCACGTAACGCTTCACCGTGGTAGAAAGTCTGGGCCAGTAGTACGTCTGGCGTACTCTTGCAAGCGTACGTGAAAATCCCAAGTGTCCAGACGTGGGCTCATCATGGCAGGCTAGGAGAATGTCATCACGGAGGGTGGCAGGTACGACCAATAGACACTCTTTGTCGCTGGCACTCGAGTTTTTCTTGCAGAGGACGCCCTGTCGGAGGCAGAAGGTCGAGAGACAGCGAGAAATGTGTCGTGGAATTGTAGCATCCTTGCCTTCTAGGTGATCGATGAGAGGGCGTATTTCGGCGTCTTCGTGCTGCCGTCTGATCATGTCTGATGCGGTGAGGGCCCCAAGGAATGCGCCGTCTTCGTCCATCTCCTTATCGCAAGTTTTGACGGGAGCGCGCGACAACGTGTCCGCATCTTCTTGTTTGCGGCCCGATTTGTAGACGATGGTAACATCGAACTCCTGCAGACGGAGACTCCATCGAGCAAGTCGCCCGGACGGGTCTCGTAAGTTGGCTAACCAACACAAGGAATGGTGGTCTGTCACCACCTTGAAAGGGCGACCGTAGAGATAAGGCCGAAATTTCATGATGGCCCACACAACCGCTAGACACTCTTTCTCGGAGGTGCAGTAGTTGATCTCGGCGCGTGAAAAGGTGCGACTGGCGTAAGCGATCACTCGCTCGACGCCTTCCTGGTGTTGAACGAGTACCGCGCCAAGACCGATGTTGCTTGCGTCGGTATGCACCTCGGTGTCAGCGTCCTCGTCAAAGTGAGCGAGGACGGGTGATTCCTGCAGGCGCTGCCGTAACTCGGTGAAAGCTGCGTCCTGCTCATCCGTCCAAACGAAGGGTGTGTCTTCTCGCGTGAGGCGTATGAGTGGTTCGGCGATCCGGGAGAAATTAGCGATGAAGCGACGATAGTACGCACACAGACCGAGAAAGCGACGTACTGCTTTCTTGTCACGAGGAGTCGGAAAAGCAGCAACAGCAGATGTTTTGTCTGGGTCAGGCTGGACGCCGTCGGTGTTCACGGCATGAGCGAGAAACTTCAACTCTTCGTAACCGAAGTGACACTTTTCTGGCTTTAGTGTGAGATTAGCGGAGCGGAGCGCCTCAAGTACCGCCTCTAAACGCTTCAGATGTTCTTCGAAGGTCGCCGCGAACACGATGACGTCATCTAAGTATACTAAACAAATGTGCCACTTCAGACCCGTCAGAAAAGTGTCCATCATTCTCTGGAATGTGGCCGGTGCAGAACACAGGCCGAATGGAACTACTTTAAATTCGTACAGTCCATCCGGGGTAACAAAGGCAGTTTTTTCGCGATCTCGTTCGTCAACTTCGATTTGCCAATATCCGCTCTTCAGATCTATGGATGAAAAATACCTGGTTCGCCGGAGTCGATCTAACGAATCATCGATCCGGGGAAGCAGATAAACGTCTTTTTTTGTGACGTTATTCAACTTTCTATAGTCAACGCAGAATCTAAGCGTTCCGTCTTTCTTTTTGACGAGGACCACCGGCGATGACCAAGGGCTTTGGGATCGTTGTATGACGTCATCGTCAAGCATTTCTTTCACTTGTGCATTAATCACGTTGCGCTCTTTTGCCGATATACGATAAGGCAGTTGTCGTATGGGACGAGCGTCGTCATACGTGATTATGCGGTGTCTCGTGATGGGCGTCTGGCGTACCTTAGATGAAGATGCAAAGCACTCCTTGAGCCGAAGGAGCAACTCGCGCAGAGCTTTCTGCTTTTCCTCCGAAAGGTCTGAATTGATGTCGATATTGCCGAGTGTCTGAGCTGGGTTCTCCTTTGTCGCAGACGCAAAGCATTCAGCAACGTCTGCTATGGGCTCAGCGAAAGCGATAGTAGTACGACGAAATAGGTGCCGATGTTCCTGGCTGAAATTCGTCACGAGGAGCGCCGAAAGTCCACCTCGAAGCATAATGAGACTGCGGGCTGCACATACACGATGAGTCAGCATAACAGAGGAATTGCCCTCTGCAACAGCTTCGCCGTCACGCAGATCGTCGCATACGACCATTACCAGGACACTTGCGCGTGGTGGTACAGTTACACTGTCGGCGTAAACTCGAAGCGCGTTACGTCGGTAATTGTCGCGGTTATTCGCTGCTCTTTCTGTCGAAAAAGTTACTGTGCGCTCCCGGAAGTCTATAATGGCACCATACTCTCGCAGAAAGTCGACGCCCAAGATGAGGTCCCGAGAACAATCGCGGAGTATAAGGCAGCTGGCTGGAAACATGGACACACGAATTTGTACTCTGACCGTGCACATGCCCAACGGTGTTACGATATGCCCGCCAGCAGTACGAATTTGCGTTCCAGACCAAGGCGTGATAACTTTTCTAAGTTCGGTCGCTAGTTTTCCGCACAAGATTGAGTAGTCGGCCCCTGTGTCCAATAAAGCACTAACGTGGCGGCCATCGAGCACAACAGGTATGTCAAGCGAGAGTCTGTCGCTGAGTTCGGCTGCTGTCGTCGTTGAATCGTGCTGAATGTACCGTGCTCGCGTCGATGGGAGGTCTTCGGAAGGGCGATTATCAGCGGCCTCGCCCCCGAAGGTCGCTGTTCTTAGTTTTCCCGGCGAGGGCTTGGCGATCGTCCCTGCGCTGCCATTGGAGGGCTTCTAGGTGCGGGGGACAAACGCCTGGGGGACGGCGAGCGCGACTGCCGCTGCGGGAACAGTGGCATACTCTGCTGGGTCAAGTATTCTTCAATCGCCCTAGGCCTTTCGCCATGTCTGGGCCTAGGTGAATCCACGGCAAAACCTTGCAGTCCGAGGCGGCGGTATGGGCCCTCGCGGTATACGTGACCGGCTTCTCCACAATGATAGCACAGAGGCCTTCTGTCCGGGGTACGCCAGACGTCAGATTTCCTTTGCAGTGGGCGACGATCCTCCATGCGTTGGATCGGTTGCACAGATGGGAGCGGGGGGACGTATGACGCGGCGTAAGACGTGGCGGGGTCGAAATGGGTCGGAGCGGGGACAGGGACTCGCCTCAAAACTTCCGCATACGATGGCCGCTGCAACTGTGCTGTCACAGGCGGCGCATTGTTGCTTGGAATGGGACCTTGGATCGCTTGCTGCACTTCGTTCCTCACGAGGGCAGATATGGAACCTAGCGTGGGCTGAGGCGGACAGGTGAGCCGTTGAAGCTCATCACGCACCACAGAACGGATAAGATCTCGGAGAACATCCACGTTTCCAAAGGCAATCGCGTCCGTCAGTGAAGCAGCGTTCGCGTGCCTGTCATACGGAGCTGAGCGCTGGTCCGAAGGTGAAGTTGGGTTCAATTGCCTTTCATAGAAGGCTGAGCGCTGGTGTAACATCTTTTCCATCGTGGTGGCTTCGGTTAAGAATTCAGCCACGGTCTCCGGCGGGCTTCGAACAAGGCCAGCAAATAGCTGTTCCTTAACTCCTCGCATTAGATGGCGCAGCTTCTTTTCCTCGGACATGGTTGGGTCCACCCGACGGAAGAGGCGCGTCATATTGTCACGTGGTCGTGACTTCAAAGAACACAGCAGCAATACTGTGAACGACAAAACTAACTTTTATTGGGCGAACCTGTGCCCACAAAACAGGCTACACTTAAGCACAACGATAGCGGCGAACACAGTCGGCGATCGTCGAAAATCTGATCAGCGGGTCAAGCGCGTCGGCTTTTATACAGCAGTCATCGAATGTTCCAGACTAATCGTTGGGACCCGCATGCCTTCTACAAAGTTCTACACAATTCGCGTCAAGCGATGAAATCAGATAACGCGAGGTTCGGCGACAACAGACAGCCGGGTAGAAGCATCGATAACTTTCCAGAAACGTCGGATACACGCAGGCGCGTCCCGCGCTGTGCGATTACAGATTGTTAAGCGGCGAAACGTGGTCGCCCGATAAAGATAAGTACACGTGTCAATACCCCCCTCATAAAAAGCATCGACCCGATGCTGCAAACAAACGAAAAACGGCTTTTATACAGCAGTCATCGAATGTTCCAGACTAATCGTTGGGACCCGCATGCCTTCTACAAAGTTCTACACAATTCGCGTCAAGCGATGAAATCAGATAACGCGAGGTTCGGCGACAACAGACAGCCGGGTAGAAGCATCGATAACTTTCCAGAAACGTCGGATACATGCAGGCGCGTCCCGCGCTGTGCGATTACAGATTGTTAAGCGGCGAAACGTGGTCGCCCGATAAAGATAAGTACACGTGTCAATATCCTCGACGTACGACGTCACGCTCTCGTTCGGCAGATGAATGCGGGATTGGAGCGCCCGTTCGGTTCGTTCACGGCGATCAGCATTGGTGTAGGTCTCTAGCAAGGCACGACGGAACTCGAGCCACGATTTTATGAGCCCTTCTCGGTTCTCGTACCAAGTGCGGGCACCGTCCTCCAAGCTGAAGTAGACGTTCCTCAACTTAGCCGCGTTGGTCCATTCATTTATCTCGGCAACGCGCTCAAACTGGACTAACCAGTCTTCTACATCCTCGAATATATCTCCGTGGAACACTTTCGGCACCCGGAGATTCTGCAGCAGGTACTGAGTTGCCGTTGTGGCCGTACCTTGAATAACGGTCGATAGAGAGGTCGATGTTCCTTCCATATTGGTCCGTGGGGGCGTCGATGTTGCTACGGAGAGATGGTCAAGCTCCGGAGGCAATCCTCGGATTCTCCTACTGGCCCGGTGAACAGGAGTGTCCACTAGTATGGGACTGGTACTCCTGCTACCAGGAGGAGTTCGTGGCATCGGATGAAGCGTACCCCGCACCTCCACCAGTTTTGTCACGAAAAGACAATTAAAGATGTACCAGGTGTCGGCGAGACAGACAGCTGTACAAGATGGCGTACACAAAACTCAAGCCGGCGTCCGCAGCCTCGACTACTTCTTCTTCTTCTGCCCCCCCTCTTGCCGAGCGCGCGTTCCAGTCACTTCTTTCTTAGCGCTGGCGCGTGACACCTAGCGGGAATATCATCAGCACACATACATCAAACGCCATAGCCGCCTATGCAAACGCATAGTGTTGAACGCATCAAACACATAGTGTGTTTGATGCGTTCAATCTCGTGAAGCTTTCTGCTAAGGTCGACCATGGCTGTATTCAATAAACAGGGGAAAATGAGTGACCCCTGTGGGGTGACCCTCTCGCCAAATTCCAGCAGTTGTGATTCGAGATCGCCCACTCGTAGGGTAGCCTTCCTATCCGAGAGGAATGATGTAACATAGTTGGAAAATCTTTCACCGAGGTTGAGCCGAGATATCGAGGCTAGGATATGCGAATGTAGAACGTTGTCGAAGCCCTTTTAGAGATCAAGCCTCAAAACGACCCGTGTGTCGCTAGAGTAGTTGTCTATGATTTGATGCTTAATCAGTTTCATGGTATCCTGTGTGGATAGGCCTGGGCTGAATCCAAACATCATCATCATCATCATCACCATCATCACCATCCTAGTTACACCCACCGCAGGGCAAAGGCCTCTCCCATAGTTCTCTAACTACCCCGGCATGTACTAATTGTGGCCATGTTGTCCCTGCAATGCCGGCCAGTCCGGACAGGCCGCCATTGGAATATGAACCTGGCAACGCTTAACGCTAGAACGTTATCTAGTGAGGCAAGTCTAGCAGTGCTATTGGAGGAAATAGAGGGCAGTAAATGGGTTATATAGAGCTCAGTGAAGTTAGGAGGACAAAAGAAGCATATGCAGTGCTAAAAAGCGGCACGTCCTGTGCTACCGGGGCTTAGCGGAGCGACGAGAACTAGGAGTCGGATTCCTGATTAATAAGAATATAGCTGGTAACATACAGGAATTCTATAGCATTAACGAGAGGGTGGCAGGTCTTGTTGTGAAACTTAATAAGAGGTACAGAGTGAAGGTTGTACAGGTCTACGCCCCTAAATCCAGTCATGATGACCAGGAAGTCGAAAGCTTCCATGAAGACGTAGAATCGGTGATGGGTAGAGTGAAAACAAAATACGCTATACTGAGGGGCAACTTCAATGCCAAGGGAGGCAAGAAGCAGGCTAGAGACAAGGAGGGGAATATGGCAGAGGCACTAGGAATAGCAGGGGAGAGTTATTAGTAGACTTTGCAGAACAGAATATTATGCGAATAATGAATACCTTCTTCCGCAAGCGGGATAGCCGAAAGTCGACCTGGAGGAGCACGAACGGCGAGACTAGAAATGAAATAGACTTCATACTCCGCGCTAACCCTGGCATCATACAAGATGTGGACGTGCTCAGCAAGGTGCGCTGCAGTGACCATAGGGTGGTAAGAACTCGAATTAGCCTTGACCTGAGGAGGGAACGGAAGAAACCGGTACATAAGAAGCCAATCAATGAGTTAGCGGTAAGAAGGAAAATAGAGGAATTCCAGATCAAGCTACAGAACAGGTATTCGGCTTTAACTCGGAAAGAGGACCTTAGTGTTGAAGGAATGAACGGCAATCTTGTGGGCATCATTAAGGAGTGTGCAATAGAAGTCGGTGGTAACTCCGTTAGACAGGACACCAGTAAGCTATCGCAGGAGACGAAAGATCTGATCAAGAAACGCCAATGTATGAAAGCCTCAAACCCTACAGCTAGAATAGAACTGGAAGAACTTACGAAGTTATTCAACAAGCGTAAAACAGCTGACATAAGGAAGTATAACATGGATAGAATTGGACATGCTCTCAGGAACGGAGGAATCCTAAAAGCAGTGAAGAAGAAGCTAGGAATTGGCAAGAATCAGATGTATGTGTTAAGAGACAAAGCCGGCAATATCATTACTAATATGGATGAGACAGTTCAAGTGGCTGAGGAGTTCTGTAGAGATTTATACAGTACCAGTGGCACCCACGACGATAATGGAAGAGAGAATAATCTAGAGGAATTCGATATCCCAGAAGTAACGCCGGAAGAAGTAAAGAAAGCCTTGGGAGCTATGCAAAGGGGGAAGGCAGCTGGGGAGGATCAGGTAACAGCAGATTTGCTGAAGGATGGTGGGCAGATTGTTCTAGAAAAACTGGCCAGCCTCTATACGCAATGCCTCAAGACCTCGAGCGTACCGGAATCTTGGAAGAACGCTAACATAATCCTAATCCATAAGAAAGGCGACGCCAAAGACTTGAAAAATTATAGACCGATCAGCTTACTGTCCGTTGCCTACAAAGTATTTACTAAGGTAATTGCAAATAGAATCCGGAACACCTTAGACTTCCGTCAACCAAAGGACCAGGCAGGATTCCGTAAAGGCTACTCAACAATAGATCATATTCACACTGTCAATCAGGTGATAGAGAAATGTGCGGAATATAACCAACCATTATATATAGCTTTCATTGATTACGAGAAAGCGTTTGATTCAGTCGAAACCTCAGCAGTCATGGAGGCATTGCGGAATCAGGGTGTAGACGAGCCGTACGTAAAAATACTGAAAGATATCTATAGCGGCTCCACAGCCACTGTACTCCTCCATAAAGAAAGCAACAAAATCCCAATAAAGAAAGGCGTCAGGCAGGGAGATACGATCTCTCCAATGCTATTCACAGCGTGTTTACAGGAGGTATTCAGAGACCTGGATTGGGAAGAATTGGGGATAAGAGTAAATGGAGAATACCTTAGTAACTTGCGCTTCGCTGATGATATTGCCTTGCTTAGTAACTCAGGGGACCAACTGCAATGCATGCTCACTGATCTGGAGAGGCAGAGCAGAAGGGTGGGACTAAAAATGAATCTGCAGAAAACTAAAGTAATGTTTAACAGTCTCGGAAGGGAACAGCAGTTTACGATAGGTAGCGAGGCACTGGAAGTGGTAAGAGAATACATCTACTTAGGACAGGTAGTGACTGCTGATCCAGATCATGAGAGTGAAATAATCAGAAGAATAAGAATGGGCTGGGGTGCGTTTGGCAGGCATTCGCAGATCATGAACAGCAGGTTGCCATTATCCCTCAAGAGAAAAGTGTATAACAGCTGTGTCTTACCAGTACTCACGTACGGGGCAGAAACCTGGAGGCTTACGAAAAGGGTTCTACTTAAATTGAGGACGACGCAACGAGCTATGGAAAGAAAAATGATAGGTGTAACGTTAAGGGATAAGAAAAGAGCACATTGGGTGAGGGAACAAACGCGCGTTAATGACATCTTAGTTGAAATCAAGAAAAAGAAATGGGCATGGGCAGGACATGTAATGAGGAGGGAAGATAACCGATGGTCATTAAGGGTTACGGACTGGATTCCGAGGGAAGGGAAGCGTAGCAGGGGGCGACAGAAAGTTAGGTGGGCAGATGAGATTAGGAAGTTTGGAGGGTCAACATGGCCACAATTAGTACATGACCGGGGTAGTTGGAGAAGTATGGGAGAGGCCTTTGCCCTGCAGTGGGCGTAATCAGGCTGATGATGATGATGCTGATGAACGCCGGAATAAGTAAGAAAAGCCTTGGGAGCTATGCAAAGGGGGGGAGGGGGGGCAGCTGGGGAGGATCAGGTAACAGCACATTTGTTGAAGGATGGTAGGCAGATTGTTCTAGAGAAACTGGCCACCCTGTATACGCAATGCCTCATGACCTCGAGCGTACCGGAATCTTGGAAGAACGCTAATATTAACCTAATCCTCAAGAAAGTGGACGCCAATGACTTGAAAAATTATTGACCGATTAGCTTACTGTCAGTTGCCTACAAACTATTTACTAAGGTAATCGCAAATAGAATGAGGAACACCTTAGAATTCTGTCAAGCAAAGGACCAGGCAGGATTCCGTAAAGGCTACTCCACAATTGACCATATTCACACTGTCAATCAGGTGATAGAGAAATGTGCGGAATATAACCAACCCTTATATATAGCTTTCATTGATTACGAGAAAGCGTTTGATTCTTTTGAAACTTCAGCAGTCATGGAGGCATTACGGAATCAGGGTGCAGACGAGCTGTATGTAAAAATACTGAAAGATATCTATAGCGGATCCACAGCCACCGTAGTCCTCCATAAAGAAAGCAACAAAATCCCAATAAAGAAAGGCGTCAGGCAGGGAGATACAATATCTCCGACGCTATTTACAGCGTGTTTACAGGAGGTATTCAAAGACCTAGATTGGGAAGAATTGGGGATAAAAGTTAATGGAGAATACCTTAGTAACTTGCGATTCGCTGATGATAATGCCTTGCTTAGTAACTCAGGGGACCAACTGCAATGCATGCTCACTGACCTGGACAGGCAAAGCAGAAGAGTGGGTCTAAAAATTAATCTGCAGGAAACTAAAGTAATGTTTAGCAGTCTCGGAAGAGAACAGCAATTTACAATAGGTAGCGAGGCACTGGAAGTGGTAAGAGTATACATCTACTTAGGGTAGGTAGTGACCGCGGATCCGGATCATGAGACGGAAATAATCAGAAGAATAAGAATAGGCTGGAGTGCGTTTGGTAGGCATTCTCAGATCATAAACAGCAGGTTCCCATAATCCCTCAAGAGAAAAGTGTATAATAGCTGTGTCTTGCCAGTACTCACCTACGGGGCAGAAACGTGGAGGCTTATGAAAAGGCTTCTACTTAAATTGACGACGCAACGAGCTATGGAAAGAAGAATGATGGGTGTCAGGTTAAGGGATAAGAAAAGAGCAGATTGGTTGAGGGAACAAACGCGAGTTAATGACATCTTAGTTGAAATCAAGAAAAATAAATGGGCATGGGCAGGGCATGTAATGAGGAGGGAAGATAACCGATGGTCATTAAGGGTTACGGAGTGGATTCCAAGGGAAGGGAAGCGTAGCATAGGGCGGCAGGAAGTTAGGTGGGCGGATGAGATTAAGTAGTTTGCAGGGACGACATGGCCACAATTAGTACATGACTGGGGTTGTTGGAGGAGTATGGGAGAGGCCTCTGCCCTGCAGTGGGCGTAACCAGGCTGATAATGATGATGATGTCCCTGCAAACTTCTTAATCTCATCCGCCCACCTAAGTTTCTGCCTCCCCCTGCTACGATTCCTTTCCCTTGGAATCCAGTCTGTAACCCTTAATGAACATCGGTTATCTTCCCTCCTCATTACATGTCCTGCCCATGCCCCATTTCTTTTTCTTGATTTCAACTGAGATGTCATTACCTCGCGTTTGTTCCCTCACCCAATCTGCTCTTTTCTTATCCCTTAACGTTACACTTATCATTCTTCTTTCCATAGCTCGTGGCGCCGTCCTCAATTTAAGTAGAACCCTTTTCGTAAGACTCCAGGTTTCTGCCCCGTACGTGAGTACTGGGTCTGAGGTCATACTATAGGGGTAAATGTCGTTATTCTCCAGGAACCGGGAGAGTCGATTCAGGATTGTGTGCTCCGCTACCTTACCCACACAGGATGTAAGCGAGATGGGCCTGAAGTTGTTAACGCTAGGTGTTTTGCCAGGTTTGGGGATGATTACTGGGAGTGCAGTCTTCCAAGGTAATGGGACGGTTCGTTACTCCAAATTTCATTAATTTCCTCTGGGAGCTATGCGATTGACTTATCCAGATTTCGCAACGGCTTGTTGGAGATGCCATCCGGCCCTGGTGGGGATCTACCATTGAGTCCGTGTAGAACCCTACGAACTTTCTCAACCCCAAACTACGCATCCAGGTACGAATTGGCCGGGCCCTGGTAATCGAAATGTACAGGAGACCGCCCTGAGCCGACTGGGAGATATTTGTCAGCAAGCGTGCGGATTAATTCATCCTCAGAGGTCATTCATGCGGCCTCATGTATGGTTCTACCAATGACATGCATCTTATTAGACTTAGTATTGCTCTCGTTAAGCAGATGCTTAAGCAAGCTCCAAGTTTTACCATTGTGCATTTGGCCGTCTATGGAATTGCAAACCTCGTCCCACTGCTGTTTACACAATGTGTTTGTTAATCGCAAATATCTTTTTGCGTAGCCTACGATTAAGTCGTTGACACTTCCATGTGTTGAGAATGGACTGTCTGGCCTCTAACAGATGGACTAACCTGCTGTCCATTTTCTTAACAGGAAGGTCGGCGCAGACCTTTGAGGTTGCACGCCGAACATCCTCTTGGACCTGAACCATCCATTGCTCTATGGTAGGTCGGGAATCTGAGGGAGGTCTCTCCTCCCGAAGCTTGCGCAATATATCCCAGTTCGTGTACAAAAATTCGTGCTGTTTTTACCCACGATAGGAAGCTGCGCCTCAGAAATATATTCGTCACTACCAAGGTTCTCAGCCAAGTTATTCCAGTTGGCCTCAGTCACGTTCTTGACAAAGATGAGATCAGGGGTTAGAGTCTCTACACGTGGATGTCCCGATTCGGGTTGGAAAAGTTAGGGTCAGTGATCAGCGTCAGGTCCAGATGCATGGAATTCTGCCAGAGATGCTTACCCTTATGGGTATCATATTTATAACCCCAGACATGAAGCGGGGCAAGTCCCTTGCGACAATAAGATGGCTTGAGCCTCCCAGGTCTACGGCCATGCGGAGCAGAGTTAAACCGTTGCCTTTTTCTTTTCGTTGGGACTATTGTAAATATTAAAAACATATACGCTGCCTCGGTTGACCCGACCAGGTGTGATCTCTACCATTACATACTCAATATTACTACTAGCCAATTTGAGATCATGTGTCACATGAGTGAGTTTCTTACTAACGAGAATGCCAGAAGTATAATAAATAAGGTAGAACAGCTTGAAAGCCTCCTCTTCAGATACGATCCCCATATTGCAATTGTTACAGAAACCTGGTTGCATCATGGCGTTAGCAACGAAATACTGGTATTACCATCACATAAGATTTTCTTTCGGGACTGTGGATCGAGGGGATGAGGTATTGCGATTATTCTAAAAAGCACTTTTTCCGCAGAAATACTTCCTGAGATAGAAAACCATGAGAGTCTGTTTTTGAAAGTTAATTGTTGGGGACATGCATTGTGGTATCGCGCGGTTTATAGGCCACCATCATCCCCTCCCAAGTTCTTGTCCCCACTGCGCGACTACGTGACTGTGCTGAAACACCGAAAAATTATCATGGCGGGCGATTTCAACCTACCCGCAGTTAATTGGCTGCGCATGCCTGAGATGCAGCTTGCCGATAGCCCTCTTTTCGACATAATTAATGTTCGCATATGACATGCAGCAAGTTATCCTTGAAAACACACGTGACAACGTTGACACTGGTTCAATTTTGGATCTTGCATTTCTTAGCAAAAATACGACAGAGCTTGATGTCCTAGAGAAGGAGGGCATATCGGACCACAAGCTTGTGCTGATCAGTAGTAGGATTGATAATTTTGAAAGAAAGCACGTTAAGCCCTGCAAAACTGGTAAAGACTTTATTAATGCCAATGACCAATGTATCCTTGATGAACTTTGGGGCTGGTCGACAACTTACCAAAAACTAATGTTACTTCACTATGGTGTGCGTTTGTGACCTGCGTTACATACTGTATTGATGCATTTGTGCCGAATAAACGTATTAAACCACAACGAAGACACCCATGGATTGACAGAAAAATTATACATATAAAACGCAGGTTAAAAAACGCCGGAACAAAACCCTAAAGTCATTAGCCACCTGCAAGCCCAGATTTCAGACGCATTGTCTTTTGCCCTATAAAAATATTTTTCTAATACTTTGCCAAAATACATAAAAACCACTCCCGATAAATTGTGGTGATATCTAGGCAGTGAAAACACACAGTTGCAAGAAATAAGGCAACGCGACATTGTGATCACCGATCCCCAGGAAATATCGGACATAATGAATGATTATTTTCATTTGTTCAACCGCGCTGATAGAGCCGTGGAGGCTTCTTCTTCTCTGTGCCAAGTGTCAGAATTCATATCTTTTGAAGGTGTACGTGTTTTCCTTATTGCTTAATGTTAAAGAAAAATCTAGTGGGGGGCCGGATGGCATACTAAATTCTTTTCTTGGCCGTTACGCCGAGCCTGTTGCACACATCTTTACACCTGCCTTTTCTTTATCTGTGAGCACAGCAACTATACCTGATTACTGGCGTGTGGCTCGGGTCATTGCAGTCCACAAGAAGGGTGATCGCCTAAGCATTGAAAACTATCGTCCCCTTTCGTTGACATTCGCGTGCTGTAAAACAGTAGAACACATCCTGTCTAATTACATAACTAATTTTCTTGAAAGTAACAACTTACTCTTCCATTTCAGTATGGCTTTCGAAAGAAACTGTCGACATCTACGCAACATTTAACAACTGTTCACGAAATCGCTCTAACGCTTTATTCTTCCGGGCAAGTTCATCTTATCTTCCTTGATTTCAGTAGTCCAAAATCAAGAAAGGGGCTGACAGATGGAATAGCACTCTGTTGTACAAAGTTTGCAAACAGGGATAAGGTGCCTCAGAAAGGCTGGCCAACCTTTCTATAGGAGGACCTATTTTCTTCAAAGGCTGCCTTGTCATCCTCGGCATGTTAGTTTTAAAGGGTTAGTGCAGTGACGTCACGTGAGGGTGTTGTTGCTGGCGGCTGGTATTTAAGGGAGAGGCTTCAGATGTAAAGAGCGCTGTCGTCCGCCGTCTGTGATCTTCGTTCCCGAAACGAGGGGACAAGAGTGGGAGAGTGCGAACGCGGGGAGAAAAGAAAAGAAAGAAAAGTAGAAAAAAAAAACGGGGCGACGCCAAGACGAAAAAAAAATTAAGAGAGAAACAACATGAAAGAAAAAATAATAAAGGAAGACGGGGACATGGGAGGGCATTGGAAAGCGTTTTATCGCATCCCTCACGGTAAGCTTCTTGGAAAACTGACTAATACCTGAGTCAGACGGGCAGGTTTGGAAGGCCTTCCAGTCGACGGCCTTCGAAACGCCACAACTCTATCAACTCGAAGGAGTTGTGGCGCTGCTACATGGCACTTTTGAAAGGCCGTTGAGTGTTTCAGGCGTTTCTCGCAAAATTGTGTGGCGCTGCGGATCTTTATTTTCGTTTTCATGTCACGAAAAGTTAAACAACATGAAAACCACCTAAAAGCACTAATTTCCTTTATGTTTGTTTATAAATGTAAACATTGTTTATACATTGTCATACATATATGTTTAGTTTTTAAGTTGTTGAGTAGCGAAACTCCGGCAAAGTTTGCGTCGCTACACGTCGCTGTTGTCGAGAGTATGTGCAGTTCGCGCGTATCAAGTTGCAAAAATACTTTATTAAATATTTATTAACACTCATATATAGTATTTTTAGAGCATCTTGGTTTGATTTGCTCTTTCTAACCGTGAGTACGAGCACACTGTGAACGAGAGGGCATGTACGCGCTGTTTCCGTTTCCGTTGCTTAAATGCCATCGAGATTTCGATAGAGTTGTAAGGTGCTCCGTTGACTCGATAGACTACTGACTCGGCGGCCTTCGAAACCGCCAGTGTAGCAGCTCGAACTTGACGTTTGAGTCAACTGACTATCGGTTGGAAGGCCTTTCGAATAAGCTCGGCCTTCCTACATTTATCATAAATTGGATAAGAGCCTACCTGTTAAACCGCAGTCAGTTCGTAGACTTTAACGGCCATGCTTCTACTGCATTACCATTTCCATCCGGAGTGCCTCAAGGAAGCGTACTCGGCCCGATTCCTTTCCTAATCTATGTTAATGATATAACTAGCACCATTAATCCACACGTTAGCATCACATTGTTCCCAGAGGATTGTCTTGTCTGTAAAGCGATTACTTGCTGTGATGATCAAGCTTAGTTAAGCAATAGCTTAGCCAGACTTAATGAATGGTGCACCACCTGGCCTATGACCCTAAAGACTGACAAAACTGCCTTCGTGTCACGAACAAAAAGCAACCTATGACATTCACATATTGCATCAATAGTAAACAAATAAATGTAGTCTCCGAATATAAATCATCATCATCATCATCAGCCTGGTTATGCCCACTGCAGGGCAAAGGCCTCTCCCATACTTCTCCAACTACCCCGGTCATGTACTAATTGTGGCCATGTTGTCCCTGCAAACTTCTTAATCTGATCCGCCCACCTAACTTTCTGCCGCCCTCTGCTACGCTTTCCTTCCCTTGGAATCCATTGTGTAACTCTTAATGACCATCGGTTAACTTCCCTCCTCATTACGTGTCCTGCCCATGCCCATTTCTTTTTCTTGGTTTCAACTAAGGTATCATTAACTCGCGTTTGTTCCCTCACCCAATCTGATCTTTTCTTATCCCTCCACATTACACCTATCATTCTTCTTTCCATAGCTCGTTGCGTCGT
Organism: Dermacentor andersoni; assembly: GCF_023375885.2. NCBI lineage: Eukaryota > Metazoa > Arthropoda > Arachnida > Ixodida > Ixodidae > Dermacentor > Dermacentor andersoni. The sequence goes on along the minus strand of NC_092822.1, from coordinate 134,075,733 downwards.
CCTTAATTTAAGTAGAACCCTTTTCGTAAGCCTCCAGGTTTCTGCCCCGTACGTGAGTACTGGTAAGACACGGCTGTTATAAACTTTTCTCTTGAGGGATAATGGCAACCTGCTGTTTATGATCTGAGAATGCCTGCCAAACGCACCCCAGCTCATTCTTATTCTTCTGATTATTTCAGTCTCATGATCCGGATCCGCAGTCACTACCTGTCCTAAGTAGATGTATTCACTTACCACTTCCAGTGCCTCACTACCTATTGTAAACTGCTGTTCCCTTCGGAGACTGTTAAAGATTACTTTAGTTTTCTGCAGATTAATTTTTAGACCCACCCTTCGGCTTTGCCTCTCCAGGTCAGTGAGCATGCATTGCTGTTGGTCCCCTGAGTTACTAAGCAAGGCAATATCATCAGCGAATCGCAAGTTACTAAGGTATTCTCCATTAACTCTTATGCCCAATTCTTCCCAATCCAGCTCTCTGAATACCTCCTGTAAACACGCTGTGAATAGCATCGGAGAGATCGTATCTCCCTGCCTGACGCCTTTCTTTATTGGAATTTTGTTGCTTTCTTTATGAAGGACTACGGTGGCTGTAGAGCCTGCTATAGATATCTCTCAGTATTTTTACTGAAAGATATCTATAGCGGCGAATATAAATACCTAGGCATAACGATTACCAACACCAGGACTAACACCATTAAATATTTCTTGTTTCCTCGCACAATAACTGATTGGAATAACTTGCCCATATTACTTCTTATTAACACTGACAGCATTGAACGTGTTGATAGCTGAACATGGGATAGTTGAAAAGTGTTATTGGCTTTTTTTTATCTTGTTTTGTTGCAGTGTTTCTGAAATTGCTTATTTTTATTTTCCTGCAATCATACCAATGTAATTAATTGTTGTTATTTATGTTTTGCTACTCACGTACTCTAGCATTTCCTTTTTGTTTTTTCTGTACTTCTGCCTCTAAACCTCAGCCATATCCCTACCTTAGAAGCATAAAGAACTGTGACACGGCTAAAATTTCTTTTCACGATGTACGACAAGTCGCTTGAATTTAGTGGACTAACACTCATTCAACCTTACGTAGTCACGCGCGTCTCGACACGGTCACAACTTGCTTCCTTCCGTGCACGCACTAACCTGTTCAAAATTCATTGTTTCCTCGTACTGTTGTTCAGTGGAATGATCTACCCTCAGAAATTTTCTCTGCTGATAATTTTGAGCAGGCACTACTCATGTAGTTTGCACAGTTCTATGGAATGTAATTTCCCTCTATTATTCATGTTATATTTACAATCGCCTATGCAAATGCATTTTGTTCTGGTGTGAACTTGTGATTTTGAAATGATATTGACTATCCCAGTGCCTTTCTCCGATGGTGTCAATATCGTCCTTTGCAGTACAAAAAGGCCAACTTCTTCCTTTTTTTTCTTTTTCCTCTATTCCTTTCTCTGTTCCATATGTCTAGCACAAGAGCACACATTATTCTTCTCTTACATGAGTGTTTGCAGAAATACGCCCACCTGCTTGGTCTGTATAGACTGCACTATGTACAAATAAATATATGAATAAATAAATAAATCAATAAATAAATAAATCATAGATGACCCCTCTGTGAAAGCGGAAAGATTGTTTGGAGCCGCGACGGAAGCGAGTGCTGGAGGAGGAAGACGCCTGGAGGTGAAGAAAATCGCAGCGTTCGCGTCCATCTGTGCTTGTGGTGGTCACTGTGCTCGTTCGCGACGTCTCTTCTTTGCGCAGTATGCGCTTTCTCCTTGCAGGAAGGAAAATTAGCGGTGATGTTGGGCGGCTAATGCGTAATGTATTCAGCGTTTAGTCTAATAAGAGCGTGATCAGCTGATGTATAACGTTGCCATACGGGCATCACTGCTGCTTGTCTGCGTACTCCACTGAACACACAGGGAGACGTGTTTGCTTGAGGCGTTGTTGTGCGCCATTATTCATAATCCATGATAGGGTTGAGCATTATAATAACCACACATTACACATCGAATCGCGGCAGAAGTGTTAAAATTTAATTGAATTCTGGGGATGTACGTAATTCAATTAATTATTATAATTGTATGTATACATCGTTTACATACATTCGATCTCTACACCACGTTTCGCTGCGTAGCGAAGACTCTTCTGTTCCGCGCGACGCTTCTTTCGGGTCTGAGTGTCGTCCACGCCGAGTGCACGCCTTGGGGCTATCCCGCTGGCGCGTGTTTACGTGCTCCTTCTGCATACCGGGACGGTTGAGAGGCCAGCTCAAAGCGCACTTTTCAGGCTATAGACGATAGCAATGTTAAACTATCACAGTGTGAGGTGTGGTGCGCGACATGGTGCTGTGATCGGGATGGTCAGGAGCAGACAAAGAGTGCACGCGCCGAGGGAAATTCCGTGCTGGAGACAACGCCGAAGAGCGTCCGGCACGTGAACGCGCGGCGCAAGAAAAACAACTAAAAGAAGAAAAGCAAACCAATTAGGAAAGACCACGGGGCGTCAGGCAGCCAATAGGAGAATGCCTAATCGGCCAGAGAGAAGAAAAAGCGTGGTGCGCTGGCAGAAGAGGGGAGACGCAGAGGAGACGCCGGGCAAACGCCGGGAGAGTTCCAGGAAGCGACGCCAGGAGGAGGTCAACCACCGGGAGTGGAAGACGGGCCGTCGGGTTCCGGACCCGAGCCACCAGGACTTCACCCGACCGGGGCCTCCTGCCAGCCCGTTCCTGTGCGTCACCCGTCTACCAGAGCGTGCCGTCAGCTCCTCAAGGCCGGCGAGCTTCTGCGCCCGTGGGCAGGACGAGAACAGTCGGGCTACGGGCCCGAGTTCTACGCCAGCTGCCCGGCCAGAACGCCGCCCCCGTCTGTCGTGCCGCCTGCTGCCCGAGGCCGGCGTTCGAGCATCTGTGCCCGTGGGCAGGACAAGAGCAGTCGGGCTACGGGCCCGAGCTCTACACCCAGTTGCCCGGCCAGAATGCCGCCGCCGTCTGCTCGTGCCACCAAGCCGCCTGCTTTACCTCTCCAAGCCAGAGCTGGCGCGCTCCGGTCGCCCGGTCAGTCAACTTACACCACGACCTTTGGTGAGACCGTCGCAACTCCTTTCGTCAGCTTGTCGCCTCGTCACCGCATTGAGACTGTTCTGCGTCCCTGCCGTCGTGGCAAGCCCGGACTCGCGCACTAGTTAGCTTCGCACTAGCCCCAAATGTGTCTTACCACCGTGATGTCAATTTGAGTGTTTCCTTTATTCTTTCTATTTCTTTCTATCATTTATTTTAACCTTTTTTTAGTTCCAATAAAAGATTGTGTGTGTGTTCGAAACTAACGGCTTTGTCCTCAATTGGGTTCTCGGAGGCTCCGCCTAAGAAAACGCCCAAGCCTCGCTCACTAGCATCGCACTGAACAACGAACCCTTTTGTGTAGTCTGGCGATCGTAGCACAGGCTGGCTTGTTAGGGCGCTCTTTAGGGCGCTAAAAGCTCTTTCCCTTGCCTCGTCCCAGACGACTGTTTGTGGCTCTGTTTTTCTTAGAGCATCCGCCAGGGGAGCCGCGATATCAGAGTACCTGGGGATGCACCTCTGATAGTAGCCGGCGACACCTAAGAACGACCGAATATCGGTCTTCGTGCGCGGTTGCGGGAAGTCTGGCACAGCGGCCACCTTTATTTCAGAGGGGTGGCGACGACCCCGTCCAATCACGTGGCCGAGGTAGACAACCTTGGCCTGAGCTAACTGGCACTTGGGAACCTTGACTGTCAAGCCCGCTTCGCGCAGGCGGGTTAGCACTGCCCGCAAGTGTGCCATATGCTCAGACCAGGATGCGGAGAATATCGCTACGTCGTCTGAATACGGTAAAGCGAATTCTTCCTGTCCCCGCAACACTTTGTCCATGAGGCTTGAAAAGCAGTATGGCGCGTTCTTCAAACCGAAACTCAAAACTTTAGGACGGAATGTTCCCATTGGTGAAATGAACGCCGCATACCTACTAGCCTCTTCTGTAAGTGGAACCTGCCAATAACCCCTGACAAGATCTAGGGTGGAAATAAACTGAGCGCTACTAACTTTCTCAAGGCGCTCCTCGATGTTAGGGATCGGATAAATTTGATCCTTAGTGATGGAATTAAGCCTGCGGTAGTCGACGCAAGGAGGAGGTTCCTTGCCCGGTACCTCAACTAAAATCAAATGGGAGGTATAATCACTCTCACGCGCCTCAATAACTCCGAGCTGTAGCATTTTCTTTACCTCAGCCTCCATAATATCGCGCTGGCGGGGTGACACCCGGTACGCCTTGGATCGCACTGGCTCTGGGGAGGTAAGTTCTATTTTATGAGTAAGAGCAGAAGTCCTACCAGGCCTCTCAGAGAACTGACCTTGAAACTCTTGTAAGAGCTGGTGTAGTTCGGTTTTCTGCTCAGGCGACAGCGGTGCTTTACTGATTAAGTCACTAATGACTTGATCGGTGTCTTCCCTGTTCTTCGCTGAGCCTAGTCCCGGAAGCTCGACCGGAAACTTTTCGGGAACGTTTACCCCCATACACACCACTGCTTCCCGTTGTCTATAGGGTTTGAGCAGATTACAGTGGTAAACTTGCTGTGCTTTCCGTTTTCCTGGCAGACTCACCACGTAGCTCACGTCCGACAGTTTTTGAACAATCCGTGCTGGGCCCTCCCACTGCACGTCGACTTTGTTTTTTAGCGATGTGCGCAATATCATTACCTCATCGCCCACCTCAAAACGACGGGCCCTGGCTGTCCGATCATAATAAACCTTGGCCCTCTGCTGGGCCTTTGCCATTGCTTCACCTGACAACTCCTGTGCCCTTCTTAAGCGTTCGAGGAGCCTAAGCACGTACTCCACCACGACTGGGTCGTCGCCCCTGCCTTCCCATGATTCTCGAAGCATGCGAAGCGGAGACCACAGCGAGCGACCGTACACCAGCTCATCTGGCAAAAACCCCGTAGCCGCATGCGGCGCGGTCCTTAATGCAAACATCACCCCAGGCAGACACAGCTCCCAGTCAGTTTGTTGTTCAAAACACAATGCTCTCAACACGCGCTTCATGACGGAGTGGAGCTTCTCAACGGAATTCGACTGTGGGTGGTACACTGAGCTGTGTAACAGCTTTACCCCACACCTTACGAGAAATGCTGTCGTCAAAGCGCTAGTAAACACTGTGCCCTGATCTGACTGGATTTCCGCAGGAAAACCAACTCGCGCAAATATGGACAGTAGTGCATTGACTATCTCAACTGAGCTGAGTTCTTTAAGCGGCACTGCTTCAGGGAACTTTGTCGCTGGGCAGAACACAGTCAAAATGTGTCTGTACCCCGTGGTTGTTACCGGCAGAGGTCCCATTGTATCGATAACGAGCCGTCTAAAAGGATCCGTAATGATAGGTACCAACTTCAACGGCGCCCTCGATTTGTCCCCTGGTTTGCCCACCCGCTGACAGGTGTCACATGTCCTCACAAAGTGTTCTGCGTCACGAAAACACCCTTGCTAATAGTACTCTTGCAAGAGACGGTCCTTAGTCTTCTTAACTCCTAGGTGTCCGGACCACGAACCTCCATGCGACAAGCGCAACAGATCCTGACGGTAGCACTGAGGCACGATCAGCTGATCGAACTCCACTCCCCTGCGGTCTAGGTACTTCCGGTACAGGACCCCACGCCTTTCCACAAAACGAGCATTTTTCTTGGTGATACCTTCCTTGACATTGCAGCGCATGCTTTCTAGGCTGGCATCCTTTTTTTGCTCGGGTATCAAAGCCGAACGGCTGACTTTTAGCAACCTAATAAGTCCATCTGGCATAGGCGCGATGAGCAAATCTGCAGATAGCTCTTCTAACTTTCCCGTGTAGGGCATTTCCTCTCCAGTATCTGGTGCCTTCAACGCTACCGGCTCAATTTTATTCAGTTCGGACGTGCTCTGAATATCAGCTTGCTGCGCCTCCGACCCTTTCTCATTGTTCGACAACGTCGGCGCCGCAACTACCGCCTTTGCAGCGGGCTCCCGAACTCTCGATCTGGTTAAGGCCTGAACGCTAGCCTCACCAAACAAAAGCCCCTTCTCGCGTAGGAGGTGATCGGACCTGTTCGAAAATAGGTACGGGTACTGGGGGGCAGCATAGATGACGCTGCGGCCTCCGTCTCAAGTGCTCCGAAAGGTCCTTCAATAAGCACTTTTGCTACGGGCAGACACACGCTATGAGCTTCCACGGCTTGCTTGATCCATGCGCACTCGCCCGTGAACATATCGGGTTCTACGTAAGAGGGATGAACTACATCCATTGTAGCTGCGGAATCGCGAAGCACTCGGCACTCTTTCCCGTTCACGAGGAGGTCTCGCATGTAAGGCTCGAGAAGCTTTATGTTCTCGTCAGTGCTGCATAATGACAAAAATACGACTTTTGCTTTTGTTTCTGGACACTGCGCCGAAAAGTGACCCGGCTTCTGGCACGTATAACACACGCGCGCTCGCCTCATCTCGAACCGCTTTCTGCGTTCGGCTTCGGCTGCCGCCGTCACCTTACGTTCGGTCGGACTGCTTTCACTCGCATCCGCACTACGTGGGTCCCCCCTTGCTCTCATGGGTGTGAACTTCGGCCTCTCAAACTTGGAGCCAAATTCACCCTTTTGACCGTCCTTAGCTCCGCGAGCCCGACACGTCACAAACTCCTCGGCTAGCTCGGCGGCTTTAGCCACCGTACTAACGTCTGGCCTATCCAAGACCCAGTACCGCACGTTCTCAGGTAACCGACTATAAAACTGTTCCAGCCCGAAACACTCCAGAACTTTCTCGTGGTCACCAAACGCTTTCTCTTCTTTGAGCCACTCCTGCATGTTTGACATTAGCCTGTAGGCAAACTCTGTATATGACTCACTTCTGCCTTTCTCATTTTCCCGAAACTTCCGACGGAACGCCTCCGCTGACAGCCTGTACTTTTTAAGCAGACTCGATTTCACTTTGTCGAAATCCGCTGCCTCGTCTCTCTTCAAGCGAGCGACTACGTCGGCCGCCTCACCGGGTAACAAAGTGAGCAAGCGCTGTGGCCACGTTTCCCGAGAGAACCCCTGCTTCTCGCACGTTCGCTCAAAGTTAACCAGGAACAAACCAATGTCCTCTCCAAGCTTAAACGGCCGCATCAGATCAGTCATCTTGAACGATACACGTTCACCTGCACCGTGTGCCTCACTTCCATTACGAGCGCGTTCCATCTCTACCTCGAGACGCTTCATTTCCAAAGCATGTTGACGGTCGCGCTCTTCTTTTTCTTTCTGCTCTTTTCGTTCGGGCTCGTCTTTCTCTTTTTGCTCTTTACGTTCGCACTCGTCTTTCTCTTTTTGCTCTTCGCGTTCGCGCTCCTGTCTTTTTGCCGTCTCCCTCTCCTCAATGGTCTCAAGGCATTCCGACAGCTCGTCATCCTCAGCTTCTAACTCAAGAATAGCCCTTAGCAGTTCTGGTTTTCTGAGTTTGTCTGAGACATCCAGGCCCAACTTTCTTGCAAGCTCCAGCAATTTCGGTTTGCGCAACGACTTCCAATCCATGGCTGCTCTGAATGCTGCTTTCTCTACTGCCTACTATTGTCTTGCCGCAAACTAACCCGGCAGCAACGACAACCACAATTACCAGCTCTGTTTCTGACACTAACAAAAGCCTGGCAAAACTCAGAAGAAGAAAGTCCCGCACTCACCAAACCTCGCAGCCAAGAATTCAGCGCAGTCGTTCCGCTGCAGGCAACCAGTCATCACACAGGGCTCGTTGCACTGCTTCCGGATGTTCGTTGTGCTGCTCAGCATGCAGTCGACCGCATATCTTCGCTGCTGGCCTCCGTTCTCGCGATCTCACCGCTGACAACCAGTTGTTGCATCTGGGTCGCAAGCCCCAAGGGTAGCGTTGGCCTGGCGGCCTGGGGCACAACTGGAAGCATCCGAAGGTCCTGGCAAAGGATGAGTCGACTGCTAACAGAACAACTTATTTATTCTCGCATCGCATAAGAGCGGCCGGTCAGGTCGACCGAAGTGGAGAGACGGGAGACCACGTTACTCGACGGAAGAAATCGGAGCCTCTCTCGGCGTCCGTGGGCTGCTGCTTTTATACTCTCGGAGTCGAGGGCAAGAAGGAACGGCTCGGGATGAGGAGCACGTGACGGCGCCGCACGGACCGTTGAGACGCGAAGTGACGCATCCGCCGGTCCGGCGCCGGTCAGACCTCCTCGCTTCACAGTTGGGGGGCTCCTCTCCCCGGCTGCCGCGCTTTGACAAGCGTGGGCACCAACATGTACACACACACACACAGGCACACACACACACACGAAGACACGTAGCATTGAAACATGCCTGGACGCGCTTGGGAGGAAGCGCTGCGGCAGCGTTGAACGGGCCAAAATGTCCGCCGCTTTGAACAAAGCCCTGGCGTTCGTTGCATCCGCGCCGGCTATACCGCGCGTCGGAGGCGAAACGTAACATGGGCAACTGCCTAATGACTGAATTCTATCTTTCTCCCCTTTGCCTTTTTAAATTTAGCTCATTCTACTTTGCCGCCAACTGTCTGGTATCCGTATATCTCTTAACGTTTTTTCTACTGCATTCGACAGAGCTTCCTTACTTTTTGGTCCTAGTTCATTAATCGGCCTAACGGGAACCTCGCCTATCCCTGTGGCTGTGCGCCTAGAAATTTTCTTTTTGGCTTTCTGCGAGTTGAAATTTGTCAGCAGAAGCTTCTTTTCAATTTGGTTCCCTTTCATATTCCTTTTTTCCTTAAATACAACCTCGTCATTGCGTTGGAAAGATTCGGCTGCTATTTTTCAGATGCAATTAATAGCCGCGTCCACTTCCGGTTCGTTTCCATCTTCGTCTAGAATATGTTGTGTTGTTCCAGACTTCCTGCCTTATAGGTTTATGTGGTTCCAAAATATTCTAGGTGCGGCCTCCTTTTTCTCACGTATTTCTCACAACCTACGTTCACTTTAACCTTTTTGCTTGAACCAGTATTTGAAACATGGATTTTTTTCTCCCGGTATATTTTCTATTTTCTGGCTACTTCGGCCTCGGGCAACTTGGTCTTTTTTCGCTTGCCTGTGCTCTCGGGATACTTTCTGTCCTTCAGAGATGGCTTCTCGTCTCTCCCTGTTCCACCAGCTTTTCTATTCCTTTTTTGTTTCCAACAAACATGTAACTTCTCTTTTCGTATTTCTGTAGTTATTACACTTAGAAGCTCACTATATTCCCACTCTTTGCTTGCCCATTTGCAAAGTTCTTCCTTGACTCTTGTAACTGTATTTGTTATTTGTTCAGCGGTAAAATTTGGACTGGCCATTTTGCGCTCCTTGGTGTCTTTCACAACTACACGCCGCATTTTCAGAATGCGTTAATGGTCACTCCCTATGCTGCTGCACCCTTCCTCGTCAATGACCATTTCGCTGAGCTTATCAAGAATGCCTTCTGTCATCATACAGTAGTCAATGGTCGATTGCCGGTTTCTCGCTTCCCAAGTGGTCTGCCCGCCACACTTAGCGCCTGTATTTACGATAACGAGGTTATGTTGCTCAGAAAGATGCAGCGTTGACTTCCCGTTGTTTTCGGTATAGCCATCTAAATTCTGCATGCGGACATTCATGTCACCCTAAGGATAAGTTCCACCTCATTCCCGAAACCCTTAATATCAGCACTTAGGCACTCCGCTAAGCCTTGATTCTTCTCTCTGCAAATATTTCCGGTCCACAAATACGTTTCGCTCCCCCAAGTTTTCTTTCCTCATTTTACAGGACAACGAAAAATGCTCTTGAATTCGGCATTACTCTTTTTCATTTGGCTCCCTGATGGATGAGCATTTCGACTCTTCCTGCCTATTTTTTCGATTTAGTTCTGCTGCACGCTTCCCCAACCATGATTCTCAATCGCTGGTGGCTCTTCCGAGTCCCTAAGATGGATTTCTGTAACCGCCTACAACGCCATTTGTTTTCTATTTAACTGCTCCTAGATCTCTTCTCACTTTTCCTTTCTTCTGCCGCCTTGCATGTTTATGTAGCCTATTGAGTGGCCAAATCTCTTTCCTGTTTTTCTCGTTTTTCTGTTATTCACGCTGATGCTTTTCTGAGGTTCCACTATGGGACCTTCTTCATTACACATACACAGGCCTCATGAGCGCCTTTGGGCCCGACAACAAAGCAACCGCGTGACCACCAAGTTGCTAGCCCACTTCTCGTTTAAAGCTGGGAATGAAGTGGATCCCATCTCATTGAAACCCACCCCACCTTCTCACTTCCCTGTTTACTCCTACCACCTCGTAACCTTCACTCGGCTCATTGTCCATATAACCTCATTAGCAACCACTACGGCTCTTTGCCCAGATGCCGAGAGCGAGTGTGGCTACACCAATACAGGTACAACCAAATTAGGAAGGACCACTAAGCTTCAACACAGGCACTCTCACACCAGAACAGGAATTGGCCTCCCTGGTGCAGTATTCCACCGCTACTTCCCTCATGGTTTTAGGCACGTAAGATCCTCTGGGCTGAAATTCTCCGCCATAATACAGCATCGCAGCCTGCAGGGTTATGCGACTGGGCTAACTTGTATGTTCGGTTGCCGTAGTAAGAAGTTCCAATCCTCGAGTTCGTTTTTTTTAATTGTGAATGTGGTAATCTTGAATTCATCATCTGCAGTACGCAAACAACTCCAGGCTTGGAGTGGCGCCTGACATCGGCTGAAACGCCGAGAACCAGTGGGGCTATAATAATAAAATTAGGAAAGCGCATTAAGCTTCAACAAAATCACTCCCTCACTGGAACAGGAATTGGCCTTCCTCGTGCAGTATTCGGCAACTACCTCCGTTATGACTCCTACAACTAACCCATGGCTCTAAGTTCCCAGCACCTGCGGAGCACCTAACCAAGGTGGCAGTCAGATCTGTAACGCAGCAGAGGGTGCTAAGAACCTCTGCACCCGGACAGGCCACCAATGGAAATGGACCCTTGCAACCTCAACTTCCTTATTTTTAATTCTGGATGTGGTAATCTGGAGTTGATCTTTTTCAGTACCCCAACATCTCCAGGCTTGCAGTGGCGCCTGGCATCGGCTGAAACGCCGAGTATCAGTGGGGCTGTAATAATGAAATTAGGAAGGCGCACTACAACAAATTCACTCCATCACGGAACACCGGAAATCTTTCGAGTGAGTCTAGCCTAGCAGGACTCTTTCAGGAACAATCAAGCGTTGTTTGGGAGATCATTGGCCTTAGTGTGGTTAGCAGAACTGGTGAGGCTTATACAGTGCTGACTAATGGCCACGTACTCTGCTATAGGGGACTCCCAGATAGGAAGTTATATGGTTAGGATTCCTAATACGTAAAACATAGCGGGCAATATTGACGAATTATAGAGCATTAATGAGAGGGTAGCAGTAGTCGTAATAGAAGTTAATGAGAGGTATAGGATAAAGGTGGCACAAGCCTACACTTCAGCGTGCAGTTATGATGATGATGAAGTAGATCAGTTTTATGAAGACGTGGAATTAGTCATGAGAAAAGCGCAAACTCATTATGCTGTGGTAATGGCTGACTTCAATGCGAAAGTGGGGAAAAAGCAGGCCGGTGACCAAGAAAATGGTAACTACGCCGTCGGCTCTAGAAACACTAGCAGAGAGATCTCGGTAGAATTAGCGGAAAGGAATAAGATAAGAATATTGAACACCTGGAAAAGCCCTAATGCTCAAACAACAAATGATTTTGAGTTCATACTTTGTGCCGATCCCAGCATAGTGAAGGATGTAGAAGGGTTAGGTTGGGTAAAGTGTAGTAATCATAGTTTAGTGAGCTCTAGGATTCACTGGAATTTGACGCGGGAAAGAATGGAATTGGTCAGGAAGAAACAGGCGAACCTCATAGTGGTCTTATTAATATCATATGTTAATAAAGGGAAAACGAGACATCCACCGAAAGGTAGCCAATTGTTATAAAAGAAACCCGTACGGGTTCCTCGAATGAAAAGCATCGCAGTTGAAGAAAAATTTGTCCGGGCCCGTGACTCGAAGCCGGGACCATCGCCTTTCCGGGGCCGCCACTCTACCACCGCAGCTAACCAGACGGCTAGCTGAGGGCATGGCGAAGTCGAGTTTATGAACAACTCGAAGCAAAGACCACAGGGTCCGCGATGTCACAGAGAGTCACCACCCCCGGTTCTGTCATGGGCGGAGCCACTAACTTGATTTGGAAACAATCATATTACTCAGGACACTTAAATAAAGTTCTTATCAATTGTCACTTCAAGAAAAATTCGTGCTCGTCCGGCACTCGAGTGCGGGACCACCGCCTTTCCGGGGCAGCCACTCTACCACCTGAGCTAACAACGCGGCTAGCAGATGGCAGGGCGAAGTCGAATTTACCAACAACTCGAAGCAAAGGCAAGAATTTGACGTGATAGTTCTGCGGAAACCCGCAAAATGGTGAGAAGTAATTAATAAAGGGAATTTCTTCTTCAACTGGGATGCTTTTCTTTCGAAGGACCCGTATGGGTTCACTTCGTAGCAATTAGTTTCGTTTGGGTGGATGTCTCATTTTCCCTTTATTAGTTACTTCTCTCCACTTTGTTGGTTTCCGCGGAGCTATTACGTCATTCTCGTCTGTTCTGTGCCCATTCTCTTTCCGATTTACGTTGCATGTCACGTATTCACGAATGTTGAGGCCAGGACTCGGACGACACATATTAAGCAGTAGAGAAGCTCCTCGGAAGCGGACGGCGCTTCAACGTGTATTTGTCTCTGTCAATCTTTTCTCATCGCGTGTATTGCTAGCGGCACGACGCAGGAATCTGGAAACGTGGGGCCCGCCAACCGCAGTATGCGCTTCTTTTCAAGGTATTGTCCAGAAAATTGATGTCTCTAAAAAATTACTCCGTCCCACAAGTGGACGGGGTTCGTCAGAAATACCTGGCTAAAACTTTTTTCCACGCGTCCCATAATTCTTTCATACGTCCTTTGAGGCGCAGCTCGTAAGACATTTTAGGTGCAGCCGCGCGGTAGGTATCCTGTCGGAGTCACTTAGCCAGTGGCTGTGCTCGCACGTGAGCTGGAAGAAATGCAGCCAGAGAGCGGCGCCAGCTGTGCTGCCATCACTTCCGGCTTCACCATCTATCGGCCCATCGCGCCAGCAACAATGGAACTGAAAATGACTTGCTGTTGTTGTATGTGCTGCGTTTGCGCTTGCGTTAGTTGTGCTATGGCATTTACTGTGGCTTTCAGAGACGGCAGTGCTTCCCGATCTGTCTCGCCTTCAGCGCTCAGACTCCTTTCTTTCGTTCTTTCTTCCTTTCTTTCTCTTTTGCCCCTTATTTGTTCCACTTTCTTGCTTTATTTGTTTGTTCAAAACAATCTCGCAAACATTGTCTAAAGGCGAAAAAATGCCTGACAGGGCCATAATGCCCTCACAGCTACAGCAGTAAGGCAGAAACAAGAAAACATGTGCTTACACTGCGCAGTACTTTCCGCATTCTTTAACAGATAAACAGGTTCAAGTTCTGCCATTTGCATGCCAATTTTAACGGTACCTTTTTCCATGACGTCGCTGATCGGTGCCTTGGTGACGGTGTGGAGTCAGCCAGTCAGTGCCTCTGGAGCGGCAACGCAGTCATCGACATCCAAAGCATAGTCCGTGAAGAGGCCCGTCTCGCCAGCTTCATTGCCGCCCACATCTGTTTGCTGTCATCGGCTGCACCATACAATATAAAGTTCCAACACACGGTGAAAGCGTGCAAGAGTTTAATTGAGTTAATCAGCTGATGTAGCGGTCATCGATGCCTTCATTCTTCCCTTCTTCTCCGTCTTAGTCACCTTCGTTGTTTGTTCATCCAGTATCACAATAATCACTGATCCATTGATCGAAACATTTCAAAATTAATTTGGGGCTAGGACAGGCGTTGCAGCGCATTTTCATTTGAGGTGGACCTTGCCGTCGCATGCTAACGCACTGTGGAACTCTCTTTCACAGATGAAAAATTATTCAACGGTAGCATACAAGGACATTCACACGTTTGTTAGGAGAGGCCCACTGGCGTGACGTCACGCCAGTGCGGCACAGCGGCGCTCAGCTCTGCTGCAGTATTTTCTTTTAGTACCTACTTGGCTTGCGCACTATCTTACTTCCTGTCATTTTTTCGTTTTTTAGTGAACCTGCTTTGTCCGACGCCTGGCGATATTACAGATTCATGCTGTGTAAATATAACAGACAGGTTTAAAAGAGCCGCCGAACACGCACGTAGCAGCCGCCCCTGAACGCATAGAACAGGTTTCCGAGAGCTACGCTGCGCAGGTTATGTGATATAATGATATTGTGGGCACAATGCAGCCAGTCTTGATGAGGTAATAAACGTGTTTGAGGTTATTTTCAAGCAGGTAATGCCCTAAAAGAACATATACTTGCACAAATTAGATCTGTTTCCGATCTGACACAAAATTCGGGACACGCGAATGATGAAGGAGGTGATGGTGCATCCCGTGACGCAGCGAGGAAGCGTTTTCACACTGACAGGTGCGTTCCAGGATTGGAACCTGCTGAGGCCAACAGGGCACTTCAAGTACGTGATGTCATGACCGTCTGCGTCTGGCACCCAACGAGTTTTATACTCCGATGATATGGCGTTTAGACGACTGATTAAGCTTCCGGGGCTATGCATTCTCACTTTTTCCCCACACTGCACCGAATTGCGGAGACGTAGTGCCAACCGTGTGCCCACAGAAGTGCCTCTTTTTCGCTTCTGTCTGGGTGCTTCCAGCTTGACTCGCTTTTCTAGCGCGTGACTCGCGCTGGCGGCTTCGCAGGCCGTCGTGCGCTCTGCGACGACGTGGCTAAAATTGCGCCTAACGACAGGTTGCCGGCTGCGTCGTTTTCTGTTTTTCTTCCGCGCCTCGTTCACCTCCGACCACGGTTGGGGCTTTGCATGGCTCAGCTGATATTGATGTCGCTCGCGCTTCGCCGGCGATGATTCTAGCTGGGGCCCGGCCGCACGTCGCGCTTTATGCGAATGGAAAGAGCCTCGTCGCACGGTCCTTCCGGTGGTTCAGTATTGCGTGCGGGCTCGTAGGAAATGGG
Source organism: Dermacentor andersoni (assembly GCF_023375885.2). Lineage (NCBI taxonomy): Eukaryota > Metazoa > Arthropoda > Arachnida > Ixodida > Ixodidae > Dermacentor > Dermacentor andersoni. The sequence goes on along the minus strand of NC_092822.1, from coordinate 134,060,645 downwards.
AGCCAGCAGTGTGTAAAGCATCTTGTTCGTCGCAGTGGAGTGGGCGGTGCTACTCGACGTCCATCATTTTTTCTCCACAGAAAGAAAGCGAGCGGCGTTATTAAGACCATAGGCAAGGCAGTCAAAATTTCGTCTACGCGAACGATTTTATAAGTCAGTGTAATTTTACAATGGAATGTTGAAATGTGTTTGAAGGGAATGAAGGTGAAGTGGAAGGCCATCCCTTTTATTTAAAGAAAATTTTCCTATGCTTCTAATTTCGGTGTACTACCTCCCTCGGTATTCTGTAAAGTCTGCGCGAGCTGCTTCGTGTTTACAATGCACAGAGTAACTACAATGAGCTGATATCTCTATAGGAGTGAGACCTCCTCAGGCCTTTAGCGTGACGCTCCTCTTATGCACTGTTTATGGAACTAAAGAAGCGAAGCGAAATCAAGGCCGTAAAGAAAATTATTTGCAGAAGTTGTTGGCTCACCATTTTTATGGGACTTGGCTGATAGGCGGTTACTATATTTAAAACTACTAGAAACTTCATACAATATGTCCTAGAATACATTGACGTAAGAGGGAAGAAATATGCAGTAAACAAGTGAGAGCACAAATGCGTCGCTATTTCTTTCGCGACAAACAATTTTGCTGTTACGACTAGTAACCCACTCTAAGCATTGGTTAATGACGCTGAGAGATCGCAAGAATCAATGCATTTCATAACATGTCTTGCTCCTGATATGTAAGTATAGAGTGCTAAGAATAGTGTTTCGCTCTCTTGGCCATGAAGCTTTAGTGGTGCATTTCTACCGGTAACATCTTTATTAAACCTGATACCTTACAACATCCGTTGCATCTTGCCTCTGCCCTATACTGTTGTCGCTAAATACAGTGATTATCCTGCGAACGTAAAAGCTGAAGTTACATTTCAACAGAGTTTTTACCGTTGTTTATATTTCGTTCTCACTGCTCATTTGATTTTCTCGCGATCACCATCGCATGCGCTTTGTTGCCACCATGGAAGAAAGCAAAACTAGGGCACAGTGTCCCGTGACAACACTTAAAATTACACATAATTAAAAAAATATGAAATTATGAGCGAAGCACGCAAGCACGCGATGGAAAACGATTGTTTCTAGTCACGTCACACGCTCCCGTGAATTTCATTTTCTTGTAATTTCTTTCTATTACCTGAAATACCAGTTAATAGAAAAAGTGGTTGAGATTACATAAGGACCATTATAAGAATAAAAATATTATTATTATTAAAAATGTAGCAGCATGGACAGTTGGGCGAGTAGGTTAACTCTCATATTTGAAACAGCGCAGATGGGACAAAGCCCTCGGAAAGAAGTACACAGCACCTGTCCTGTCCCTCTCGTACCGTTTTCATTGTCTCAAACATGTGCAAAATACATAATATATGTTCATACATATATACTAATACATATATTTCAAACAAGAGCGTTCCTGGCAACTGTATCGGCATTTGAAAAAAGTATTATTAAAAAACAAGTTTATTTTGAAAACTGTGATACAACTAACGTAATTTACACGTGATGAAACAGAATGTGCGATGATGTTTGAATGCCAGTAATGGTTTACACTTGCAAATTCAGACGTCAGGTCAGTGCCGCAGTCTCGAAACGCCTTTTGTCGAGTCGGTGCCTGCAGTGTCCATGCAAACACCGAATTGATTGCAGAAATTCAGCAATTGACCAAGAAATTAAACTTAGCCTACCTGCGTGTCTTGTGGGATACCACTATAGACCGACCGGTAATGCTGAAAAAATACAGCATAAAGTGGACTACTACTACTAGCTCAGAAAAGCTCAGGTCACCTATCAAAATTATGGTGTATTTATTAATGTACAGTTGCTCATGCTAAAAAAAGTAGCTTCAGCATTCCACTGAGTGCTGGAAAAAAATGCCACCAAATGGTTGAATTTAATTTGTCAGCAAGTTCTGCTGTCTGTGCCCTCTAAAATGTAACACATTCGATTTCTTGCATAGGAAGCTTCAGCTAGGCCTTTCCTCTCGAATGCTGCACAAAGAATATTCGGCCTCGTATTGTGAGCCTCCCATACTTCGACAAGGCTCAACGAAGTATGAATATGTAAGTATAGAGTGATAAGAATAGTGTTTCGCTCTCTTGGCCATGAAGCTTTAGGGGTGCATTTCTACCGGTAACATCTTTATTAAACCTGATACCTTACAACATCCGTTGCATCTTGCATCTGCCCTATACTGTTGTCGCTAAATACAGTGATTATCCTGCGAAAAAAAAGTATGAAGTGTCATACTGAAGTATGAAACTTCAGTATGTGACTGAAGTGTCACGTACTGGGCTAAACAGATTGCACTGTTGCGGAAAGACAGACTTGGCTGAGAAATTCAAAGGGGCTTCTGCCACTCACGTTTGCCGCTCGGTTCTGGCCTTAAACACCTAAGGTTAGTAGGTAGGCGTATGCCTAGGACAGTAAGCGGACAATTCGCGGACACTTGTGCCGCAAAATTATTGGTGTTTTACGGCACTCGTTCTCTTCCGATCTTTAGGCGTTACACGAAGAGTTTAATTCATTTCCCCGTGCTCAAGGAGACATTTCCGATTATATTTGGTGAAAGCATGCGGCAGGTTATAGAGGATATGGCGAAGCTCGAGGTTTGCGGCTTCATTACGCGTTTTGCAATGAATTACGTGTCAAAAATCTCAAGAGAGTTGTACCTGTGTTTTACAAACGAGGCAGAACTTATCTAAATGTCTTGAGAGAATTACAGCTTGCAGCCATGAAGACCGAATTCAATTCAAACGTGGGAACTTTGTCCCCATTGTGCACGTGGGCTCAAGTGTCTGTGGATAAATTATCCTTTAGCATAAAATTCTTTCAGCAAGTAGTCAAGCGCGTTGTACATCCGTTCTCTGATCTGTTTCCCAGTTTCCTGCGTCCCATTTTCGTCACGTTTGGCGTAAATGGAGGCCATGTTACTGGCGGCGGTGTGAGGGGAAACTTTAGCGTTGATTCTTGAACATATGTGATCAATACATGCATTGCATTCATACGAAGAGAAAAAAAACCGACCTGGCCAGTCCACCTAACGCATGGGGCACATATCTATTAGAATGACAAAATAAGTGCCCAGGGAATAAGTGCTCTTGCTACCTTCAAGGCCGCAAGAGTGTTAGGTATTCTGATGAAATTTGTAAAAAGTGGCCGGCACAACTTAGAAATAGCTCGCTCAAAACAGGGGTAATTGGAGATCGATGGCAGAGCCCTTCGTTCCGCAGTAGAAATAAAAACAGGATGATAATATTGATGATGATTGCAAATACTTGCGTAATGCTTCTATAAGGCCTACTATCCTGCTTTTCGTGCTTAAGGTTGTATGTTTTGTAGTTGTCCTTGGGTAAGTACCCAAATAATGGGGCAAATGTAGGTGATGTGAAGGTAAAGTATAAAGTGGGGGGCGCAATTATGCTTTTGCAGCAAAATACGAATTGACAATCTACGGAGCGCTATAAGCGCATTTTTTAAATGTCGCCGTAATTAGACCGCCGCCCTGGGAGAACTCTAATTGTCACCGAGTTCAACTTTGTGAAAATGCATAGGGTTATTACTATGGGGCCATTATGCCTGCCAAAGTTGTTCTAGTGATACACGAAAGTGTCTCTAACAAAAATACTCAACAGCTGCCCTAAAGAAGTATACGTCGCACTGAGTTTACGTGGCCACACTCCTAATATATTTTTCAACTTGTTTTTCAACTTTTTACAAATTTCATCAGAATACCTAACACTCTTGCGGCCCTGAAGGTAGCAAGAGCGCTTATTCCCTGGGCACTTATTTTGTCATTCTAATAGATATGTGCCCCATGCGTTAGGTGGACTGGCCAGGTCGGTTTTTTTTCTCTTCGTATAAATGCAATGCATGTATTGATCACATATGTTCAAGAATCAACGCTAAAGTTTCCCCTCACACCGCCACCAGTAACATGGCCTCCATTTACGCCAAACGTGACGAAAATGTGACGCAGGAAACTGGGAAACAGATCAGAGAACGGATGTACAACGCGCTTGACTACTTGCTGAAAGAATTTTATGCTAAAGGATAATTTATCCACAGACACTTGAGCCCACATGCAATATGGGGACAAAGTTCCCACGTTTGAATTGAATTCGGTCTTCATGGCTGCAAGCTGTAATTCTCTCAAGACATTTAGACAAGTTTTTCAATGTAAAGTGTAATATTTTGCTAAACAGCCACGTTTCTGGTTTAATTATGAGCTTTGCAAATAATTAGTCGACCCTAGTTTTCTCCTTTTCTTCAAGCGTTATACGTTGTTCATGGTATGCATCCTAGGTGTCCTATAGGTGGGCGAACCAGGTCCTTTCTCTGCAAGCGTAAGGAAACGCTACGGACCGTTATAAGTGTTCTGTGAACAACGCATTATTTAGCCGGCTTCTTTTGCGAAAATCACATCTACTGGAAATAAATTTACCGAAAACGTTGGCAGCAATGAGGCTGTTGTGCGCGCGGAGGTAAGAGGGAGTGAAGCACGGGCTTTGTCGTAGTGGCTGCCGTTCCGCATCAAGAAAAAGTAGAATAACTTGTTCGCGTTTGTTTCTGGCCACGAGTAGCATATAAAAAAGACCGAAATGCTAGTATAAGTTAAAACTCGGGGTGATAAATAATTATCCAGCCATCTGTTTCCTGAACTCTCCACAAGTGAAATGCCGCTTCAGAATATGAATATGCAAATTGCGTCGTGTTTGCAGCGCTATGTCGGTGGCCTTGCGCTGCCGAGAACACGAGTTCCATGCCGGCCGTGGATCTCGCTGGGGAGCGTGGCACAAACCACACCTTGCGAGCATATGGGAAACGAAAACGCAGCAAACACCCGGAATTTCCCCACTACGGCATGCCTTAGTAATCAGATCGTAGTTGTGGCCTGTAAAATTCCAATATTTATTTTGTAAATGACACGTTGGCATCTGTGGAGTTCCACAAGTGCTGCAACTCGTTATAAGGGCAGAATTACCGTCTTAAACTGGCAGAAAACGTTGTCAAATGTGCCGTTTAATTGCAGCCAATTGTGTTTTCTAATGCAACTGGTCAAAACAATCCACTTTGCTTGAAATTTAGCTGTGATTATCCAAGGTAGCACCAGTGTGGGTGTCGATTTTATTTTGCGGTGCCCTTATTTTTTTCGTGGGCTATTTCTTTTCACCCTCTTCGCCCTTCGACAGCGGTCAGAACCAACGTTACTAGACTCGATTCAGTTTTCAATCTCCTGTGACTGCGTGGACCAACCACCAATCCTCGCATCTCGTGGCGCTGCTGTCGCACTTTGCTCGGTCGGCACAGCGCGGACGGGGCGACGAAGCACTGTCCGTTGTTTACCTGTTTTGGCGCTGTGTATACGTGCGTGTTTTGCTGCAGTCTCGGTGCTTTTTGCGACACTCTTGCGCGTTTTAAATGCCGTGTGCATTTTGACGAGTTTACGGGCCATATTATACAATTTTATTTGCTAACACGAATGCATATTTATGCTCCGTTCCTGCAGGGAGAACCGACTTTTAATATGCTAGTCGGCTCGCAAGCGAGCAAAGCTCATGTAGGTTTCAACATTGCACTTGTGAATGTGGTGCTCTGATGAAAGAAATAGTGCTATCTTCATTTTCTTTTTCATGCCGAAATGAAGTGCTGAGATTGTGTATATACCGGGTGTCCCAGCTAACTTTAGCCAGAGATTTAAAATATGTGAATGCCACGTAGCTGCAGGACACAGCCAAGGTGATGTTCTTTGGCGTTCAAATTATGTGGAGATAATCAAATTATACGTTCTTTTTATCCACCTAGTTAGGTTATTCGTCGGAATTATCTAATTAATTTCTCAAATATTATACTTATATGAAAAGTGTCAACGACAAAATTGTAGGGCGACATGAAAAACTGTCGATACAGCTTTCTGTTCCCCAATACGCGCTACATAAAAGTGATTTTGCGAGAGCGAAAGAAGCCCGCAAATGCACGCAATGTTGCCGCGTGAGTGGCCGCTTGAGGCACCTTGCTTTTATTCCCGGGCTTCTTTCACGCTCGGGAAAAAAGCTGTATCGGCAGTTTTTTATGTCGCTCTACAATTCTCTGATTGACGCTTTTCATATAGGCATAATATTTTTATTTATTTTTTTATTTATTGATACTGCAATCCCCATTGGGATTTTAGCAGGGTGGGTTACAATTAAATAATTCAGACTACTTGTCTAATTAGGCGTAATAAAAACAATAATTTGAGTATTTCCAAGTGACGGCAAATAATATTACCTTGGTTCTGTCCAGCTACGTTGCATTTGCATATCTTTAAAGTCTGGCTAAAGTTAGCTGGGACCCCCTGTATATCGAGAGAAGATGCCTTGAATTTTAGCGCTTGTTAGCACAAAATTAATAATTAATTAACCGATTTACCTGCGGACAGCCACAACAGCTGGTTATAGCAACTTTAGTACTAGTAAACTAATTGTTTCATTACAAGACTAAATAATTAAAATTTGAGGGGCACTGCACTGCGAAATATTTGATTTGTATGTCTTATGTTCTAATAAAGAAATAAGGAAAAAAGAAACAAAGAAAGAGTGATCCCTAGGTGGAAGAATGTGAAAGCATTGCCACCACCAAAGGTCGAGGCTTCAACTCTTATCAATGCTCGCGCGTTCGAGTGTCGTAATGAACTCTATCGTAATTAAACATGTGCCTTAATTATATCGACCTTACTTAACTTCGCCTTAATGAATACCAAAGGCCGTGCGTTGGACTCCCACTAAAAATCGTGGGTTCGAGTGCCTTAACTATATCTTAGAAATTGGGCCTTAATTTACATCGCCCTAACTGACACCAACGGTCGCGGGTTCGAAAGGTTCCGCCAATGGTCGTGGGTTCGAGTGCCTTAAATCTATTTTAATTAATTGCCTTAATTAACTTCGCCTGATTCACTCTGCCTTAATCCACGCTGCCTTAAGTGGCATCGTGAACTGCCTCGATTGGTTCGCTTGGGCTCGCGTAACTTTTTTGGACCATCGTGTGGTCGCGCTAACATCGCCTCATGAGTCATACCATGTGTTCGCATTATTGATTAATTAGTACTAAGCAGCAACAGCTGATTACAACTACTAATCAGCTACTTACAGCTACTTATCAGCAACAGGTGATTAGTAGAGCGCAGTGGACGGCCGGGGCTGATGTGGCCCTGGACTAAGGACTCCACTGCGCATTTCGGGGCAGCGCAGCAGCGTTTTCAGAGCTACGTGACGTTTCGGTGAAAACATTTGCTGCATTCGTAAGTTGTGAAGTCGGAGGACCCGAGAACCTTCGCCAACGCAGAACTGCGCCCACGCTACCTGCGGTGCTCCCGCCCTCTGGCGGCTACCCAAGACATGGGGGCACCGTACGGCGCCTAGGGAGAGTTCAACGACTGAACCTAGTCTAGTAACGTTGGTCAGAACGACGTTGACAACAGTCGCGTTAGCAACGTGATCAGCAGGCCGATGGCAATGTATCATAAGGGTGACGTTGAAATTCTGGTTTTCCCACACGTCCAAAAAGAAAGAAAAGACAGCGTTCCTGTCATATTTTGGTCTCTCCGGGCGCCATGCAGTGGGCGCATTCACTTTCTAAAGCAGCGCGGTGTAGGCTCGCGTCCGCGCGCCTAGCGCCTGCCGCGCCTCGCGAGTAATGGCGGCTTGCATCCGCAACGACGCGCGACAACGCATGATCACTGGGCTCCTTCACAGACGCCTTGGCAGGCGCCGCTTCGTACTTTGTTATCGACAGTGTGTCAAAATGCGTCGATATGTATAAACGTAATTGCTATATTTTTATAGCTATTAGATCAGCGCATAAAGGAAAGAACAACCACTTTCTTGCATGATATAAATCTGCTTCACTAAGAGTTGAACGTTCCGCACCGTAGCTGGGTAGCCAGGCGCGCCAACGCGAGGCAATCCAAGCGCGCGATAACAGAGAGGAGCTACGCGTACCATAGAGTTTCCTATGGCGCGTACGAGCCATGCCACACCGTCTGCGCATGCGTGGGCGCGTGAACGCAAGCTTGTGTGCGTCCGCAAGCGCACGTGTGGTCTGGGCTTTACGACCCACTACGCGCGTTCATATAGGAGGTCGGAAAGGCCGGACAGGCGGCCATTGGAATATGAACCTGGCGACGTTTAACGCTAGAAAGTTATCTAGTGAGGCGAGTCTAGCAGTGCTATTGGAGGAATTAGAGGGCAGTAAATGCGATACAATAGGGCTCAGTGAAGTTAGGAGGCCAAAAGGAGCATATACAGTGCTAAAAAGCGGGAACGTCCTGTGATACCGTGGTTTACGCAAGGCAGGCAAAAAGCAGGCTGGAGACAAGGCATTGGGGGAATATGGCATAGCCACAAGGAATAGCAGGGGAGAGATATTAGTGGAGTTTGCAGAACAGAATAATATGCGGATAATGAATACCTTCTTCCGCAAGCCGGATAGCCGAAAGTGGACCTGGCGGAGCACGAACGGCGAGACTAGAAATGAAATAGACTTCATACTCTGCGCTAACCCTGGGATCATACAAGATGTTGACGTCCTCAGCAAGCTGCTCTGCAGTGACCATAGGATGGTAAGAACTCGAATTAGCCTAGACCTGAGGAGGGAACGGAAGAAACTGGTACATAAGAAGCCGATCAATGAGTTAGCGGTAAGAGGGAAAATAGAGGAATTCCAGATCAAGCTACAGAACAGGTATTCGGCTTTAACTCAGGAAGAGGACTTTAGTGTTGAAGCAATGAACGACAATGTTGTGGGCATCATTAAGAAGTGCGCAATAGAAGTCGGTGGTAACTCCTCTACACAGGATACCAGTAAGCTATCGCAGGAGACGAAAGATCTGATCAAGAAACGCCAATGTATGAAAGCCTCCAACCCTACAGCTAGAATAGAACTGGCAGAACATTCGAAGTTATTCAACAAGCGTAAGACAGCTGACATAAGGAAGTATAATATGGACAGAATTGAACATGCTCTCAGGAACGGAGGAAGCCTAATAGCAGTGAAGAAACCAGGAATTGGCAAAAATCAGATGTATGCGTTAAGAGACAAAGCCGGCAATATCATTACTAATATGGATCTGATAGTTCAAGTGGCTGAGGAGTTCTATAGAGATTTATACAGTACCAGTGGCACCCACAACGATAATGAAAGATAGAATATTCTAGAGGAATTCGAAATCCCACAGGTAACGCCGGAAGAAGTAAAGAAAGCCCTGGGAGCTATGCAAAGGGGGAGGCAGCTGGGGAAGATCAGGTAACAGCACATTTGTTGAAGGATGGTGGCCAGATTGTTCTAGAGAAACTGGCCACCCTGTATACGCAATGCCTCATGACCTCGAGCGTACCGGAATCTTGGAAGAACGCTAACATTACCCTAATCCTCAAGAAAGTGGACGCCAAAGACTTGAAAAATTATTGACCGATCAGCTTACAGTCAGTTGCCTACAAACTATTTACTAAAGTAATCACAAATAGAATCAGACCTTAGAATCAGAAATAGAATCACACCTTAGACTTTTGTCAAGCAAAGGACCAGGTAGGATTCCGTACAGGCTACTGAACAATCGACCATATTCACACCATCAATCAGGTGATGGAGAAATGTGCGAAATATAACCAACCCTTATATAAAGCTTTCATTGATTACGAGAAAGCGTTTGATTCTGTCGAAACCTCAGCAGTCATGGAGGCAATACGGAATCAGGGTGTAGACGAGTCATATGTAGAAATACTGAAGGATATCTATAGCGGCTCCACAGCCACCGTAGTCCTCCAAAAGAAAGCAACAAAATCCCAATAAAGAAAGGCGTCAGGCAGGGAGATACGATCTCTCCAATGCTATTCACAGCGTGTTTAAAGGAGGTACTTAGAGCCCTGGATTGGGATGAATTGGGGATAAAATTTAATGGAGAATACCCTAGTAACTTGCGATTCTCTGATGATATTGCCTCGTTTAGTAGCTCAGGGGACCAATTGCAATGCATGCTCACTGACCTGGAGAGGGAAAGCAGAAGAGTGGGTCTAAAAATTATTCTGCAGAAAACTTTAGTAATGTTTAACAGTCTCGGAAGAAAACGGCGATTTACAATAGGTAGCGAGGCACTGGAAGTGGCAAGAAAATACATCTATTTAGGGCAGATCTATCTAGGGCGGATCCGGATCGTGAGACGGAAATAATAAGAAGAATAAGAATGGGCTGGGGTGCGTTTGGCAGGCATTCTCAGATCATGAACAGCAGGTTGCCATTATCCCTCAAGAGAAAAGTTTATAATAGCTGTGTCTTACCAGTACTCACCTACAGAGCAGAAGCTTGGAGGCTTACGAAAAGGGTTCTAGTTAAATTGAGGACGACGCAACGAGCTATGGAAAGAAGAATGATGGGTGTTATTACATTTTTCGGACGATCTCGCCACTGCCACCATTTGTTAGAGTTGTAGGACGACCTACGAGCTGTAAGCCGATCTCACCGCTGCCATTCAGATGTAGGATTGGGCAGTCGTAGCTGTAGGAAGGAGCTTGACTTTTCGTCGGGACTTAGGAGAGCAGGATTTATTTACATGTTATTTACAGCTGAACATGAGATACATCGACAGTCTAGCGTGACTCCCAAATGGAGCCCGCAAGACGAACATACAGCAAACGAGCACACACCTCACGAGTACATTTCGAGCACGACAACGAGCACACAGCTCACTAGTACATTTCTAGGACGACAACGAGCACACAGCTCACTAGTACATTTCCAGCACGACAACGAGCACCTACTAGCAGGCGGCAATCGCTGCTTATAAGCACTCGGCCCCCCCTTGATTCCAAGCGGGCGGAAACGTTCGCCCAGTCATCGTTCGAAGTAACCGTTCGACGTCACCGTAGACCAGCCCTTTTGGAGGAGGATAAGGGCTGTCGACTTGGAGGAGGATGAGGGCTGTTGGAGGAGGATGAGGACTCACATACACGTGCCTCACATACACACATGTGTAATGGTCCGGAGCCGACGTCAGAGGGGCTTCGTAGAACTCTGAGCCGTTCCGGGTAGCACATTGTCTCGCGTCTTGGTCGGAACGCGGGAAGGAGCCCCTGTCGGCGTTCCCGCGGCAACTCCCCCACTCATAGCAGAACAGGGCGGCGTTGTCATTTTGCGCACAAAGCCTGCTTCGTCAAACTCCTTCACTCGCAACGGCGACGAGGCTAGAGGTTGGCGGTGGCATTCTTGAACTGCTGGCAAACTTGCACTGCAGCTGGCCGTTCTTAACAGCGCCTCCATGGTCCGGAAAATCTCGACTGTTCAGCGCTGGCAACCGCTGGACAGGAAGAGAATGGCTGGCGAGCAAGACGATGGCTTTGCTCTCTGCAACCCCTGCGCACTTGGAATGCCTTCAACCATCTCACAACAACTGGCACAGAAGAGTCGACCCGGCAACACAATACCACTCAGCGTGCAAACGCCCGGAATCAGCTGCTAACCCACCAGGCTTCCTATCAAAATTTCAGTGCAAGTCACTCAACTGGGAATCCCGAAATTTTGCCCCAAAATTTCGTGCCGCCAAAGCGAGCGTTCACGTTCCTTTTGAGTTCGACCAAACCTGACCGTCGCGCTGCACAAGAATAAAGGTTTACACAGAATTAAACCGAAGGCTCTCAAACACCAATACCCAAACATAACTTAAGCAGCCTAACTTCACGAACAGCCTGTTCTTATCCTATCACAGTGACGTACTTATCTCATGTACTGTTGCCACTGAGCAGTCTGGCCAACTCCACAGGTACGTAAATACAGTCGCGCTAGCTTCGTGGTCCCTATTCCGAACATGTGCTTGCGTCATACACAAAGTTTTTATCACGCTTACTCACATTTGTTCCTTTAGCCAAGACAGGACGCGTTCCGTAAACGAACAACCAAACTTGCGTAACTTACGCAACACAAAGGAACCTTCAAACAAATGTGTCTTCTAATAACTCGTTCTGTGCACGCTAACTACCGAAGTCAGAATACGGCTGCCCTCAACACACACGAGCAACCCAGTCATAAACCTTCTGCTTCCTTCCGTCCACACAGGACACGCGCTAAAGGAACTAAGAGCTCTTCTCAGTGCAAATCACGCACTTACTGAAAACCTACGCGGTTAACCTTAGGAAATAAAAAAAACACATAAAAAGAAGGTTAACTAATAGACACGCGTGTTACAATAGGCCTCTCAACGATAACCTTGACACTCAGGTTACTTACGCACACAAAAAAGAAAGCCTATCTACTTATTAATAAACACTTCGCGATACTACATGTTTACAAAAAACGCGTCTTTCAAATCTCCGAGCTTCTCAAACAAAGCACACACAAAGCTCATACTTTTGCTTATTGAAAGAAATCCTAGTCTCAAATCGCGAAAATTTGCAAATGTTCAAAACTAAAACAAAACAACACGTTTCCCTTCTACGGAAGCTCTCTCGGCCTCCTTTTTCAAACGTTTACAACTGACTCATACTATTTGAGCCGTACTCGAGGTGGTCGCGGTTCGAAAGCTGTTCTGGCTACCCAGGAACAACAAAAGGGCTGACTCACTATCAGCTGCCCCAAGACGTTACAGTCTCCTGCCAATTTGTGTCCTGGCGCCCAGCTTTCATCACGACCTCGATTGACCGCGTCGCTACTCCCCACCTGGTCTCGTCTTGCCACCTTGCGCTCCCTCGCCCTACACGCTGAGCTTCGAAAAGAACGACGGAACGACGAGGAATTTAACTGCCCCGTGCCCTTTGTCCGCGTCCGTGCAGAACATGCTTCTTGGTCTCCTTTTGACCGGTGGCTCGAACGTGTTGGGTGCGTCAACATCGTCAACGATGACCGCGCCTTTTTTTTATCCGCGCCCTGCCCTTTCGCGCCTGTCGCCGTCTTTGGCTCCGCTACATTAGCCACCGCATTCCGATCTTTACGGCGCTTCTTTCTGCGGCGCTTTCTCTTTGACTTCTCTTTCATGTCGCCTTCTGGCGCCTCGTGCTGGTCGGAACACATCTCATCCGCCCGGATCGGTCTCTTACCCGCACAGTCTGAGTGATTCATAACTAAATCACCCCTCTCTATGCTACCTAGACTGGCAGAGAGCCGCACCGATCCCTGAACAATGCAGTTGTCTACCCTTGAGCTACGCAGCTCGCAGTCCTGAGAACTACCCTCAACTGCATCGTCCAGCTCGCACATCACTTCGGCACGCAGATCTGACTCGACATGGGTGCTCGCGTCTGTCAAGTGCGCAGTATTCTGTACCTCGCTAACGACCTCGATACCATGAGATGAGACGCACACGCGCGGTAACTGTGCCAATTAGTTCGCAGCTGGCCTAGCTGTCTCTACAGTCCTCTGTTGGCACAGCACCTCGTCGCTCTCACTCTGGCCGCTAAGGGCCTCTGTTGCCACTAAGGCACCGTTAGCTGCTAGCACTTCCCCTATGAACGTGCTGCTACTCTCACAGGTACTACTACTTCCCTTGGCTTTGGACTGAAATCTACTATCTACTTCCTCCCACTTTCGCTGAGCCCAGCCTACAGATTTCTCCAGCCGCTGTTGACTTAGTTCGATTGCCTTCTCTAAACCTTGAATCTCTTCGCATCAATGCATCAATGTACTGCCTCGTTACTTCTGTTAGGCCTTATTCCTGAGAAATTCTTTTCAGTTCCTGCCAAGCTTTTTCCTGTTCTTGCTTAAATTCTTCCTGCTCTTGCCTAATTGCTTCCTATTCCCGTTTCTTACTTAGTATATGTTTGCCCATTTGTTCTATGAATTTCAAATCATTCTCACTTTCGAGAATTGTCTTACGAATTTCTGCTTCGGTCAAGTCCTCCTCTACATTTACCTCGATCTCTTCACACAACCACAACAGGTCAGCCCTCGTCAAACACATAAGGACCATGGTCGCTACTTTAAGCTTTGGCTCTGCTGTCACACAATACTTGCTGCGATACCCACGCAAATCAATATACAAGTAAAAGATCCCCAGCGAATCAAATCCAGAAACACAGAGAAATTGAAGCCTGGTAAATCTTACAGCCAAAACCAAACGCTTACCCAATGAAGCATATCACCAGTCCTTCTCCGCCGTATCCAGTCAGTTGCAAGAGGTGGTCAATCCCAAGTCGCCTCCAACTTGATCAGGATACCGGTCGGTCACCATGTGCCAACGTCCGTCAGCTGCCGTTGCTGTCTCCGAGTCGTAAGCCGACTTGGGAGCCGTGGGCTGATCTCACCGCTGCCAACGAGATATTGGGATTGGAGCGGTCGTAGTTGTTGGGAGGACCTTGGGGCGACAGGACTAGGCAAGCAGGATTTATTTACGTGTTATTTACATTTGAACATGAGATACATCGATAGTCTAGCGTGACTCCCAAATGGAGCACGCAAGACGAACATACAGCAAACGAGCACAAAGCTCACGAGTATATTTCGAGCACGACAACGAGCACACAGCTCACTAGTACATTTCTAGCACGACAACGAGCACACAGCTCACTAGTACATTTCCAGCACGACAACGAGCACCCACCAGCAGCCGGCAATCGCTGCTTATAAGCACTCGGTCCCCCCTTGATTCCAAGCGGACGGAAACGTTCGCCCAGTCATCGTTCGACGTCACCGTTCGACGTCACCGTAGACGAGCCCTTTTGGAGGAGGATGAGGGCTGTTGGAGAAGGATGAGGACTCACATACACGTGCCGCACATACACACAGGTATAATGGTCCGGAGCCGACGTCAGAGGGGCTTCGTAGAACTCTGAGCCGTTCCGGGTAGCACATTGTCTTGCGTCTTGGTCGGAACGCGGGAAGGAGCCCCTGTCGGCGTTCCCGCGGCAACTCCCCCACTCATAGCAGAACAGGGCGGCGTTGTCGTTTTGCGCACAAAGCCTGCTTCGTCGAAGTCCTTCACTCGCAACGGCGACGAGGCTAGAGGCTGGCGGTGGCGTTCCAAGATGAGGTTACCCCCGCTGGCGTAAATCGCTGGCAAACTTGCACTGCAGCTGGCCGTTCTTAACAGTGTAACGTTAAGGGATAAGAAAAGAGCAGATTGGGTGAGGGAACAAACGCGAGTTGATGACATCTTCGTCGAAATCAAGAAAAAGAAATGGGCATGGGCAGGACATGTAATGAGGAGGGAAGATAACCGATGGTCATTAAAGGTTACGGACTGGATTCCAAGGGAAGGGAAGCGTAGCAGGGGGCGGCAGAAAGTTAGGTGGGCGGGTGAGATGAAGAAGTTTGCAGGGACGACATGGCCACAGTTAGTACATGACCAGGGTTGTTGGAGAAGCATGGGAGAGGCCTTTGCCCTGCAGTGGGCGTAACCATGCTGCTGCTGATGATGATAATGATGACGCGCGTTCACCAACGCCAACTCATTCAACGCAGGCTGACTGGTCGCGCGCTTATGTTTGTTGTTTGGAGAAACCGTAGAACCCCTTCTGCGCGATCGCCTTTGCGTCGAAGGCGACAGCTCTCTGCCCTCTGCGCAGCTTTAGAAGCAGCTGAAACAGGACAGCACAACGTGAGGCTTTGTGGCGGCCGATTCCTGTGTGGTGGGCATATGCTGCCATCTGAATATGCCACGTGATGAGCAAAACAAAT
Source organism: Dermacentor andersoni (assembly GCF_023375885.2). Classification (NCBI taxonomy): domain Eukaryota; kingdom Metazoa; phylum Arthropoda; class Arachnida; order Ixodida; family Ixodidae; genus Dermacentor; species Dermacentor andersoni. The sequence continues at coordinate 134,044,968 of NC_092822.1, read as the reverse complement.
TCTTTCTAAAAAACAACACACCACTTAAACCGTTCGTGGTTTAAGGCTCGTTAGAAAATGTGTGGTGGTGTTTAATCTCTTGCATGGCAGCAGATAAGAAGTTCGCAAGGACTTTGGTTCATTTTCGGTTTAGTTCGTTTTTCTATCAGTTGATATTGTACAACTCTTGGTTGTGTACAGTATACCCGTATCGTCATTACTCCTGTTCGTGCTCTTTCTGATTTAAAAAGCATTGCTAACGCATTAATGTGCTGTCAGGCACCTTCAAGCCAGCTTGAGCCTCTTTCCACTGGCGTGTCGCCGAATAAGATTGCTAGAAATAAGCCACTGTTATTTTTTTTATTGACAGAAGGATTGTTTATTTAAACGAATTTCTAAAATTACAAATGCCAAAGGAACATTTCGGCAAATTCTCCATCACTGCATGGCACGTGCGCTTTCCCAGTATGATTCGATTGAATATCAAGTATTTTTACAGCGAAGCTGTAGCAAGTAGGTGACGCCCCCTCGGACATAATCTTGGTTCGTCCGCCAAGCTCGGCGGCCTGCTAAAGCTCGGCAGGCAACAGTGGTCACCCGAGCCACAATAAACACCGACGAGCACGGCAGCTCGCCGGTCAGTAATCTTTCAGCACCACCACGCCATTCTATGACCACGCTGAGAAGCCCTCCCTTGTTCACGACCCGGGGTGGATCGTGACACTGGCGACGAAGATGGGATCCTCGTGACTCTAGCGACGAAGCTGGCGACGAGTACCTACGGAGCGTCGCACGCCGCCGCGAGCGGCGAAACACCGCCCCCCGTTGCTGTCGCCATGCCGCTGTACGGAAGGCTCGAGCCGTTCGAGGGAGATGGGTCCGCCTGGCAAATTTACGAGGAGCAAGTCCACGTGTTCTTCCGGGAAAACGACACACCCGAGGCCAAACAGCGGGACATTTTCCTGGCCAGCTGCGGGACCCGCGTCTTCAGCCTCCTGCTCGACCTTCTCAAGCCAGCCACGCTGCCCGTTAAGACGCTGGGTGAGCTGCTTGCCACACTACGCTCGCATTTTAACCCAGCACCGTCCACACTCATGGAGCGTTTCCGCTTCAACAACCGGAGCCGCCGGGAAGGAGAGACCCTCGGGCAATTCGTTGCTGCGCTACGAGGGTTAGCGAGTGCCTGCGCCTTCGGGGACCAACTGGACTCGCTGCTCCGGGACCGTTTCGTCTGCGGTATCAACAACCCCGCCATGCAGACGCGACTCCTGGAGCTTCCCGACCCGTCGCTGGACGACGCCGTGAAGGCAGCTCTGGCAATGGAAGCTGCCGCCAAGGACGCCGGCGAGATTTCCCGTGCGACTGGCTCACCGTCGACGGAAGCGGCGGTCAACAAATTCGCGACAAAGGGCAGTACCTGCCGTCGCTGTGGTGGTGCCCACTCCCCTTCACAGTGCCAGTTCTCTCAAGCACAATGCTTTACGTGCGGGAAAACTGGGCACCTGGCACGTGTATGCCGAAGTGGGAGGACGAACAGCAAGCAGCAGCCTGATTCAAGCCCAGGTACAACACAAGCCCGCGTCCAGGGTAGCCGTCGCAAGGGTACGCGGCGGAGGCATGCGGCAGCAAGCTCAAGTTCTTCCGCGGCCAGGCTCCACGTCGTGGCCGAGGACCCGCCGATTTCGACATGTGGCACACAGGCTTTGTACCGTCGTCTGTGCCGCCATACATGCTGACCGTCGAAATATGCGGGCACCCCATTTCCATGGAGCTGGACACGGGGGCCAGCGTGTCTGTAATGGCCGGGAAGCTCTTCAAGCGGACTTTCCCCGGCGTGTCCGTCGAGGCTTCGGGCGTGATGCTGCGCAGCTCCTCCGGGCAACTCTCCCAGGTCCAGGGTCAGGCACAGGTCAGCGTTCGTTTTGGCGACAGGGAGGCAACCCTTCCCCTTTACTTAACGAAGGGGTCGTCGCCGACGCTGCTGGGCCGAAACTGGATTCATGTACTGGGCATTCGTCTGCCAGAGTACCCGGAAGCCAGCTTGCATGTGATGCAGAGCTGCCAAATCTGCCAGGAGCATCAGCGAGCCTCGCGTAATGGGGAAAGCACCCCCTGGCCATTCCCACAGAGACCCTGGTCCCGCCTACATGTGGATTTTGGGGGCTGTGGCGGTGGTGGCGGAGCAGCCTCCCTGCGCTTGGAGGACCTGCAGAGCCAGCTCGAGAAACAGCGGGAGCTGGCATCGGCACGGCTGCTGGAGCTGGAGCAGCTTCAGCTTGACCACAAGGAGGCCCTGAAGACGGTGGAGCGGCTGCGGATAGAGCTGCGGTCGCTGCCCAAGAGCCTGGTGGTGAGCATGGCAGAGTACAAGTGCCTGCAGAGCCAGTTCTCCGTGCTGTACAACGAGAGCATGCAACTCAAGACTCAGCTGGACGAGTGTCGCTCCTTGCTGTCGACAGCCAAAAACTCGCACCTTCGCCACATTGAGCAGATGGAAAGCGAGGAGCTGGTTGTTCAGAAGAAGCTTCGCTCGGAGGTCATCCGCCTCGAGGACAACATCGCGCTGATTCGTCAAGAGTACGAGAATCTGCGCACTGAGTTTGAGGCGTCGTCGGTGTCCAGCGAGCAGGCTCAGCCAATCAACCGGGAGATGCGGCACATTATAACGAGCCTGCAGAGCCGCAACAGGCAGCTCAAGAGCGAGGTCTCCCGCAGTAAGCGCAAGCTGCGCAAGGCTCAATCAGAGAAGCAGAAGCTGGCTGCTGACCAAGGGTGCCGTCCCGGGCCTTTGCCAGAGTCGGGAGCTCCAGTTTTCGCCAGGAACTTCCGTCCTGGCTCACCCTGGTCTGCCGGACAGGTGGTGTCTCCTGCCAGCGCCTCATCGCTGCTCGTCCGCATGCCAGACGGGGCCATGTGGCATAGACACGCCGACCATGTCAGACCTCGCCTCGGGACCTGGCCAGCACCCTCGACTGCCACTGAGTTCCAGCCCGCAGGAGGACTGGCGGCAGCACCAGTCGCTTCTAGCGGAGTACCACCTACCTCGGAGGCGGCAACCGTAGCCAGTGGTGCGGCACCCGTTGGACCGCTGTCTAGCTCGGCACCACTCGCAAGGCCGACCACTACGGACCCCCCGGATGGAGCAAGGCTGGCTCAGGCAGCACCCGGTGTTGCCACACCCGACCCGTCAACACCGGTGCCCAGGCGGAGTACTCGACGGCGGAGGCCACCAGACCGTTACTCGCCTGGGTAGCAGGCACTGTCGACCCAGCAAGGGTAGAGGCAGAGCCTCATAGTGTGAACTTGGACATTTGTTTGAACTTGGACGTTTGTTTTTTATTTTAACAAACAAACTGGGGGTGAGGGGTTGTAGCAAGTAGGTGACGCCCCCTCGGACATAATCTTGGTTCGTCCGCCAAGCTCGGCGGCCTGCTAAAGCTCGGCAGGCAACAGTGGTCACCCGAGCCACAATAAACACCGACGAGCACGGCAGCTCGCCGGTCAGTAATCTTTCAGCACCACCACGCCATTCTATGACCACGCTGAGAAGCCCTCCCTTGTTCACGACCCGGGGTGGATCGTGACAGAAGCTGGTGCGACTACTTAATGACTCGAAAATGTGATCTTCCCGCTATCACATTTTCCCATAAAAGCTGCTACACTCGAAAAGTTTCTATTTTGACTAAGTGCGGAGAATATTATGGGCCATATGCTGGGATTATTTGTCATTATTTAAATTTATTTAAGGGTGTGTTCGTGCCAAAACCCCGACCTGATTATGAGGGACGCCGTAGTGGTGGACTCCAGATATTCGGGCCACCTGATGTTCTTTAAGGTGCACCTAAATCAAAGTGCACGGTCGTTTTCGCGGCCAGCGAAACGTGGCCACCGGGATCGGCGTCCGCGTTGAGCATTGGGGGACATTTTATGGGTAACGTGTATCGAATGTTCGAAGTGCACAGAATAATGAGGTTCTTTGAAAATAATTACTTAACTATCACCTTCTACCAATTTTTAGACGAGGGACGTTCTCAAAGTAAGTTTCGTCATTTCTTTGAAACAGGGGATGGTAAAAACGTGAAACAAACAATCGCCGTAAGAATGCACGCCCGTTGCTGGTTGAACGACGGAAGGAGCGGTAGTGGAGGAAGGATGACGCGAGGTTATATTCGAGTGCAAATCACCGTGACAGACAGGCGTGTACTGGAAACGTGGTCGCCAGTCCGTGCTGTTATCTGGTATGAATGGGCGCCTGTTTCCTGCATTGAAGTACGTACTCTCGGGATCACTTCCAAAATAATGAATGCTGAGGTGGAGCAGGCTGCGCGACAATTCCTTGCATCGCCGGGCAACGAGTTCTTTCAGAGTGGTTTCTTGAAACTGACTGCACGCTCCGACAAATGTCTCAATGTCAGTGGCGACAATGTGGAAAGTAGTGCAAGGTGTATAGTTCATAGTGCCATGGCGTTTTTTTTTTTTTTGGCAATAAAGTTTCCGTGTGAAAATAAATGACGAAACTTACTTTCAGAACGTCCCTCGTACTTCATTCGAGAAATATAGTTGCTTTTCCTCTGTCTAATCGGTGAGATATGCAAGATCCGGTGTTTATATTTCATTGAAATAGGACGAGTGACAAATTTTCAGTCTGTTTCGCCTAGCGACATCGTCTGTATAAAATTACTTAAGCGCTCCAGAGTGTCATACAGCCAATAAACGACAAGTTTCCCAGAGTTCTAAACCAACCATACGAGTAAACAGCACTAGGCGAAAGTGAGTAAAATGTTACGTGCAATCTGTCGCGAACCGCTCACGCTCCTGCCTGATAAACTTTGCAAATGATTACTGAACCCTCGTTTCTTCCCAGCTTGATTCCTCATAAGAGATTCGTACTGGTTTTGGGGTGTCCTCGGTAAACTGAAATAAACCAGGCACCTTGTTTATATAGAAATAAGCAAGAAATGTGGGGCACCTTGTGAGTAATTTGTAGGTAAAGTTCAACCTGTGTGGGTAATATTTATGCACGCAATTAAGCATCAATTGGGCACGCAAGTGCTCTGGGCGGTTATGAGTGCTTTTTACGAGTGGCGCAAAATTTTACGCCACTGCCCTGGTAGTACCACAAAAGTGAGCAGGATGAAATTTAGTAAACATGCAGGGAGCACTACGGTAAATTTGTTTCCTAAGTGATATGCTTGTGGACTAATAAACCACTTGGGAAAAGATACTTTAACAAGTGCTGGAAATCGGTTTCTTATTATTTTACGCTGTTTCTCAGGTCCCGATGGAACCCTGCCTTACAGAAAAATCATATTTCTCCAAAGTACGGGAAAGTAATGGGTTACTCGATGACGAGTTCCAAGTGTTTCGTTTAATTATGGCCTGCTCAGGAAAAAATGTATTCATGTGCTCCTATCGGTGTATTATTGCGTGGCGAAACAATTTAGCCCGTAGCCCTGGCACTTGGCGTGTTACCTTTGCTTTGTGTTTTTTTTTTTGTGTACACAAAGCAGTCCGGTGGAGCATCGAACACAGCTCTGGCCATGTTTTCTTGCCTCTAGGCCCATTCGTACATCTTCGCACCTGCCATCAACTCGGTGCCTGCGGCGTGCGATCCGGTTGATTTCTGCTATCAACGTGCAAGTTCCTTGACGGAAGGCAGCATTCTGCGCACCTTTTCGGCGCAGATATGAACAGCCGTTGCAGATGACGCCTGGAAACTGGGAGTGGCATGACATCGCGAACAGGGCCGCTTCAAGCCTACAAAAGGGCACGGCAAAGTATCCCACCCTGCAGTTTGGTGGAGCATCGAACACAGCTCTGACCGTTTTTTCTTGCCTCTTAGTAAGATAAATTTAAGATATAAGCGAGGTTAATTGTATGCTCCACTGGGCTGCCCATTTGGTGGCTATATGGTGGTTAGTGTGTGTTAAAGACGTCGAAATAAGAATGCACGTCATGTACCAAACTGTTTGAAAAGGATGCCCAATGAATTCTATGTAAACAATGTAAAAATTGGTATCATGCCGGGAAGTGCTCGGGAATTGCTACAGAAACATCAAGAGTATGACCGAAACGGAAATCGCTAGCTGGGAGTGTAAACGTTGTGTGGCATTGAAACAAGACAACCGGCCTTCGGAATCTCAAACCAGCGATGAAGATGTGCGTAAGCTTACAGTTGAAAAAAACTCCGATGGGTCAAAATTGTTAAGCGAGCAGATTGCCACCATGAACGAAATGCTTGCCACAGGCTTAGGACGCCTCGAAGGCCTTGAAAAGAAAGTAGATCGCCAATGTGCAACAACAGAGGCAATAGAAAAGTCAATGGAAATGCTGCCTTCAAAATATGGCGAACTTGTGGATAAGACGCGGAATCAGGGAGTGGCAATAGAAAAGGTGAAAGAAACATCAGAAGAGCTGGCCAAAAAACTGTCTTCTAAGGTCGCTGAAATTGCACAGCTAAAGGAAAGTCTAGATAGTGTTGAACAGTATTCCAGGCGAAAGAACATTGAAATACATGAAATACAAGAAAGCTCTGAACAAGATTTGCACCCAACTACTTACGGACTTGAGTAGAAGGCTCACAATACAGGCACCAGCAAAACATTTAATCGAAGCAACCTACAGAAACAAAGCTGGAAAAGATAAAACTCCGCCAGTCATTGTCAGGTTCACTGACTAAGCCACTCGGGACCTTCGGCTATCCAAGAGAACCGCCATCCTGGGGGATAAGATTTTCATCAATGAACACTTGACGCGAAATAAAAAAAAAGTTATTTTGGCAATGTCGAAGCCTTGCAAACCTGAAGAACTACAAGATTGTCTGGACACGGAACGGTAAACTATTTGCGAGAAGGGTGGAAGGTGCTTCAGTGATTAAAGTTGATACAGAGAATGATTTGGAAAAGATAGTTTAATGGATGCTTTTGAGTCATTCGCTGAACGAGACAAAAACATTCAGAATGCAATCGCTGAAGATGGACTTTGCCAAGAAATTAGCATACTGCACATAAACATACGAAGCATAAGAAAACACTGGAATCAGTTATGTGTTTACTTGTCGCGAAATGTGGTTACTAACGTTATCGTTTTAACAGAAGTAAATCTGGATGCAACCAGAAAGACTTGTTAAGACTTGGACGGTTATCAAAAATAAGCAATATGTCGAGAGAACAGAAGAGGTGGAGGAGTGTTAATCTTTGTTAAAGATGCATGGATATATTCTAAGATTGATGTTAACTTTCAAAATGCAGAACTTTTAGCGCTATCGATTAACGAAAGAGAAGTTACTTATATATTGTGTGGTATTTACAGGCCACCAAGCAAGGATACTAATATGTTTTTGAATGACTCGAGCCCTTACCTTCAACAGCATATAAATGAACAACAGTTAGTGCTGGTTGGGGACTTCAATATTGATATTCTGCAAGAAGCAAGACCAGCAGTTGCTGATTACCTGAATTTATTAGCGGAATATGGACTCATGAACGTAATAAATGCCTACGCCAAAGAATAATACTTAGGAAGCAGAATCACTAAAACATGCATAGACCACATGATACTTAGGCTGGCAAAAGAATAATATAGGTCAGGCGTGATCAATCTAAAACTAGCAGACCATTATTTTGTAGTAGGTGTTATCTTCATGGAAAAATATGTCGAAGGAGTGAGTAGCTGTGTAAAACGGGATCTCTTAGACAACAAAAAAGTTTATGAATTGATGAAGAATACTAAGTGATCGTCTCTATTAGCTCTTCGCATACGATAAACTAGTGCAAACATTTTAAGAGATATATGATCGAGCTACAACATGTGTGACGCTGAAGCAAAGACATCCCGATCATAAATGGATGACTCATGAGGTAACGAACCTCTGCTGCATAAAAGACCAGGCCTGGCAGAGATGCAGGAAAAATCCGGCAGATGACGAAAAAAGAAGAGAGATTAGTATGCTACGATATCATGTGACCGCAAAAATACGACTGGCTAAAAGGCGATACTTCTTGCATCAATTCACAGTGAGCAAATACGGCGTGAGGATGACATGGAAAATAGCAAATGAATTATTGGGCAGATCAAAACACGTTAGTATCGAGGATATGGTCAAAAAAAGCTTTCCCAACCAAAGCATGCAGACAATATGCGATAAGTTCAACGATACATTCATAACAGCTGCGGAAATACTGAGAGAAAGTAATGACAGCATCTCTGACGTGTACAAACCAGTTGGCGCATGCGCACCCATGGCCTTTCTGCCACCTATAAGTGAACCGGATCTTTGGCGCATCATGCGACAGATGAAACTGATAAAACTGCCGGGAATAGATAAAGTACGTTTTCGAGATTTACACATCCATTTCAATGAGCTGAAAGATGTAATACTAAAGATACTAAACGACATACTTGAAACTGGCGTTATACCGCAAGAGCTAAATATATCGATCATAAGGCGTCTATAAAAGCGGTAAAAAAGACGACTATCCCAACTACAGGCCAATCGCAATTTTGTGCGCTTTAGCGCAAGTAATGGAAAAACATATTGCGTATGTGATGCAGTCATTTTGTGAGAAATTTTATCTGCATAATCCAGTTCAATTTGGTTTCACAAAAAATAGAAACATAATCGCACTCCTGGAAGAATTTTCTGATTGCGTTCATAATCTTATTGAAAACAACCATGTCGCGTTAGCAATTTTCATGGACCTGACCAAGGCATTCGATACTGTAGATCACGCTTTAATGATAAGCAAGCTTAAAATATTTAAAACGCCGCTCAATATTACCACCTCTGTAATTGGTAAATTCACCGCATTGCAAATTAAAATTAGGGAACTTCAGACTTTCGGTAGCGCATACACCCTAACGAGACAACAGACAAATGCCAATGGACAAAGGAGGACACTGGCCAAATCACTTGGAAACGATGCATCCGCACACGTTTGGCGACTTATAATGCGCCTTATTGTGCTCACTCGACGCCCGAGACAGTATTGTTGTTATAAACAACTTCATGCAGCAGATCGTCACTTCACCACACAACGTTCGCTCGTACATTACTTATTTGTGCAGGGTGTTGGGTAGTTTAGGTGGTGTAGCGTGTATACCGAAAGTTACGTTATATAGACACCTTTACGAAATCAGCCAGGATTATTATGGACATATAGATGACTCGAACCACATAAAATACGACAGGGAAGTGAATGATGTTAGAAAATCAAAACGTCAGCCCAAAACGGTTTATTTAGATCATATCCCGGAAATGTCCCACACTTCCATATGCAGCTTTCCTGGATGGATGTCATGAGCATCCCCTTCGAAGGGGTGTACAATAGCGCGATTGACGGGACTAAAGAAGACACACAGCGCAGTGTGTGTCCCTGTGTGTCTTCGTTTGTCGCGTCATTTATTCGCACTACCGTACACCCCTTCAAGGTGCATTACCAGCAAGCCCACATTGCAACTATCGTGTCCCTTTTGGAACGGGGCAGTGCGCTGCGCCACCAAGCTCCTGCTGTTATGCTGCCTAATGTCCTACTTAGGGTAAAAAAGAAAAAAAGAAGAACCAAAAAAGAGGTTTTAGCTCCCACAACCAAATTTTATGACCCCCTATTGCGAACTATGCCTTTGTACGTCTGCATTTTTTGTCTTTTCCTTAGTCTTCCACCAATTTTCCACTCGCCTGCACACGCCCGAACTAGCGCCCTAAGCGGCCACGCCGCTAAGGTGGCACGGTTTCAATTGGACGAACGGGTTTTTCGCGAATAATTAAAAGTGCGGGTCGATTGTTGAAAGAGGTAGGTGACAGACATGTTCTAGAACACAATCCAGAGGAGAGAAATACATTGATTTTGCTGTAGAAAGTTAGAATTTTGTTCTGAGAGCGGTTAAAGATTCAACAATGGAAGCCTATGGAAACGACGAAAATTTGTACTCAATTGTCGAGACGAAAACGGTCGCTGTGTTAAAACTGCGGTAGCTATCATGATAGCCGCTGCAGCGTATGTAGTCCGGAGACACCTTTCGATTGATGCCTATCTCCCCTCTGTGCACATACCGAACACTGTTCTCAAAAGCGATCTTTGAAACAGTCGTAGAAACTCGCGTGCTAGCTTTAAAAACCCTAGCGTACAATGAGGAACCGTTGCAAGCCGTGGCCAAGTGGTTTAATCGCTCAAATTTATCGTTCCTTGTTATACCGGCTGGGGTTCGATACCATGCTTTGTGATGTAGCAATGCGTTGGTCATTTGTTAACTCATCGCTTTCATAATTAGATTTTATTCTTTGGACAACATAACTACAAGCAGGCGCGCATGTTCTTGTGCTACACAAAAAAGAACTTTTGTGCCTTGTAGCATGAAATGAACCTATATGCAAACAGGTCCCTGAAATTGTAGAAGGCCTCTATAGTTGTGGGCGTGAAAAAAATAACAACACTCTATTGCAATATAAACCAACAAACTATGGGTTTTACTGCGTAAGCATTCTTTGGCGAGTACCTTAGCAAAATTTGTTCACAATGCGAAAAGCGTAATGCCTTGTATCTGCATAAGAATGCGTAATTTGTGAAGTTAGGACGTTTAATTGTCATAACAGTGTAAATGTAGATGACTGGTGGGTTTATAAGCAATAAGGAACAATTGAAAGAAAAAAATAAATTGACCAAGGAGAATACAAATAGGGATACATAGGGCTACATAGAAAATGTATAAAGAAGGGGGAACTAAAATTTGGGGGAGGGCCAACATGAAATTTTAGGGTAGGCCAGCTTAAAATTTGAGTGGGCCAAGTGAATTTTTGAGGAACGGCCAATTTGAAAGTAAGCGGTGGCCCAAGTGAAATTTGAGGTGGGCCAATTGAAAGTTAGCGTTCGGCCAACTTTAAAATGGGAGTGGACCAACTTCAAATTTGGGGGTGGCCCGACTTAAATTTGGGATTGGGCCAACTAAAATTTGAAGGTGGGCCAAGAGAAGTTTAGGGGGTTGCGTCAACTGAAATTTGGGATCCAATTTTGAAATTCAAATTTGCAACTTCAAAATTGAGGGTGGGCCACTTGAAAGGGATGAGCCAAGTGAATTTTCGAGGGTGGGTCAGCTTCAAATTTGGTAGAGGGCCAACTGAAATTTACGGTTTGGCCAACTGAAACTCGGGCGTGGACCAAATTAAAAGGGGTGGCCCAACTGAAATTTGGGGGTGGGTCAACTAAAACTTACGGGTATGCTTACGCATACGCAACTCCAGTGGGGTTCGTGCGTACTTTTCCAGTGGGAAAGGGCAATGGGGTAAAGATAAGGAACGGGCAGAAATGACAAGTCTTTCTGGACAGGGCTCACTGGAGTGAAAAGTGGGACCGCTGCATCAAAGCCCCACTGCCTCAACATTACGGGTAGAAAAAGCGCTCTTTGAGAAAGCGCAGGCAAGAGTAACCCTTGTGGAAAGTATTACGCCTGAAACACAAGTAGGTGCGTTAGGATAAGCTAGAAAAATAAACGTCATCGACAATGAAACGACAAAAACGCCACTCAGTTGCTGAAATGATGCGAAATTCAGATTACGTTTACTTAACTAAAATACCCCTAAAAGCCCTCTCGCAGGAGGGTATTACTATTAATACGCAGGAGGGCATTATTATTAATAGTTAGCTTGGTCAAACATTGAAAATACGCTTGTGGCTTACGTCATTACCCGCTATGTTGTGCATGAAGACGTCACATATTGAGTGACGTCTTCTCCAAGTACCTTGACCTAACAGAACAAAGTAGAAACGAGCTAAGTAGCAGAAACCCGTTTACGGGTTTTTGTTCTTTGTGTCGGTTCTTCTGGCTGCACTACGATGCTGGATGTGCAACTAGAAATATGCGAGGCTGAGACTGTATACGTTCACTCATCAGACCTTGCAAAGTTTTCGAGATATGATAGAGTTAAATGGCACGGCCGCTAGATAAAAAAGAAAGGTGCGGCCTGCCGCGTGCATCGAAAACGCTGTCATCCTCCGCGGCGCTACCAGTCGGGGTCTGTTGTCCGGAATCGGCATAGAAAATGTGCGAGGAACGCGCTTCGAACGCCGTCGGCCGTGGAAACCGACGCGTCCCGTCCCCGAGAGCTAGCGCCATTCGGCCCAGCCAAGCGGCCGGGAATGCAACTACGGCTGTCACGTTCGCTCCCATAGCAGCCCGCCTGACGTGGCAGGCCGCACCTTTTTTTTTATCCAGCGGCCGTGTAAGTGGCAAGGGCAGAGGAAGCAGGTGACTGCTCATACGCTGGATAATGAAGCAGTCCTGCCCTGAATGCCTGGCCCGAACTTTATTTTTTTCTGAGGTGAAGGTTAATCCAAATAACGAATGCATCATCTAGGGGAAGAGCTACAGCGCCTGGAATAATTGCACTTTTAGCGTGTTGCCTGAAGTTGTATGGCATGAGTGCGTAGCTTTGACAATAACAAACGCGTTTCAATAAATGTCCCGTGGTGCATTTGCCCAAGTCGATGTATTAGAAGCACAGTTTGGCTAGCCGTTGCCATACAAGTTCAACATATGGGGTCCCTCGTACGGTGCATTAGTTTTTTCTTTTTTTGGGGGGGAGGGGGAAGTGCATGACGGTGGGCAGCCAATATGTATGTAAGCTGTCGCGTGGCACAAGTGCTTAACCTGGACCTGTGGATCTTTTATCTGGCCTGGTAGCCGTCGAATGGTCTACGAAATATCATAAACCTTGTAGATACCGGGTGGGTTTGCTATAGCTTAAGACAGAGTAACAAATTTAGGGCCGCAGTAAGACGTGGACAATTTATTGTTCTTTAAAACGGCCATCACACACACAAATTGCTTTGGGGCCTCTTCAATAAAGAAAAGATTTACAGACGTGAGATTAAAAATATTATGTTTTAGATTATAGCCGGATGCTCTACCGATGAAGTCATATACAGAGACATACACAGAGCCAATAATTCTACATGTTATGCTTTGCGCAGCACTGATTCCCCTGGGACTGGAATCGGCACAATTTTCTATCTTGCTTTCAATGTAACGCCTCTTATTGAATTCGTAGCAACTATAATACAGGGAAGGGTTAACTAAATGCTGCCCGTTACCCCCTATACCATTCTGAAACCATTATTGTTTAGTTATTTCGAGCACTATCGGCGGCGTTTGCTCGAAGCAAAAGTTTGGTGGCACCACAGATTTTGCTGCGGAACATTCCTGCAAAAGTGCCGTGAAAGTTTACCTAAGACTGGTGCCTTCGCTAAGATGAGTGAATCGAGGATGATTGCCGCAGAAGTAGAACCTCATCTTTGCACTATTCATCTCATTCGTTGAGTCTTTCCGTCTGCACTTTCATGGCGGGGTTACTATCCGTGCGTTTATTCAGGGCTTCTAACTTGTAAGACGCAGTTCTTGACGGACCGCTCTTATTTTATTTGGACGCGGTATTCTTTGTTGTTATTGATCCACATACAAACACACACCAAACTCTGACCAGTCGAAACACCTCGGACAGGTGTCGAAGCAACTGCGGCACCAGCGTTCCCTCGGCGCCATCATATTCTCAGAAAACACGATGATCAATGACGTTTTCTGCTTCACTTCCGCCATCCAACTTATAAAAGGAGGAGTGTGTTCGGTTTCTTTGAACAAATGTTTTATTACTTGTAGTATTTGATTTAATCTCCAATATCCCAGTTGATCCTTCTAGTGTGTGACGCTGTATAGCGGTAATAAAATTCTACTTGTATTCAGAACCACTGACGTCTCATTGGAGGCGTGGCTGCAAGCGCCCGTTAGCGTTTATGTTTCGGTTTCGTGCAGATATGGAGATTCGTCGCGCTAGATAGGAGCGGGGAATCCCAATTTTTGCACTTGACAAGCTAATGTAGTATGTGAAAACCAGACACATGCAATTCATTTATTGTGGCCCACACCTTAAGTGAATAAGGTTCAAAGTTATTCCCGTGGCTTTACCTAATTATCCTTATAATTACCACGCTTTATCCTGCCTCTAACATTCACCACTACATAGTATGCACCGCGGTACCGAAGAAAGGAAACCACAATTGGAGGAGAAGGGAAACAACTGCGGTGCATGACGGTTAGTGTTTTCAAGTAGGAAAATGTATTTGTTTGAAATCCAATACGGCCGAAGCTGATATTATGTATCGTATGTTAAATTCCCAATCAGTGCCAAGCAATGAAGACTAATCCAAAGCCTATAACAATAGTAGTATCAGGATGGCTGAAAGCACGACATTTATTTACATGTGAAAGAAATGAAACGTATCGCGCAAGCTGGTAAGAACACATTTTGCATGAACATTTGCCAACAAAGCATGTCATTCAGGCTTGCAGTATCAAAGTTCAGAATAGCAGTCCCGAACTCCTAGAGGTACTTTTTGTATACTGCAAAACTTCTACAAGCGTTTCTAAACGTCACACCCATGATTTCCCGTTGCTCTGGGGCAACCCAATGTAGCAGCAAGAGAGAATTTTTCGCAAATAGGGACACTGTGTTAAGACATATGGACAAATTTGTAAACGGCGTCGTTTAATTATAGCGTTTGCGTTGAATTACGTGTTCTACCACTAGAAAGCACTATATAAACGTCGTACGTATCCTTTGCCGCTACATTTTAGGAGAAGAATATTTCAGCGCGTTTAAATATGCACATAAAGAGACACATGCTAAGGGTCATATGCGGGCGAATTTTTAAAATGCGTGGTTTATTGCATTATTTCGAAAAGCGCTAATACAAGTAGAAAGAAAAAGTTCCTCGTTCCGTGAAATGAACCTGTATTTCAAGTGAGCGTAATTTCTTTCATTTCTGCCGTCATTGTTTATCTAATGATATTCTTATTGTTTATCTAATTCTTTATCCTATTGTACTGAAGTCAATGTATGCGTCTAATCAAATCAAGGATGATGAAAGGAAGTTGGAAGACGTCGACAATTGAGGACCCTTGCAGCACCGCTCGCCCATTTTTACTTAGGTCATCCATCATCCGCTGTTCTTCTTGGCGTGTGCCATTTTTATTTTGTTATTATTGTTTATTGTGTTATTGTGTTGTGTTATTGCACCATTGTTATTGTGTTCTTCTTGGCGTTATGCCAACTTTTATCATCGAGCTTCATACACCCGCACTGCTAATATTTAAAGTAGAGGCACAGATACGCTCACGCGTAAAACCAGTGGAGTGAGTGAGTGAGTGAGTGAGGGAAACAACTTTATTCGGTCGACAATAGAGGCGGGTAAACTCAATGTCACCACCTGGCTAGGCCCACTCGGGGCCCATCAGGTGATACCTGACGGCCCTCTCACGAGCCCTCTTGACTGCCAGGATTTGAGAGGTCTGGTCCTGGGCCCTAATGAACTTCATCATTTCCTCTTGGGTGAAAGGCGGACCAACAGAGGCGCAGCCCCACAGGAATTGCTCGAAGTCCACATAACCACCACACAGAGGGCATTACGGGTTCGGGGTACATTGTGTGCAGCGCCGCGGGGCTCGGGTAAGTGCTTGTTTGCAGAAGTCTGAGAGTGACGGCCTGGGCCCTGCACAGCGAGGAGTGCGGCAAAGGCAGGAGTCATCTTGATAGATAATTACGTTTGCATATCTCGCTGTACGAGCAGAGAGGCTCGGGTCGCCCAAGAGAGGACGCGTTACCCGGCGCACAGTCAGTCAAGCCTCGTGCAGTTGAGTGCGCCTCCTCGTTGGGGTTGAGCGAGGCACCCTCAATGGTTCCAAAGTGCGCAGGGAACCAGACAAATGAGTGATGTTTGATGTCTTTAGCATTTTGGATTATACGTATGGCCTGCGGAGCCATCATTTCCATATGAAAGGCCCTGACAGCGGCCTTGGAATCTGAATAAATGGTGTCATGTACATGGTCAGTCAATGCAAGTGCAATAGCAACCTGCTCTGCAACGCTGGAACTAGAAGTGCGGATGGTAGCGCAGGTGAGGACTTTGGAATCACAGTCGATGACCACTGAGAAGAAGGCTTCTTTTTGAACGTACGAAGCAGCGTCTACGAAACATGTTCGATCCTTGTTCAAGCAGGCACTGGCGAGCAGAGCTTTACCCCTGGCTCGTCTTCCTCCTTCGTTGCAGGTGGAATGCATATTGCGTGGGGTATCCGGTGTACGGAAATATTGAACCTTACGTCGTTGGGCACCTTCACAGCGTCGGGACCGACGACCGTGGGATTACGTCCCGGCTTGCCAAGTATGGCTCGGTCCGCTGGGGTACCGGAGAGTCTGACAAACTGAGAAAACTCTTGGGCTTCAACAATTTCTTTGAACGTGTTGTGAATTCCCAAATTGAGGAGGCCTTTTCTGTGCGTTCGGAGGGGAAGGCCGAGGGCAAGCTTGAAGACTCTTCTGATTATGGCATCGATGTTATTGCGCTCCGACACGAGCCATTTGTGCATAGTCCCTGAATAAGTGAGGTGGCATAGCACGAAGGCGTGGATACTCCAGATCAGATTGTCCTCCCCGATACCATATTACCTGCTGGCGATTCTTCGGATCAGGGCGAGGACGCTTTTGGTCTTGCAACAAATGCGTTTGAAGGCGGCTTCTTTGGCCCCGTTCGACTCGATAAACATTCCTAGGAACCTGATAGTGTCTACCCGCGGTACCGGGGAGCCCTTACCGGTGAATAACGTAATGTGGCTCTCCGTCGCTGGTTTCCAGGACCGGTGAGAACCGCCTCTGGACCTTTTCTTGTAGAGCAAGAGCTCGGGTTTAGCGGGCGAGCACCTTAGCCCGGTGGGGATAAGATACCGCTCCGTCCCATTGATGGCCTCTTGCAAACCACCCTCGACCTTACCCTCATATCCGCTGGGGCACCAGATGGTAATGTGGTCCGCGTAGACGATGTGGTTAATGTTCATGATCTTGCTCAAGGCCCTCGACAGGTTGACCAGGGAGATGGTGAACAGCGTCGGGAATATCACCGCCCCCTGAGGTGTTCCCTTTGGCCCAAGCTGAATTTTGTGGGTCAAAAGCTCATCAATCTTCAGTCTAGTGGACGTCGACGAAAGGGAGGAGCACAAGACGTACGCCCGCTTGCCGACGTTAAACTCTGTCAGGTTCTTGAGAGTAAAGGCGTGCGATATGCTGTCAAAAGCCTTTCCAGATCCAAGCCGAGAATTGCTTTAGTGTCGGCGGAGGTGGAGTCAATAATCTGGTGCTTGATCAGCCTCATGGCGCCCTGCGTCTACAGCCCCGACCGAAAGTGAATCATGTTGTCCGTATAGTATTCGTTAGACTCGAGATGGTCAGTGAGGCGGTTAGGCAGCCCCGATCCGCTGCGCCGGCTTCCGAGATGGAAGTCGTGCAAGTCGAAGGAGAGGGAATATCGCCGACGGAACTCGAAAAACAGCAGGGATGGTGCGAGATCAAGCGTAACACCAAGAAGGCGGCGGGAAACGACGACCCGGCGACGAACCAGCAAGCCACGACAGCGTCCTCCAAGAAGGTTGCATCTATAAAGAAAGCGACGCAGTACGTGCGGAAGATCACCATGGTGAGCCGAATGCCCAACCTACCCACTGATGACGACAAGATCATTGTGCGACCCCGGGACGGCATAAACGTGTCGAACTACCAGAAGGACCGCGTCCATTGCTGCATACGCAACGCAGCAGGCGTGGGACGCGAGGCAGCTGAGGAGGACAGCGTTTGTCTCAACGAGCATCAAAACCTGATAGTGGTGAGCACTCCGTCAGAAGATCGCGCTAGACGCTATGGCAGCATTTGCAAGCTGCGCATCGGCGAGCTTGAGTTCGAAGCACGCGCCTACAGTGCGGCTCCGGAGAACACTTCCAAAGGTATCACCAGGGGCACATCGCTAGACGAAAAGCCAGCGGACGTCGTGAGAAGTCTCGTGAACCAGCGAAACCCGAACGTCCTGCATGCCAAGCGCATGGGGAACACAAGCAACGTGGTCATCCTCTTTGACGGCTACTACGTGCCCCGTTACGTGAACTACGGCGGGATGTTGATGAGGTGCTCTCTCTACAAGAAACAAATCGACATGTGCTACGAGTGCGGTCGTCTGGGACACAGGACCGACGTGTGTCCCAACCCGAACGACAAGAAGTGCCACAGGTGCGGATGCAGCAACCCGCCCGACGATCATCGGTGCGAGCCCGTGTGCCAACTGTGTGGGAAGGGTCACCTCACCGGGGACCGCAAGTGCAATACCAAGTACAAGACACTGTACCTAGTCAAGCGACGACAATGGGAGCGCAGAATGAGCGAGGAGGCTGGGGCCTCTTACGGTAGCAGCAGCACCTACGACTACGGCGAGGAGAGCTGCCGATGACGATCCACACCGAGACGAGTTAGCGGCGACAGCCGCTCGACCTCGAGGGAGAGCCTTGCGCGCAGCCGCACTCGCTCCCGCACTCGTTCTCGAGCCCGCTCTCGCACCGCCTCCCGCCCTCGCTCGGGGAGGCCTGGCAGCAGGTCGACGGTCCGTGGCAGCTACGCAGCTGCAGCGGGAGGAGGACGAGGATCCAACACCCCACAGGTTAGCTGGGCGGTGGTCACCTCCGGAGGAGCACCTCGTGCGCCGCTAACGCGAACCGAGACTGCCATTCATAGAAACCCCGGAGCAACTAGAAGCAGCAGTAGCGCTCAGAGTAGCAAATGCGGCACAGAAAGCCTGTTACAGATGCGACTGGATCAGTTAGAATCCGGCATCCAAACACTACAGCAGGAAAATGCTAGGCTAAGGAACGAAATTGCCAGGTTAAAGGGGGCCCCAACAACCCCCTCTCCTCCTCCTTTGACCAAACCCGTAGCCACAGACGCGGCTGCTCGAACGGTCGCGAGCGCGGAGGAAGTCATGGAGGCGCAGGGCGCACAACCCGCTCCTACTAAACGCAAGGCGCAACCCGGAACAGGCCAAAACCAAATTGCAAACACGCGAGAAGAAACTCCGTGAGTGAGTCAACAGACTCGAAGACAAGGTAGACGCGATAATGACGCAACAAGCGCACCAAACAACGCAACTGAACCGCGCAATAGCTCAGCAAATCGCGCAAACCGAACAGCTGAGCAGTGCAATAGCACTAGTCACTCAAATGGTCGCGATGCTGCAAACGCGCATAGACAATATTGAAATGCGGCTCCCGGGCGGAGCGGGTCGCCCGGTACGGACGATGGGAAACCGTACCTTAGGGCCGATTTACGCTCAAACCGCCCATGGCCGCACGCCGCACCGTAAGTGAGCGGTCCACCAGTAATGGCCGACGTGACGTCACGAGAGGCGGTCGTGAACTTTCGCCTCCGTGCGGCGACCGCATAAACATGGCGCTAGTTCGAAGCGATGCGGAGCTCGAGGCCTTGACCGCTAGGCTGCAGCGGCAGCTTGTTTCGTGTGTGGTTTATTGTGATCATTGCAAGAGTTATTCAGCACCTGCAAAGCTATTTGTCTAACGCAACAAGCAGCTGTACTCCTCCTGACCTCTTCAGTCCGTGCGATTGCCAGAGGAAACAGACGATTGTGTGTTGTGTTTACGCGAGGGTCGGAAGGAATGAAGCCGCCGATTTCATGTGTTTTACCGTTTTTCGCATGTGCATAAAAAACGCGAAGGCCATCGCATACACCTGAATTCTAAGCATGACACTAGTTCAGTGCGCGGCAAAATGAAAAGATTGCGATTGCCCTCCTCAGCGTATGGTGTTCATAGGTGTTGTGTGCCCGCTTCATCGATACCAAGATTGGAAGTTTCTGCACTACTGGTTTGTGTTTCAGAAGTGATCGCACGATGTGTAGCGATGAGCTTCATTATCGCCTCGTCGCAGTCATTCGTAATGTGCTGTTTATGTCTTGCTTCGTGTGACCTGTTCTGCGGGCTGCAATTCGCATTGGTGACCGCGAACATGTAGAGAACGTTCGAGCGCTAGGGTTCTTACCTTTACTAAGCGTAAGTGTACTGTGATGTGTACGTGCAATGTGTCGCAGTGGTGCTAGGCGTATAAGTGTTCGTTTCATGCAATATGGATATGTTCTGAAGTGAACCATGCATAAGCGTTGCGGGCGAGTTTTGGTTCCGGCGCTTTCTGCCGCGTTCACGTATCTTGTGTGTTTTTCAGAAGTTATTTCTGTGCTAGGAAGGTGTTTGTAATTAATGAGGGCAATATAAGGAACAGCTTAAAAGTTGCATGAGTACATGCGCGCGGTCGTGAAATGTCGGCGGATTTTATATGCACTGTTCTCATGAACGCAAATTTCGGGCACTCTTCATTTTTGTCATGTGGACATTGGTGTGAACAGCAGAAATCCTGAGGCGTATTTCTAGATTAAGCAAAGTATACAGTCCTATACTGAGGGATGTCAGCGCCTTGCATGTGCAAGAAATTCAGCTGCTTGTTTCTTGTTAGTATCTGAGTACACACTGTTAGTACCAACACCAGTGGCGCGGCATGATGAGCACATAATGTGTGAAAATTAGATACTTCCTTTTGATTCTTGACAATTTGCATTTTTTGATAAAACGCTATATGCGTGTAACAAAGCATGAAGATGACAACACAACTGGTATGGTCAATATATGATTTGTGGATTGTAGCAGCAGAACTTAAGGAACGTGGCTGATTATATAGCCAAGGGGAGAGGGGGGCGAATAAAGAGGAACACTGATTATGGGAATGCACACGTGCGAGAACACTGAAGATACATATGAAGGAAATCGCGTTTAATCTAAATCTAAAACTTATCTATGAACATGCTTTCATTTGTGTAAATATTCAGAGACGGGGTGCTGACACAGGCGTCCGCTCTTTTCTTAATCTGGTTGGCCTCCAACAATTCATGCGCCACAGAATCTTCACTTTTAAACATGATTGTTGTATCATGAAGCCAAACTGGCCGATGTATTAATGAATGCCTGCGGGAACATAAGCTTTCATTGAAAAATGGGTAAGGTTCAAACTTGCCGCTTCATTTCAAGACCTGCAGGAATGAGAAGAAACAAGTATGTGAAACAAGGCTTCATTATACAACAATCATGTTTAAAAGTAAACATTCTGTGGCGCATGAATTGTTGGAGGCCAACCAGATTAAGAGGGGACGCCTGTGTCAGCACCCCGTCTCTGAATATTTACCCAAATGAAAGCATGTTCATAGATAAGTTTTAGATTTAGATTAAACGCGATATCCTTCATATATATCTTCAGTGTTCTCGCAGGGGCGCATTCAAATAATCAGTGTTCCTCTTTTTTCGCCCCTCTCTCCCCATGGCTATATAATCAGCCACCTTTGACTTCAATAAACAGTTGCAAGTAGCGCCTTGTACTGTCTTTGTTCCTTCCTAGTGTGCCGTCACTATTGGCACTTCATCTATTGAAAGCTATGCACCAACTAGTCCCAATACGCGTTTTATTGCATTCTCTGTTTGGTACAGTATCAAGAAGTCGTCCACATATTGATAGATCCATGTGACATGCCTTACCTTGATGGATCCCTGAATTTTCTTGTCGCATGCTGCCAAGTACAAGTCACTCAAGGTTGGTGTTATTTTTGATCCAATGCACACTCCTCTGTTTTGGAGAAACAAGGTACCATCATGTACAGTGATAGTGGCAGCGAGATAGGCGCTCAACAGCTCCAAGAAGGTCTCCACAGACATTCCTACCGAGTTTTGAAATGGAATGGCTCCTTGCTCCATGATGGTCTCTCTCAGTACGTTCATCAAATCCGCATGCGGCATTGAATAATACTGTCACGTGGTGGTGACGTCGAAAAACACAGTAGCAAATACTGTGAAAGACAAAACTAACTTTTATTGGGTGAACCTGTGCCCACAAAAGAGGCTACACTTATAACACAACGATAGCGGCGAACCCGGTCGGCGATCGTCGAAAATCTGATCAACGGGTCAAGCGCGTCGGCTTGTGTACATCAATCGTCGAATGTTCCAGACTATAATCGTTGGGACCCGTGTGCCTTCCACAAAGTTCGACATCATTCGCGTCAGGCGATGAAATCAGATAACGTAAGGTTCGGCGGTAACAGAAAGCGGATAGAAGCATCGATAACTTTCCTGAAACTTCGGATACATGCAGGCGCGCCCAGCGCTGTGCGATAACATTTGTTAGGCGGCGAAACGTGGTCGCCCGATAAAGATAAGTACACGTGTCATTACCCCCCTATTAAAAAGCATCGACCCGATGCTGCAAACAAACGAAAGTAATAAAGAAAAGCACTCGTAGGAAAGAAAACAACAAAATAAGGAAGTTCGTCAGCGTCCGTAAAATGGTTTAGGGCGCCCCACGTGGACTACTTCAGATCTTGCGCGGCGCCTCTGTGAATGCGAAATGCCGTCTGGCACAACCTCATAGTCCAGCGCGCCAATACGTCGGATGACCTTGTAGGGTCCGAAATAGCGTCGCAGTAGTTTCTCACAGAGACCTCGTCGGCGTATCGGGGTCCATACCCAAACACGGTCGCCGGGCTGGTACTCGACGAAGCGTCGTCGGAGGTTGTAGTGTCGGCTGTCGGTCCTATGCTGGTTCTTGATCCGCAGGCGTGCGAGCTGTCAGGCTTCATCGGCGCGCTGGAGGTAGGTAGCGACGTCAAGGTTCTCTTCGTCAGTGACGTGCGGCAGCATAGCGTCGAGCGTCTTCGTCGGGTTCCTGCCGTAGACCAGCTTGAACGGCGTGATCTGTGTTGTTTCTTGTACCGCCGTGTTGTAAGCGAATGTTACGTACAGCAGGACGGCATCCCAGGTCTTGTGTTCGACGTCGACGTACATCGCTAGCATGTCGGCGAGGGTCTTATTCAGCCGCTCCGTAAGACCATACGTCTGCGGGTGGTAGGCCGTTGTCCTCCTGTGCCTTGTTTGACTGTATTTCAGAATGGCTTGGGTGAGCTCCGCTGTAAAGGCCGTTCCTCGGTCGGTGATGAGGACTTCTGGGGCGCCATGTCGCAGCAGGATGTTTTCGACAAAGAATTTCGCCACTTCGGCTGCGCTACCTTTCGGCAGTGCTTTTGTTTCAGCGAAGCGGGTGAGGTAGTCCGTCGCCACGACGATGGACATATTTCCGGTTATTGACGTCGGAAAGGGTCCCAGCAAGTCCATCCCGATCTGCTGGAATGGTCGGCAAGGAGGCTCGATTGGCTGTAGTAATCCGGCTGGCCTTGTCAGCGGTGGCTTGCGTCGCTGACAGTCTCGTGAACACTGTTGGAGGATAACGAAGGTGGCAGGGTAAGTCTAGTCATGAACGGTTATTCTTGCCGTGCAGATTCCAGCCGGCGAAATGAGGTGTCCTCCAGCGGTCCGAATGTGGGGGCCCTCCCATGCAGTCGTAACCTTCTTCAACTGGGCGGCGATGTGTCCACTCATTACGGAGTAATCGGCCCCTGTGTCGACTAAGGCAGTGACTGCGTGGCCGTCGAGAAGTACGTCGAGGTCTGGTACTTTGTCTGGCGTTGCAGTCGATTCTTGGCGTCGGATCACGGCTGCGTCGTGTTGAACTGAAGCTGGAACGTCGCGTCGTCAAGCCGTCTTTCGTCGGTGTAGTCTTGGCTTCCTGACTTCGTCGGGACGGCGGCGTGTCGTCATTAGGTCGTCGAGATGGTTTCTTTGTCGTCTTCGTCGTCGGCGGAGCATCTTCGTCAGTTCGACGAACAGCAACTGCACCTCCATCGGTTGCTGCTTTTAGTTTTCCGGATATGGGCTCGCTGACCGGCCCCGGGCTGGGCCAGTGTATGGTCGGCGCTGCGGCGAAAGGTAGCGGCCTGGTGATGGCGAACGCGACGGTCGTCGAGAGCTCCACTGAGTAGCGCCGAGGTAGTCACGATATCGCGAGGGCGTTCACCTTGCTGCGGGCGCGGAATGTTGACGGCGAAACCTCGCAGTCCCATCTCCCGGTATGGGCATCGGTCGGCGACACATGGCCGGCTTCTCCGCAGTGATAGCAGAGCGGGCGGTAGTCGGGGGCCCGCCAAATGTCCGTCTTCCTCGCGTAGGTGCGCTGGGCGATGGGTGGGCGTGCTGGTGGCGGCGGCGGCGGACGACGGAATTGCGTCGTTGCAGGGCCCTGGCGTGGTCGCGGAGGGGGACCTTGACGGCGTGCGACGGCAGCGTATGTCATCGCTTCTGGCTGGGGCTGCGGTAATTGTGCTTGCAGCTCGGGAACTCCAAGCGATCGGTGCACCTCTTTCTTCACGATGTCGGCAATCAAAGCCACTTGGGGCTGCGACGAAGGCAGGACCTTGCGCAGTTCTTCGCGCACAATGGCCCTGATGGTCTCCTGAAGGACGCCGGAATCCAGTCCTTGGATGGCGTACTGCGGCGTGAGCCCCTGGCGGTTATATTGCCGGGTGCGCATCTCCAGAGTTTTCTCGATCGTCGATGCCTCTGCAGAAAACTCAGCTAAGGTCTTCGGCGGGTTACGTATAAGTCCTGCGAAAAGTTCTTGCTTGACGCCCCGCATCAGGAAGTGGACTTTTTTCTCCTCTTACATTTCGGGTCGGCGTGCCGGAAAAGACGGGCCATCTCCTCCGTCAAGATCGCGATCGTCTCGTTTGGCAGCTGCACTCTGGTTTCTAGTAGTGCTTGGGCTCGCTCCATTCGCACGACGCTTGTAAACGTTTGCAAGAAGCCGCTTCGGAACAGGTCCCACGTCGTTAAGGTGGCTTCTCGATTCTCGAACCAGGTCCTGGCGGCATCTTCCAGTGCTAAATAGACATGCCGCAGCTTGTCGTCGCTGTCCCAACTGTTAAACGTAGTGACCCTCTGATACGTCTTAAGCCAGGTTTCCGGGTCCTCGAATGTTGATCCGCGGAACGTCGGAGATTCCCTGGGCTACTGCAGCACGATGGGGGACGCTGGGGCTGCCATTGGGGTTGCCTTGGCCACAATCTTCTTGGTCTTCTCAGGTAGAAGTCCGTGCTCCTGGGGCAGCTGTTGAAGACGGCGGCTTGCTCGATGCCCCGGGATTACGTTGGTGTTCTCTTCGCGGTCCGGGCTTGCATCACGGCTTGTCGGGGGCGTCCGGTACATGAACGAAAAGCACCTCCAGCAGATGTCACGTGGTGGTGACGTTGAAGAACACAGTAGCAAATACTGTGAAAGACAAAACTAACTTTTATTGGCTGAACCTGTGCCCACAAAACAGGCTACACTTATAGGACAACGATAGCGGCGAACACGGTCGGCGATCGTCGAAAATCTGATCAACGGGTCAAGCGCGTCGGCTTTTATACATCAATCGTCGAATGTTCCAGACTAATCGTTGGGACCCGCGTGCCTTCCACAACGTTCCACACCATTCGCGTCAAGCGATGAAATCAGATAACATAAGGTTCGGCGGCAACAGACAGCGGATAGAAGCATCGATAACTTTCCAGAAACTTCGGATACATGCAGGCGCGTCCCGCGCTGTGCGATATCATTCGTTAGGCGGCGAAACGTGGTCGCCCGATAAAGGTAAGTACACGTGTCAATACATATCTTCGATGTCAATCGAGAGCCCGTACTAATCATTCATTTCGTACATTCTTATCTCGAAGGTTAGTTCTTCAGAGTTACTAATCGTGAACTGATCTTTTACCCTAACTTGAGAAAGTTGCATGAAAAGGTGTGCTCAAAGCAGCAATTGCCACGTGTCTGCTTCCGATAAAATGGCGTGGGAGAGGGTACTAATTTTATGGCTTTTTCGACGGTAGAACACCGACAGCGTGGTGGTTTTTGCTGCTTTAACCTTGTTGCACAGCTGGCTGCCATTAGTTGTTTCTCCTAGAAGCATCTTAATCTTTCTTTTCGCTTTCTTTAGTTCTTTATTTTCTACCTTGCAGAAGTTCTTGTTAATGGCTTCTAATGCTCTTGTATTGTAGCTGCTGGCATCAAATACGACAAATCCCCCTTTATCTGAAAGGCACAATATGAAGTTTTCTTTTTTCAGTTGCTTTACAGTTTTAACAAAACTGTGCACATGGCATTTGCATTATTTTGAATGAGCCAGTGTGTCTACTCCGTCAGCCACAACTCTGCTAGCGTCCTCTTCATTCGCTTTTTCTGCTACTCGTCTGATAATGGCAAGCTTCACTGCTGCGTCTAGTCTCGGGGGAAGCGCAAATTTTGGACCGAGTTCCAATACTTCTTTTGAAGGTTGTGAGAGCTGCATCTGTCCTACTGTGACCACTGGTTTCTTGCTTATCTTCTCGTACTCTTTTTGACCTTGTATTGTTGACTTCAAAATTGGCAGGAACCACTTATTCCGCAATTGTTCAGTGCTAAAACTGGCGCTGGCCAAGTGAAGACGATAGGATTTTTTGTCAAAAGATCTCGCCTTGAGGAAGTCGGTGAGTAGCGAATCTGTTTCCATATTTCAGCCCGCAGTATCTTCATAATTCTTCTTGCGTGTCCCTGGGAAGGCGACAACATCTCGAGTAGCAACCTAACGTCTTCCACGGAAACATTCTTCTTGATGCAACATGAGAATAAGCGAGCTCAGCAAGTGAAGAAGGCAATGTGGCAACATATTTGTCGTGAGTCAAGCAGATGCAGGAAACAAGTAGGAACGCTCAGAGTGCTGAAAATGAATGTGTAAAGGGTGTTTAACGGGGCAAGCTGTTTCATTCTTCGAGGATAGTAGCAGCAGAACTTGAGGAACACGGACACAGAAAGAACGACTAGATAAGGACGCAGCTGCACTGTCAACTGATTTCTTTATTGAAATTCCCTCTGATTTTTTTCATCGCCATATCTCTTCTCTTATATATCTGAGGCTGTCTCAAAAAGGTGACTTCCTTCCTTGTCAAGGCCACTGACGGTGTGCTTACAGATTACGCTCCTGTTTTACTCATCTCAAATGCCTTAAGAATCTCCCGAGTTAGCCTACACCGTTCCTTTTCAGGACTTGCATTTCATGAAATTAGGGGGTGCACATGTGTACTTGGCTATCTTGTCCCTTGTTCATTTTGATTCGACTGCGATTGCGTCAAAGGAGTAGTGTACACCATCCCGCTGTCCTGTGGAAAACAATACGTAGGGCAAACAGATAGATACATTAATGTTCGAACAAGAGGGCATGCATCATCACTTTCAGGGACCCCTGGCAGCAATCTGGCCTTGCACGGCAAATGTTGCTAAATGAAGAAGAAGGGACAAGATAGCTAAGCAAGCACGTGCACCCCCAAATTTCATGAAGTGCAAGTCCTGAAGAGGAAGAACAATAGGCTAACACGGGAGATTCTTCGGGCATTTGAGGAAAGTAAAACAAGAGAGCAATGTGTAAGCACACCGTCAGTCTCATTGACAAGAAAGGAATTCACCGTTTTGAGGCAGCCTCAGATGGATAAGAGAAGAGATATGGTGACGAAATAAATACTAGTGGGAAATTCAATAAAGAAATCAGTTGACAGTGCAGCTGTGTACTCGTCTAGTCGTCCCTTCTGTGTTCATGTTCCTTAAGTTCTGCTGCTACAATCTTCGAAGAGTGAACCAACTAGCCCAGCTAAACGCCCTTTTGTCAATATATGATGTTCTGTTGGCTGCTGGAGCATGTAGTGCTTATGTAAGTGTCGAAACCATTATTTGAAGCTGTTGTTATTGCATAGGGATATGCGAATATTTGTAACTTTGTAGGTATGCACCGAATAGTGCCCTATTCCATTTCGTGATCACTTCTTGTATTTGTGAATAATTTTTTCATACCTTTCGGGCATTTGAAAATGCCAACCGCACCCACATAAACGTTAAATTCGAGAAAAGTATGGTAAATTTTCACCACGACAGGCATAATATAGCCATAAAACATGAGAACTTGCGTAGTGGAGCAGGCTAGGTCACTCAGGTGGCCAAACTTTACAGGCTCTACAGCGGTCATTTGCATCGTCTGAAGAACCCTGTGCATGCGAATAAAGTACTTGTTTGCTTGTAATGCTCAATTTCTGTTCTTCAAATACAATATTTAATAGGGTACTGTATGACAGAAGCTTTCTAACTTCAAAAATACTGGGATGTAAACATCAGTTTGTATTAATTATGGTAATGGCTATTCGCTTTTAGAAAACTATTCGATTCAATTTGCTTCTGGCACTATTCTATTCGGTCCCAAAAATCTGTTTGCTCACCTCTAACATTGCACCTTTTTGTGCTTTCTTTCAC
Source organism: Dermacentor andersoni (assembly GCF_023375885.2). NCBI lineage: Eukaryota > Metazoa > Arthropoda > Arachnida > Ixodida > Ixodidae > Dermacentor > Dermacentor andersoni. Next base: position 134,016,876 of record NC_092822.1, on the reverse strand, counting down.
ATATGCATTGCAAACAAGAGACATAAATGTGCACTCAAAGCATATTACATATAAATAAAGAAAATTTCCCAGTGGGCTAGTTGGTTCGACATAACACTGTGGCACAAAGTTACAAGGGACAAGACTTAAGGAAAACAGTGCACTGCACCCGAGTGCAAATTACCAACTGTTTTATTTTTGCGAAATTAGACCTTCATATAGGCTACTCGCATGTGCAGGGATGCTCTTCCCAATCGAGCCATGCCATCTATTGTCAGTCATTAAGTTAATCTCTTTGCTGAGTGATATAGATGGCACATGGAGTCACCTTGATGTTGTAGGCTTCCATGACTTCTTTTTCTTTAGTTACTACATTTCAGCAAGATCAGATCCCCATCCTGTGGAAGATATGGCATGAAGCGCAATATATGGCAAGGTCTCTGGGTGCTTGTATCAGAATGCAGTTGTGTCGACGTTCGCACAGGCACAGTCAATCATTTATGAACCTGTCTGTTTCACCCACATAATCAGCCCCATGTGTCAAAGGTATCTTGTAGACCATGCCTATCGTGCATTCAATCAATCATTTAACGTGGTTTATTGTGCATGCATTCAGGGTATGCCCATCGCTGGTTTCCCTTTGGCTTTTGTCGTGCTGTGAGCACCACTCTCTCGCTCATTTTACCGAGCGAGCGAGTTCAGCAAATGATGAGAGTGAACGCAGCATGCAGTGGGAGATAAAAAATGTGGCAAGTGAGAAGAGGCACGAGGAGGAAAGCGGAGAGGAAGGTGCAGCAGAGCCATGAGGCAGTAAGCAGGGGAGTGTATGTTGAGAGCGTGCGAATAAAAGCGAAGTGCCGTGACGGTAGCTACGAGATGGTGCCAGAGTAGCACACAATGTCTGGGAGGTTTGTTGGCGGTGGCGTTTGTGAATCACACCCACGCGTCACCCATGCGCTGGCTCACGCGATCTCTAGATTAGCAAGGCAGTGGCGGCACACTTCGCTCCGTTTGCAACATGCCACACGAGACTGATTGTCCACACCAGCGAAATGACAACACGTGTACTCAAATTTCGTATTTGGGAGTATCGTAATCGCCTGTGAATTTTTTCTGTCAGTGGCATGTGCTCTGAAGTAATAAACATTGCAGAAGCATCGCTGGTCGCTTACGCTCTTATGCATCTCAATATATTTATTGTATCAACGCAGATTCCTTGCTTTGTAGACGTGTGTTTCCAGAGCTGTCACTGCACATTTTACACTTTATGAAGGGAGGAGGCTAGGGAACAGCTTAGAAGTTGTATCACTGCAGACACCGCGCAGACGGCACAGCGCGATGAACACATCTTGAGCCGCATTCAGCCTTCCCATTAGCTAAGGAGCCCAGCAGCTTCTCCAGTGCTGCGAGGAACTACTGAGATGGAGTACAGCTCACAAAACACATTGTATTGCACTAATTTATTTTTGCTAGGTGTCATCTGCTGTAATGTAAGCTATGCAAATGCATCTTATGCAATTTTTTGCACGTGTGATGACAGAGCAAAGCACCTTCTCTGCCACTGCCCAACTGTCGCAAATGTGTACACGTGTACACGTGTTAAAGATTTGTTGAAGGATGGTGGGCAGATTGTTCTAGAGAAACTGGCCACCCTGTATACGCAATGCCTCATGACTTCGAGCGTACCGGAATCTTGGAAAAACGCTAACATAATCCTAATCCATAAGAAAGGGGACGCCAACGACTTGAAAAATTATAGACCGATCAGTTTACTGTCCGTTGCCTACAAAGTATTTACTAAGGTGATTGCAAATAGAATCAGGAACACCTTAGACTTCCGTCAACCAAAGGACCAGGCAGGAATCCGTAAAGGCTACTCAACAATAGACCATATTCACACTATCAATCAGGTGACAGAAAAATGTGCGCAATATAACCAACCCTTATATATAGCTTTCATTGATTACGAGGAAGCGTTTGATTCTTTTGAAACCTCAGCAGTCATGGAGGCATTACGGAATCAGGGTGTAGACGAGCTGTATGTAAAAATACTGAAAGATATCTATAGCGGATCCACAGCCACCGTAGTCCTTCATAAAGAAAGCAACAAAATGCCAATAACGAAAGGCGTCAGGCAGGGATATATGATCTCTCCTATGCTATTCACATCGTGTTTACAGGAGGTATTCGGAGACCTGGATTGGGAAGAATTGGGGATAAGAGTTAATGGAGAATACCTTAGTAACTTGCGATTCGCTGATGATATTGCCTTGCTTAGTAACTCAGGGGACCAACTGCAATGCATGCTCACTGACCCGGAGAGGCAAAGCCGAAGGGTGGGTCTAAAATTAATCTTCAGAAAACTGAAGTAATGTTTAACAATCTCGGAAGCGAACAGCAGTTTACATAGGTAGTGAGGCACTGGAAGTGGTAAGGGAATACATCTACTTAGGACAGGTAGTGACTGCGGAGCCGAATCATGAGGCTGAAATAATCAGAAGAATAAGAATGGGCTGGGGTGCATTTGGCAGGCATTCTCAGATCATGCACAGCAGGTTGCCATTATCCCTCAAGAGGAAAGTTTATAACAGCTGTGTGTTACCAGTACTCGCGTACGGGGCAGAAACCTGGAGGCTTACGAAAAGGGTTCTACTTAAATTGAGGACGACGCAACAAGCTATGGAACGAAAAATGATAGGTGTAACGTTAAGGGATAAGAAAAGAGCAGATTGGGTGAGTGAACGAACGCGAGTTAACTGAACAGCTGCGCGTCTTTATATATATATATATATATAGACGCGCAGCTGTTCAGTTGGCAACACCTTCGTCAAGGCTTGCTCATCACCCTCGACATGATTGCATTCTATCGTTGCTGTGGCGACGGTGGCAAACAAAACAAAGAAATGTTGAAGCCACTCATATGCCTTCACTGTCACCAAAACCAGCATTCTCACTTAAATCGGCCTCTCTTTATATATATATATATATATATATATATATATATATATATATATATATATATATGAGACCAAGAAAAAGAAATGGGCATGGGCAGGACACGTAACGAGGAGGGAAGATAACCGATGGTCATTAAGAGTTACTGAATGGATTCCAAGGGAAGGAAAGCGTAGCAGAGGGCGGCAGAAAGTTAGGTGGGCGGATGAGATGAAGAAGTTTGCAGGGACAACAAGACCACAATTAGTACATGACCGGGGTAGTTGGACAAGTATGGGAGAGTCCTTTGCCCTGCAGTGGACGTAACCAGGCTGATGATGATGATGATGATGATGATGTACATGTGTGATGGCGTTTCCCTTTCTGTCACGTGGGTCATATTGCAATCGCATCACCCTCGCTTACTATGTGTATATAATCACTGGCCGCCAAGCTGTGGTGTGCTTTTTGTCCTTATATTCCTTGGCTGTTATTCTGTCACATTAAGTTGCTGCCATGTAATAAAACATGTTATAAGTTCAGTCTGCCTCTTCGTTCACGGAAACCCTGGAACATGACACCAACCTTTTACGCTAGCAATGTGTTCTGTGAGCTTTACTCCATCTCAGTAGTTCCTTGCAGCACTGGAGAAGCTGCTGGGCTCCTTAGCTAATAGGAAGGCTAAATGGCCTTCAAGATGTGTAGATCGCGCTGCGCCGTCTGTTCGGTGTCAGCTTTCCATCCTGTCAGTACATGCTCCATGGTTGGAGGATTGACGCAAAAAAATGTTTCGATGCCATAACCATAAGCATTGTTTACGTGCATGCGACACCGGAGCTTTGTTTCACCTTTACACTTACCCTCCACTTACCTTGCAGCCACCTTAATAAACAGCAAGGATGAATGCCCTCATAAATGTTCACTTGCGGCACAGCATCTGCTCGGCGTCTACTTGCTGGAATGAAAGCAGTTGAAGAAATAATCTAAATCTCCGTTTTCCTGACTGCTGTATTTATCGCGGGTGCGAAGAGTGTGTTGGGACAGAAAGCCTGCTTCAAATAGAAGGAAATGTACTAGGATGCTGATCAAAAATTTTATAGGCGTATTGGGTAAAAGCACAATTACATACAGGAATGGCATGACACTGGTCATAAATTAAAGCAACGGTTCATGGGATACGCATATACGGGCACATAAACATGATGCTCAATGCAACTTTCACTTGAAATGATAGTCACTTTTTAGATAGAGGTGACATGATGACATACTGGTAATCAATGCCTGTTATTTCTTTATTCCCGGAATGATCAATTGTATAATATTTGTACCCAGATACAATAACGCATCTCCGAATCACAGATGTCACATCCCATCTGCGCTGTGCAACTTTGCCACATGAAATGGGAAACTCTTTGACATAATCAGTTACGGATTATGCCAGTGTCATGCTGTGTCTTGCAGTTTTGTCTTTCACGAGCATTTATGCAACGTGAATAATAGTACTCAGATGTTCTAAACGTTATGTATACTATAGGACAATTCTATTCTTATTCCGTGATCAGAGGAGGCTTTTGTGTCAATATATAAATTGGAAGCTTTTTACCAACGAATATGTGACAAGCCTCCCAAAGGCTAGCAGGCTAGCACGGTGACGAAAGTATCTTTTAGCCATATGGACACAAAACTTTCTCATAGGCTTTTTTTTTTCATAAAAGCCAACCAACCACACATCTCCTGCTCTAGCAGATTTATCTTTTATGCGACAAGTCTGTGTTGTTTTCTTTGCAAAAAGTCATTTTACATGTGTCCGCAAGACATTGATCTTTCATTAAGTTTATTTTTTCTACAACTTTCATGTTTTTTTGGTAACAATTTATTGTGCATATTTGGAAGCTCTTCATACAGGAGCCATTATTTCTTGGAAAGCTCCTTTGCAACGAGGCTCTAAAGTTGTTGAGAGACAATTGAAGTAGTTTTTTTTAATATAGCAATTAGTAGCCTTGCATTTGAAACTTATCCTTTGTCCCCTATAGTTAGCTATCTTTTGCATTAGCTGGTTAAGAGGTAGTACATAAATCTATGGAAATAAATATTGCTACTACAAGTGCTAACGTCGTCGTGTCACTATTCAATATTTGATGCTTACTATTTTTCTTCAATTTGTGTTTGAAAAAAATTAACATTCGCCCACCTATACTTCTTATACAATGCACAAAAATGCGCCCAAGCCATATTTGTGCTTTCTGAATTCTTACTTTGCTACATATAATAGTGGCAAAAAGCAGCTTTTCAGAGAGAACTTGATTTTGTTGTTTTGCGTATTCTGTTCTTCTGCCATAAGTATATCACACACAAATACACAGCCTCTCAATGGAACAGACATTTGATACACATGAATTTGCACGCTGTTCATCTAGATTTCAAAATTGCGCTGATTGTGGCCAGCCTTTAGTACCTATATAGGCATGTCTACGATGTGGTCTGAGGGTACATGTGCAGTGCTACTGTGAAGCTATAGTTCTCACAGCAGTGCACCAAGTAAGGTTGTTGCTTAATTGTTATAAAGCAAGACAGCATCAGCAGGCTGTAAGGGCGACAAAAATGATTTATGCAATTCACCAAACATAGGAACATAATATAATATGACTGCATGCCAGGTGCAAGTTAGTATTTCAAGTGATTAAGAGAATGATATAAGGGCTGTTGGGTTAATCAGGCTCATTTGTCGTGTTAAAACATAGGCTGTGAAGTTAGCTTCAACATGTCTAAATATTTAGGAAATTGGGGAGGTGGCAGTGAGACTCCCTGGGGAAGCAATACGTCAGTTGTCCTAATCGTATGGCTTGACTATATAATTTCATCATTGCTTGTTTAGAAATATGACGGTTGGTTAGAACCTATAAAATGCCACAACAGCAAAGCTGAACATCCATCCTTACTTCTCAGAGGGTTAAAGAATGATAAACAGTTATGCTTCAGAGAATATATTGGTAACAAATATATGCCATGTTCATTTCAGTGGAATGGAAAGAGGTGATTGAGCACAGCCATGCTATGGTAGCTTGCGTGAAGGAATACTGGAGAGCCTGGGGGCTAATATATAATAATAAAGTGAACAAGTAGCTGTGACTTGCAAGATTATTTCACTCCACAGAGGATGCTGCAGTAAGGTTTGTGCGACTGTAAGCAATACGAGAATGAGTTAAAGATTAGTTGTAATCTATGGATTTGTATGACAGATGAGAATGTGCACCCAATTTACCACTACGCATTTTTTTCTATATTATGTTGAGCACAGAGTGCGAGTCGCTATGGCTTCTTAACTACAAATTTCTGCATTCCGTTTCACAGTGCTTATGGCACTATGTGCATTCATTTGACTACTTTAGTGATTGGATAATAGAACATGTCCGCATTGCACATTTACACAGAACTTATCTTAAGTTCGTCACAAAGCTCCACCCAAGAAACTGTCTGTTGGCTATGAAAATGAAAAAGTGGCAACAAACATTCCCTTACTTCCTTGTGCTGCCATGCACACAGTGTTAATGAAGTAATGTATACAATGCAGACTTTCTGTGCTTTCATTAGAGGTAGGTGCAAGTTGCACTGACACAATGAACATGCATTAATTGCCCTACAAGCTACTGCATGTTGGAATTGGTGTTACAGCAGGCATGGCAAATGTTCTCCCCTACGTGTGTCTTGTGCACCACATGAGCCAGCATTTCATTTCATTTGTCGTGTACCTGTTTATGCTGTTACTGATTAAGAAAGGCTAATATGAAACGGCCTACTATGTCAACCATTTCACATGCAAGAACACTGCACTCATCGCAAAGCTTATTAGAGAGTTTTACATAAGGGGAATGCAATCGTTGATGCCCCAAGTACTACGGGGCCTCAACGCTTGCGCCCCCTTAATCTAGATCTCTATAGTTACTTGATAATCTTGGTTTGCTTTGAGATGAAGTACAGTTACTGCGCACCTGTTTGTTAGCCTATGCACTTCTCTTTTTAATGTGGCTGTGCATCAGCTAGCTAGGTTGTCACTACGTGAATGGGGCATTTGGGCCATGCCCAACGCAATCAAACAAGATTACTTTGCTATAGCTTACTGACTGTGCAAGATTCTTTGTTATCTATGGAAAAAAATAAAAAGAGAATGCATGCATAAATGATGTTGACAGCAGCAAACGGTCTCAAGGCAATCATCCTTGATTGTCACCATTGCTGAGAGAGCAAGCATGCCTGTATTCACTTTGACCACAGGCTGTACATTCTTTAAATGCTAGTAGAGGTATGGATAAATAGTGGAGGGGCAGCAGATTGGCCACCCAGGCCTTTATGCATAGGCATTGCTGCCTTGTGTGCCTCTATCATCTCTTAAGGCATGAATGACATAACACTACTTCTATTTGCAGGGATATTTTTAGCACTAACAAGAAATGGAAACGTTACGTGAATTCATGCCTATATGGGGTGTCTTTTCAGCAATATGAATTAATATTTGTTTTCATGCAAACATTCTTCTCTTGAAAACATATCTGACAAGCATCTCTGCCAGAAGAAGCTACTATGATATGTACATATCACTTTTATGTCTGTCATAGTTGTAATCAGTTGCTGAAGACTTACTGGTGGGCTCTTTGGTTAGTCATGACTTAATATGGCACTGCACTTTGAAACAATGACCTAACATAGAATGATCAAATAGAAGCTCTGCGAGCGTCGCACAGCGTTCCTGTACGTTCATACGGTGTTACATCATTGTTCCGAAGTACCGATGCCATATTACATGTAATCAATTGTAGGCTCACTATTGACAGCTACTAACCCGCCGTGGTTGCTCAGTGGCTATGGTGTTGGGCTGCTGAGCGCAAGGTCGCGGAATCGAATGCCGGCCACGGCGGCCGCATTTCGATGGGGGCGAAATCCGAAAACACCTGTGTACTTAGATTTAGGTGCAGGTTACAGAACCCCAGGTGGTCGAAATTTCCGGCGTCCCTCACTACCGCGTGCCTCCTAATCAGAAAGTGGTTTTGGCACGTAAAGCCCCATATTTTTTGAAAGCTACTAAAAAGACCTCAGCAGCAAAGTGCACCTGAATAAACACGCCATTGTTGATGATTCACACGCGTGCTCGGTGATGAACTGACTTGTCAATCAACACAGCTGTATTCCGTGATAATAGAACCATCTGTATAGGAGTATGTTAATAGATAACGCTGCGGCGCTTCAGCGTGCTACGCCGTTGCTGCGACCGATGCCTTGCTCATTGGCTTAGATACACCTCTGTGTTCGTGTATGCGTGTTCTTGCAAGCTGTTACGTACATGGTCTAGCCTCATTCGTGAAAGGAATGCGCATTGGTTTGTGGCAGAAAACAGAGTTTATTTTCTACAAGAGATGCAGACGAGAGCCGCATGTGTTCGAGGGGGCACACTCTCGGTCCCTGTCCAGTGGCCGACACGCTGGGGCTGATGGAGAATTTTTGGAACTCGACTCGGGGTGGGGTCGCTTCCTGTTTCGTCCACACTGGTGCCTTGTCCAGCCGAGGAGTGGTGGTGCGTCGCTTGTACACAACATCTTCCTCCCTTCTCAGATCGAATCGCCGTAGTGATCCTGAGGGCGTCGTTCCCGCTGCGGACATGACTCTGCAGTCGTGTTTGGCATGGTCTCAGGGGCAGTGCCAATCTCTGGTTTGGTCACCGATGATTGCGAAGGCTTCAGCATTCCTGAGAGAGTGGCCTGTGACGACGTGGAGTTTTCTGCTTTTATCCCAAACATAAATGGGAGCGGGACACTGCTCGCGGTTACTGTACAGCCCTTATCCTGTGACGCCGAATCTTCTGTGGGGTGTCTCAAAGCACCGGGCTTGATGTGGTCACGTTGTCATCGCACTAACCTGTTATGGCTTTTGAAGAGCCACGATCTGTGGCCTAGCTTTTCCAAAACTATTCCCTCCGTCCAGATAAGATTCCATCCGAAGCTTCGAAAGAAAACTGCTTGTCCGACAGCGAGTACTCTCGACTTTGTGTTCCAGTTGCAGTTGGTATGTATTTTGTTCGCTTTTGCTTCGGGCTCAATGCACCTGAGAGCTGTATCCAGCTCAAGCCCGAACAAAAGTACAGCTGGCATTTTGCCCATTGATGTGAAGATAGATGGTGCTGTGTTGCTTTAGCAAAAACTGGGCCAGCCTACACGCGAATGTTCCCTCCTTGTTTTCGGCTAATGCTCGTTTTGTTTCAAAAACAATCCTTTCTGCTTGGCCATTCGTTGTAGGATGATATGATGCACTTGTTGCGTGGGTCACCCCATTATGCTTTAGGAAGCTCTCAACTTCTACTGAAACGAAGGATGGTCGGTTATCAGTCACAAGTTTTTTGCGGAGCCCAAAAGCTGTGAAAAGGTTCCAGAGTTCCTCAATCAATGTTACAGACTGTGTATTGCGCATGGAGCACACTTCCAACCATTTGCTGTATGCGTCCACAACAATTAACAATTAGCCAGCATTGTGCCTTCTACGGGACGAACGAAGACAGCGTGAACTGTGTCCCAAGGCGTTCTTGTGCGTTCCCATTTGGGCCTTTGGTGTTGACAACAAGTTGCGCAGTTTCTAGTGAGTTGTTCGATATCTGCGTCAATGCCTGGCCTCCAAAAGTACGTTTGTGCGCATGCCTTCATGGCCACAATTATGTGGTGGTTTGCGGGTGCAAGCTTAGGAAGGTAATTTCCCGCCTTTGTAGGAGTTACCATCCAGGAGCCTCTAACAAGTCACCCTTGCTGCGCTGAAAGCTCAGCCTCCAGTTTCCTGCACGATGAAAACTGTTCTTTGGGCAGTTTATGAACTTCACCGTTTGAGACAGCCTCCAGCACTTGCGTCAAAACTGACTCCTCTCGAGTCATTTGTGCTAGTTGACGCGGTGAAAGCTCGAAGCCGGGTATGGTAGCCAACATGAGCACGTCTCCCGGGGGATAAGGTCCATCAACTTGTGCGGGTAGTGAAAGTCAGCTTAGAGTGTCCACTTTTTTTGTGCAGTAGGCCAGGCCAGACAGTAACTTGTAATCATACGTTGCTAGTTTAAGGTACCACCGCGTCATGCTTGATGAAACAACCCGGGGTACTTGCTTTGTTTCACACACGATTCCAATCACCGCCTGGCAGTCTGTTATTATGGTCATATGCCGGCCAACTATGTACTTATGAAAATGACTGATGCCGTAGATTACTGCTATACTTTCTTTGTTGAGCTAGAAGTAACTCTTTTTGGCACATCCCAGTGTTCATGAACCGAATGCAATGGACGCCTGTCAGCAAATAGCATCTTCCCGAGTGAGGACGGCATCAACGCCGTACGGCGATGCGTCCACGGACAAAAGAAGGGGCTTCGTCTCGTCGTAGTGAGAGAGCACTGTAGGTGCACGGATCATCTCCTTAAGTGCCTCGAAATTGGCTTGATGCTTGCTCTTCCACTTCCAGGGCGTGTTTTTCTCTAGGAGCCTGTACAATTCCACCACAACCATCGCTCCGTTCTTCAAAAAGCAGTCGTCAAATGAAATAAAACCCAGAAAAGCCCTTAGGAATGTCTTGTCAGATGAATAGGCTGCTTGAAGTATAGCCTCAACCTTTTTCTCTTTTCTCGGTGTTGCGAAGACCATTTCTGTCAATTCGATGTCCCAGAAGCTCAACTGACATAATTCCGAACCTGCATTTTTCTTTCTTGAGGCGTAAGCCTTTCTCAGTTAGCCTCGAATAGGACCTGATTCAGACACTGTGCATGCTCATTTGCACTATTCCCGTTGACAATGATGTCGTCAAGGAGAACACTGACCCTTGGAATTCCAGGTATCTTTGCCTCCCTCACGCACTGGAAGATAGCTGGTGCAGCGGAAATTATGAACGGGAGGCATCCCACCCTGAATAGTAGTTTTGTGGTGTTCACTGTGAGCAGTGCTGCAGTGACCTGTATACAGGTATACCTGTATAGCTTCCAATGTCTTCCTTGAAGACATCTGGGTGTCATCCCAGAACCAATGTAATTTCTAGTGCTGGCTCTCCAACGTGGTTGATCTCCTTCACCTGAATGTGAAGTTCCAAAAACCAATCTCTTCCTAGGAGGTTGCACCTGGTGCCTTTCATAACCAACAATGGCAGCAGATAGTCCTTTGAATTGAACCTCACACGAGCTTGTGCGGAGCCTAGGACGTGTAATTCTCTTCTGACCATGTGCGCAAATCGAGCGGCTCGCAAGAAAGTCACGCAGTGTTTTCCTTCCACATCCTGTACTCCGTGTCCTCGCTTATCAGGGAGCATGCCGTATCTGTCTCCACCTCAAACTGGACTGGCTTTCCCTCCACTCTCAAGTCCACGAGGAACTTGGGGCACTGTGTACGTACACTCACTGTGTGCAGCTTGCAGCAGGATTTGCTGACAGGTGCTGGGTTGGCACTGTGTGCCCGTTGCTGCTAGTTGTTGGAGCGTGGTTCCGTGTTTTTTTTTTCTTTGAGATGCAGGCACGCTCGATGTGACCTTCCTTGGAGCAGAAACGGCACTCGGCTGTCTTGAATTGGCACGTTTCACGGTCATGCAAGCCGTCGCATCGATAGCAATGTCCTGCTGACGTAGGCTTGCCTTCTGGCTTGATTTGCGACGTCCTGTTAATTTCCCCCGAGTTTGCCACTCCCTTGATATCTCGCTTATGCCTTGACGCACTTTCCGCTGACAGGGCTAAGTCCAGAGCGCGTTGAAATGTCAGGCTTTTTCTGCGAACAGTCTGTGGAAGATGTTCGTCCCAGACCCCGCGGACAAACCTCTCCCGGAGAATCACGGCATAGTTGGGTTCGCAGCTGAAGGGGTCGTTTGGGTGTCAGATGACGTCGTCGATATTGTAGCCGAAGGCCGGGCTCCGAAGTTGCAGTCGGCTGTCAAGGTTTCGAGGGCCGCAGCGTAGCTGCTGATCGACTCGGCTGGCCGTTGGTCGGGTCTTTGAAACACGTACCGGCTATAAAGCTTGGATGTCCTGGTGTCGAAAAGCCACCCGAGAAGTGTCACTGAATCATTGAAGTTGACTTCTCTCGGGATCTTCGGTGCTATCAGCGCACGCACACTGTGTTCGAAAGTGTCGGCTCCACAAAGCGTGCGAAGTGCCCGCTTCTTCGCTTCGTCGCTGACGTCGCTCGCCACGAAGTAAAATCGAGGCGCTGGATCCACGATTCCCATGATTTGCCCGAGAAAGGCTCCACAGCGCCGTGCATTCGTCTTGTAGGCACGGCCTTAACTTCGAAAACTTATCCGCTTCGCAACTCCTGCCTCATCGCCAGTGTTACGTACGGGGTCTGGCCCCATCCGTGAAATGAGTGCGCATCGATTGGTGGCAGAAAACAGACTACGTTTATTTTCTACAAAAGACGCAGGTGAGAGCTGCATGTGTTCGAGGGGGCAAACTCTCGGTCCCTGTCCGGTAGCCGAGACGCTGAGGGCGACGACGAAGGATTCTCAGAACCAGTGGCATAGCTAGGTCGTCTGGCACTCGGGGCTGATAGCTCTTATGTCACCCCGCCCCCCCCCCCCCCCCCCGTGTGCAGACGAGGAAGGCGAGGATATCGACAATTTTCGGGTGTCTTCAGACGTATATGACACCCTCCCCCCCCCCTACTGGCTCCGTGCACCCATGCCCCCTCCCCCCCATTGTTACGCCACTGCTCAGAACTCGACTCGGGATGGAGTCGCTTCCCGTTTTTCTGTGATGGTGCTCTGTCCAGCCGAGGAGCGCTGGTGCGTCGCTTCTCCACAACACAAGCTTTCGCTAGCACAGCTACAAAAAGTGCGCCATGGCGCCATACACAACCGAGCACATAGTGACGCATGTCGCAACATTATGCGGTAGCAATAAAGAAATAAAAAAAAGCGGCACAGGTAAGACGCACAGTGTTCCAAAGGTGGGTCATCACGTCAACGCCACACATGCAGCACAGAATGTGACAGTGCAAGAGTCGCGTTTTCACCATGACGCGGAAGCTTCAACCTACATCGACAAAATATACCAGTGTCGTCTGCTGTTGGCGATAGTTGCCGACTTCGAACAGTGTTGCTCTGTGCAGTGCCGAATGTTTGCTGGCTTTCAACAGACATCGCGTCCCCAAACCGAAGTGCGGATGCCGGCGCATGTGGACCACTCGAGCTAACTAATAAAAAATAATAAGAGAGCAAACGTAATAATAATTTTTCTGGTCGCCAGCACACGAGACTTGTCAAGTGGCTGATGCATGTTGCCAGGAGCTGGTTACCTATTTGGACAACCAGACGGCGCATGCCAACAGCACCGCATCATGCGGTTTCAGCGTAAATGCAATTTTGTGACCGATCGCGACGACCGCCCGTTTTTTACGAACCGCCTGCATGCGGTGCGGCGTGAGGCGATGGGCGGTTTGAACGTAAATTGGCCCTTAGGCCGGTACTAGACGAAGAGGCGCAGGATCAGCCGGACGGCAAATAATAATGCGGACAGTCACCCTGGCTCGACACATCACACAAACACAACAGCTACGATAGCGTAACACACAGAACACGTACACAATCTGGTAGTGGAACTGCAGGGGGTGCAGGAGCAAACGGTGGCATCTTCAACAATTCCTACGCGACCGGGGACGGCCGGACGTAATTCTATGAAAGGAAACTGTGGTATCCAGTGTTGGCTTCTGGTTTCGGTTTTGGGTCGTTTACGTCAGGACGCCACTCAGCGCCAAACGCTGCAAGTTGCCTCCTGTTTCCCCTCGCAGAAATAAAAGAGCATTCTTTGTCTGGTCCCGACTGAAGCATTCCGGCTCTTTCTTGCGGCGCTGCGCGCCCCGGCCCTTTAGGCCTCAATCCGTACAACCTTTGTCCAGCCGCCCCGTCGAAGCTACAACAAACTGGCGACGAAGTAAACCATTACTCTGCTTACTACGTCTCATTGCCGTACTTCTGCTCCTCCTCCTGCTTCCGGCATGCAAGACGCCGCAACTACGTCTCCTTCGCCTTTGTTCTCGGTGCCCGGCATGACGTTCATACCCCCCATGCCGTCTTTCCTGGCGCTACCCGGCACTCCTGCGGTACCGTGGCTCACATGGAAACGGTACTTTTGCACGTTTCTCGAGGCAACCGGAGGCGAGGCACTACAAGACGAGAGGAAGAAAGCCATTTTACTGAGTAACTTAGGCTTCGAGGGGCAGCGTCCCTACTACGACCTCGCGTCGCAGACGGACCAGACGGGTACTACGTTCGAAGACATTCTCCGCATCTTCGACCAGCACTACGAAGAATGCACCAATCCCCTGGTGCACCGCATTATCTTCCGGGACAGGAAGCAACTACCTGGAGAAACCTTTCAGCACTTCGTCACCGCACTGCAAAGGCTAGCGCCTGCTTGTGCGTTCGGCGCTTGGCACGACGAGTCCCTTCGCCACCAAATCCTCAAAGGCGTCGCAACAACAAGAATTAGAGAAAGGTTACCTACGAAGGAGCGTCCCTCACGCTCAAGAAGGCCCAGGAAATTGGACGAAGCGTACAGCAAGTTCACAAAGAACTTCAAATCTTTAACAGCTCTTCTGTTCAGCGCGTCTCGACAGAACGCCAAGATGGCGTCGACAGCCATCACCTTTCTCGCCCGGGCGCGCAAGATGGCGGTTCCCGCCACCCTTCTCTCTCGACCCGGCGGCTTCAAGATGGCGCTCGGCGGCATGGCGGAAAGTCGCGAACCTGGGGAGGCCCGGGCCAACATGGCGCGCGGCCCGAACTCCGCGAAGCCAGTCGAGACATCGCGGGCCATTGCTACCGATGTGCTTCACCTCACCACATCGCATCTGATCCAGCCTGTCCGGCAAAGCACGTTTCCTGCCACGCGTGCGGAAAAGTAGGACATTTCGCTTCAGTTTGCCGTTCGAGGAACCGAAAGCATCGACAGTGCCCTGCTCGTACACAGCTTGTTTTCTCTGCATGCCAACAAGTGTCAGGAGTTCCAGCTGACCCAAGCGTTCAGTTTCCGTCTCTTCCGCATAACGCTCCCTCGGAGTTCGCCCAGTCGTACTCAGGACAATCGGAACTTGTAAATGACTTCATCCATGACGTTCATCTTCGAGCTTCAATGCAACCAGTCTAGGTGAAACTGCGTCCTCAACCTCGGGTTCTCCGTGAGGAAGTCTGCGCTTCAAACGGTATTTCGCCGCTGGAAAACAAAGTTCAGTCTGTTGTTGAGGCACCGCAGCCAACTGACAAGAAGTCGCTGCATTCATTTCTTGGTGTCACGCGATACTACACTAAAGTGATTCCCCAGTACGCTGAATTGGCAGAGCCGCTTAAGAAACTGCTAAAGCAAGGACAACCGTTTGTCTGGGATCAGGATACCGAGTATAGCTTCCAGACTATTAAGGAAGTGATTGCATGTGAATTCGGCTCTTACGCCAAAAGTGTTAAAAATTACGTCGACCGTCGTTGTACAACAAAATGCCTCAATTTCGTCCAGGAGATCTTGTCCGAGTACGTAACTCGAGAACATCCGGTCCTAAATACTCGGGTCCATTGAAGATTTAGGGCTCATTCACACCGGCGACTGACAGTGGTCGCGCGACCAAGTTGGTCGCAAAGCGACCAGTCGCAAACGGTCGCCTTTCTTGAAAAGCGACCATTTTGGGCCAGTCGCTCTCTGCGCGATTTTTCAGTCGCACGACCGTGGTCGCAAAACTGATAAACCAATCAACGGCGCACCGGAAGTGATCTTTCGTGTGTCTACATCCGGCCTCCTCCGGCGTCGCGTTCAAGTTCCGCGTAGATTCCGAGAGTTCTCGCTGAGAACGATAATCTCCGGGATTGCGACTTGCGGGTCGCGCTCAGCCGGGCTTGCCGGTGTGAGCATCAGTCTCCTTCGGTCGCTTTTTGATTGCGAGTCGCCAATGGTCGCGCGACCTCCTCAAGTCGCCGGTGTGAATGTGCCCTTACCGTAGGGTAGGTCGCAATACTTTCATGCTTGAAAATGGCAAACGATGGAATGCATCCAAACTTGTGAAATGCCCTGCACTACAGGATTTCCTTGGAAAATTCACTGAAAAGAGTGACTCCAGTGACTACCCTTCCCTCGATTGTCTCCCACCTTTTCTTCCAATTACTACTGGTATAGGGGATACATTACGTTTCCTGTAGCGTAATCGTGCAGTACGCACATCATTACTACGGTGCTGACCGCCATACGAATTTGTCTTTCATGCCAAAAAACTTTTTTAAACATTAAAAGTCCTTAGCATTCTTACGGGCGACTATGGAGTGTAAAGTGCTTTTACGCACAATGTCAAATCCACGACAGCCACAGAGACTGTCTCAAGTCAGGCCCTGGGCGAATGAGCCACCCATCAGGGCTGTCCCAGGGGGCACACAGATGTTTGTACTGTATACTTTTGTACTTCGTGAATTTTTTTTTCATGTGTGACCTGTGTGTGCAAGGCTGCATCTCATCGTCTTCCCAAGACGGACATTGAAACTCTGCAGAACTGGAGTGCAATAGTTCATATTCAGTTTACATGTGAGTTTTTCTTAAATGGGGAAGCCAAAGATGTCATTTTCTATTGTGTAAAGATGTCATCACGAAACACGTGTTACAGTGCTAACATGTGTTCTTCTGTAACTCGTGACTTACTTTTGTTGCGAGGAGAGCGAGTAGCGCATTTTCCTTTCAAGGGAAAGGTGATGTGGTATCCAGTGTTGGCTTCTGGCTCCGGTTCTGGGCCGTTTACGTCAGGACGCCACTCAGCGCCAAACGCTGCAAGTTGCCTCCTGTTTCCCATCGCAGAAATAAAAGAGCATTTTTTGTTTGGTCCCGGACTGAAGCAGTCCGGCTCTTTCTTGCGGCGCTGCGGGCCCCGGCCCTTTAGGCCTCATGTCGTAAACCTTTCGTCCGGCCGCCCCGTCGAAGCTACAACAGAAACCAACGACCCGGTCAAGCTGGCCGGTTAGAAAGCGATCGACGAGGCCGTGGCCGCGGGAGCACCGCCGGCAGCTGCAACGCTACTGAGACGCAACCTTACCGTGGCGCAACACGAACTCAAGAACGTTAGAATACCGCACGTACTGATCGAGCTTATTCCTACGAAAGGGCGTGGCCTGTTTGTATTGAACGTGCGCAGTAGAACCAAAGGCAAACACCGCTTTAGCACGTTACTGCGAAAGGCGAGCGAGGCAGCTGGCGACGGGCCCTTAATCATCGCGGGTGATTTCAACGCGCCTCACGCGGCGAGGGAATACAAGTACGAAACGCCGAAGGTTAAGCGCCTGTGGGAAGACGCGCAGAATGAGGGGCTGGAGATCGTTACGGACCCTTCCCACACGCAAGGGCAACAGCGTATGCGCGAACACTTCGCCCGACCTCACGTTTACGAAGAACGTCGCTGGCGCGCGGTGGCATAGCACGCAGGACGACTTGGGTAGCGATCACCCGGTGATCGAGATCCAGGTCGACGTGGGACCGCGCTACCATCACCACGGTCATCGCGACGGCACCAAGGGCAACCACTATCGGCTGTTGGAATGGGACGCATTTTGCAAACTCCGGAAAGAGCATAATCGCGGCAGCGAGGCAATCGACGACATCGAGAGATGGACCGCGACGCTCAGGAGGGACGTTGAGGCGGCAATGCGGGAAGTACCGCAGGAAGCGCACCTAGAGGTGATAGATAGTAAACTCCTACACATGTGGGAAGCGAAACGCAGCCTGCAAGACAGGTGGAAGCGTCAACGACACAATCGAACGCTACGCAGATGCATAGCACGGCTAAACAGGGACACAGAAAACCAGGCATTGCAGGTATGCAAAACGCAATGGGAGGAGACGTGCAACGGCATGGAGAACCAGCTAGGAATGGCCAAGACATGGCACCTCCTCCGGCATCTATTGGACCTTGAGGAGACAAAATCAGCGCACGCGCATAAGATCAACAGGCTGGTACACGACTACGAAGGCACGTCCGTGGACTTTCTACAAGCCGTGCGAACCGGTTACGTCAAGGCAACTAGCCCCGTCGCGCATCCGGCGTACGCGGGGGAGAGTAACGCGCAGCTAGATGAGGACTTTAGCATAGCAGAGGTGAGGGCTAGTTGAGACGTCCTTGAGGGCTAGTTGACACATTCTTGAGACGCTAGGCATCAACTACCATCCACAGCAGGGCGAGAAGGTCACGACACCCACACCGATGCGCGAGCGCATCGTCGTTTCGCCGTTGCCCAAGAACATGCACCCGACGTCTCACGTTGGCCGGCGCAACAGGCGCGCTCGAGACTTGCAAAAGAAATACGGCAGCAACAAAGAAACCGCTTACGTAGATGCGGCCCGTTACAAGCGGCGACGTGGTTTCGCGGTCGCAATCACGGACCACAGCGGAACTTGCGTCGCGAGCGCCACGATACGCACGCAAGAGGCGGAGGCGGCCGAGGAAGCAGCGATAGCCCTCGCTGTAGCTACCACGGACGTCGAGGTGATAATAAGCGACTCGCAGGCAGCGATACGCAACTACGCTAGCGGCCGGATCTCCCGGGAAGCGCTCCGCATTCTCCAAATTCAACAGGGCAATATTTGCCGCGAAAACGACAGTTTCCTCGTATGGTGTTTTACTTACTAAAACCACTTTCTGATTATGAGGCATGCCGTAGTGGAAGACTCCGGAAATTTCGACTACCTGAGGTTCTATAATGTGCACCTAAATCTAAGTACACGGTTGTTTTCGCATTTCGCACCCATCGAAATGCGGCCGCCGTGGCCGGGATTCGATCCCGCGACCTCGTGCTCAGCAGCCTAACACCATAGCCACTGAGCAACCACAGCAGCTGTCATACGTGAGGAGCTCCAACAATCACTTGTAGCAACTGAATCGCAGCAGCCTCATCCTCGTACGCTGTACGCCGCCGTACGCCGCCGAAGCCCGCCGTCACGCTCCGCCTCCAAGCCCGTGACAGGGTCCGGTAACGCCACAGATCAATCCTCCACCACCGCCGCCACAAGCACGCCAACCCATCACCCCGCGCAGCATTTCAAGGAAGCCTAACGTTTTGCTGTCATTGCGGAGAAGCCGGCAACGTCTGCCGCCGATGTCCTTACCGCGAGATTGGACTGCGAGAGTTTGCCGTCAACGCACAGCGCCCACAGCAAGATGAACGCCCACGTGGAATCACTGACGGCCTCGGCGCCAATTATTGGAGCCCTCGAAGGCGATTTCTTTCACCGTTACCAGGCGTCCGCGCAATGCTGAACGTACACTGGATCCACCCGGGGCCAGTCCATAAGCCCATATCCGGAAAGAAGAAAGCAGCAACCGATGAAGGATTGGTTGCTGCTAGTCGAACCGACGAACATTATCCGTCACCAACGAAGACGCCAAAAAGACTTTTCTGCGGTATATCAACGAGAGGACGCCATCCCGACGAAGCTTGAAAATCAAGAACACGCCGACGAAAGGCGACTTGACGACGCGACGTTCCAGCTTCAGGTCAACACGACGCAGCTGCGATCCAACGCTAAGGCCTAACTGCAATGCAAGACAAAGAACTAGCGACCTCGACGTGCTTCTCGTCCATGCAGTCACCGCCTTTGTAGTAGTAGTACCAGTAGTATTTTATTTCGGCCATATTATGCAATATACAAATGCCCCCAGCAGAGGTTAAAGGAGGCAGATAAATCATGCCTCCTGACAAGGCCTTCTCCCCGGATTACAAGTCATGGCACCGGTGACGAACAGGCAGTGCACATAATTCTCAGGAACGCTGCTTACTAGAATACTTACAGGAAAGGAAAACAAAATTTACACCAATATTATGATAAAGAGCTGCACAAAATATTTAGCAGCAACAAAAAATTGAAAACGCGGCGGCGAAAACAACAGCATCATTAGTAAATCAATAAAAACAGAACATGCCAATTTATGCCAGTTTATATGTTTGTGTGATTATTCAAAATTATAGAGAAGGAAGAAGCATCTATACTTTTTTCTTAAATATAGATACACTAGTACTTTCTACAGCTATTTCCATAACCGATTGGTACGTAAGAAACAGGGTTCCGATTTATTGATGAAAACACTGCTTTCCATAATTGGTTGTATATGAAAAACATTGTTTACATCCCCAAATCGCTGCCCTGTGTAATACAGGAGGCGACTACTCCGTCATGATTGGACCCGTCGCTGCCCATTTGAAGAAGGTTAAGACGACATGGCAAGGCCCTGAAATTCAGAACGCTGGAGGACACCTAACCCCCCCTCCCCCCCCCCCCAGAATTTGCACCGCAAAATTACAGTTCATGACGGGACTTGTCGAGTCACTTTTGATATCATGCAACAGTGTTCACGAGATGTCATTTTCGGCATGGACTTCCTGAACCAACAAGGTGCGATCATAGACGTGAAGTTGCAGTTGATAACGCTGTCGGAAGATCGTGCAATTCCAGCGGAGAGCTTTCGTAGTCAGCCCGCCTTTAGTGTACTCGAACATCAAGTGGGCATCTCACCTCCCTCCAGCATTGTTATTTCCGTCGGCACCGAAACACCCGCATACGTAGCAGGCGTCATCGAAGCTGTGAACGTCTACTGGTCGATCGCGAAATTTGCGTCGCAATAGGGATCGCTAGACTACATGTATGAAAAGCTCAAGCACGTCAACAAGGGCACGATAATCTCATACATCGAGGAAATTGTAGAAACCAGCAATGCCTTTCTCTTCTTGGATTCTGCGACATCTACGTTGACGACCACAGTTCCTGAATTAGACTTCGACATAAATCCAGGTCTCCCCATCACTAAGCGGGAACAGCTCAAAGGTGTTTTGCGACGACACAAACACTACTTTTCGACGTCATCGAGGATTCAAGGAACACCAGTTGCAAAGAAATGCACTATAAAAGAAGAGTGCGCTCCACCACAGCGCCAGAGCCCTTAACAAGTTTCTACACGACAACGTGGAGCTATACGGCAACAAATCGACGAAATGCTATGCGACGGCATCATCCAGCCGCCGAAAAGCCCGTCAGCATCTCCTGTAGTTTCGGTGAAGAAAAAGGAGGGAACCGTGGATTTCTGCGTGGATTATTGTCGACTCACGAAGGTCACTAAGAAAAACGTATACCCCCTGCCACAGAGATACGATGCATTCGATGGGCTCTGCGATGCTAAATACGTCTCGTCGATGGTTCTCTAGACAGGCTACTGGCAAATAGGAGTCGATGAAAGAGATCGCAAGAACACCACATTTATCTATGAGTTCGAGGTCATGCCATTCAGACTGTGCTCGGTGCCTTCAACGTTCCAGTGCGTTATGGATGCGGTGTTAGCAGATTGAAATGGCAGATTTGTCTTGTTTGTTTGGATGACGTCGTCATCATCGTCAGAAATTTCGACGATCACCTTAGGTGGCTCGCGGCAGTACTAGATGCTATCAAGACATCAGGGCTTCTTCTGAAACGGGAAAACTGCCGATTCACATAAGACCAGCTTTTGTTCCTGGACCATGTCATTAGAAAATCTAGAGACCGCCCCGACCTGCACAAGACAGCTGCCATCGCAAAGTTCCAGCAGCCCATCGGCAAGAAGGCAGTGCGTAGATTCCTTGGCATGTGTGCCGATTACAGGCGCTTTGCCAACGACTTTTGACGCATCGCTGAGCCGCCTGACACTTGTAACTAAACGTGCTGTCAAGTTCAAGTGAGAATCGCCGCAGGCTGACGCATTTCAGGAACTCAATGACGCATGCAGTCGCCAACGGTACTTGTGCACTTCGACGAGGACGCTGATACCGAAATCCACACTGACGCCAGTAGCGTAGGTCATGGTGCCGTCCAAGTCCAGAGGAAAGGCGGACTTGAATGGGCGATAGCTTACGCTAGCTGGTCGCTGTCAAAAGTGGAAGGCAATTACTTTACGACTGAAAAGGAATGCCACGTAATCATTTGGGTTACAGAAAAATTCCGCCTTACCTATACGACAGGCAGTTCAACCTCGTCAGCGACCATCACGCGGTATGTTGTCTAGCACATTTAAAGAACCCTTCCGGACGCCTGGAGTGGTATACCATCAGACTGAAAGAATACGACATCACTGTAATCTACAAGTCCGGAGAAAAACACTCAGATGCCGACTGCCTGTCCCGCGCTCCCATTGACCCGCCACCCCAACATGACCAAGAGGAAGAAGCCTTTCTAAGCACAATAAGTGCAGACGATTTTGCCGACTAGCAACGAGCAACGATTTTGCCGACCGGAGCTCCGAAGCCTTGTTGAGTACTTGCAAGGCAAGGCCGACGTTGTGCCGAGGGTATATAGGAGCAGATTGGGTTCGTTTTTCTTTCGGAGCTACGTCCTGGTGAAGAACTTTAAGCCCGCCCATGCAAGCTACCTTCTCGTTGGACCTGAGGCACTTCGGTCAGGAGTCCTGCGCACCTTGGAGGATGATAACACAGCCAGGCACCTGGGGCTTTCCCGCACTCTCGCAAGAGTACGAGAAGTACTATTGGCAGCGCCGGACCACCAACGTAGCGTCTTACGTCAAGACATATCGAGAGTGCAAGCGAGGCAAGACGCCGCTGACAAGGCCGGAGGGATTAGTACAGCCGATCGAGCCTCCTTGTCAATCGTTTCAGCATATCGGGATGGATTTGTTGGGGTTCTTTCCGACGTCGACATCTGGAAACAAGTGGATCGTCATGGCTATCGACTACCTTACCCGCTACGCCGAAGGAAAATCTCTGCCTAAAGGTAGTGCGGCTGAAGTCGTTAAATTCGTCGTCGAGAATATCCTGCTGCGACATGGCGCCCCAGAAGTCTTCATCGCCGACACAGGAACGCGCTTTACTGGAGAGTTCGCCAAAGCCATTTTGCATTACCGTCAAACAAGCCACAGGAGGACAACTGCCTACCATCCGCAAACGAATGGTCTCACGGAGTGCCTGAACAAGATCCTCGCCGGATTGCTTGCAATGTACGTCGACGTCGAACACAAGACGTGGGATGCCATCCTGTCATACGTAACTTTCGGTTATAAGGTGACCGTGCCGGAAATAACGCAAATCATCCCGTTCAAGCTGGTTTACGGCAGGAACTCGACGACGAATTCGACGCCACGCTGCCGCATGTTATCGACGAAGAGAACATCAACGCCACTGCCTATCTCCAGGGTGCCGAAGAAGCCCAACAGCACGCCCGCCTGAGAATCAAGAACCAGTAGAGGACCGACAGTCGACACTACGACGAGACGTCGAGTAGCAGCCCGGCGGCGGTGTTTTGGTTTGGACCCCGGTGCTCTGACGAGGACTTTGCAGGAAGCTATTACGCCACTACTACCCAGCCTACAAGATAACACAACGCTTTGGCACACTGGACTATGAAGTCGTGCCAGAAGGCATTTCGCCATCACAGGGAGGTCACTCGCAAGCTGAAATAGTCCTTGTTGTACGACTTAAGCCGTTCTACCAGCGCTAACAAACTTTGGGATTTTGTATGGCTTAGCTCTGCACTTTGTTGGTTAGGGCTTTGTTTCGTTGTAGTCTTGTAACTTTTTCTTTGTTACGTGTACTTTTGTTTTTGGATCCCCTTTTATGTTTGCAGCATCGAGACGATGCTTTTTGAGAGGGGTTATTGACACGTGTATTTGTTCATCAGGCGACCTCGTTTTATGATCTAACAAGTGTTATCGCTCAGCGCAGGACTCGCCTGCATCTATCGGAAGTTTCTGGAAGGCTATCGATTGTTCCATCCGCTGTCTGTTGTCACCGAAACTTGTGTAATCTCATTGCATGTATGAGCGTCGCGAATGGTGTAGAACTTTCTCGGAGGCACGCGTGCACCAGTGATATCTCTGGAACCTTCGATGACTGATGTATAAAAGCCGACGCGCTAGACCCGCTAATCATATTTCAACGATCGCCGACCGTGTTCCCCTCTATTGCTGCGCTTTGAGTGTAGCTTGCTTTTGTAAGAAGAAGTTCGCCTACTAAAGTTACTTTGGCCAATCCCAGTTTTGCTTTGCTGCTTTCTTTACCGTCACTACTACGTGATAATATGTTGAAACTGAGTCTGTGCCCTTGACTCGAAAATAGAATGAAGCTACTCATGCAACAAGAAAATCTCTCTCTGAACCTATGGTACAGAACAGGTATTCGGCTTTAACTCAGGATGAGAACCTTAGTGTTGAAAATAGGAACGGCAATCTTATGGGCATCATTAAGCAGTCTGCAATAGAAGTCGGTGGTAACTCCGTTAGACAGGATGCCAGAAAGCTATCGCAGGAGACGAAAGATCTGATCAAGAAACGCCAATGTATGAAAGCCTCTAACCCTACAGCTAGAATAGAACTGGCACCACTTTCGAAGTTAATCAACAAGCGTAAGACAGCTGACATAAGGAAGTATAATATGGATAGAATTGCACATGCTCTCAGAAACGGAGGAAGCCTGAAAGCAGTGAAGAAGAAACTAGGAATAGGCAAGAATCAGATGCATGCGTTAAGAGACAAAGCCGGCAATATCATTACTAATATGGATGATATAGTTCAATTGGCTGAGGAGTTCTACAGAGATTTATACAGTACCAGTGGCGCCCACGACGATAATGGAAGAGAGAATATTCTAGAGGAAGTTGAAATCCCACAATTAACGCCGGAAGAAGTAGGGAAAGCCTTGACAGCTATGTAAAGGGGAAAGGCAGCTGTAGAGGATCAGGTAACAAAAGATTTGTTGAAGGATGGTTGGCAGATTGTTCTAGAGAAACAGGCCACCCTGTATACGCAATGCCTCATGACCTCGAGCGTACCGGATCTTGGAAGAACGCCACCATAATTCTAATCCATAAGAAAGGGGACGCAAA
This sequence comes from Dermacentor andersoni, assembly GCF_023375885.2. Classification (NCBI taxonomy): domain Eukaryota; kingdom Metazoa; phylum Arthropoda; class Arachnida; order Ixodida; family Ixodidae; genus Dermacentor; species Dermacentor andersoni. The sequence continues at coordinate 133,992,098 of NC_092822.1, read as the reverse complement.
ATACTTGAAAAACTATAGACCGATCAGCTTACTGCCCGTTGCCTACAAAGTATTTACTAAGGTAATCACAAATAGAATCACGAACGCCTTAGACTTCTGTCAACCAAAGGACCAGGCCGGATTCTGTAAAGGCTACTCAACAATAGAGCATATTCACACTATAAATTAGGTGATAGAGAAATGTGTGTAATATAACCAATCCTTATATATAGCTTTCATTTATTATGGCGAAGCGTTTGATTCAGTCGAAACCTCAGCAGTCTTGGAGGAATTATGGAATGAGGGTGTAGACGAGCCGTATGTAAATATAGTGAAAGATATCCATAGCGGCTCTACAGCAACCGTAGGCCTCCATAAAGAAACCAGGAAAATCCCAATAAAGAAAGGCGTCAGGCAGGGAGGTACCATCTCTCCAAAGCTATTCACAGCGTGTTTACAGGAGGTATTCAGAGACCTGGATTGGGAAGAATATGGGATAAGAGATAATGTAGAATACCTTAGTAACCTACGATTCGCTGATGATATTGCCTTGCTTGGTAACTCAGGGGACCAATTGCAATGCATGCTCACTGGCCTGGAGAGTCAAAGCAGAAGGGTGGGTCTAAAAATTAATCTGCAGAAAACTAAATTATTGTTTAACAGTTTCGGAAGTGAACAGCAGATTACGATGGGTGGCTAGACGCTGGAAGTGGTAAGGGAATACATCTACTTAGGACAGGTAGGGACTGCGGATCCGAATCATGAGACTGAAATAATCAGAAGAATAAGAATGGGCTGGGGTGCGTTTGGCAGGCATTCTCAGATCATGAACAGCAGGTAGCCATTATTCCTCAAGAGAAAAGTTTATAACAGCTGTGTCTTATCAGTACTCACGTAGGGGGCAGAAACCTGGAGGCTTACGAAAAGGGTTCTACTTAAATTGAGGACGATGCAACGAGCTATGGAAAGAAGAATGATGGGTGTAACGTTAAGGGATAAGAAAAGAGCAGATTGGGTGAGGGAACAAACTCGAAGCAATGACATCTTATTTGAAATCAAGACAGAGAAATGGGCATGGGCAGGACATGTAATGAGGAGGGAAGATAACCGATGGTCATTAAGGGTTACGGACTGGATTCCAAGGGAACGGAAGCGTAGCAGGGGGCGGCAGAAAGATAGCTGGGCGGATGAGATTAAGAAGTTTGCGGGCACAACATGGCCACAATGAGTACATGACCGGGGTAGTTGGAGAAGTTTGGGAGAGGCCTTTGCCCTGCAGTAGGCGTAACCAGGCTGATGATGATGATGATACTTTGCTGCACAAATAAGAAAGGTAATGAGAGAAATATGAGCGTCGGTGTGTCAACTGTAACGCTAGCCACCAGACTCTGGCGTCGACACTCTTGTTGTATAACGATATTGTAGGAGTAGCACTGCAATATAGATCGCTAAAGCGCATTTATTCACAGCAGAGGGGCTGACAGCAGCCGCAGAAAACCGCGTGCTCCGGAAACTGGACAATGACCGCTTGACATAAGAATATAGTTCTAGGGCACTGGCCCAGACGGGTTTCGGCAATCAAGGCCTTGTTGCGACCGGGGGTTTGAAGTTGTAAGGTGCTCCTTTACCGAGAAGGAGTGAGAGAACGTGAAGCTGAGTCAGATATTGAGGACGTTTTAAACACACACGTTTACATTAAATTATTTCTAAGAATAACGCAGAAATACTGAAGATAAGAGGTTCACAGTCAACTTACAGCTGTCGATCTCTTTACCAAACGTCCGTATTCTCTATTTAACCACTCTGTCGGCCTGGCCCCAACGCTTTCTCCCAAGCCTGTGTCAGGATATAGGTGACATAATGCGTCGACGATCCGGAGGTCTGTAGCCATTTCCCTCCAAGGGTGGCTGGGTCGAAAGCACACGCACCTCACTGTGCACGAATAGGTCAAGAGGCGAAAGCAAGGACCCCTTCTCCGGCACGGACGTGGCAGTTTGTGCTGATGTCAGGGATGGAGAAGAACGTTCCCCTTGCCCCCCTCCTGGCGACGCCTCTCTAGTCATAGCTCAATTGTTTGCCACGAATTGTCGCAGTTTGGGATGGCTATGACATGATCTTTGGCTTGCTCACCATCGTTGCGTCCTCCGTGAGCGACTAGGTTTTCGGGGTAAACGGCCAATCACAACAGCCCTTCCATCGCCAGGAAGGGGGCTCAGGGGGCAGCTCATCAGTGCCCCTTGAATAGACTTTGGCAGCTCAGCAGGCTCAGTTCCGGATTGAAGTCAAGTGCCCTCTGGGACAGTCAAGTCCATGATGAATGGCCATCTCGGACAAAGGCTTCGCTGCAGGTCGTTGGCTAGCAACTGTCATTAGCGATGAACCATGCACAGCACCAAAACAGCGAGGAGACCAGCACACAAACCTTGTCCGCGATATGCAAGGTAATTATACTCTTCTCCATCACTAACTCTGAGATTAAAACAAGGAAGCGCCAGAAAGGCAGCCCCCCAGGATTGCTGCCCAAACGGCTCTAAACAAAGTAAAAATGGCAGCGTGCCCAACGTTTTGATAAATTTTGTTTCAAACATGTCCCCAAAGAAGGCGTAACTCCCGCAGCTCTGAGGCAAATGACAAACAATTGGGGATCGTCAGAACATAAATAAAAACAATAAGAATCACTTAACGGTCTTTGTCGAGGCATAAAAACTTCCCAATTAACACAGCGCACGAAACTGACAATAATGGAAAAATAAAACTAAACCAAGGGTCTGATGACAGTAAGCCCTGCCGATAAACTGGAACCCCTCAGCTGAGAACGTACATTCGCGTTTTGTTAAAGGGACCCTAAAGCGAAACAACAAATCAGTTTAGACTAATAAAGCATTGTTTGAGGACACAGCTGGCCGTCACTTAGAAATAATAGTTTGATTATTAGATGAGAAAATGAAGGTCGAAGTATCAGTATTTGAATTTCGCTCCGAAAGCTTCACGCCGGTACGTCAGTGTGACCTCAGGGATTCCAAAGTATGTTTTCGCATTTTAGCCGCGTTGGCAGAGTAATGGTTCCCAAAACGTGTTATGTTTAATATTTGGTTCCTTTAGAACACAATGCAGTCATTCTGTACCGCTACATAATTAAGTAGGTCATACAAGATGCCATCAAAATCCATGACGTCACAGCGACCAGGTGCGGGAACTTGAAGGTGACGTCGCCACCCGTCTTTCGTTCTTACCAAGAGCTACCAAGAGCCACCCGTCTTTCGGGCTTACCAAGAGCCTTATCGTGGTAAGAGTGGTGTTTTTGGTTTTGTAGAACGGTAATTTACTGATGCAGAAGAAATTATTGTCCCTTTAATGTCCCTTTAGTGTCCCTTTAATGCCCTGCCTTGTTGTACATCGAAACTCGAAAATATGGTAGACGCCACACTGCCGCATTAGGCGACCATCTAGGAGACGTACTTCGCGGCTGTCACAATGGTGAGTTGCTGGAAATGAGTGCTGGCTAAGCATCGGGCAAGCTTGTCAGCAACATTGCGCACTGCTTGGCAGTCTTCGCAGAACAGCGCCGTTCCTAAACAATGGAAATCGAGCCGCCTGATCCCCATCCTGCTAACTGAAGAATCTCCGCTTGATTTCTCATCATATCATCCAATTGCGCTTTCAAGCTACCTCGGCAAAGTGATGGAAAGAATGGCTTTTGCTCGCTTGGAATGGTTCCTAGAGTGATTCAACATCTATCCGGATGCCATGACGGGCTTTTGTCGAGGTGGCTCGTCCATCGACGCCATTGACATGGTAACCTGGGTCCACAATCAATAAAGCCGCAAGCGCCTATCAGTGGCTCTTTTTCTAGATATAAAGGGAGCATACCACAACGTTGCCCGTGAGGCCATACTGAGCTCACTTGAAGCTGTGGGAGTTGGTGGCTGGATGTATCAATGGATTCGGGACTATTTGACTACAGGTGCTTTTTCTTACAGACAGAAGACGACCCAACTTCAGAACATTACATCTGCCGTGCTGTACCGCAGGGTGGAGTGTTGAGCGCTATTTTGTTCAATCTCGTCCTGGTAGGACTAGCGGCGTACTTACTGTGGTCAGTTCATGTCTCAATATACGCCGACGACATTTGCATCTGCACCTCTGCGGTGACTCGCCCTCAGGTACGAGCCAGGCTTCAGCGGGTGGAAACCATGACGGTGTCTAATCTCCGAGAACAACGCCTCAGTGTGTCTACTGAAAAGTGCGCAATGTTTGGCTTTACACCCAAACAAACGCCGATGTATCCTGTTTCAATCAATGGTCAAGCTGTATCATATGTTAAGACGCATGGCTTTCTAGGTTTCAGCATTGACCGCAACCTCCCGTGGAGCTCTCACTGCGTCTACCTGAAGAAGTAAGTTGCCATTGCTCAGGTCTTCAAATTTCTCTGCGAGAAAAAACTGGGATACACCAGTCCATTCTTTGTTGCAGCTGCACAGGGTACACTGTAAAAACAAAGAGTTCCGGGCGTTCTCTTCGAGGGAGTATCTGCTTGTCCCATATTTCACTCTCTTTTCGAGAGTAGATTGATCCTCTTTGAGAGGAGAGTAGAATAACTCTCCCTGAGAGAGTATTATTACTCCAACGCAAGGGCCTGCCAGTATAATACTCTCCCCACAACGGTAATAGTATTCCACCAGACCGAAGGCTTCTACTCCTCCAACTCCAAATCGTATACTTCTCCTCCAAGCCGAGTGTTTCTACCAAACAGAGTGCCTGTACTCCATCGGAACATCGCGCTAGTGGCCTTCCCAATAGTGTGAAAGCACGATGTCGATCCGTAGTCATGTTAAAATGGATTCTAAATACTTGCATGCGGCGAATATTTGATTCCTTCATAAGCAACTCCTGCACTTATGCTTGGTGAAGTGGATGCAATCAGCAGTCGCCGACTTACTCAAATGAAACATTTTCTCTCTTAAAAGGTCGAAATCTTTATTGATCAGTCACAAGACAAACTGAATAATAATTTGAGAAACATACTGACAAACACATAAAATCAGATTACAATGATGACCATGAACATCTTGTAACACATCCTCTAATAAAACAAGTATATTCTCCAATCAGTATTACAGTGTATAAATACCCTTTATTTGAATTGGCTCCACCTTCTCAAAAATAAAGCATACAATAGAAAGTTAAAAAGAACAAATTTGTGAAAACTCGCAAAGTATTGACAGTACAATCGAAGAGAAATATGCGCCACATTACTGGCCAGCCAACGCATTTTCTGGCACAAAACGCGTGCACTTATATTACAGAGGCTACCAATAAGGTGCAAACGATGGGGCTGGTAACGCAGATCAATTGCGCAAGAAACGTTTTTGTGTGCCATATTCTAAGACAGCAGCTCATTTGAAAACGTCCCCTACAGCGTATGGCTGTTCCGCACTAAGAGTACAGTGCATTTAGAAATGTGTTATATATGTTACGGGGATGTTGGGGATATAAGACTATATTTACAAGGTATATACACGCAGGGTCAATGAGGATAAAAATGGCAGACTAGTAACAACACGCAGCAGCCAGCGTCTCGCGACCTTCTTCTTCATCTCCCTCTTCTTTCATCCTTCCGTAACAAGACCCCCGGGTGGTGAAGCGCCGTCTCGGCGCATGGTAGGCGAAGAACTGCGAGCGAAGTGTGGTTTCAGACGCGAAACGTGCACAACGCCACCAGCCGGCGGACTTGAGAACGGTTGAAACTGTCACGGCGCGATCTCGTAATCGACGTCGTTAACTTGACGTAGGACTTCATAAGGCCCTGTATAGCGAGAGAGAAGCTTCTGGAAGAGGCTGACGTGACGACATGGTCACCGAAGAAGCACCCAAGCACCTGATACGAACTGAACATCGTGATGGCAGCGGTCGTAACGCTCTTTTTGCAGATGCTGCGAGGCTAATAAGAGAGATCGAGCGACTTGACGTGCCATGTAGGCGCGATCGATGATTTCACGAGCGTATTCAGTGGCAACGCGGGGCACAGAAGGTAGGATGGTGTCAAAGGGCAAAGTGGGGTCGCGACCATACAAAAGATAAAAGGGTGAATATCCTGCGGTGTCATGCCGGGACGAGTTATACGCGAATGTCACGTAAGCCAGCGTGGCGTCCCAGTCGCGGTGATCGTTGGAAACGCACATCGACAGCATCTCTGTTAGTGTTCGGTTGAGACGTTCCGTAAGACCGTTAGTTTGTGGGTGTTAATCGGTGGGCAGCTTGTGCTCAGTGGCACAAGAGCGGAGGAGGTCGTTCACAACTCGAGACAAGAACGAGCGGCCGCGGTCGGTAAGTAACTGTCGAGGTGCACCGTACTGGAGAATGACGTCGTGAAGGAGAAAATCGACGACGTCAGTTGCGCAACTAGTCGGTACCGCCTTTGTTATCGCGTAGTGTGTCGCGTAGTCAGTAGCGACAGCAATCCACTTATTCCCTATAGTCGTCTTCGGAAAAGGGCCAAGCAGGTCAAGGCATACGCGCAAGAATGGTTCAGAGGGAACTTCAATTGGATTGAATCGACCCACAGGTGGCAGGGGAGGTTTCTGCCGGCGCTGACACAATTCGCAAGTTGCGACATAACTACGCACACACTGCTGGAGACCCGGCCAGAAGAACTAGCGTCGTACGCGATCGTATGTACACAAAACTCCAAGGTGTCCCGCCCTCGCTGCATCGTGAAATTATTCGAGACCGACGGATCGCAGATGACGAGGAAGGACAAGGACCAACTCAGGGCCGTCAGCGTTGATATTGCGACGGTAGAGAATGCGCTCATGCAGCCCGAAAATGCGGCACGTGCTGTCGGTGCGACCAGATTGCACTCCGGCGATGATGGGCTGTAAGGATGGGTCGCGTTGTTCAGCGCGCATGTCGATCATGTCAGTCAAAGCCATCACGCAGGTCACCGGATCATGCGCTACAGGATCGGGAGGATCCACGTGGTGACACGAGAGGCAGTGAGTGTCCGTGGGCAGACGTCCAAACTTAACGTTGACAACAAATGAAAATTCCTGGAGCCGCAAAGCCCAGCGACCAAGCCGTCCTGTGGGGCCTGGAGGGAAAACAGCCAGCAGAGGACGCGCTGGTCTGTAACGGCCGAAAACGTGCGGCCGTACAAAATATGGCCGGCACATGGCCACAGTCCAAACTAAAGCCAAGCACTCCCGCTCGGTGATGGAGTAATTTCTCTCAGCAGGTGACAGCAGGCGGCTGGCGTAAGCTATCACGCAATCGGTACCATTCTACTTTTGGGCGAGAACAGCGCCGATGCCGTGGCCGCTTGCGTCAGTGTGGACTTAAGTCGGTGCAGATAGATCAACGTGGGCAAGTATGGAAGGGGTGGTGAGAAACCCAATGAGAGCGCCAGACGCGTGAGCTTGCTCAGGGCCCAATGAGAACGGCGTGTTCTTTAGAAGGTCTGTCAAAGGCCGAGAAACGTCGGCGATGTTTTTGACTGAACGGCGAAAGTAAGAACACAGGCCAACGAAGCAGCGCACGTCAGAAGCAGAACGTGGCACAGGGAAACTGCATACGGCGCGAACTTTTTCCGGATCTGGTTGGGCACCGGATGCGTCAACGAGGTGTCCCAACACGGTAATCTCGACGGCGCCCGAATTGATACTTCCTGGAGTTCAGTTTGAGGCCGGCTTTTGAGGAGACCGCAGGAATCGCAGCGAGTAGGGCAAGGTGGCTGCCGAACGTGGGAGAAAAAAACAATAACATCGTCAAGGTAACAGAGACAGGTGGTCCATTTGTAGCTTCGCAGAAGAGAGTACGTCGTACGTTCAAATGTCGCAGGAGCGTTGCATAGGCCAAAGGGCATGACTTTGAACTGATATAAGCCATCCGGCGTGATAAAGGCCGTCTTTTCGCGCTCCATTTCATCAACTGAAATCTGCCAGTAGCCGGATCGAAGATTGATGGACGAGAAGTATTTAGCTCCATGCTAGCAGTCACAGGCATCATCGATGCGTGGTAGAGGGTAGACGTCTTTTCGCGTTATCTTGTTTAAGTGGCGATAATCAACGGAAAATGCCAGGTACCATCTTTCTTTTCAGCAAGGACGACAGGCAAAGCCCAAGTGCTGGCTGATGGTTCCGCGACCCTTTGCGCTGAATTTCGTCCACTTCTGATACCCTATAGGGACGCCGACGAATGGGATTCGTGTGTCCAGTGTTTATACTGTGGTGAAAAACAGATGTTTGGCCTAAAGGCATCTCGCCGAAATCAAAGATGTCACTGTACGATTCAAGCAGGAGACGTATGTCCGTGGCCTGTGCAGAGGTGAGGTCACGTGCAATCATCTTCGCGAAGTTATTCGTTAAGGAACCAGAGCTGTGAGCTGCAATTGGCGCTAATAAGCCACTCTCGGCATTCAGACTCTCAATGTCAAATTCGGAACCACTAGAAACGCTGGCCAAGAACATGCCGGCTGGAAGCACTTTAGGGCACAGGCTGAAATTCAGAAGCGGAAGAACGACGTTGTTAATAGTAATCTTCATTAGCGTATGTGGAAGAGCAACGTACCGCTTGAAAAGCACGTCGATGATGGGGCGAAGGACATATTCACTGTCGGGAATCTGTGGCCTTGCGGTCAAAGCGAAGTAAGTGACTGCCTCAGGTGACAGACGCACATCTTTAAGCGAACACAAGTGCGGTGGAGCGGTGCTCGGTGCATCGGCTACTTGAGGCAGTCCCAACTGAGAACGCCGGTTGCGCAGTTGATGAGAGCGCAATGGTGGGATAAGAAGTCCAATCCAAGGATAATGTCGTGAAGGCAGTTGTCGATCACAGCAAAGAGAACAGAAGTAGGTCGGCGGGCTATACACATGCGCGCCTTACACATTCCAAGTACAACCAGCACGCCGCCGTCAGCCACACGAAGCACTCGGTCAGCTGCTATGGTGAGGACCTTCTTTAAACGTCTACGTAGGCTAGCACTCATCACAGACACATGGGCCCCAGTGTCGACGAGTACTTTGACAGGTATGCCGTCTATTTTAACGTCAATTACACTCCTCTTTTGGGCACAGACAGAGGATTTGCTGCAGTAGTCGGCAATGCCGCACGAACTCTGAGAGCTGGATTTCTTAATTTTCCGGAAGGGTGCGGCCAAAAGCCACAGGGGACGAAAGGCGACGTGGCTGCGGCGAACGGGAAGATGGGCGACGTGTTTGTGATGAGCGAGACTGGTGTCTGCGCGGCGATTGTGAGCGACGTTACCACGTGTTCCTAGCAGAGTGGTCGGCGCTGTTAGACTCGGCGGTGGGTGAAACGTTGCAGATATTTCCATTAAAACGGCGCAGCTTGGTCGGCTTGCGAGGTGTTGAGGGTCGCGAGTTGCGATAGTATCTGGTGACATGACCAATGCGGCGACAGGTTAAACATATCGGCTAGTCGTCCGCGGTTCTCCACTCAGTCGGGTTGCGATAACGCGGAGAGAAGCATCGGGGTGGAGCAAAAATAGTACAAAGGCGTTCGTTGGTTCTGGGATTGGCGACAGCACAGACAGAATGTAGGCCAAAGTTTTCAAGTTTCTGTAGAACGATGGCTTGCACGAGCGGAACTGAACAAGGGGTAGTATCAGTGCTTCGCGCACAGAAAGCTGTGGGCGCCATGGCGTCCAGTTCACGTCGAACGATTCGCACCACGTCCTCTGATGGCGACGCATGTTGCCTCGCTGGCTGATCTTCCCACGTCGACGGTGCGGCAGTATTGGGAAGTCGGGAGGATGGGTGCAGGACGCGTCGGCTTTTACCCTGCTCGAATTGTCGGCACTCTTTGATGGTAGCATCAACTGCAGAGCAGTTTTTGCGAATGAGCAGATTAAAGGCATCGTCAGCATTTCCCTTGAGCACATTCGCTACCTTCTTAGCTTCTGTCATGTCGTGATCGGCTTTAGGACAAAGCACCAGAATGTCCTGGATATACGAAACATAGGACTCTGGCGGGGGGGGGGGGGGGGGGACTGGGCACGAGAGGCCAGTTCCGGCTTTGTGGCAATCTTACGGCCGGCTGGTTTGCCAAACAACTGTGTTAACTTCTCTTTGCATGTGTCCCAGCTGGCCAGCTCCTCTTCATGGTTTTCGAACCACACCTTCGCGGTGCCTCTTAGGTAGAACAACAGGTTAGCTAGCATAGGCGTAGGGTCCCATCTGTTGATTGCACTCACATGTTCGTACATAGCCACCCACTTTGTAACGTCGGCGCCATCAGTCCCGCAGAACACTCCGGGATCCTTGGGTTGCACAACCACTACCGAAGGGAACAGCGACATTGCGGGTGATGGTGACGTTGGAGGCGGCAACGACGTTGATCCCGAGTGCTTACCGTCATTCATGGTGAGGATGGTGATGCGACGTCCACTGCGGAGCGCCGTTTCCAGCCGTGGTACCCCGCACCTCCACCAATATGTTACGGGGATGTTGGATATCTAAGACGGTATTTACAAGGTATATACAAGCAGACTAAATGGGGTTAAAAATGTCTGACTAGTACCAACACGCAGCAGCCAGCGTCTCGCGATCTTCTTCGTCCTCTCTCTTTTCTTTCATCCTTCAGTAAGAATATTCTCATGTGAGGCCGCAGGTCTAGCTAGCTTTGCTTATATTTCACATAAAGTTATTCATGTGTAGGCTGCACCCCATTGTTTCTAAGTACGTCTTGTGGTTCTCCAGCAATATCCTGCCCGGTCTGAAAGTGGTACAGAGGCCTATGATGTTTCCCATTCGGTTGGCCTCCTCACGAAAGTAGTTTTCTGGTCCTGTTGGGATTGATCTGTCACACTTTCTCACAAATAAATAAAATTAAATTTATAATATTATCTAGTGTGTAGCAAATGAGTGTAAAACTGCAAGGAACATTGGCATTAACATATTGCGCATCAAATTTCTTGTCATATATGGTAGCTTTTCATTCCCATGGTGGTATGAATGCTATACGTCTGAGCAGCAGCTTGCATAATCATCATCATCAGCCTGGTTATGCCCACTGCACGGGAAAGGCCTCTCCCATATTTCTCTAACTACCCCGGTCATGTGCTAATTGTGGCCATGTTGTCCCTGCGAACTTCTTAATCTCATCCGCCCACCTAACTTTCTGCCGCCCTCTGCTACGCTTCCCTTCCCTTGGAATCCATTCCGTAACTCTTAATGACCATCGGTTATTTTCCCTCCTCATTACGTGTCCTGCCCATGCCCATTTCTTTTTCTTGATTTCAACTGAGATATCATTAACTCGCGTTTGTTCCCTCACCCAATCTGCTCTTTTCTTGTCCCTTAACGTTACACCTATCATTTTTCTTTCCATAGCTCGTTGCGTCATCTTCAATTTAAGTAGAACCCTTTTCGTAAGCCTCCAGGTTTCTGCCCCGTGCGTGAGTGCTGGTAAGACCCAGCTGTTATAAACTTTTCTCTTGAGGGATAATGGCACCTGCTGTTCATGATCTGAGAATGCCTGCCAAATGCACCCCAGCCCATTCTTATTCTTCTGATTGTTTCAGTCTCATTATCCGGATCCGCAGTAACTACATGTCCTAAGTAGATGTATTCCCTTACCACTTCCAGTGCCTCACTACCTATTGTAAACTGCTGTTACCTTCCGAGACTGTGAAACATTACTTTAGTTTTTTGCAGATTAATTTTTAGACCCACCCTTCGGCTTTGCCTCTCCAGGTCAGTGAGCATGCATTGCAGTTGGTCCCCTGAGTAAGGCAATATCATCAGCGAATCGCAAGTTACTTAGGTATTCTCCATTAACTCTTATCCCCAATTCTTCCCTATCCAGGTCTCTGAATACCTCCTGTAAACACGCTGTGAATAGCATCGGAGAGATTGTATCTCCCTGCCTGACGCCTTTCTTTATTGGGATTGTGTTGCTTTCTTTATGGAGGACTACGGTGGCTGTGGAGGCGCTATAGATATCTTTCAGTATTTTTATATACGGCTCGTCTACACCCTGATTCCGCAATGCCTCCATGACTGCTGAGGTTTCGACTGTATCAACCGCTTTCTCGTAATCAATGAAAGCTATATATATCTATATATATATATATATATATATATATATATATATATAGCTAATTTACATGTTCAATAATTGTTACTAGTTGAGAATGCAATCTAAATAAAGGCGTCACATGTGAAACAAAAATCAGACGTGATGAATATGATGCATCAAAGCCGGCATAAGCATAAGTACAGGCACGGAAGTGCACGAAACAGAGAAACAGGGAAGCAAATCATAAATTGGCAAAGGCACCACCATATTTCACAAATCCCTTCCATGCACGTGGATTTTGCATGCGGCTATGCATATAATTACATAATGAACCAACTACCTGAAACCAAAGCTTCTTTTTCTACTGAACTGGTTAGGATGCGCCAAAGTAAGAAAAAATTATCACGCCTCACGGAATGTTATCTTCGTCTCAAAACAAGCACATATGTGTCTGGGAAGAATAACACATCGACTCACTGCGCGCTCTATCTTAGATAAAGTCCAGAAATTTAGCATGTGCAAAAATGCTTTACTTTTATTTTGCCTTATCAAAATTATGTCTGCAGAAGCCTTCAAACTACGGGGCGTTTGCTTGATTAACACTGTACGTTCACATCCGTCTATTGATGAACAAATGTTCCACTAAGATACCCTCAGTTCTTTGCATTAAACACATCTCTGCCTCCACAAACAGACTTGGTTGGCAAATAGATTGAGTCACCCTAATCAAAGTATGAAATACTTGTCAGAAGCTATGATGTTACTATTTCACATAAGGAAAAACCACAATTTTACGACTTTAAAATAATTTTAACTTGCAAGTGACTGTGGCTTCTAATACGTAAGGTGCCGCCACACAGAGTACACAGTTAAAGGCCTTAATTGCTCCTTGCTTTCGCTTCGGGATGCACGAGCGGTTCCAATGAGCTGGTTTCGTGAGCATGCACGTAAACGATAATGACTTCTTAAACATGGGATACTCTGCCCCCAATGCTTCCCCTTTCAGGGACCTCAGAGGAAGGCATATTTCTAAATGTAGGCGTAAAAATAGATAAAAGGAAATTTGTCTTCGGCTTCATGTCATCATTTAATATACAGAATAACAGTGGTTTGCGTTTGGACTCTTGCATTCAAATGCTGTTAAATTATGCAAGCACCTAACCAAGTATGAACTGTTGCTTTTTATAGTGAACACAGGCAGCGTGCTCATTGCAAGTATTGTTACTAAGCAAATACGTAATTTAATTGTACCCCTAATTTTTATCACATGGGTATATCTGTTGAGAGGCAAGACAAAAAGCAGTCACTTCTCACAAAAGTAATCTGCTTTCCTTTTAAAACACATTTATAACTTTTCAATGCCACTTGCTCCTATGTGTTTGTCGTCAGATAGCATACTTCATCTTGACTTTTCCATCAGAGACGTTACATAAATATAACATGTTAAGATGACTGCCTTGACCACGTGAGAATTTTCATCTTGGTGTAAAATACTGTATTTTGAAAGTTTTGTTGTCATCTAGTCAAATGGTACACCCAATATACCCACATTCTACTTTTCTCCTCCACATTGCATGGCAATGTACTTTGATCCTTTCGCGTGCGCTCCTCTGCCATATGTGAAGTCACGCTGGGCTGTCTCTTTGACATCATTATGCCCTTGAAGCTGCCTTCTTGCGTTCTATAAAGCGGGTGCCTGAAAAATATCGTGTGCAGAAGTTACCATGAGGACTTGATGTAAAAAGATCAAGACAGTCAAGAAATAAAGTCACGGCACTAAAAAAAAAACTCTCAGCTCTTAATCTTACTACCGAAATGCGTGCGAAACATCTAAATGGCTACAACAGTCAACTGCTAAACTAACCTCAATTTTTACATATAAAGCAAAAGAAATAACCGACACTTCATCCTCGTTCAACATGAATGTTACAATACTCCTACTAATAAATAGAATGTTGGTCATTGTCAGATGCCATAAGTCTGTCATTATTCTGGTGTGTCGCAGACACCAATTGTGACACGTGCCCAGTGCGCCCCCTAACCATCTCTTGTAGTGCCACTGTTCAAGCCATAATTTGAGGATCATATCTGGGAACATGATGCTCAATAGAGCTGAAAGTATGGTTCTCCAGTTCAATGGATATGACTGGATGTGCCTGTAAGAATGGGCAACAAAGCTTGTTATGGCAAGCTTACCCACATTTTAATACTAACAAGAAACAGTTCACTGCGGCCTGCATCTAAGCTTACTAAAAGACATGAACTTATTTTCATTTATGAGTTGCGCAACGGAGTTCATATTTGACGGAGACTCGACTACTGCAGCAGTTTGAAATTTAGCATTTTACATTCTTGAAGGCATGAATATGTTGCAGTTAGAGCGCAGTTATTAGTTTACTAGACCAACTCTTAGTTTTGTCTGCACGCGTGCGGCAGATGCGCAGAACCCTATGGCAGAATTCAACGGAACGCAGAAAAGACGCAAAGAAAGTACGGTTGCAACAAGAGCACCTGATTATCGACGGTGTTCGGTACGAGTGGAGCGACGTCAGAAAGTGCGTTGTTAGGGCGTTTGATTACATTGCTTCCAGGAATTCCAACTGACTTCCGCATAAGAGGAAACTGACACTTTTGAACTTTAATGCACGCAGCTTGGTTAACTAATATGTTTGTTTCAGCTGGCTTGTAGAATGTCACAACCATCAATAATATGCGTTACTGAGACTTGGTTAAATGGCTCCATTTCTGAGAGTGAATTTTTGCCGCCTGGTTACTCAGTGTTGAAAAATGACAAGACTGTTGGTCGCGGTGGTGGCGTAGCGCTTTTTATTTCTAAAGATATAAAATACGTCTTGCTACCGAAGCTTCATGATAGCGAATCGGTTTGGTGAAAGATTGACTTTGGGGGCTTTGCTGCTGTGCTTGGCACTGTATACCGACCGCCAAATGATGGCAATTCAATCCCCGCTGTCACGGATTATATTGCAGTAAACAGGCTACAAAAAAGCCAATTAATAATATGTGGCGATTTCAATGCCCCTTACACTGACTGGCATTCTCTTTCTTCTACTGGACGTGATTGACCCATCTGCGACGCTCTAATCAGTCTTGCTGTGTCATATGTTTTAACACAGGTCGTTAGCTCGTGCACCCGAGAATCTGCTATTTTGGATTTGGTCTTCCCGAGTGATGGGCTCCTGTATAGCAAATGTGACGTTGTCCAGGGCATCTCCGATCACAAGGCGGTGATTGTCCACCTAGATATTGCTCTAGAGCCCAATAAACTAACGTATAATATTGCTCATGACTTTTCTCGAGCTGACGACAATTCTATCGTCGCCTCGCTTGCATCACACGTTGATGAGTTTACGTTTTCGAGTGATGCCTTAGGTGTTGACTTGTTAGTTCAAATGTTTCACAACATTGTCAAAGAGTGCATATCTAAGTTCGTACCAAAAGACGGGTAAAGCGAAACCCGAAGCACCCGTGGTATACTAGAGACATTATACAGTTGATTCGCTGGATAAAGCGCTTCTGTCGTGGCTCTCGCACTCAGAACGTCAGAGAAAACTCAATGCTAACATCATTTAGACAACTTCTGAAGACTAAATTACAGCACGCTAGAGACTACTATTATAACAACACTCTGATGACATTCCTTAAAGACAAGCCATCTAAACTCTAGAAAACAGTTGTTCCTCCTGTGTCCAACTCAACTTCAATAGTCATTAACGGACAGTCGTGTTCAAATGTTGTCATGACCTCTGAAGCGTTCAATACACAATTTAAATCTGTTTTTGTTGAAGATAACGGCATTATTCCTACGTTTCACTGTGGTAGTGCTTCAGCATGTTTTCTAAAACTTCAGATAACGATCACCGGAATTCACGGCCACTTGTTAAATATTCAAACTAGTAAAAGTGCAAGGCTAGATACCATTCCAGACACGTTTTTTAAGAGGTACTCGGAATACTGTGCGCGGTATCTGACTATCATTCAAAAATCTGTTGAATCGCCAACTGTTCCCAGTGTCTGGAAGTTTGCTCAAGGTGTACCAATACACAAATCTGGCATTAGGCAAACAATTTTCAATTATAGACCAATCTCGTTATTATCTACTTGTTTTAAACTACTAGAGCACATAATTCATAAGCATAATACAGAGTACCTCAACGATGACAACATTCTTTCACATCATCAGCATGGTTTTAGATCGGGTTTCTCCACGGGGACGCAACTAATTGAATTCACTCACGACGCTGCTACTACACTTAACAATCGTGGCCAGATTGACGCCATTTTTGTTGACTACTCCAAAGCATTTGACAAGGTATGTCATGCTAAGTTACTTATGAAGCTTGACACGTTATTCAGAGGCATACACGGCAATCACTTGCTTGGCTGGATAAGAGACTGCTTGCATCTGTGGTCCCAGTTTGTGTCATTTAATCAGGCGCACTCATCTTCAGTCGGTATTTCCTCCGGCGTCCCACAGGGCTCCATATGGGGACCACTTTTGTAAATTATTTATATTAATGACGTCGAGAGCGTTTTTACTAACACTGCTGTTAAGCTCCGTTTGTATGCAGACGACTGTGTCTTGTACTCTAACATCACCAGCGTCAATGCCCAGGAGATGTGAATAACACGTTCAATGCCTTCTGCCACTGAAGAAAGACCTGGCAAATGGAAATCAACTCAGGGAAAACGGTATCAATGACCTTTTTGAACAAAAAGGAACCTCTGAAATTCGCCTACAGTAATGATGAGAAGATTTTGTTTTGTGTCACCGAGTTCAAATATCTTGGTGTAACTCTTTCTTCCAAATTAAAATGGCACAAACACGTCGACTTCATTTGTTCCAGGGCACTAAAACGACTTGGATATTTAAAAAGAACACTAAAAGCAACAACCAAAGAATGCAAACTAGCAGCCTACAAATCCCTCGTGAGGCCTACTCTAGAATATGCATTTGTTGTCTGGTCACCTTGCTGCGTATCGCATGTATCAAAGCTTGAGGCTGTGCAGAAGAAAGCTATTAGATTTATTTATAATCGATACGATCGCAATTTCTACCCTTCTCTGCATGCTGGCCTGCTATCGCTTGAGCCGTTCGCACATAGGTGCACGCGTAGAAGGATTGTAATGTTGCCCAAAATTGTACATGCTTCTGGCATTGTCGACGAACCTGTGATATTTGTTGGCTCCTCGGCACGTGTAACGCGAAGAGCCAATCCCTTGAATATTGTTCCTTTTCCAGCTCACTTAGCTTCAAATTTTCTTTCTTGCCATTTACCATTGAAATGTGGAACAAGCTACATACTCATCTCCGAGAACTGCCGCATGAGCATATTGTAGACGAAGTTCATTTACATGTGACATGTTGACTGTATGTTATCTTGATGTACTTACCCACTCACTTTGAGACAGACCCTCTTTGAGACAGCAGTATTTGCAAATAAAATGAATTGTGTACGACAGACGACTGGTCACACGGAATTAAATCAACGTTTTATTTTGATATTTTGTTTCTCCACTAAAAATATTAAAGCGATAAGCACATTTTGACATGCCATGCAGTAGCAGGATGCACACATTACGCTTGTAACTCACAGATCAAGGGTGATTTAGCTGTTCGTACGACATAACTAGTAAGCGCCAACTTATATTAGCAAATGCACAGGCATGTCTAAAACAATAGTTGTATGCAAAACGTCCATGCAATTGCAATTCTACACAGCAGCCGTTATATTCGATGCCGATGCATAACTCGCTGCTTGACAATTCATCGAGTTCGTACACATAAGCAGCCTTTCAGAGTCGCACCATGCTCGAAATGCGCAACAGGATACATAAAATCTGACATATATTCACACCATTTCAATACATCGGCAGAAACAGTTCAGTCTTAGCGGTAAACCCCATGAGAGCGATTTTGTGCGCGACGACGACGAGCGACGGCTTCGAGCGACAAAACGGGCCGTTGCTTGAACAAATTGCTCGGTCCTGGAATTCTAGACTTTATCGCTCGTCGCCCGGAAGTGCTATGAGCGACTAGCCAATAGCGCGAAGCCGGAATTGGGCGTACTAAATACTAATACTACTCAAATACTACCGATTGTCACACGGAAAGAGCAAACGACTGAATTTTTATAGGTGCAAGGATAAGAACCTACTGCAAGACCTTCAGAAATATTTTATTCTGCTTTTTACAGTAAAACACGTCAACTTAAATTACTAAAGCACGCGTCACGCTAGTTTCCACGCGTATTTGCAGCCCTCATACCGGCAACGCCGGGGAGACGTCGTTCAGAATCATCGCTTCCACGGAGTACCACTTGTAGGCGACGAGGGAACGCGACAGCTATCTCCATCGCACCGCTTTTCGCTGTCGCGCACAAGATCGCTTATATGGGGTTTATACTTTATTCAGCATAAAACATGGATACTTCATGCGTTTTCAGTAAGTTCAGGATAACGCGCCCAACTGACCTCTTGCAGCATGCAGCTTAATGCCTGCGGCAAAGTTCGTAACTAGCACTGGCGCTGCACGTAGCTTCAATGGTTGCAGATTACCCATGGGCAAAAGACACCGTCAAGCGCGCGGATCATTTATAACGAACACATGCCGCCAGCAAAATGACGCCTTCTGTTTTGCGACTCCGTATTTCAACGGTGTTCCGTACACAGTAGACTGCCAAACTGAATAAATGCAAGCACACAAAACGCACGCTAAGCACGCTCCACATAAGCTCTGAATCATGGGCTGGTGAACAAACCATTTCAAGCGTCCTGTGGCCTCACGTCTTATTGAACATACAGTGTTTTTGGTAGCGTTTGCTATCTTAAAGGCTCTTACGGAAGCGGCAAGTGAAAAAATCACATGCAGTTATCGCGACGGCTGGCTTTTTCGATTGACGTCGAGAGAAAGAGCGCGCTTGCCTAGTCCGTTGTCAATCGCGTCGGCTAAGCACCGCGACGACTTCCTGGCGATAGCATGTCATATACGCAAAATCTGCACCTAAGTTAGAATTCACTTACCGTAGAGGATTTGTTATATCCAACGAATGACGAACGACTGTCGTGTTTTCGCGGCGACGCGAGATGGCTGAGACAATGTTTCTTTGATGACCTTCATTGTTGCTCGCTGGACGAATCACTTTTCTTCGGTGCTGTGCGGTTCCGTGATGTTGTGCGCGCGTGCGGTGGGGCAAGTCCGCGTTTCTTTGAACTGTGGCTGCCTGTTCTCTTAGAAGCCTAACGGTGTGTTCTTTTCTCAGCGTGTGTGCGCGATACATCACCATGTTCTGGACAAGCCTGCTACAGTTCAAGCAGAAGCTTACGCTAGGTTTCGTTCTCTATTGCCGCAGGAATAGAACGGGCATTCTACTCTCCCTCAGTAGGGCAGAGTGAAAAGAAGATTTCACTCTCTCATTGCTGAAAGACTGAACAATGCATTTCACTCCACTCGACATTTTGCGAGAGTAAAACAACGCTTTGAAGAGTAAATCAGCCCCTTCACTCCTGCCATGCCCTCTGTAGTATTCACAGTGTATTGTTTCTCGGACTCCTACGTTACAGTCTACCAGTTCTGTCAAATACATGCAAGACGAACTTTTGCGCTTTGGATAGCTTACAAGGTCGAGTCCTACGCACGTGTTTCTGGCTGCCTCGGTGCACGTCAACAGCAGCAACAACTGCCATCGCGGGAGACCATGCGATCCTGACAAATGTAGCTGTCAACTCTCCCAGAGCGCATATTCGCCATCTGTCAAGGATCACATGTACAACGACTTGAGGGGGCAGACGAACGTAATTCACTGAGCACGAGCGCGGTTGGCCTACAGTAGGAGCGTAATGATAGCACGGTAGGTATAGCTGAAGCAAGCTGGTTCCGCAGTAAATAAGGGCAGAATGGGCAGACAGAAAATCCATACCGAGGATGAGTTCATGGGATCATTTCTCAAGCACGGCAATAGTACGCTTGTGGATCGGTCAACAATACTTTTTCGAGCGGAGCACATCCCTAGCACGGGAAACGTTGCGCCATTGGCGACACGAATGAATGGTACTGTAGTTGGTGTCAGGACCTTCTTAAGGCAGTGACGAAGCTCTGAATTCATCACTCATGTCTGAGCCCCAGTATCCACTAGAGCAAGAAGATGTGCGCCTTCCAGTTTAACGTCTATGAGGTTCCTTCTGGTATGCAGTGTGGTCAGAGGATTTGGCAGGCGAGTTGATGATTCAGCATCACCTCTGGGAGCTGCATCGTCTAGTTTTCCCGACGCAGTTCAATCGGCGACGTAGGGTGGCGGAGGGAGATGATTGGCTACGAGACAACGGCGAACGGGACTGGTGATCACGTGGGCACGGTGAACGAGGATAAGACATGGAGGGAGCGTCCTCGCGGGTGGTTTGGGGAGGCTCGCGGTAGGGCTGAAATCAGCCATGATCCATGTCAAAGCGACGGTTGTGTCCATAGGACGCCTGATACCAATACCACCGGCTGTTACAATGGCAGGTCACGTGGCCAATACGACGGCAGTTGAAGCAAATGGAACGGTCATCAGCAGTCCTCCACTCGGCTGGATTGCGAGCACGGAATGACGGCCTTTGATTTTGGGCGTGCAAAAGTGAGGGACGGCGGTCGATCGGCCGGCAAAGAGCTGCAGCGCACACAGGGTCCAGGCCATCATTGAAGGGCTCCTGATGAACGACAGCTTGAACTAGTGACACTATCTGGGAGCTATGGTCATAGGTACGGCCGGACGTAGAAGCAGGAGGCACAGCGTTAAATTCACGTCGGAGGATCTTCTTCACCCGTTCTACAGCGAGCGACGCCGACGGCTCAGGTACGTCTTCGCACGACCACGTTGCTACCGTGTTTGGAAGTCGAGGGAAATGATGAGCAATGCGTCGACTTTTGGCGGCTTCAAAACGCTTGTACTCTTGGATGATGGCATCGACGATGTCACAGTCTTTGCAGATTGATATATTGAAGGCATCATCTGCTATGCCCATTAACACGTGGCCCACTGTCTCAGACTCTGTCATGCCGTCATCGGCTTTGCGGCAAAGGGCAAGCACGTCCTGTATGTAAGTCGGGTATGACTATCGCTATCTGCGCACGGCATGGCAGTTCCTTCTTTGCTGCTGCCTGTCTACCAGCAGACTTGCCGAACAGGGAATGCATCTTTTCCTTGCATGTGTGCCAGCTCTTAATTTCATCTCCGTTATTCTCAAATCACACCTTCGTTGTTCCTTTGAGGTAAAATAATGTTTGCCAACATGATCGTCTCATTCCAGTGATCGTTCTTACTTGCACACTCATACAGGGGTAGCCAGTTCTCGATACCAACGTTGCTAGTCCCGCAGAATGGGCTTGGGTCATTTAGTTAAGCCGGGACGACCATTGTCGTAGCAGTCGCTTCGGTGGGCGCCGATCCGTCTTCCGTCATCGTCGAGAAAGGCGAGCGTCGGCCGCGGCGGAGCACCGTTGTACCGTGGGGGTACCCCGCACCTCCCACCAAAATGTCAAGGCGATGAGAGTAGCGAAGAGGATTAGGAAACTGTATTTAGAAAGTATATACCGAGAGAGACGGCTGGGCAGGCTAGATGACAGAACTACCACACAAGTGCTACTCTGATCGTCGTCGTCACCGCCTTTCTGGCCAATTCTTCCACGCTCGGCATGATGCGTGCTTACGCGCGGGAATAGCGCGTAACAATATTGTGTGTCTCTTTTCGGTTGTTATGTATATATTACCAGTTTTGTTTCTATATCTTCTTTTGTTCAATTGATGGTGAATTCCTAGAACTAGTCCTGTACTTTTTACTCTCGCAATCTATTCTCGCCCCTCTTCTCTGCAATGCTTAACCGTGTGCCTTGAGGGTCTCGCAAATAAATAAATAAATAGAAACGATTGAACATATCCTATGTCTCTGTCCCCAGTGCGATGTCGAGCGTGAAACTCTCCGGACAGCATTTAGACAGCTGGATTGTAGACCATTTTCGCAAATGAAAGTCCTTGGCCCTTGGCCGTACGCGTCCATGGTACAGAAAGCCACGGAAGCGTTGTTGAAACACCTCAAGTCGACAGGTCTTGGCAGCCGTGTATAGACTCGGTGCGACCATTCAAATTTGCGCGAAACTGCTTTCTCTGTTTCTTGTCTCGCTCTCTTCGTCTCCATACCCCTTCCCCCAGTGCAAGGTAGAAACCGGACGTGCGTCTGGTTAACCTCCCTGCTTTTACTGTCTTATATTTATCTGTCTCTATCTCTCTCTCATAGTTGGTGCCACCACGAGCGAACCAATAGGCGGCGTGTAAGTACTGCTGATGCATGCTCAAACTGCACTCCGTAGGTGACGAGACGTCAAAGCTAATTCAAAACGAAAGGCAAACCGTGCGCGGAAACTGCGTCGTGACCTCAGCAGAAAGCCTACACTGCCTTCACTACGCTACCTCGCGTCAGAGCCTCCACTGCGCTGAGACGACCGATTTAGCTCAATGTCGGCGCTCCTTAGTGTCATGATGCAGTTTTTCGATTCACTGTTCCTACATGGCGGTGCCATAGCTGTCATGAAATAGCATATTTTACACCTTTGCGCCGATGTCACATTCTTTGCAGGAAGTTAATGGGAGACCTCGGCATAGAACCATAGGTAAAGATAACTACGTAAAGAGCGGACACTCTAGCCATTTCGTGGCCAAGCAAGTAAGGGTCTGACCAGACTCCAGCCGGTGCAGTGATTTGCGCTTCCATTTCAGCACACAGGTAGACAACTTAACATACGTCCCGCATCCCATTTCCATAGAGACGTTGATGCTACTCAGATTATGTGCCGCTGGTTACGCCCACCCCACCGCGCTTTTACACGCACCGCCTCGCTCGTGCAGTGTTTCCTTTGCTCTGCAGAGATAATTTGGCTGTTTCTTGCGATTAGAAGATTGTTAGCAGGACGCTTGCTATGCTGGGTGAACGTATTTTGCACGTGTAGCATATAACCTGAACCGTGGCTTCCGTTTACCGCGCAGCCACCCGTTTGTTTTTGCACCCATCTTTTCCGGAAGAGCGTTTGCATTACTTCTATCGCCTCATTTCCTAGAAGTCGCTCGCAAGATCTGCGGTTTAAACTACAGAATATGTGGCTTACCCATACCATCACAGAAACGTTTCATTTACCGCGCGTCGGACAGTGTAATGCACATTTGGGATCGTTTTGCGAAGGATATTTACGTCATTGCACGCTGCATGCGCCTGGCCCAGATCGCAAGTGCCGATTTAGCTTGACTTGTTGCTTGTCATTGCTAAAACATTCTTCTTGTAGTTGGTGTATTTATGAAGGGTGCGATCCAGTATTTCTTTTTCTGTCCAATTTCCCATGTAAAAATAAAGAAATATTACTATTTTGTATGGAACCACTGCTTCCTATTGTGTGCAACTGACCAAAGCGGATGAGAAACGGTAAAAAAAATTGCAATAAATAGAGACGTTATCGCTATATATATATTTTTTATTCTGCGTGAGCTGAATCAGCCTTGCTAGTTGTTCGGGAAGCTAAGCGGCTTTTCAAGTAAAATGTTTGTGAACCACGAGTTTATTACGTCCGGCATGCTTAAAATGTAACACGTATGGCATGCGTAAACATGAAATAATAAAGTTCTTGCTCTAATACAAATGCGCACTGCCTGGAAGGATAGGTCTTTATCTAAAAAATTATGTCATTCCGTAAATTTTTAGATGAGCACCTATACTTGTAGGCAGTGTACGCATGCGTTTGAACATATTGGTTATTGTTGTTTTTTGACATGGTATATGAGCTTTGTGATCTTTCAATAAATTTTCCAGTTGGCAGTACAGCGCTCGTCCTGTTGTGTGTGTTCTCGACTGTTGTCTTCGTCTTGTTTGCGCTGCTTCAAGTTTTACTTTGCCGTCAGCGCCAGCACCTTCCCCTATGCCACCAATCCTGTTCAATACTAACGATATCAAATCTGTGAACTCCAAGCACTAAAACACTAAAGGTATATCTGAGGCCTATTTAAGCCTGCTTTTCAATCAATCATTATCTCGCAGTGGTATCCCGCATGAATGGAAGATGGAGGAAGTCATTTCAGTCTACAAATATGGTAGTAAAAGCTCCCCTTAAAGCTATCGCACCATTTCACTATCCAGCATACCGTGCAAGATCATGTAATTTTTAACTATCACAGTCGACCACGCGACCTTCCCATCCTAGTACCTGCGTTTTTGTCGCACAGGAAAGCAAACACAGCACGTGCAATACTCCCAAACTGTGATATGGTGGCATGGCGCTGGTGGTTCGGATGGATGGTTGGATGCATGTTATGAGCGTCCCCTTTGGAACGGGGTGGTGGGTTGCGCCACCAAGCTTTTGTATTTTATTGCCTAATGTCCAATGGATGTCCAACCCTAATGTCCTAATGTCCAACCCACAATGGATTTCCATAACCAAAGCTTCTGTACCTTATCGTAAACTTTGTTTTTGTACACCCGCGTTGTGTGTCGTTTCCCTACTTTGCCCCCATCAATTTTCCAATCACTTCTCACTAATCTCTATTACGGACATGCATGCAGGCTAGCGCCATCTGGTGGTATAGCAAGAAACCCAGCGAAAGATCATAAGAGCGGCGCCTGGAAGGTCGGGAGAAAAGGCCAACAAAGCTTTGCTTTCGACAGGTTAGGAGGTAGCATCGCCAACAGGATTGAAGGCAAACGTGTCGGCCCAACACGGGGTCGCACGTCAAAGTGTGCGGTTACCCTTTTTGCTCCGACTCTGCAGGTAGAGTCCCGCCAGGGCAGCAGAACAAACTCGTACCGAATAAAAACTACTGGCGTAGCTACTGGGAACCAAACGCGTCAGTAAATTTCGGTTCTTGCTCCGTGATCTCGATGGAAGAGGTCTTTGTTGGACCGCCACTGAGCAAAGAGAGTGGCGTGACGGACCCTTCGCTTACCAAGGCTGGCAGCATGACATGATGCTCTCTCCCAACTGTTTCAGGCCTCCATGGTTTTCCCTGTGGCATAGCGGGCGTTGCACCGTTGAGGCCAATGTAGCGTCCGCGACCGCATTCGCGCTCATTCCATTTGTCCATTGACGTAGCCGTGTTCGCTGTGCATGTTCGCGGCGCCTCTTAGCATGTGTAGTACTTGTGCTTTCCCTGCGGCACAGCAGGCGTCGCACGCTCGATATCAATGTAGCTTCCGAGACTACGTTCGCGCCCCTTCCGTTGCTGCTTCGATGCCGCTTGCGGGTAACCAGGAGGCGGAGGAGGAACAACATTTATTCGGCACCATATAGATGGAGCCTAAATTCAGCGTTCGGGAGTCCACTGCTAGTCAGGCAGCCACGAGACATCGGGCCCTGGCGGCTGCTTGTGCCCACTCCGTAACACATACTTGCGTTTCCGGCTCGGAGCTGAGCAGCGTTGCTTCCCACTACTGAGGGGTAGCGATATGGTAACCGTGGGGATTATTCAGTTGCTGCGTTCGAGGACGGCCCCAGAGGATGATCTGTAGATTTGCGCTCTGTCTTTCGCAGAGTTTACAGCAGCTGGAGTATAATGACCGATATATGCTCAATAGAATAAATGGGGTTGGGAAGGTATTCGTTTGGAGATGCCTTCAAACCATTTCCTGTTTCTTCGTAAGCGTTTTGTGTGCTGGTGGCTAGACTAATCTGGCTAGAAGGTAATGTGTTATCTCCTGAAATGATACCATGCGGTCGCGCGCCGACAGCGCCGGGCTCTCGGATCAGGTACCCTCATACCCGGTTGGTGGATGGCCTTCGGCTCGGAGGAGGAATGCTCAAGCCTAGTTGGGGGTGGCCTCGTTAACGGGAAGCGACTCGTGTCCTGGGACCCAGTTTATTTGGATGTTCTGGGGGTTACGATTGCGATTGAGAATGCGTTTGGCGGTAGCGGATATTGGACCTCGCGCGAAATTTCAGATTCAGAGTCGCTTACGGTACTAGTGACGGTAGCGATAGCCAATGCTATGGCCGCTTCTTCTGCCACCTCTGAATTAACTGTTTTTACCGATCATCCCGGAATGAGTCGTCCTTCCTGATTCAGTACTGCCAGTGAGAAAGCCGATACGTTTGGTATCCCACACCCACTGCAGGGCAAAGGCCTCTCTCATACTTCTTCAACTGCCCCGGTCATGTACTAATTGTGGCCATGTTGTCCCTGCAAACTTCTTAATCTCATCCGCCCACATAACTTTCTGTCGCCCTCTGCTACGCTTCCCTTCCCTTGGAATCCAGTCCGTAACCCTTAATGACCATCGGTTATCTTCCCTCCTCATTAAATGTCCTGCCCATGCCCATTTCTTTTTCTTGATTTCAACTGAGATATCACTAACTCGGGTTTGTTTCCTTACCCAATATGCTCTTTTCTTATCCCTTAACGTTACAACTATCATTGTTCTTTCCATAGCTCGTTGCGTCGTTCTCAATTTCAGTAGAACCCTTTTCGTAAGCCTCCAGGTTTCTCCCCCTACGTGAGTACTGGTAAGACACAGCTCTTATATACTTTTCGCTTGAGGGATAACGGCAACCTGCTGTTCATGATATGAGAATGCCTGCGAAACGCACCTCAGCCCATTCTTATTCTTCTGATTATTTCAGTTTCATGATCCGGATCCGCAGTCACTACCTGTCCTAAGTAGATGTATTCCCTTACCACTTCCAGTTCCTCGCTACCTTTCGTAAACTGCTGTTCTCTTCCGAGACTGTTAAACATTACTTTTGTTTTCTGCAAATTAATTTTGAGACCCACCGTTCGGCTTTGCCTCTCCAGGACAGTAAGCATGCATTGCACTTGGTCCTCTGAGTTACTAAGCAATGCAATATCATCAGCAAATCGCAAGTTACTAAGGTATTCTCCATTAGCTCTTATCCCCAATTCTTCCCTATCCAGGTCTCTGAATGCATCCTCTAAACACGCTATGAATAGCATCGGAGAGATCGTATCTCCCTGCCTGACGCCTTTCTTTATTGGGATTTTGTTGCTTTCTTCACGGAGAACTACGGTGGCTGTGGAGCCGCTATAGATATCTTTCAGTATTTTTACATACGGCTCGTCTACACCCTGATTCCGCAATGCCTCCATGATTGCTGCGGTTTCGACTGACCCAAACGCTTTCTCGTAATCAATGGAAGCTATATATAAGGGTTGGTTATATTCCGCACATTTCTCTATCACCTGATCGATAGTGTGAATATGGTGTATTGTTGAATAGCCTTTACGGAATCCTGCCTGGTGCTTTGGTTGACGGAAGTCTAAGGTGTTCCTCATTCTATTTGCAATTACCTTAACAAATACGTTGCAGGCAACGGACGGTATGCTGATCGGTCTATAATTTTTCAAGTCTTTGGCGTACCCTTTCTTATGGGTTAGGATTATGTTAGCGTTTTTCCAAGATTCCGGTACGCTCGAAGTCATGAGGCATTGCGTATACAGGGTGGCCAGTTTTTCTAGAACAATCTACCCACCATCCTTCAACAAATCTGCTGTTACCTGATCCTCCCCCGCTGCCTTCCTCGTTTGCCTAGCTCCCAAGGCTTTCTTTACTTCTTCCGCCGTTACTTGTGGGATTTCAAATTCCTCTAGATAATTCCCTCTTCCAATATCGTCGTGGGTGCTACTGGTACTGTATAAATCTCTATAGAACTGCTCAGCCACTTGAACGATCTCATCCATATTAGTAATGGTATTGCCGGCTTTGTCTCTTAACTCATACGTCTGATTCTTGCCTATTGCTAGTTTTTTTTTTTTCACTGCTTTTAGGCTTCCTCCGTTCCTGAGAGCATGTTCAATTCTATCTATAATATACTACCTTATGTCAGCTGCCTTACGCTTGTTGATTGACTTCGAAAGTTCTGCCAGTTCTATTCTAGCTGTAATGTTAGAGGCTTTCATACATTGGCGTTTCTTAATCAGATCATCAGTCTCCTGCGATAGCTTACTGGCATCCTGTCTAACGGAGTTGAAACCGACTTCTATTGCACACTCCTTAATGATGCCCATAAGATTGTCGTTCATTGCTTCAACACTAAGGACCTGTTCCTGCGTTAAAGCCGAATACCTGTTATGTAGCTTGATCCGGAATTCTTCTATTTTCCTTCTTACCGCTAACTCATTGATCGGCTTCTTATGTACCAGTTTCTTCCGTTCCCTCCTCAAGTCTAGGGTAATTCGAGTTCTTACCATCCTATGGTCACTGCAGCGCACCTTGCCGAGCACGTCCACATCTTGTATGATGCCAGGGTTAGCGCAGAGTATGAAGTCTATTTCATTTCTAGTCTCGCCGTTCGTGCTCCTCCAGATCCACTTTCGGCTATCCCGCTTGCGGAAGAAGGTATTCATTATTCGCATATTATTCTGTTCTGCAAAGTCTACTAATAACTCTCCCCTGCTATTCCTAGTGCATATGCCATATTCCCCCACTGACTTGTCTCCAGCCTGCTTCTTGCCTACCTTCGCATTGAAGTCGCCCATCAGTGCAGTGTATCTTGTTGTGACCTTAGCCATCGCCGATTCCACGTCTTCGTAGAAGCTTTCGACTTCCTGGTCATCATGACTGGACGCAGGGGCGTACAACTGTACGACCTTCAATTTGTACCTCTTATTAAGTTTCACAACAAGACCTGCCACCCTCTCGTTAATTCTATAGAATTCCTGTACATTACCAGCTATGTTCCTATTAATCAGGAATCCGACTCCTAGATCTCACCTCTCCACTAAGCCCCGGTAGCACAGGACGTGCCCGCTTTTTAGGACTGTATATGCTTCATTTGTCCTCCTAACTTCACTGAGCTCTCTTATATGCCATTTACTGCCCTCTAATAGCACTGCTAGACTCGCCTCACTAAATAACGTTCTAGCGTTAAACGTTGCGAGGTTCAGATTGCAATGGCGGCCTGTCCGGATCCAGGGATTCTTAGCACCCTCTGCTGCGTCGCAGGTCTGACCGCCGCCGTGGTCAGTTGCTTCGCAGCTGCTGGGGATTGAGAGCCGGGCTTTGATTTTTGTGTTCATATTGGAGGTTGTGGCTAAGTACTGCACCAGGGTGGCCAATCCTGCTCTGGTGAGGGAGTGCGTTACCGGTTCTGGTCATTGGATCAGGCCGCACTCCAGGCCTGTTTGTGCAATTTTATTAACATGCGGATTTTTCTTCTTTTTTTAATCCGGTGGAAAATTGCGCGGCATGGGGATTCGAACCACAACCTTCTTGCACGCGAGGCGGATGCTCTTCCTCTACGCCAGCGCTGCACGTTTACCATTTACGCCCAGTCAAGCCGGCGGAAATAGGGGGTCTTCGGACATGTATGACACCTCCCTCCCCCAACTGGCACACCCGGGGCCCACGGCCACCCGGCCTCCCCTCCCCCCCCCCCCCCCCCCCCCTGTTACTACGCCACTGGCTACTGCTACTGCCAACGTTTCGACAAGTTGCTTGAAGAAGGCAAGTCCACGTTTCGAAGCGTTACCTCCTGCTTTCACCTTTTTCTCGTTTTGCTCCCTGTCAAGCCATTGTAGTTCTATCAGTTGTGCACCAGATTTCACAAAAGCGGGCATCGTTTTTATCCACAAAGAGTACCTATGTCTTAAAATATTCAGATGCATGCATGCTAGTGCAGGATTCAACCGTCTATCCCTTTTAAGTGCAGCTTGAATGTACATGCTTGAGTAATATGTAACACTTAATACTCAAGCAGACAGCCTTTAAGGAGAGGCCTTTATGGAGAAATAAGTGAAATGAAACAAGTTGGGTGCCTGGTTTCTTTCATTAGTAGTTTAGTTCATGTTTTCTCCCCCATTTATAGGTTTTGGTATGTGCTGCTGCATCTGTATATAATTGCTTCGAGATTGGCTTTCTTGTTGCTAATAAATTGAAAGAAGGTAACGTTCTTCATTTTTGTTTATTCCTTCCTTAATGAAACAGCGATTGAACGTGCTTCAAAGGATGTTGGATCTTGTTGCCAGATGCGACAAAAAGGCATACGCATATAGACTGCATGCTGAAGGTATCCTTTATAGTATGCAGGTTATTATCATGCTGATAGCTATGTGCACAATAATTAGAAAGAAAGATCACATGATGTCTGACATGTATTCTTGCCACCACGGAAGCTTGTCAGATGCATAAGACGTGACAGACGCCATAAATTTTGGTCGTCCACCCGACTTGCAGTTTTGGCCTCCTACCACTCAGCAGATTTGTCCAGCAGACAAAACATGCAACTTTTGTGCAATTAAATTTAATGTACGTGCACAAAATTTTGAGAGTCCATATCAGGCGTTATTGTTGACGCAGATGTATATCTGCGAGCCTCATAAACTAATTTCCAGACGAAGAGCAAAATACGCTTGAAATACACTCTTGGTATGACAGCAAGGCCAGTATCTTGCAGAGCTAAATAACAACCATGCGGCTGTATCTGATATCGAGCTGATCAATAATTTATTGATGTTCAGTTTGCCTTGAGACTAGGGGACACCAAAAAACTAGGAATAGCTTTCAAGACGGATAGTCTTGAAGCACAATACGCACTGCTGACAGATGGCATTCCTAATTCGCACGACATGACGGCATATTTTTGGCCTGCAAAAAAAAGAGCTGTTTAATTACGGAATATACGAATGAAACTGTGCAGAAATTAGAAAAATCAACCAAACAGAATGGTTTAAAAGTGGGTGATTTATAGACAAAAGGCTGCTTTATTTCATGGCAGAAATGCTAAAAGAATTTCCAAATGATTTCAACACACATACCTTCAAAGTATGTGTACGTGGTGACAGACTAGCATTTTAGATCGAAATGTTGCGAACCTGTGATAGCGAGGCATATGTACAGTAAAATGATCGACAAGATATAAAACGAATTACGGTCCTTTCGTCCGAAAATTAGACAGTGAAGTCGTCTGGCTTCTCTTGTTGCCTGAATGGTTATAACAAAGTATATATACACACACACACACACACATATATATATATATATATATATATATATATATATATATATATATATATATATATATATATGCTGTTACAGTGCGTCAATGGTAGTGGAGCAGCAACATCAGCAGGAACAACAACATTAAGAGGGCAGCGAGGACGAGAAGGACGACGTGCAGTACCGGTCACATTTGCTCTACGGCTGCCTGAAATAAACGTCTCCTACACGCCCCGTGACAAAGTGTTGGAGATGCTGGGTATGTAAGCACCCAATGACGGAATCGCTACCACCTGAACCTCGTCGCCGTCGTCGACTGGCGGGACTTGCACAATCCTTAACAGCAGGCATGTCCCGAGAAACTGAAGCTCCGAGGCCGACGGGCTCTTCGCAACTGTAGAAGGAGCCACCAAGCATTGCCGGGACAGGCGGTGAGGACGTGGACGAGTGGTTGAAGCAGTACCGACGGGTGAGCGAACATAACGGCTTGGACTTTGCCGCTGAGCTGTCGCATGTTGTGTTCTCGCTCACGAATACTGTTCTCATGTGGTACGATAACCATGAGAACACGCTTACCAACTGGGATACGTTTGCCCAAGAACTGAAAAATTGCTTTGAGTACTCCGCTGCGAGGAAGAAGCTAGCTGAACAGACCCTGTCCCAAAGGACCTAACTCTCCCGAGACTTGTACTATGTACATAGAAGAGGTCCTCAAGCTATGTAAACCCGTGGATTCTAGTACGCCCGATGAAGACAAAGTGAGTCATCTTCTTAAGGGAATAGCTGAAGATGTATACCAGTTCTTGATAGCCAAAGAAAACCTGACATCTGTGGCCAGCATGATCCAACATTGCCATACGTTTGAAGCACTGCAGATGTGTCGCGTGGCACCGACATTTGGCCGTTTGGATAATGAGCCGACATTGACTTGCATTGACGCGAGCTCACCATCCGATCTGTCGTCGGCGATGCGACAGAATGTCCGGGAAGAGCTCCTCCGGGGCCACGAAATCGGCGGTTAGATAGCGGTGACTCTCGAGGCAGCGAGCCCGGACTACCACCTGCGTGGTGGCAACTCTCTATTAATGCAGCGAACGTGGACGATTATAGAGCTGTGCTTCCGTCTGTACCCACGAACCGGCCTAGCTTCAACGACGAGCAGCAGTGCCGCACTTCTTATCCGGCGCAGCCTTACCGTAGGACTTATTCAGAGTACAGATAATTCGACGATCATGAAAGATAACCCACGTTCGCTGGCGAAATGAAGGCTTTGAGCAGCACCGTGAATTTTGGTCTCCCCGTGTGTGCTATAGTTGCGGAGTCACTGGGCACATCGCCAGGTTTTGCGACCACCGCCTACCTTTTGGAGAATAACCTCTACGAGCAACGTACCAGTCCACTTATTGACCCTATTCCACGTCATGGCCTCCACGCCTGCCAACCAATCGGGGACTTCGTCAAGGTAGCTTCAGGACCCCATCACCAGCCACAGGTCGCAGCTTGATGCCACCGCCTGCTCCACGTGCTCCGCGGACTCCATCGCCGCGGCGTCGCCTGCTATCCCCATTACCCGAAAACTAGGTAGTGCGGCTGATGGGGGTGAGGTTGCTGGATACCGTTCGCTGCCAGCCGACATTCCTCTGTCAGTTCATATGCTGAAAAACAAAGTTCACGTACATGTTGAAGCAATACCTACAATGGCACTTGTGGATACTGGGGCAAGAATTTCCCTGATGAGTTTAAATTTAAAAGCACTACTGGGACAAAAGTGACCTTTTCTTGGAAAAATATTTCTACGTTTCGTAGTGTTAGTGTTGACACGTTGTGCCCGGTCGGTGTTTGTACTTCGGATGTTTGTTTGCGTGGTGAAAGTATTTACCACTGAATTCGCCGTTATTCCTCGATCCACGCGCTATGTTATTTCAGGCATCAATTTTATGCAGGAGTGTGGTAGAACCGTTGACTGTCGAAGTGGGGAGCTTTCGGTACAACATGAAGTTATGACACGAGCGATGGAGAACTCACCACGTCAAGACAGTGCCTCTTATGTACCTGCGGACATCGTCATTTCCCCACTATGCGCGGTATGCATTCCAGTCATTGGCTCTGGCAGGAACCCCGCCACATTTGATGCCGCAATGGAGCCTCTTCATTCGATCTGGGTAAAGAACGCTTTGCTTCCGCATTGTTTAGTGTCGGTGGTTGGAGGACCCTCTGGGTTATGGGCAATGAACTATGCGGTCCAGCCCATACTTCTCCCTTCTGGCATGAAGCTCGCTCTCTTCAAAGAAGAGACGCCACCGTTACTGGCATTACTTGAAGCAGCAGGCGAGTCGCTCCATCCCCGCCCATCGGACTCGAAACTACTTCGGATGGTAAGTCGCTCAGCACGAGTGAGCGCTACACGATATTGGATGTTCTATCCAAGCACTCACAACTGTTCGACTTTCCACACACTGACAAGACGTCCCAAATTCCGACGTCTCGAATACGCCATCGCATAAATACCGGATCAGCGCACCCTATACGACAAAAGCCGCACAGAGTATCCTCGACTAAGCGCAAGATATTTGGCGAGCAAGTTCAGCAAACACTGGACAAGAGGATGATTCCGGAATCCGTGAGTCCCTGGGCGGCACCTGTCATTTTAGTGAAAAAGAAAGATGGCAGCTGGCGATTCTGTATTGATTATCGGCGCTTAAACAACGTTACCGAGAGAGATGTCTACCCACTTCCGCGTATAGATGATGCCTTAGACTGTCTTCATTCGGCTTCTTACTTGTCTTCTGTAGACTTGAGATCCGGCTACTGGCAAATTCCGATGCATGCCGAGGATAAGGAAAAAACGGCGTTCATAACATCCGATGGACTTTTTGAATTCAATGTCATGCCGTTCGGCTTGTGCAACGCACCCTCCTTCTTCGAACGATTGTCACAAATCAATATTAGGTCTAGAATGTTATCGCTTGTTCCTAGTGCTCGCGTAGGAAACGTTACAACTTGAGGAAGCCTGAAATTTAGCATCAAATTAATTAGGGAATTTGATGAGAGTGAAGTGTGATGCAAGGTATTTGAGTCAATAACAGGTAAAATGAAGTCTCGCATACGAATACCTCGGTTGCTTGCATGCTTCTGCATGAAGCAATAACCCTTTCGTGACCAGAAGGAAAACTTCTGTAAACGCAACGAGTAAGTATTGCACAATTATCGCACATAATCTTGAAGAATACAGCCTCAACATCTGGAACGTCGGGCATCAACACAAATGATAAGGGCTTCTGAATAAGCAGAGCTATGCCACCACGTCGAGTTGATCGATCTTTACGGATAACTGAGTGATTTGGGGTGTTATCTCGTGGCTGTATATGTCTGGTGAAAGCAATGTTTTCGCAATAGCAACAGTATCAGGGCTGTACTCGAGTAACAGGTTTTCTAATGCTTCAGTTGTATCGACAAAACTTCTCGAGTTCACCTTTAGTGATGTTATATCTATGAATATTTTTGGCTTGAAGTTACTGGTTGACTCCTTTCGGCGCTTTTTTGAACTGCAACTCTCATGTTTCTTTCGTCATTCCAGACAAACGTACTGTCATTCATGTACCGTGCACCAAAAAATATAGATACATTTTCTCCTTTCTCACGGTTTGATTTAGGACATTCCCAGAGTTTCTTCTCTTTTCCCGCACCCTACGACTGAAGTCAATGTTCTTCGAAATATTTTATATCGGTTGCGATATCCTTTAGTGTTTAGCAATCTGCTTTACCTCGGAATATAGAAAAATTCTCTTCTATATCTCCAGCTACTAAAATACCTTTTCATAAAAACAAAACAACACCGGAAATTGCGACAAGCCGTCGGCACGGCAGCGCCAACAAGACGGGGTTACTAGATCTAAAACACTTCTCGTGTCACCTCCTCACCTACAGGAAGAAGGACAGCGGGTTAGACGTCTGCATTCTTGTGGTACTGCCCGTCCCAATGTCATGCTCAAAGGATAGGCCAGTATTATTGCGTCGACACATGACCACAGCGTCGAAAACGAAGGGCCTTTGTTGCTCAGCTGGTTCTTGTAGTCAGAAGACGCATTGAGTGGCCGCACACATCCAAAAGCAGCGAAACCGAGAAAAACCTGCACTAAGGACAGAAGCATTCCGTTTAGCGACATGGCAGCTTCGGATGCGCCGAGCCAACAGAAGGCGAAATCATGGCGGTCTTCTTTTATAGTGGTGCCATGCGACAACGCCATAATGAGATACTTGAAAGGTTAGGCCAGTAGAATTGCGTCGCCGGATGAGGGCAGCGTTAAAATCGAAGGGCTTTTGTTGATCAGCTGAATCTTGTCGTTAGAAGACGCATCAAGTGGCCCCACACATCCAGAAACAGCGAAGCGAAAAAACACTTGCACTAATCCGAGAACCCTTTGTTTCGCGACATGAAGGCTTTGGATCCACCGTGCCATCGAAGACGAAATCACGCCGGTCTTCTTTCATAGCTGCGCCAAGAGATGACGTCACAATAAGATATTTGAAAGGATGGGCGAGTAGAATTGCGTCCATGGAAGACGACAGCGTCGAGAACGAAGGGCCTTTGTGTATCAGCTGCTTCTAGTTGTCAGAAGACGAATCAAGTGGGCGCACGCATATAGAAACAGCGAAGACACCAAACACCTGCACTAAGCAGAGAAGCCCTCCGTTTTGCGACAGTGCGATTTTGGACCGGCCGTGCCCACAGAAAAAAGAAATCATGCCGGTCTTCTTATATAGCGGCGCCAAGATGACGTCAAACTGAGAGACTTGAAAGGATAGGCCAGTATAATTGCGTCGCCGGATGACAACAGCGTTGAGAACGAAGGGCCTTTGTTGATCAGCTGGTTTTCGTTTTCACAAGACGCATCAAGTGGCTGCACGCATACAGAAACAGCTGAGCCAAGTAACACATGCACTAACCAGAAAAGCGTTTCGTTAAGCGACATGGCGGCTTTGGATCCGCTGTGCGAACAGAAGTCGAAATTTTTTATTTATTACATACTGCCACCCTTGATGTCAGGCTCTAGGCAGGAGTGGGGTGCATAACAGTAAAGTATATAGGAATAAAATGTACATTTATTTGACCAAGTACGTCAATACAAGAACCCACATAAGCCATACAAAGCGAAGTACAAGCAATATGCCACGACAATGTGAAGTATCGTTAGCTATTGTGGAATGCACTTCAGAAAGAAGGCACTGTCGAACAGTCAGCCACATTGGAAGGTTGGTTATTCCATGTGCGAAATCATGCCGCTCTTCTTTTATAGCGGCTCCAAGCGATGACACCAGATTGAGATACTTGAAAGGACAGGCCAGTATAACTGCGTCTCCCGATGACAACAGCGTTGAGAACGAAGGGGCTTGGTTGATCAGCTCGTTCTTGTTGTCACAAGACGCATCAAGTGACCACGCGCACCCTGAAGCAGCGAAACCAAAAAACACCTGCACTAAGCAGAGAACCCCTCTGTTTAGCGCAATGGCGGCTTTGGATCCGCCGTGCCCAATGAAGACGAAATCATGCCGGTCTTCTTTTTCAGCGGCGCCAAGCGATGACGTAAACCGAGATACTTGAAAGGATAGTACAGTGTAACAGCGTCGCCAGATGACGACAGCGTTAAGAAAGAACGGCTTTGCTGATCTGCTGGTTCTTATTGTGAGAAGACGCATAAACTGGCGTCACGCATACCTAAACATTGAAGCCAAGAAACACCTGCACTAAGGAGAAAAGCATTCCGTTTAGCGACATGGTGGGTTAGGATGCGCCGAGCCCCCAGAAGACGAAATCCCGCCGGTCTTCTTTTATAGCTGCGCCAAGCGATGACGTCAAACTGAGATACTTGAAAGGAGAGGCCAGTATAATTGCGTCGACAGATGACAGCATTGAGAACAAAGGGCCTTTGTTGATCAGCTGGTTCTTGCCTTCACAAGACGCATCAAGTGGCCGCACGCTTACAGAAACAGCGAAGCTGAGCAACACCTGCACTAAGCAGAGAATTCCTCCGTTTAAAGAAATGGCGGCTTTGGATCCGCCGTGCCCACAGAAGAGGAAACCATGCCGGTCTTCTTTTATAGCGGCACCAAGCGATGACGTAAACTGGGATACTTGAAAGGATATAACAGTGTAACAGCGTCGCCGGATGACGAAAGCGTTGAGAAAGAAGGGCCATTGCTGATCTGCTGATTCTTGTTGTCAGAAGACGCATCAAGCGGCGGCACGCATACATAAACATCGAAGCCGAGAAAAACCTGCACTAACGAGAGAAGCATTCCGTATAGCGGCATGGTGGCATCGGATGCACCGTGCCAACAGAAGAGGAAATCATACTGGTTTTCTTTTATAGCGGCACAAAGCGATGACACCACACTGAGATACTTGAAAGGGTTGGCCAGTAGAATTGCGTCGCCGGAAGACGAGAGCATTGGGAACGAGGTGCCTTCGTTTATTAGGTCGTTCGTGATGTCACAAGACGCATCAAGTGGCAGCACGCATACAGAAGCAGCGAAGCCAAGAAACACCTGCACTAAGTAGAGAAGCGTTCCGTTTAGCAACATGGCGGCTTTGATTCCGCCGTGCCCACAGAAGACAAAATCGTGCCGTTCTTCTTTTATAGCGGCGGCAAGCGATGACGTTAAAGAGAGATACTTGAAAAGATAGGCCAGTAGAATTGCGTCGCTGGATGACGACAGCGTTGAAAGCGAAGGCGTTTCCTTGATCAACTGGTTCTTGTTGTCACAAGACGCATCAAGTGGCGACACGCATACAGAAGCAGCGAAGCCGAGAAACACCTGCACTAAGTAGAAAAGTGTTCCGTTTCGCGACATGGCTTGTTGCGTCCACCGTGCCCACAGGTTGACGGAATCATGCCGTTCTTCTTTTATAGCGGCTCCAAGGAAGAGGTGTTAAACTGAGACACTTTATAGGATTGGCCACAAGAACTGCGTCGCCGGTGACGGCAGGGTTTGGAACGAGAGCGTTGGTTGATTAGGTGGTTCTTGTTGTCACAAGACGCATCAAGTGGCCGCACGCATACAGAAACACCGAATCCACAAAACACCTGCACTAGTAGAGAAGCGTTTCGTTTAGCAACCATGCGGCATTGGTTCCGCCGTGCCCACAGAAAGACGAAATCATGCCGTTCTTCTTTTACCGCGGCGCCAAGTGATGACGTTAAAGTGAGATACCTGAAAGGTTAGGCCAGTAGAATTGCGTCGCTGGATGACGACAGGGTTGAGAAAGAAGGCCTTTTCTTGATCAGCTGGCTCTTGTTGTCCCAAGACGCATCAAGTGGCCGCACGCATAAGAAGCAACGAAGCCAAGAAACACCTGCACTAAGCAGAGAAGTGTTCCGTTGAGCGACATGGCGGCTTTGGCTCCGCCGTGGCAACAGAAGAGGAAATCATGCCGGTTTTCGTTTATAGCGGCACCAAGTGGTGACGTCAAACTGAGATATTTGAAAGGATTGGCCAGTAGGATTGCTTCGCCGGATGACGACAGCGTTGGATACGAGGGGCCTTGGTTGATTAGGTGGTTCTTGTTGTCACAAGATTCGTCAAGTGGCGGTAGGCATAGAAAACCAGCGAAGCCAAGAAACACCTGCACTAAGTAGAGAAGCGTTTTGTTTAGCAACATGACGGCTTTGGTTCCGCCGTGCCCACTGAAAATGAAATCATGCAATTCTTCTTTTACAGCGGCGCCAAGCGATGAGGTTAAAGTGAGATACTTGAAAGGTTAGGCCAGTAGAATTGCGTCGCTGGATGACGACAGGGTTGAGAAAGAAGGCCTTTTCTTGATCAGCTAGCTCTTGTTGTCCCAAGACGCATCAAGTGGCCGCACGCAGAAGAAGCAGCGAAGCCAAGAAACACCTACACTGAGCAGAGGAGTGGTCCGTTTCGCGACATGGCGTGTTACGTCCGCCGTGCCAACAGAAGACGGAATCATGCCGTTCTTCTTTTGTAGCGGCGCCAAGCAAGAGGAGGTAAACTGGGACACTTGAAAGGATTGGCCAGAAGAACTGCGTCGCCGGTGACGGCAGCGTTGGGAACGAGAGCGTTGGTTGATTAGGTGGTTCTTGTTTTCCCAAGGCGCACCAAGCAGCCGCGTGCATAAGAAACAACGAAGCCAAGAAACACGTGCACTAAGCAGAAAAGTGTTCCGTTTCGCGACATGGCGGATTACGTCCACCGTGCGCACAGAAGACGAAATCATGCGATACTTCTTTTTTAGGGGCGTTAAGGGATGACGTTAATGTGAGAGACTGGAAAGAATAGGCCAGTAGAATTGCGTCGCTGGATGACGACAACGTTGAGAACGAAGGCCTTTTCTTGATCAGCTGGTTCTTGTTGTCACAAGACGCATCAAGTGTCCGCACGCATACAGAAACAGCGAAGCCAAGAAACACCTGCACTAAGCAGAGAAGGGTTCCGTTTAGCGACATGGCGTCTTTGGATCCGCCATGCCCACAGAAGAGGAAATCATGCCGGTCTTCTTTTACAGCGGCACCAAGCGATGAAACCAGACTGAGAGAGAGAGAGAGAGAGAGAGAGAGAGAGAGAGAGAAATCTTTATTGCTCAGTAAATCGGAGTTATGGCAGGTCTGGGTGGGGCCCTCAGTCCAGGGCTCCACTGGCTCTTGCAGCTCACTGAGCTTGGTCCAGGAGGGCCAATTGGCTCCCCTGATACTCGCTTGCGAGTAGTGCCTTCCACTGCTGTACGAAGTCTGTGACGCTTAGAAAAGGTGAATTGACGTTGCTTGGCCGAGCCGTACATTCCGACATTATGGGGGCCAGCGTGGGTTTTGCGCCGCACCACGGGCAGGTGGCGGTGTAATATGTCGGGTGCTTCTTCTGTAAGAGGTTTAGGTGTGGGTATGAATTAGTTTGTATGCGACGCCCGTCTTGGGCTTGTCTTCTATTTAGTTTGCAGTGCGGATGGCTGTAGGTCCGTCTCTCCCTCCTCTGATTCTCTAATATGTCGCGCACTGCGGACAGTGGTTCCTCTAGGCTTTTGGCCGCTGCTCGCTCGTTGCTTCTTTGAGCTATGCGGTCTACCCTTTCGTTCCCGTCGAGTCCGTTGTGCGCGGGGCACCATGTAGTGCCGTGGTCCAGGTCCAGTTGGGAGCCGAGTATTCTTTGGGCGCTGCGCGGTAGCATTCCCCGCATGAAGAGTCGACAAGCTGCCTGCGAGTGTGTAAGCACATAAGCCGACTCACCCTTAAAGTCGGCGTCTCGTATAACCAGCGTTATTGCCGCTGCTTCTGCTGTTCATACCGAGGTAGTCTTAACCGTAGCGGTTATCGTGGTGACTCTATTGGTTGCGGCGATCGCGTAGAAATCCCTGCAAGTGGTTGCACTCGCGTCCGTGTAGTAGACGGCCGGATCCTTGCCGAATCGCTTCTGCAGAGTCCTCGTCCTGGCCTGTCTGCGGCCTGCGTGGTACCTGGCACTCATATTTATTGCTATAGGTGAGACATGCATGTGCTCCCTCAAATCACGTGACAACAAGTCTGTTTCGTCTCCGCAGAACAGGGATCAAGTGCTGTATCCCAGTCTTTGGAGAATCGAGCGGCCCTGGGGCGTAGAGCTAAGCATTTCTTTTTGCGATATCATAACTGCAGCGGCATGTTCTTCATACTTGTTGTAAATACCCAACCGCTCCAGGCGCTCCGTGCTGACTGTGTTCGGGAGTTTCAGAGCAGATTTGTATGCCGTTCTGATAAAGGTGTCCACCTTCTTCCTTTCAGTTTGGTTAAGTTTTTGGAACGGCAGGCCGTAAGTAATGCGGCTAATCGCAAATGCTTGCACCAGCCTAATAGTTTCTTCTTCCACAAGTTCGTTGCGGCTGCATCCAACTCGCCATATCATACGTGCCACACTCTTAACGGTTGGTTTTAAGCTCCGAATTGTGGCATCGACGTTGCCATCCTCTTGGATAAGTAGGCCAAGCACTCTCATTTGGGCGACTTCACGAATGGCCTTGCCATCAAGATGTAAGTCTATCCTTGGTGTGGCAGTTTTCTTATGACGCTTGCTGCGTACGCACATGAACTCAGATTTTTCGGGTGCGCACGTCATACCCGCGTGCTTGGTGAAGTTTGCTACCTTGTCTATGGCCTCCTGTAATACGTCTCGTTTTCTCCGTAGGAACCCCGGTGTGCCCACAACGTTACGTGATCGGCGTAGATCGAACATCCGAAGTCCCGTGCTTGCTCGAGTTCTAGGGCCAGTCGCCTCATCCCGACATTGAAAAGAAGCGGTGACAAGATTGAGCCCTGTGGAGTTCCTCGGTTGGGCATCGCAAAGACGTCAGAGAGCGTACTGCCCAACCCAATCGTTGCCTTCCTGTCGCGAAGGAAGGTAAGGACGTACCGAAACACCCTTCTTCCGCAACCTATGTCTTCCAGACCTTCGAGGATTGCTTCGTGAGAGATCGTGTCAAATGCTTTTTTTAACATCGAGAGCCACAACTATCCTTGCTTCTTTGCTTCGTGGCGGGTCCAAAACTTCGTCGCGAAGCATAAAAAAGGCGTCCTGTGACGAGACGTGGGGCCTGAAGCCGAGCATAAAGTGGGGAAAAAGTTCATTCCGCTCGATGTAGTTGCTCAGTCGCGTTTGGATCACCTTCTCAAAAAGCTTCCCTGCACATGACGTGAGCGATATTGGTCTCAAGTTTTGCAGATCTCTGGGTTTAGCCGGTTTCGGTTTGAGTATGATAGTAGCCTCTTTCCATTCTTCTGGCAGTGCCCCGTCGTCGGACCATACATTATCGTTGAAATAGGTCGCAAGCTGCCGCAGTGATTTCTGATTCAGGTTGCGCAGCATCGCATTTGTAATGTGGTCCGTACCCGGTGCGGTGTTCTTCCGGAAAGATTGTGCGGCTGCATAGAGCTCTGCAGTTGTTATGGGTGCGGCCAGCTCCGCGTTGTCCGGTCCCTCATAGTTGTATTGCACTGATGTAGTGTCCGGTACTCCTATGTAGACGCTCTTCAGGTCCTCAATGAGGGCATCGGCCGTGCCATCGTACTCATTTTCAATTAATTTCAGTGTTCTGTTTGCGGTGGTCCGTGTTCCTGTCGGATCTATCATACTACGCAGAATAGCCCATGTTCGCTTTGTGCTCAGCGTTCCTTCGAGTGCATCACAAAACTGGAAGGAATTGGTGTCTTGCAGCTGCTGCGCGTACTCACTGGTTTCCTGCGCAAGCCTGGCTATCCTGCTCCTGAGTTTTCTGTTGTGTCTCTGTGTCTTCCAGCGTTTGGTCAGACTTCTCCGCGCTTCCCACTGGTGTAGTAGATGCCGGTCTACTGCCGGTGTTTCGACTGTTGTCGATATTTCCCGTGTACTGCTTCTGTGTATTCTCCTGATGCATTCCGTCCATTCTGAAGCACTATCGCACGGTGGGGCCTGCCTTTGCTTCTGTTTATAAGCTGTCCAATCGGTTATGGTGGCTTTTCCTAATCTATGGCGAACCCGCGTCGTGTTAACGGAGACACTAATAATGCAGTGATTACTGCCAAGGTCTTTGCCTAGGTGGGTCCACGTAACCCCTCTGTCGTTGTTGCTGAAAGTAAGGTCCGGCGTGGTATCTTTGACTACACTGTTTCCCGTTCTGGTTGGTTCACCCGGTCGCGTCAGCAGGACCAGCTCATGTTCCTCCGCGAGGTCGGCTAGCCTTTGGCCCTTAGGAGTGCCTCGATCACAGCCCCAATCAGAGTGCGGAGCGTTAAAGTCCCCTAGGATAATTGCCCGGTCGTTGCTTTTCACTTTGCGCAATGCGGCCGTCACTAGCACGTCGAACTTTGCCTTCCTATCTCTAGGTGGGCTGTAGACGTTGGCAATAACTGTTTTTGGTTTGCAGCGTCTACATGGCCAGACCGTGAGAATCTGATGTTGGATACCGCAGTTAGGGACGTAGTCCACGCTCACCGCTATGTCTGCCCGTGTCAGTGCTGCTACGTGAGGATGGTCAGGGTGCGTGTGCATCTTGTATCCTCTGAGGTTCGGTATCTTCTTGCCTGGTTCTTGTATTCATATTATATCCGGGGGAACAGGCGTCGCATCTATAAAACTAAGAAGTGATGCGTCTTTAGTTCTAAGAACCTTGCAGTTCCACTGCCAGACCTCGAGGTTTTCGGCTATTCTCATGTGGCGATTAGCCATCTATGGTACTTTCGCTGTCGGTCAGCTCTCTCTCTTTAGGCCTGCGTGCAGGAGTTCCTGGGCTGGCACATCGTCGTTTTTTCGGTCCCTCTTTAGTGACATGAGAAGAGGAGTCCTCTATCTGTCGTTAGAGCTTGTACAGCTCTGCGAAAAGAAGTTGGATTTGTCGGGCTATGGTATCCAGTTTATTGTCTTTTCTTGTCACCTGTGTGTTCGCGTTCTTGGTTTCTGCTGGCTTGGCTTTGTTCGCGTGGGGCTCATTCCTTTGTTTGAAATCAGCCAGTGCTCTTCGAATTTTTGCAAGACTGTCCTTAAAAATTCTGTTCTCCTCGATGATTTTTTGATAGGCTGGACTCTGAGTTACTGGATCGGCAGTGGGAGACACTATTCGCGCCCAGCTTACCTGTTGTGTGGCGATGGCCGCCGTCTGATGTTTAGCCTGCGGAGCCCTCTCCTGTTTGGGGGCTATAGACTTGACATTGCGTGCCCAGGATGTTGACCTAGATCTCTGACGACTCCGCCGCCTGGTACGCGATCTCGATCTGGATCTC
Source organism: Dermacentor andersoni (assembly GCF_023375885.2). Taxonomy (NCBI): domain Eukaryota; kingdom Metazoa; phylum Arthropoda; class Arachnida; order Ixodida; family Ixodidae; genus Dermacentor; species Dermacentor andersoni. The sequence goes on along the minus strand of NC_092822.1, from coordinate 133,948,368 downwards.
GATGTTCCTGCTTGCCTGAGTTTGGAGGGGTTCCCCTCTTGCCGTTGAGGGAGCTCCGGAAAGTCACTGAGCTCTAATTCTTCGTCTTCGGTTGCAAACCACCGGGGTCGGTGTTGTTGAGCAGCTTTGTGCGCTCCGCTTCTCGGTCGGCCTTGTGGTCGTGTTTGCTTCAGGCGTTTTTTGCAGCTTCGGTCGCCCGTGAGATGCTGCCCCCCGCAAGCGGCACATCGCGGTGAGCACTCGTGTCCGTCTTCGGTCGCGGGCGCCCCAGATTCCACACACTTTTGAGTCCGGTTTCGGGCAAACGTCCGTGCGGTGGCCGACGCTGTGACAAATCTTGCAAACCTGCACCGACTTGCGGTATGGATGACACGCCATTTCCCCACCGCAATAGTAGACGAACCGCGGTAGGACTGTGCCGAGGAATGTGATGACTGAGCTCTTGGAGTCACCTAGCATTCTTGCCTGGATTATCTCGATTCCCTGGGTACGGACTCGGAGGTTTGCTTTGATTGTCTCTCCGGGCGTGTGCGGCGGCAGTCCATGAATGACACCTCTGACGGCGCCTTCTCCTGTGGCAGCGTACGCATTGAACGCGTGCGTCATGCCATTGACTGTGAGAGCTGTGATCTTGCGCAGGAGATTAGCTGTCTCTTCCTCAGACGTTGAGACTATTGCTATGTTTGAGCCCTGTTTTATGCGCAGTATAAAATGCTCACCCTTTACTTTGTTGTGGCAGGCCGCGAGCATCGGACGGGTTAGAGTTTTCAACGGGAGTCCTTGGTGCGGGCGGAGAATGATCTTGAAGTCATCTCGCCGCAGTGGTGGTAACTTGTTCCGTCGCACCGTGCATCGGCGGATGGGGGGCGAGTTCTCTTCCTTCTGCGAAGGCTCGTTCCGTTTCGCCTGCAGGCTTTCCTTCGCTTGCTGCCGTTTTTGGCGGAGCGTTAGCACCGTCTGCCATCCCTCTTCGTCGGGTTCTCTCGCAAACCGCCGCAGGTCCTCAGCGTCCGTGAGAAGCATTGTATTAGTTTCATCTTTACGAGGAGTTAAGGCTTCGGAAAAATCCATGCCGTCTTCATCTGTACCGGATTTCGGTTGGGAGGGCGCGCCATTTGAGACGCCCGCCGCAACAGAAGCGATTTCCTGAGACGCCATATGCGTCGGTGTATTGTGCCAGACGCTGCACCGACGCGACGCGGCGGCCGCTGCCGCGCCTTAGCTCTGATCACGGAGGCTCTGATGCATGCTAGCTCCGACGCAGCGTACCTGGTACCTTCTTGAAATTGTGGAACCGCCGTAAACGGGCCTAGGTCCAAGAGGATGGTGTCCCTGGCTTCCGTAGACGTCCACGGTTCTGATGATACCCAATTTCGGTCGGTTTATAGTGGAACTATAACCAACGAAAAACGTGGATATTGCGGAGCTCGAAGCCGGTGCTGCTGCGCACCTCGACGCCGCCTATCGGTCCTCAACACCAGACTGAGATACTTGAAAGGAAGGCCAGTGGAATTGCGTTGTCGGATGACGAGAGCGTTGAGAACGAGGGCCCTTGGTTTATTAGGTGGCTCTTGTTGTCACAAGACGCATCAAGTGGCGGCTCGCAACAGAAGCAGCGAAGCCAAGCAACAGCCTGCACTAAGTAGAGAAGTGCTGCGTTTAGAAACGTGGCGGCTTTGCTTCCGCCGTGCCCACAGAAGACGAAATCATGAATTTCATCTGTTATAGTGGCGCCAAGCGATCACGGTAAAGTAAGATACTTGAAAGGATAGGCCAGTAGAATTGCGTCGCTGCATAATGACAGCGTCGAGAGCGAATGCCTTTTCTTGATCTGCTGGTCCTTGTTGTCAAAAGACACATCAAGTGGCCGCTCGCATACAGAAACAGCGAAGCCAAGAAACACCTGCACTAAGCAGAGAAGCGTTCCCTTTAGCGACATGGCGGCTTTGGATGCGTCGTGCCCACAGAAGAGGAAATCATGAAGTTCTTCTTTTATAGCGCGGTCAAGCGATGACGTTAAAGATACTTGAAAGGAAAAGGATACCCTAGATGAATGGCGTCGCTGGATGACGACAGCGTAGAGAAAGAAGGCCTTTTCTTTATCAGCTGGTTCTTGTTGTCACAAGCCGCATCAAGTGGCCGCACGCATACAGAAACAGCGAAGCCAAGAAACACCTACATTAAGCAGAGAAGCGTTCGGTTTAGCGACATGGCGGCGTTTGATGCGCCGTGCCCACAGAAGAGGAAATCATGCCGGTCTTCTTTAACAGCGGCACCAACTGATGACACCACAGTGATATTCTTGAAAGGATTGGCCAGTAGAATTGCGTCGCCGGCTGACGAGAGCGTTCAGAACGAGGTCCCTTGGTTGATTAGGTGGTCCTTGATGTCACAAGACGCATCAAGTGGCGGCCCGCAACAGAAGCAGCGAAGGCAAGAAACACCTGCACTCAGTAGAGGAGTGCTGCGTTCAGCAACGTACCAGCTTTGCTTCCGCCGTGCCCACAGAAGACGAAATCATGAAGTTCTTCTTTTATACTGGCGCCAATCGATGACGTTAAAGTGAGATACATGGAAAGACAGGCCAGTAGAATTGCGTTGCTGGATGACGACAGCGTTGAGAACGAAGGCCTTTTCTTGATCAGCTGGTTCTTGTTGTCACAAGGCGCATCAAGTGGACGCACGTATAAGAAGCAGCGAAGCCATGAAACACCTGCACTAAGCAGAGAAGCGTTCCGTTTAGCGACATGGTGGCTTTGGATCCGCCATGCCCACAGAAGAGTACATTATGCCGGTCTTATTTGATAGCGGCACCAAGCGATGACACCAAATTGAGATACTTGAAGGGAAGGCCAGTAGAATTGCGTCGCCGGATGACGACAGCGTTGGGAACGAGGGGCCTTGGTTGACTAGGCGGTCCGTCACGACATGCATCAAGTGGTGGCACGCATTGTGGGAGCGGTGGTACGGCGTTGAACATGTCGTTCAAACATGCATGGATTATCTGCAGATTGTGCTGCTTATGACTGCCTCGCAGGAAACGAGCTACAGACTTCCTCGCTTGCCTGAATCATCCTTCATCATTCACTGTGACGTCACTGAGGGAAGCCTTTGGATACACCCCGGCAGGGGCACGTCACCTGACACCGGGCGTATAAAAGCGCCCCTGCATCGACCCGTCTTCATTGGGAGCGGCGGTACGGCGTTGAGCATGTCGTTCAAACATGCATGGATTATCTGCAGATTGTGCTGCTGATGACTGCCTCGCAAGGAACGAGCTACAGACTTCCTGGCTTGCCTGAATCATCCTTCATCATTCACTGTGACGTCACCGAGGGAAGCCTTTGGATACACCCCGGCAGGGGCACGTCACCTGACACCGGGCGTATAATAGCGCCCCTACATCGACCCGTCTTCATTGGGAGCGGCGGTACGGCGTTGAACATGTCGTTCAAACATGCATGGATTATCTGCAGATTGTGCTGCTTATGACTGCCTCGCAAGGAACGAGCTACAGACTTCCTGGCTTGCCTGAATCATCCTTCATCATTCACTGTGACGTCACCGAGGGAAGCCTTTGGATACACCCCGGCAGGGGCACGTCACCTGACACCGGGCGTATAAAAGCGCCCCTGCATCGACCCGTCTTCATTGGGAGCGGCGGTATGGCGTTGAACATGTCGTTCAAACATGCATGGATTATCTTGGAGGTTGGATATTACACTTCTGTATCACATGTTTACTCAAATGATCCTTTTCTTTTAATACTGCCGCTCCCAGTGAACATTTCTGAAATGCACAGTGTGTTATGGTCACGTCTTTCACTTATGCTATCCGGGGACGTTGAAACCAATCCGGGTCCAACAACACAGGCGTTATTGCAGCAAATCCTGGACAACCAGACACAGATGGAAGCTAGACTAGCTGGCATTGAACTAAATCTAGAATCTTTCTCCGAGCTGAGCGGTAAGTTAACTACCCTTGAAAGTACAGCTCAACATCTTCACCGCACAGTCGACCAACAGCAACAAAGACTGATTGAATTGAAAGACAGAGCGTGAAGAAATAATCTGATTGTTTTCGGTGTTCTGGATAGCATTAACGAGACAAGACAGGATATTGAAGAAAAAGTGTTGAACGGAATTTTTTCTGATACTCTTCGCGTCACTATTTCATCGGTGGAGCGCATTCATAGGATTGGCCACAGGAAAAAAGAGGGACACAGACCAGTCATTATGAAGTTATATGACTATAATGAAAAAGCAGCCATATTCAAACAATGCAGCAAACTAAAAGGGACTAATTACAGTGGTTCTGACGACTACTCTCGGGAAACGGCGCAAAAAAGGACATTGCTTTGGCGATCGGCGCAAGAAGAAAAGCGCAACGGGGCAAAGATTAAGCTGGTCCGCGATAAACTTTGTATCGATCATGCCGCTTATATGTGGGACTCGCAGTCTAACACGCGTGTGAGGCTTGCGAACAACCAAGATGGTGAATCGCTCCACCTGGACTGACGTGACCAGTGTGAGACCAGATTACTGAACGAAAATTCACGAAGCAAAATACTTTGCCTCACGCTTTTAAATGTTAATTCTCGCAGTTTACTCAACAAAATGGTTAATTTTAACTGGCTTATAGAAACTCGCCACCCTTCTATAATTTGTGTGACCGAAACTTGGCTCAATAACTCAATCTTAGATGAAGAATTTGTACCACCTGGTTATTGCGTCTTGAGAAAAGATAGATCGTCCGGTCGTGGTGGTGGTGTGGCCTTATTTATTAAAGACAGCATCGACTTTTCTTTGCTACCCGAGCTTCCAGAAACTGAGTCAGTTAGGTGGAAAGTTAATATTTCCTTTTCAACGTTAGTTATAGGTGCTATATATCGTCCTCCAAATTCCGATTACAATGTGTTTCCTGCTCTGAACGATTATATCGCAGCACATAGATTAGAGAACTACAAAATGGTCTTGTGTGGGGACTTCAATTTGCCATGCATAGATTGGGCTTCACTCGTATCGACTGGTCGCGACAAGGTACAGTGTGACTTGCTTATTGACATAGTAGTTTCTTTTGATTTCTCACAAGTTGTCCAGTCTCCTACGCGTGGTGACTCTTTGCTGGATCTTGTGCTTTTCGATGAGCAGTTGGTTAAATGTGGTTTCGAATGTGAAGTCGGTGATGGTCTGTCTGATCACAAAGCAGTCGTTCTTAAATTGAATATTGCACCTGAACGCAAAAGACCAGAATACAGGATGATTACTGACTTCACTCGTGCTGATGATGTGATGATACTTGGTGCTCTGGCGTCACATTTTGATGATTTTTTATTTAGTAGTGAGCACTGTAATACTGACATGTTGGTCGAGCAATTTTATAAAGTTGTGCATGACTGTCTGTGTAACTTTGCGCCCAAGAAGTGTGTTAAAAGAAATCCCAAACATATCTGGTACACCAGGGAAATTATCCAACTTATCCGTCGCATAAAGAGACTTCGCAAGCGATGTAAGTCACAGCATATAAGTAATGGTGTGCTTCTAGTTTCCTTGAAAAGGGCTCTACGAACCAAAATGCATGACGCTAGGAAATTTTATTATGAGAACACATTAACAACATTCATGAAAACCAACCCACACAAATTCTGGAAAACAATTACTCCGTCTGGTCGCTGTTCTTCATACTTTGTTGTTAATGGTAAACCATGTTCTAACCCTCCTGTTATCTCTGAAGCTTTTATTAAATATTTTAAATCGGTATTTGACAGCGACAACGACACTAGACCGATGTTTAGTCTAGTTACTGAATTGCCAGCCTTCCCGAAGATGGATATAAGTTATAACGGAGTTCTGAATCTTTTGTTTCAAATTGACACGACTAAAAGTGCTGGAGCCGATAATATGCCTAACATGTTCCTAAAAATGTATTCTGAGTGGTGCTCCCGGTACTTGACTGTTATTTTCCAAAAATCCCTCCAAACTGAAACCGTTCCACAAACCTGGAAAATAGCTAATGTAGTACCAGTATTTAAGTCTGGTAACAAAGAAAGCCTCTCCAGTTATATATCAATTTCGTTAATATGCACTTGCTCCGAGGTATTGGAACACTTTATTCATAAACATATTGTCTTGTACTTGTCCAACAATAATCTTCTGTCTAATAATCAGCATTGTTTTCGGGCTGGATATTCTACTCTCACGCAGTTAATTGAATTCACACACGACATTGCATCATGCCTAAATCATCGCGGTCAGATGGACGCCATTTTTATCGACTATTCAAAAGCATTTGATTTGGTTTGTCAGAGTAAGCTCGTTACTAAACTTGGCGCCTTTTTCAAGGGAACTCACGGTGTCCGTCTACTAGGCTGCATTAAGGACTACTTGCAATTAAGATCACAGTTTGTCACGTTTAATCACTCTCAATCAACGTCTGTCTATATAACATCTGGCTTCCCGCAGGGATCAGTTCCAGGACCACTTTTATTTCTCATTTACATTAATGACGTCGTCCAGATAACTAATAACACGTCAGTTAAAATCCGTTTATATGCAGATGACTGCGTTCTGTATTCAAATATAATTAATGCATGCGACCAGCTTATTCTAAACAATGTGTTTTCTTCTTTCTGTGATTGGAGCAACACATGGCAGATGAGGTTAAATTTTAGCAAAACTGTATCGATGACATTCACTAACAAGAAAAATCCTTTTTGTTTTTCGTACACTAACAACACACATCAACTAACGCACGTGAACGAGTTTAAGTACCTAGGTGTAACGTTCTGTTTAAACTTGAATTGGTCTAAGCATGTAGATTTAACTTCCTCCAAGGCACTCAGCAAACTCGGCTTCTTAAAACGTACATTAAAAGTGCAACCAAAAACTGTAAGCTGACGGCGTACAAATCTTTAGTAAGGCCTGCACTTGAATATGCATCGGCGGTCTGGTCGCCACACTCCGCCAAAGACATCATTAAAGTTGAAAATGTGCAGAAAAGAGCAATAAGATTTATATGTAAGCGTTACGACCGTCACTTCTCTCCCACAGTTCACGCCCGCACGTTATCACTTGACACACTTGAACACAGACGAATATGTGATCGCATTATCCTACTTCACAAGTTAATCAACAAGCGTATTTAGGTTGACGCCCCCTTTTCTTTCGCCAGTTCTTCAGCACGTGTCACGCGCCGTTCCAACCCGCTTAACATCGTGCCGTTTATGCCGTATTTAGACAACTACAAATTTTCATTTTTTTCCTTTCACAGTTGCATTGTGAAACGATTTAGATGGCACATTACGTGAAATGTTTGTTGATCATTTTTTGCGAGAATTGCCAAATCATGTATTTTCTTCATGATACTGTATTGTTTTTTCTGTAAACCTTTTCACTCACATTTGTAATCATGCACTTTCCTAAATATTGTTTATGTATAATCTTCTGTACCACTCTTGCAATGTCCCAATTCATGGGATAGCAGTATTTGTAGATAAAAAAAAATGAAAGACGAAACGAAGCCAAGAAACACCTGCACTAAGTAGAGAAGTGTTCCATTTATGACATTGCGGCTTTCGTTCCACCGTGCCCACAGAAGACAAAATCATGCCGTTCCTATTTTACAGCGGCGCCGAGCGATGACGTTAAAGTGAGATACTTGAAAGGATAGGCCAGTAGAATTGCGTCGCTGGATGACGAGAGCGTAGAGAACGAGGCCCCTTGGTTGATTAGGTGGTGCTTGATGTCACAAGACGCATCAAGTGGCGGCCCGCAACAGAAGCAGTGTTGCCAAGGACCACCTGCACTAAGTATAGGAGTGCTGCGCTCAGCAACGTGCCGGCTTTGCTTCCGCCGTGCCCACAGAAGACGAAATCATCAAGTTCTTCTTTTATGGTATCGCCAATCAATGACGTTAAAGTGAGATACTTCAAAAGATAGGCCAGTAGAATTGCGTTGCTGGATGACGACAGCGTTAAAAACGAAGGCATTTTCTTGATCAGCTGTTTCTTGTTCTCACAAGGCGCATTAAGTGGCCGCACGCATACAGAAACAGCGAAGCCAACAAACACCTGCTATACGAAGAGAAGCGTTCCGTTTAGCGACATGGCGGTTTTGGATCCGCTGTGCCCACAGAAGAGGAAATCATGCCACTCTTTTTTTTACAGCGGCACCATGCGATGACACCAAACTGAGATACTTGAAAGGATTGGCCAGCAGAATTGCGTCGCCGGAAGACGAGAGCGTTGGGAACGAGGGGCCTTTGTTGATTAGGTGGTACTTGATGTCACAATACGCATCAAGTGGCGGTACACATACAGAAGCAGCGAAGCCAAGAGACACTTGCACTAAGTAGAGAAGTGCTGCGTTTAGCAACATGGCGGCTTTCGTTCCGCCGCGCCCACTGAAGACGACATCATGACGTTCTTTTATAGTGGCGCCAAGCGATGACGTTAAAGTGAGATACTTGAAAAGATAGGCCAGTAGAATTGCGCTGCTGGATGACGACAGCGTTGAGAACGAAGGCCTTTTCTTGATAAGCTGCTTCTTGATATCACAAGACGCATCAAGTCGCCGCACGCTTACAGAAAAAGCGAAGCCAAAGAAACAACTGGACTAAGCAGAGAAGCGTTCTGTATAGCAACATAGCGGCTTTGGATCCGCCATGCCCACAGAAGAGTACATTATGCCGGTCTTATTTGATTGCGGCACCAAGCGATTACACCAAACTGAGATACTTGAGGGAAAGGCCAGTAGAATTGCGTCGCCGGATGACGGCAGCGTTGGGAACGAGGGGCGTTCGTTGATTAGGCGGTTCTTGTTGTCGCAAGATGCATCAAGTGGTGGCACGCATACAGAGGGCGCGAAGCCAAGAAACACCTGCACGAAGTAGAGAAGCGTTCTATTTAGAACATGGCGGCTTTTTTTCCGCCGTTCCCAAAGAAGACGAAATCATGAAGATCTTCTTTTATAGCGTCGCAAAGCGGTGACGTCAAACTGAGATATTTGAAAGGATTGGCCCGTTGGATTGCGTCGCCGGATGACGACAGCATTGGAAACGAGGGGCCTTGGTTCATTAGGTGGTTCTTGTTGTCACAGGATTCATCAAGTGGCGGCACGCGTAGAAAACCAGCGAAGCGAAGAAACATCTGCACTAAGTAGAGAAGCGTTCCCTTCAGCCACATGGCGGGTTTCGTTCCGCCGTGCCCACAGAAGACGAAATCCTGCCGTTCTTCTTTTACAGCGGCGCCAAGCGATGACGTTAAAGTGAGATACTAGAAAGGATAGTCCGTTAGAATTGCGTCGCTGGATGACGACAACGTTGAGAACGAAGGCCTTTTCTAGGTCATCTGGTTCTTGTCGTCACAAGATGCATCAAGTGGCCGCATGCATACAGAAACAGCGAATCCAAGAAGCACCTGCCCTAAGCAGAGAAGCGTTCCGTTTAGCGACATGGCGGCGTTGCATCCACTGTGCCCACAGAAGAGGAAACCATGCCGGTCTTCTTTTAGAGCGGCACCAAGCGATGACACCATACAGTTTCCTACAAGAATTACTAGAGGGAACTCTGGCGCTAGTGTCTACGGGAGCTGCAATGGGGGCGGTTGTCCCAGCATAGGAATTATGGGAAGTACATGGATTTGCCTAAACTTCGTCCTTTTGGCTTCAAACGGCATTGTGACTTTGTTAACTCGTCATTTTCAACAGTATATTGCGGAATAAATAATCAAATAAACACCATTAAAATTGCCCGCCGACGAGATTCGAACACAGCGACTCTAGCACAGAAGCCTGATATTGAAAGCATTAAGCCACGGACGCACGTATCGACAAGCGAATGAAACGCCCTAATGAATTTATCGCGAGCATGCCAGTGCCTTGAGACGCTTGGCGCGTTTCGATTTGGCCACCTGGACAAGCTCAATCGTTGCAATTAATAGAAACTGTACGCGTTCCCGGCGTCTTCTGCACTACGAAGAATATAGATTGCGCCGAAATATACGACAATAATATTTATATAGCGTAATATACAAAGTCATAAGAACGTCTGAATCCACAAGCACGAAGATCAGACAAATCCATGTACTTCCCATCATTCCCATGGTAGGACAACGACTGCAGCGCCAGAGTTCCCTCTAGTAATTTTGTAGGAAACTCTATGGATGACACCACAGTGAGATTCTTGAAAGGATTAGCCTGTAGAATTGCGTCGCCGGATGACGAGAGCGTTGAGAACGAGGTCCCTTGGTTGATTAGGTGGTTCTTGATGTCACAAGACGCATCAAGTGGCGGCCCGCAACAGAAGCAGTGAAGCGAAAAAACACCTGCACTAAGTAGAGGAGTGCTGCGTTCAGTAACGTACCAGCTTTGCTTCCGCCGTGCCCACCGAAGACGAAATCATGTTCTTCTTTTACAGTGGCGCCAATCGATGACGTTAAAGTGAGATACTTGAAAAGACAGGCCAGTATAATTGCGCTGCTGGATGACGACAGCGTTGAGAACGAAGGCCTTTTCTTGATCAGCTGGTTCTTGTTGTCACAAGGCGCATCAAGTGGCCGCACGCATGCAGAAACAGCGAAGCCAAGAAACACCTGCCGTAGGCAGAGAAGCGTTCCGTTTAGCGACATGTCGGTTTTCGATCCGCCGTGCCCACAGAAGAGTAAATCATGCCGGTCTTCTTTTTTTCAGCGGTACATGCGATGACACCAAACTGAAGATACTTGAAAGAATTGGCCAGTAGAATTGCGTCGCCGGAAGACGACAGCGTTGGAAACGATGGGCCTAGGTTGTTTAGGTGGTTCTTGTTGTCACAGGATTCATCAAGTGGCGGTACGCATACAGAAGCAGCGAAGTAAAGAACCGCCTGCACTAAGCAGAGAAGCGTTCCGTTTAGCGACATGGCGGCTTTGGATCCGCCGTGCCCACAGAAAACGAAGTCATGCCGTTCTTCTTTTACAGCGAGGCCAAGCGATGATGTTAAAGTGAGAAACTTGAAAGGTTAGGCCTGTAGAATTGCGTCGCTGGATGACGACAGCGTTGAGAAAGAAGGCCTTTTCTTGATCAGCTAGCTCTTGTTGTCCCAAGACGCATCAAGTGGCCGCACGCTGTTAAGAACGGCCAGCTGCAGTGCAAGTTTTGCCAACCAGTTGCGACTGTGGAAGCAACATCTCGGGAGCATCGCCGCCAACCTCTAGCCACGGCGTGGCGAAGTCGACTTTGTGTCGATACCAATACGCGCATCCTCCACTCTCCGTCGGTTCAGCTAGGAGCCGTTGTGACGGAATGAGTTTGGCGGGCCAACTATTGTTACCAAACTCCCCAACTCGGACCTAATCTGCTACGGGTGCGCGAGTTGCCGCGGGAACGCAGCTTTTGCGCTCCTTCCCACTCCCCGACCAAGACGCAAGACAACGTGCTACTCGGAACGGCTCCGAGTTCTATGAAATTCGCGTGGTGTAGGTTTAGGACCCTAAACACGTGTGTGTGTGCATGTGCCTGTGTAAACTGGCCTGCGGAGAGGCGGATAGTTTTGCGATGACTAAACGAACGTTCGCATCACCTTGTATCGCGTGGGGCCGAGTGTTTAAGAACTGTCATGTGCGGATGCTCGACACACTTCTCTTAAGCAGTCATGTTGGACTGAGACTCGCTCTCAAGCGGTCATGTTAGACTGATGTAGTTTCTCAAACAGTCATGTTAGACTGATATAAATACTCTAAATAAACCCATATTTCTCGTTCTCGATGAGAAGCAGTGCTTCCCTTCATCAACGTCCTCAGCGTGGATAAGTTGGACGACGGCATGGGCCAGCTACCTTCGAATTCATGCCGGACTCCAATCTTGACAACGGATCACGAGCGATGGGATTGAGCCCCCAAACCTGACAACTGGCTGACAGCGGTGAGATGGACTTTGCGACGTGGTGCTGTGACAGCGGTGAGTGCTTGGTTCTTGCTTTGACTCTCTAGGCTTCATTTTGAGGTTGTTCTGTTTAGAACTGTAGGGAAGCTAGATTGTTGAGTGTTAGCTAGGTTGTGTTTTCCTAGCTAGATTTAGAGAGCAGAATAAGGGCAATAAAGCAGCAATCATGAAGTTAAGGACACTGCTGAGAGACGAGTTGTTGATTCTTGGTGAGGAAGTGGGCCTAGATGCACCCAAGGAAATGCTAAAATCAGAAATATTGGAGCTAATTTCCAATCAGGCCAGTGAGGAAGAAATTGAAATGGGATTGGAACTTCTCAAAAAGAGAGAGAAACGGGAAAGAGAAAGAGAAGAAGGGGACAGAGAACAACGGGACAGAGAAGAACGGGAAAGAGAGAGAAAGGGACGCGATCAAGATCGCGAGTTAAGAAAAATGCAACTTGAACTTGAAAGCAAACGTTTAGAGTTGTCTCAAGGAAGTGAAGGCGCTCTGGGAGGATCAAGTGAGGCAGAATCGTACCGCATTGACAGGCTATTAAAGCCATTTGAGGTCGGGACTGACGTAGGCTTGCTCCTCAGCAATTTTGAAAGGACTTGCGAGAAGATGAACTTCGGCCCGAGTACATGGCCACAGCGGTTGCTGTCTATGTTGCCGTGTGAGGCGGCGGAAGTAATCGCCAGACTGAGTGTACAGGATGCATATGATTATGCAAAAGTTAAGGCTAAGTCTCTTGAAGAAATACCGCCTTTCAGTCGAAGCTTTTTGCAAAGGTTTAGGAGCACAGGCTAGAAAGATAGCGAGGGATATCCGGAGTTTGCATATAGCTTAAAGGCCAACCTAGTCGAGTGGCTTAAATCGCGGAAGCGTACGACAGCAGAGACGTGATCATTGAATCCATGTGTCTAGAGCAGTTTTACAAAACCATCCCCCAGCTGTGAAACTGTGGGTGCCAGACAGAGGGAATGTAAACACCGCGGAAAAGGCGGCTGAATTAGCCGAAGAGTATGCAACCCGTAGAAAGTTGAACGCCGAGGACGGAAACTTGGACGGTCGAAATGAACCGCGGAAACCATTTCCGTTCAAAAGGGGTTCGCAGACTAGACGATCGGAGCCTGTAGACATGGAGGAAAAGCCCGCAGAAAAGAGCGATGAGAAACTTAACGGAGAAACTGAACAAAAAGAACAGAAAAGAAAATTCGAATCTTTTAGACTAATTCACTGTTACAAATGCCACAAACTGGGACATATAGCTGTAAACTGCGGGAAGCCTAGCGTAGTTTTCTCCTACGTTGAGGAAAAAGGCGAGAATATGGAAACTTTACGTCCATATCTTCACGACCTGCAAGTGAATGGGAAACCATGCCGACTGCTAAGAGACTGCCGCCACGGTGGACATGGTTCATCCGTCTTACGTGACGGTAGATGACTTCACCGGAGAAGTAGCATGGATCAAACAGGTTGTAGAAGAACGCAGCATGTGTCTGCCTATGGCCAAAGTCAAAATCAGTGGACCATTCGGTGAGCGAGAGACCAAGGCTGCAGTTTCAAAATTTTTGTCACTGCAGTACCCTTACATCTTTTCGAATCGTTCGAATCAGTTACTGGGTGACAAAGGGCTTAAACTGGGAGAGGGCATAGTACAGGCATTGGCCCGAGGCCAAGCTCGTAAAATCGCGTCGCATTCGGCTGAAAATGCACAAGCTCCTCCAGCGGAAACAGAAGAGGGGATAACTTCAATACCCTAATCTGAGCTAGGCTCGAGCGATGAAAAAACAGTTGGGGAAAGCCTGCCAGCTGACCAGTTCAATGAGAGCGTAGCACTTGAGTGTCAAAGTTCTAGCCTGCAGGAAGAGCAAGCTGACGCACTCACAAGCGAGACAGAGTCGTTATTCTCACCGGCCTCAAAGAACTTTGATCAGCTCTTACATGTGGATAGAGAGTCACCGGCAGCCGAGCAAAAAAATGATGAGAGCTTAGCTAAATTACATGAAACAGCTAAAGAAGGCATTGCTAGGCGCAACGTGACGATACAGGAGAGAGGAGCATTGTTGTATCGGCACTACAGAGACCGAAAGGGTAGGATTTTACATCAGTTAGTCGTACCTACTAAGTACAGGGAGGACCTTTTGAGTCTCTGTCATAGAAATGGGTGGTCCGGCCACCTAGGCATAAACAAATCAAAGGAAAGATTGCTTATGGAATACTACTGGCCTGACTGTTTCAAAGACGTAGAAATCTTTGTAAGATCCTGCGACGCCTGCCAGCGTTCTGGTAAACCAGGAGAGACATGGAAAGTTCCACTGAAGGTAGTGCCCTTAATAACAGAGCCTTTCAGACGACTTGTAATAGACACGGTAGGGCCTCCTCCAAAAACAAAATCGGGCTGCAGGTACTTGTTTACCATGCTGTGTCCGGCTACCAAGTTTCCAGAAGCAATCCCTCTGAAACAGCTCAGCTCCACCGAAGTAGTAGACGCGCTTCTGACAGTGTTTGCACGAGTTGGGTTTCCAGCCGAAATTCAGGCAGATCAAGGGTCAGTATTCACGAGCGCACTGACTTCCCCATTCTTGCAAAAGTTCGGGGTACAGTTAATACACAGTTCTGTCTATCAGCCTCAGTTAAACAGTGTAGAGATGTGGCATTCGTTGCTTAAGTGAGTTTTGCGTGCGCTCTGTTATGAGCACAAGGAGGACTGGGAGAACTGTCTGCTGGCAACTTTGTTTGCTTTGAGAACAGTTCCACATGGAGCGACAGAGTTCTGGCCAGCAGAACTAGTGTATGGGAGGACGCTCCGCTCTCCACTGAGAATGCTAAGAGAGATGTGGGAGGAAAGAGGGGAGAGTCCAACAGTGGTTGCATACGTGCTAAATTTGCTGGAACGGCTAAGCGCAACTCAAGAACTAGTCGGAAAAAACATGGGAGTAGCTCAAAAGAACGCCAAATTCTATTACGAGAGGAATGCCAGGCTTCGTACGTTTAACGGCGGAGACCAGGTAATGATCCTCAAACCTTCAAGAAAGAACAAGCTTGAAGTTCACTGGGACGGGCCCGTTAAAGTGTTGCACAAACTTTCAGATACTAACTATGCTCTGAAAATGCCCCGTTGCAGGAAGGAAGTAAGGATATATCACTGCAATTTGAAGAAGCCGTATGTAGAGCGGAGCGGAGTCGTTAACTATACCATCAAAGATTTGGATGACACTAGTACCAAGTTTAAGGAGTATAGGGGGACCTCCAACTCTGAAATCGGCCTAGAAGAAGTAGTGGAACACTCGGTAAGCTCGCATGCTCTAAGAGCCGAGCAGCTAGATGAGCTAAAAGGGGTGTTAGTGGAATATATCGACAGGTTCAGCGATCGGCAAGGAAGAACCGAACTAATAACGCATGAAATAGAGCTGACATCAACCGAACCAATAAGATCAAAGCCTTACAGGGTGTCTCCAAGACAGAGAGAGATTATGGAGGCAGAGATACAGCGCATCCTAGAGTTGGGAGTTATTGAGCCCGACGACAGTGATTACACGTCACCGCTAATACTGGTAGAAACCACAAAGAAGAACCCTCGTCCGAGTGTTGACTACAGGAAGTTAAATGCCATCACTAGGGATCAGCTGTACCCGATATCCAATATTGAGGAACGAATTGAAAGAGCTATGCTGCTAAATACATTTCAACTATAGATCTCGTGCGGGGGTACTGGCAAGTTCCCCTTTCAGAAAGTGCCAGCCGCTATGCCGCATTCATCTCACCTGTAGGCACTTTTCGCCCTCTCGCACTCAGCTTCGGGCTGAAGAACGCGCCGTTTAGCTTCTCTAAGTTAATGAATATTGTCCTAAAAGACTTGCAGGAGTTCGCCTTGCCCTATCTCGATGATGCAGCAATTTTTTCGGACAGCTGGGTACAACACGTATCGCACCTCAAACAGGTGTTCTCACGGTTGAGTGAAGCCGGTTAAACGATGAAAGCGGAAAAGTGCAGGTTTGGTTGTTCTCAGGTTACTTATCTGGGCCATGTTGTCGGCCAAGGCACGAGACGGCCGGCCGAGCTGCAAATAGCTACGATTGGAGAATTTTGTCAGACGCGCACGAAAACAGACCTTCGTTCATTTTTGGGACTGGTGGGGAACTATAAACGGTACATTCCGAATTACTCGCAAATGCCAAGTCCATTAACGGACGCCCTCCGAAAGGGATCACCGAGTAACGTAGCCTGGGATAAGGACAAAGAGAACGCTTTCCAAAGTTTGAAAACGCTACTAGTTTCTCGTCCTGTGCTTCGCGCGCCAGACTACACAAAGGAATTCATAGTTCAATGGGATGCAAGCGACAAAGGTATGGGCGTGATACTTAGTCAGGTCGGCGAGGATAACGAGGAGCATCCTATCCTCTATGCCAGCCGTAAACTAAATGTTAGAGAGGGAGCCTACACCGCTTCAGAGAAGGAATGCGCTTGTTTAGTTTGGGCCGTCCAGAAGTTTTCGTGTTACTTGCACGGAGCGAAGTTCATCTTCGAGACCGACCACTGTTCTCTGACATGGCTCAATCAAATGTCACACAAAAATGGCCGCTTGCTCCGATGGAGCCTCACTCTCCAAGAGTACAACTTCTCCATGAGATATAAGAAGGGAAAGTTGCATAGCAATGCGGATGGATTGAGCAGGCTAATTTGAATTCTGCGTTTGAGGGTCCCGCCTAAATTTTAGGGTTACTAGTCTTAATTTTGTTAAGCCAAGAAGATCCCCTCTCATTTACCAGGATTCCCTCCATCACTGCTGAATTTGTCAGCCCGAAATTGCTTCAAAAATTGGCATAGCGAAATGTGGAATTTTTTTTGTTTCTGCACTTATGTTTTTTTTTAAGCCTAGCGGGTCTAAAGTGCGAGAGAAGATACGTCATCTCGGCGCAGAGCCGTGTTGTGGGGTTCATTTTGCAGTTGCCTGTCCTTGTTGGATGTTTTGGGGCGGTGACATCAATACACAAGTGGTCGCTGCGAGCCAAGGCATCAATCACCCCTCGCCACCACCCTTTCTCTTCCTGCCCAGCGGTTGTTAGCGCTAGACAGTCGAGATTTTCCGGGCCATGGAGGCGCTCTTAAGAACAGCCAGCTGCAGTGCAAGTTTTGCTAACCAGTTGCGACTGTGGAAGCAGCATCTCGGGAGCATCGCCGCCAACCTCTAGCCACGGCGTGGCGAAGTCGACTTTGTGTTGATATCAATACGCGCATCCTCCACTCTCCGTCGGTTCAGCTAGGAGCCGTTGTGACGGAATGAGCTCGGCGGGCCAACTATTGTTACCAAACTCCCCAACACGGACCTGATCTGCTACGGGTGCGCGAGTTGCCACGGGAACGCCGTTTTGCGCTCCCTCCCACGCCCCGACCAAGACGGAAGACAACGTGCTACCCGGATCGGCTCCGTGTTCTGTGAAATTCGCATGGTGTCGGTTTCGAACCGTAAACACGTGTGTGTGTGCATGTGTGTGTGTAAACTGTCCTGCGCAGAGGCGGATAGTTTGCGATGACTAAACGAACGTTCGCATCATGCACCTTGTATCGCGGGAGGGCCGAGTGTTCAAAAACTGCTGTTGTGCGGATGGTCGACACAGTTCTCTTAAGCAGTCATGTTGGACTGAGACTCTCTCTCAAGCGGTCATGTTAGACTGATGTACCTTCTCAAACAGTCATTTTAGACTGATATAAATACTGTAAATAAACCCATATTCCTCGTTCTCGATGAGAAGCAGTGCTTCCCTTCATCAACATCGTCAGCGTGGATAAGTTGGACGACGGCATGGGCCACCTACCTTCGAATTCATGCCAGACTCCAATCTTCATAACGGATCACGAGAGATGGCATTGAGCCCACAATCCTGACAACGCATACAGAAACGGCGAAGCCAAGAATCACCTGCAGTAAGCAGATAGGCGTTCCGTTTAGCAGCATAGTGGCTTTGGCTCCGCCGTGCCAACAGAAGAGGAAATCATGCCGGTTTTCTTTTATAGCGGAACCAAATGGTGACGTCAAACTGAGATATTTGAAAGGATTGGCCAGTAGGATTGCGTCGCCGGATGTCGACAGTGTTGGAAACGAGGGGCCTTGGTTGATTAGTTGGTTCTTGATGTCACAAGACTCATCAAGTGGCGGCACGCAGAGAAAACCAGCGAAGAGAAGAAACACCTGCACTAAGTAGAGAAGCGTTCCGTTTAGCCACATGGCGGCTTTCGTTCCGCCGTGCCCACAGAAAACAACATCATGCCGTTATTCTTTTACAGCGGTGCCAAGCGATGAGGTTAAAGTGAGATACTTGATAGGTTAGGCCAGTAAAATTGCGTCGCTGGATGACGACCGCGTTGAGAACGAAGGTCTTTACTTGATCACCTGGTTCTTGTTGTCACAAGACGCATCAAGTGGCCGCATGCTTACAGAAACAGCGAAGCCAAGAAACACCTGCACTATGCAGAGAAGCCTTCAGTTTAGCGACATGGTGGCTTTGGATCCGCCACGCCCACAGAAGAGTACATGATACCGGTCTTATTTGATAGCGGTACCAAGCGATGACGCCAAACTGAGATACTTGAAAGGAAGGCCAGTAGAATTGCGTCGTCGAATGAAGACACCGTTGGGAACGAGGGGCCTTAGTTCACAAGGTGGTTCTTGTTGTCGCAAGATGCTTCAAGAGCCGCACGCATACAGAAGTAACGAAGACAAGAAACACCTGCAGTAAGTAGAGAAGCGTTCCGTTTAGCAACATGGCGGCTTTTCTTCCGCCGTGCCCACAACAGGTGAAATCATGCCGTTCTTTCTTTAAAGCGGCTCCGAGCGATGACGTTTACGTGAGATACTTGAAAGGATAGGACAGTAGAATTGCGTCGCTGGATGACGACAGCGTTGAGAACGAAGTCCTTTTCTTGATCAGCTGGTTCTTGTCACATGACGCATCAAGTGGTCGCACGCATACAGAAACAGCGAAGCCAAGAAACACCTGCGCTAAGCAGAGAAGCGTTCCGTTTAGCGAAAGCGGCTTTGGATCCGCCATACCCCCAGAAGAGTACATTACGCCGTCCTTATTTGATAGCGGCACCAAGCGATGAGACCAAACTAAGATACCTGAAGGGAAGGCCAGTAGAATTGCGTCGCCGGATGACGACAGCGTTGGGAAAGAGGGGCCTTCGTTGATTGGGCGGTTCTTGTTGTCACAAGATGCATCAGTGGTGGCACGCATACAGAAGAAGCGAAGCCAAGAAACACCTGCACTAACTAGAGAAGCGTTCCATTTAAGGCATGGAGGCTTTCGTTACGCCGTGCCCACAGAAGACAAAATCATGATTTTCCTATTTTACAGCGGCGCCAAGCGATGACGTTAAAGTGAGATACTTGAAAGGATCGGCCAGTAGAATTGCGTCACTGGATGATGACAGCGTTGAGAACGAAGGCCTTTTGTTCATCAGCTGGTTCTTCTTGTCACAAGACGCATCAAGTAGCCGCACGCATACAGAAGAAGCGAAGAAACATCTGCACTAAGGAGAGAAACGTTCCCATTAGCGACATGGAGGCTTTGGATCCGCTGTGCCCTCAGACAAGAAAATCATGCCGGTCTTCTTTTATAGCGGCACCAAACAATGACACCAACTGAGATACTTGAAAGGAAGGCCAGTAGAATTGCGTCGTCGAATGAAGACACCGTTGGGAACGAGGGGCCTTGGTTTATTAGGTGGTTCTCGTTGTCACAAGATGCATCAAGTGGCGGCACGCAAACAGAAGCAGCGAAGACAATAAATACCTCGACTAAGTAGAGAAGTGTTCTGTTTAGCAACATGGCGGTTTTGTTCCGCCGTGCACACAGAAGACGAAATCATGCTGTTCTTCTTTTATAGCGACGCGAGGCGATGACGTTAAAGTGAGATAACTGAAAGGATTGGCCAGTAGTATGGCGTCGCCGGAAGACGAGAAGGTTGGGAACGAGGGACCCTCGTTGATTAGGTGTTTCTTGATGTCACAAGACGCATCCAGTGGCGGCACACATACAGAAGCAGCGAAGCCAAGAAACACCAGCACTAAATAGAGAAGTGCTGCGTTTGGCGACATGGAGGATTACGTCCGCCGTGCCCACAGAACACTGAATCATGCCGGTCATCTTTTATGGCGGCGCCGAGCGATGACGTTAAAGTGAGATACTTGAAAGGACGGGCCAGTAGAATTAGGTCGCTGGATAACAACAGCGTTGAGAAAGAAGGCCTTTTCTTGATCGGCTGGTTCTTGTTGTCAAAAGGCGCATCAAGTGGCCGCACGCATACAGTAACAGCGAAGCCAAGAAACATCTGCACTAAATAGAGAAGTCTTCCGTTTAGCAATATGGCGGTTTTGGTTCCGCGGTGCCCACAGAAGAAGAAATTATGCTGTTCTTCTTTTATAGCGACGCGAAACGATGACTTTAAAGTGAGATAGTTGAAAGGATTGGCCATTAAAATTGCGTCACTGGATGACGGCACCGTTGAGAACGAAGGCCTTTTCTTGATGAGCTGGTTCTTGTTGTCGCAATACGCATCAAGTGGCCGCAAGCATACAGAAACAGCGAAGCCAAGAAACACCTGCGCTAAGCAGAGAAGCGTTCCGTTTAGCGAAAGCGGCTGTGGATCCGCCATACCCACAGAAGAGTACATTACGCCTTCCTTATTTGATAGCGGCACCAAGCGATGAGACCAAACTAAGATACTTGAAGGGAAGGCCAGTAGAATTGCGTCGCCGGATGACGACAGCGTTGGGAACGAGGGGCCTTGGTTGATTGGGCGGTTCTTGTTGTCACAAGATGCATCTGTGGTGGCACGCATACAGAAGAAGCGACGCCAAGAAACACCTGCACTAACTAGAGAAGCGTTCCATTTAAGGCATGGCGGCTTTCGTTACGCCGTGCCCACAGAAGACAAAATCATGCTTTTCCTATTTTACAGCGGCGCCATGCGATGACGTTAAAGTGAGATACTTGAAAGGATAGGCCAGTATATTTGTGTCGCTGCATGACGACAGCGTTGAGAAAGAAGATCTTTTCTTGATCAGCTGGTTCTTGTTGTCACAAGGCGCATCAAGTGGCCACATGCATACAGAAACAGCGAAGCCAAGAAACACCTGCAATAAGAAGAGAAGTGCTGCCTTTTGCAACATCGCGGCTTTCGTTCCGCTGTTCCCACAGAAGACAAAATCATGAAGTTCTTCTTTTATAGCGGCGCCAAGCGATGACGTTAAAGAGAGATACTTGAAAAGACAGGCACCAAGCGATGACACCACACTGAGATACTTGAAAGCATTGGCCAGTAGAATTGCGTCGCCGGATGACGAGAGCGTTGAGAACGAGGGTCCTTGGTTGATTACGTGGATCTTTATGTCACAAGACACATCAAGTGGCCGCACGCATACAGAAACAGCGAAGCGAAG
This sequence comes from Dermacentor andersoni, assembly GCF_023375885.2. Taxonomy (NCBI): domain Eukaryota; kingdom Metazoa; phylum Arthropoda; class Arachnida; order Ixodida; family Ixodidae; genus Dermacentor; species Dermacentor andersoni. The sequence goes on along the minus strand of NC_092822.1, from coordinate 133,927,022 downwards.
AAACACCTGCACTAAGGAGATAGGCGTTCCGTTTAGCAACATGGCGGCTTTCGTTCCGGCGTGCCCACAGAAGACGAAATCATGAAGTTCTTTTATAGCGTCCCCAAGCGATGAAGGTAAAGTGAGGTGTTTCAAAAGATATGCCAGTAGAATTCCGTCGCTGGATGACGAGAACGTTGAGAACAAAGGCATTTTCTTGATCAGCTGGTTCTTGTTGTCACAAGACGCATCAAGTGGCCGCACGCATACAGAAACTGCGAAGGCAAGAGACATCTGCACTAAGGAGAGAAACGTTCCCTTTAGCGACATGGCGGCTTTGGATCCGCTTTGTCCACAGAAAAGGAAATCATGCCGGTCTTCTTTTACAGCAGCGCCAAGCGATGACGGTAAAGTGAGATACTTGAAAGTGCAGACCAGAAGAATTGCGTCGCCGGATAACGACAGCGTTCAGAAAGGCCTTTTCTTGATCAGCTGGTTCTTGTTGTGACAACACGCATCAAGTGGCGGCAGGCATACAGAGGCACCGAACCCAAGAAACACCTGCACTAAGTAGAGAAGTGTTCCGTTGTTGACATGGCGGCTTTGGATCCGTCATGCCCAAAGAAGAGGAAATCATTCCGGTCTTCTTTTACAGCAGCGCCAAGGGATGACGTTAAAGTGAGATACTTGAAAGGATAGGCCAGTAGAATTGCGTCGGTCTATGACGACAAGAGTAGGAGTGGTGGCGTGAAGGTAGAACACCCGCCTCGCGTGCAAGAGGTCCGTGGTTCGAATCCTGGTGCCGCGCAATTTTCCACCGGATAAAAAAAAATCCGCTTGTTGATAAAATTGCATAAACAGGCCTGGAGTGCCGCCTGATCCCGGTGACAACAACCGGTAACGCACTCCCTCACCAGAGCAGGATTGGCCACCCTGGTGCAGTACTTGGCCACAACCTCCTATATGAACACAACAATCAAACCCCGGCCCTCAGTCCCCCGCAGCTGCGAAGCAACTGACCACGGCGGCGGTCAGGCCTGCGACGCTGCAGAGGGTGCTAAGAATCACTGGCTGCGGACAGGCCGCCATTGGAATATGAACCTGGCAACGTTTAACGCTAGAACGTTGTCTAGTGAGGCGAGTCTAGCAGTGCTATTGGAGGAATTAGAGGGCAGTAAATGGGATATAATAGGGCTCAGTCAAGTTAGGAGGCCAAAAGAAGCATATACAGTGCTAAAGAGTGGGCACGTCCTGTGCTACGGGGGCTTAGCGGAGAGACGAGAACTAGGAGTCGGATTCCTGATTAATAAGAACATAGCTGGTAACATACAGGAATTCTATAGCATTAACGAGAGGGTGGCAGGTCTTGTGAAACTTAATGAGCGGTACAAAATGAAGGTTATACAGGTCTACGCCCCTACATCCAGTCATAATGACCAGGAAGTCGAAAGCTTCTATGAAGACGTGGAATCGGCGATGGGTAAAGTCAAAACAAAATGCAGTATACTGATGGGCGACTGGAGAAGCAGGCTGGAGACAAGGCAGTGGGAGAATATGGCATAGGCACTAGGAATAGCAGGGGAGAGCTATTAGTAGAGTTTGCGGAACAGAATAATATGCGGATAATGAATACCTTCTTGCGCAAGTGAGATAGCCGAAAGTGGACGTGGAGGAGCCCGAACGGCGAGACTAGAAATGAAATAGACTTCATACTCTGCGCTAACCCTGGCATCATACAAGATGTGGACGGGCTCAGCAAGGTGCGCTGCAGTGACCATAGGATGGTAAGAACTCGAATTAGCCTAGACCTGAGGAGGGAACGGAAGCAACTGGTACACAAGAAGTCCATCAATGAGTTAGCCGTAAGAGGGAAAATAGAGGAATTCCAGATAAAGCTACAGAACAGGTATTCGGCTTTGACTCAGGAAGATGACCTTAGTGTTGAAGCAATGAACGACAATCTTGTGGGCATCATTAAGGAGTGTGTAATAGAAGTCGGTGGTAACTCCGTTAGACAGGATACCAGTAAGCTATCGCAGGAGACGAAAGATCTGATCAAGAAACGCCAATGTATGAAAGCCTCTAACCCTACAGCTAGAATAGAACTGGCAGAACTTTCGAAGTTAATCAACAAGCGTAAGACAGCTGACATAAGGAAGTATAATATGGATAGAATTGAACATGCTCTCAGGAACGGAGGAAGCCTAAAAGCAGTGAAGAAGAAACTAGGAATTGGCAAGAATTAGATGTATGCGTTAAGAGACAAAGCCGGCAATATTATTACTAATATGGAAGAGATAGTTTAAGTGGCTGAGGAGTTCTATAGAGATTTATACAGTACCAGTGGCACCCACGACGATAATGGAAGAGAGAATAGTCTAGAGGAATTCGAAATCCCACAGGTAACACCGGAACAAGTATAGAAAGCCTTGGGAGCTATGCAAAGGGGGAAGGCAGCTGGGGAGGATCAGGTAACAGCAGATTTGTTGAAGGATGGTGGGCAGATTGTTCTAGAGAAACTGGCCACCCTGTTTACGCAATGCCTAGGACCTCGAGCGTACTGGAATCTTGGAAAAGCGCTAGCATAATCCTAATCCATAAGAAAGGTGCCGCCAAAGACTTGAAAAATTATAGACCGATCAGTTTACTGTCCGTTGCCTACAAAGTATTAACTAAGGTAATTGCAAATAGAATCAGGAACACCTTAGACTTCCGTCAACCAAAGAACCAGGCAGGATTCCGTAAAGGCTACTCAACAATAGACCATATTCACACTATCAATCAGGTGATTATATATATATAGCTTTCATTGATTACGAGAAAGCGTTTGATTCAGTCGAAACCTCAGCAGTCATGGAGGCATTGCGGAATCAGGGTGTAGATGAGCCGTATGTAAAAGTACTGAAAGATATCTATAGCGGCTCCACAGCCACCGTAGTCCTCCATAAAGAAAGCAACAAAATCCCAATAAAGAAAGGCGTCAGGCAGGGGGATACGATCTCTCCAATGCCATTCACAGCGTGTTTACAGGAGGTATTCAGAGACTTGGATTGGGAAGAATTGGGGATAAGAGTTAATGGAGAATACCTTTATAACTTGCGATTCGCTGATGATATTGCCTTGCTTAGTAACTCGGGGGACCAACTGCAATGCATGCTCACTGACCTGGAGAGGCAAAGCCGAAGGGTGGGTCCAAAAATTATTCTGCAGAAAACTAAAGTAATGTTTAACAGTCTCGGAAGGGAACAGCAGTTTACAATAGGTAGTGAGGCACTGGAAGTGGTAAGGGAATATATCTACTTAGGTCAGGTAGTGACTGCAGATCCGGATCATGAGACTGAAATAATCAGAAGAATAAGAATGGGCTGGGGTGCGTGTGTGGCAGGCATTCTCAGATCATGAACAGCAGGTTGCCATTATCCCTCAAGAGAAAAGTTTAAACAGCTGTGTCTTACCAGTACTCACGTACGGGACAGAAACCTCGAGGCTTACGAAAAGGGTTCTACTTAAATTGAGGACGACGCAACGAGCTATAGAAAGAAGAATGATAGGTGTAACGTTAAGGGATAAGAAAAGAGCAGATTGGGTGAGGGAACAAACGCGAGTTTATGATATCTTAGTTGAAATCAAGAAAAAGAAATGGGCATGGGCAGGACACGTAATGAGGAGGGAAGATAACCGATGGTCATAAAGAGTTACGGAATGGATTCCAAGGGAAGGAAAGCGAAGCAGACGGCGGCAGAAAGTTAGGTGGGCGGATGAGATTAGGAAGTTTGCAGGGACAACATGGCCACAATTAGTACGTATCCGGGGTAGTTGGAGAAGTATGGTAGACGCCTTTGCCCTGCAGTGGGCATAACCAGGCTGATGATGATGATGATGATGATGACAACGTTGAGAACGAAGGCCTTTTCTTGATCAGCTGGTTCTTGTGTTCACAAGACGCATCAAGTGGCCGCACGCATACAGAAACAGCGAAGCCAAGAAACACCTGCACTAAGTAGAGAAGTGTTCCGTTTAGCAACATCTCGGTTTTAGTTCCGCTGTGCCCACAGAAGAAGAAGAAATCATGCCGTTCTTCTTTTATGGCGACGCGAAACGATGACGATAAATTGAGATACTTGAAACGATAGGCCAGTAGAATTGCGTCGGTCTATGACGACAACGTTGAGAACGAAGGACTTTTCTTGATTAGCTGGTTCTTGTTGTCACAAGACGCATCAAGTGACCGACTGAAAACAGAAACAGTGAAGCCAAGAAAATCCTGCATTAAGCAGACAAGCGTTCTGTTTAGCGACAAGGCGCCTTTGGATCCGCCATGCCCACAGTAGTAGAAATCATACCGGTGTTATTTGATAGCGGCACCACGTGATGACACCAAACTGAGATACTTGAAAGGAAGGGCAGTAAAAATGCGTCGCCGGATGACGACAGCGTTGGGAACGAGGGGCCTTGGTTGAGCAGGTGGTTCTTTTTGTCACAAAATGCATCAAGTGGCGTTACGCGTACCGAAACAGCGAAGACAAGAAACACCTGCACTAAGTATAAAAGCGTTCCGTTTAGCAACATGGCGGCTTTTGTTCCGCCGTGCCCACGAAAGACGAAATCATGCCGTTCTTCATTTATTCCAGCGCCAAACGATGGCGCTAAACTGAAATACTTTAAAGGATAGGCCAGTAGAATTGCGTCGCCGGATGACGACAGCGCTGCGAAGGAGCATACTCAGTTGATTAGGTGATTCTTGTTGTCGCAAGATGCATCAAGTGGCGGCACGCATACAGAAGCAGCGAAGCCAAGAAACAACTGCGCTACGCAGAGAAACGTTCCGTTTAGCAACATGGCGTCTTTGGTTCCGCCGTGCCCACAGAAGACGAAGTCATGAAGTTCCTCTTTTATAACGGCGCCACGCGATGACGGTAACGTGAGCCTTCAACGGATAGGTCAGTAGAATATCGTCGCTGTATGACGACAGAGTTGAGAACGAAGACTTTTTCTTGATCAGCTCGTTTTTGTTGTAACACGACGGATCAAGTGGCTGCACGCCTACACAAGCAGCGAAGCCAAGAAACACCCGAACTAAGCAGAGAAGTTTTCCGTTTCGCGACATGGCGGCTTTGGCACCACCATGCCCACGGAAGACGAAATCGTGCCTTTCTTTTTTTAAAGCGGCGCCAAGCGATGCAGTTAAAATGAGACACTTGAACGGATAAGCCAGTAGAATTTCGTCGCTGGATGACGACAGCGTTGAGAACGAAGGCCATCTTTTTAGAAAGGGAAACTGCGCTAAAAAAGACACGGACGAGTAAGGACATGGACGGGCGCAAAGAAGACTCGTCCGTGTGTTTTTTAGCGCAATTCCCTTCCTTAAGTATGTACGACCGACTCGCCCAACAACGTGCTGGCCTTTTCTTTATCAGCACTTTCTTGTTGTCGCAAGACGCATCAAGTGGCTGCATGCATACACAAGCAGTGAAGCCAAGAAACACCCGCACTAAACAGAGAAATGTTCCGTTTCCCGACATGGCGGCCTTGGAGCCGCCGTGCCCGCAGAAGATGAAATCATGCCGGTCTTATTTGATAGCGGCACCAAGCGATGACACCAAACTGAGATACTTGAAAGGACCGGCCAGTAAAATTGCGCCGCCGCATGACGAGAGCGTTGGGAACGTGGGGCCTTCGTTGATTAGGTGGATCTTGATGTCACGAGACGCATCAAGTGGCGGCACGCATACAGAAGCAGCGAAGCCAAGTAACACCTGTACTAATTAGGGAAGTGTTCCGTTTAGCAACATTGAGGCTTTGCTTCCGCCGTTCCCACAGAAGACTAAATCGTGAAGTGCTTCTTTTATAGTGGCGCCTAGCTGTGACGTTAACTTGAGATACTTGAAAAGGTAGGCCTGTAGAATTGCGTTGCTGGATGACGACAGCGTTGAGAACGAAGGCCTTTTCGTGATCGGCTAGTTCTTGTTGTCACAAGACGCATCAAGTGGCCGCGCGCATAAGAAGCAGCGAAGCCAAGAAACACCTACACTAAGCAGAGAAGTGTTTTGCTTGGCGACATGGAGGATTACGTCCACCGTGCCCACAGAAGACTGAATCATGCCGTTCTTCTCTTGTAGCGGCACCAAGCGATGCTGGTAAAGTGAGATACCTGAAAGGATAGGCCAGTAGAACTGCATCGCTGGATGACGACAGCGTTGAGAACGAAGGCCTTTTCTTGATCAGCTGGTTCTTCGAGTGGCCGCACGAATAAGAAGTAGCGAAGCCAAGAAACACGTTCACTAAGCAGATGAGTGTTCCGTCCGCAACACAACGGATTACGTCCGCCGTGCCCACAGAAGGCAGAATCATGCCGACCTTCTTTTATAGCGGCGCCAAGCGGCGACGCCAAACTGAGATACGTGAAAAGATTGGCCAGTAGAATTGCGTCGCCGGATGACGATAGCGTTGGGAATGAGTGGCCTTGGTTGATTAGGTGATTCTACTTGTCGCAAGATCCATCAAGTGGCAGCACGCATAGAGAAGCAGCGAAGCCAAGAAACACCTGCACTAAGCAGAGAAACGTTCCGTTTAGCAACATGGCGGCTTTGGTTCCGACGTACCCACAGAAAACGAAATCATGAAGTTCTTCTTTTATAGCGGCGCCAAGCGACGACGTTAAAGTGAGATACTTGAAAGGATAGGCCAGTGGAATTCCGTCGCTGCATGACGACAGCGTTCAGATCGAAGGCCTTTTCTTGATCAGCTGGTTCTTGTTGTCACAACACGCATCAAGTGGCCGCAGGCATACAAAAACAGCGAAGCCAAGAAACACCTGCACTAAGCAGAGAAGCATTCCGTTTGGTGACATGGCGGCTTTGGAACCGCCGAGCCCACGGAAGATGAAACCATGCCGGTCTTATTTCATAGCGGCACCAAGCGATGACACCAAACTGAGATACATGAAAGGATTGGCCAGTATAATTGCGTCGCCAGATGACGAGAACGTTGGGAACGAGGGGCCTTCATTGATTAGGTGGTTCTTGTTGTCACAAGACACATCAAGTGGCGGCACGCATACAGAAGCAGCGAAGCCAAGAAACACCTGCACTATGTAGATAAGTTTTCCGTTTAGCAACATGACGGATTTGGCTCCGCCGTGCCCACTGAATACGAAATTATGCCGTTCTTCTTTTAACGCGACTCGAAGCGATGGCGTTAATGTGAGATACTTGAAAGGATAAGCCAGGAGAATTGCGTCGCTGCATACGACAGCGTTTAGATCGAAGGCCTTTTCTTGATCAGGTGGTTCTTGCTGTCCCAAGCCGCATTAAATGGCCGCACGCATTAGAAGCAGCGAAGCCAAGAAACACCTATACTAAGCAGAAAAGCATTCCGTTTGGCCACATGGCGGCTTTGGAACCGCCGTGCCCGCAGAAGATGAAATAATGCCGGTCTTATTTGATAGCGGCGCCAAGCGATGACACCAAACTGAGATACTTGAAAGGATTGGCCAGTATAATTGCGTCGCCGGATGACGAGAGCGTTGGGAACGAGGGGCCTTCGTTGATTCGGTAGTTGTTCATGTCACAAAAGGCATCAAGTGGCGGCACGCATACAGAAGCAGCGAAGCCAACAAACACCTGCATTAATCTGAGAAGTGCTGCGTTCAGCAACATGGCGGCCTTAATTCCGCCGTGCCCACAGTAGACGAAATCATGAAGTTCTTCTTTCATAGGTGATCGCCAGGGGGCGCCGAGAAGTGCGGACGCGCAAACATCGGCTCCCGTTTCCTCAAATGTTTTCGGTGGTACAGTCCGCGAAAACGCTTGAACATTGTGCATCATTCGACGCAGTTTGTTGCGGGTATCAAGCCGATACCGGATTTATATCGGTAGGTGCTTTTCTCGAACATTTAAACGACCTTGAACATTTCGCGACGCCGGGCGGTTGTAACCCTAACGGGTTAACGCTGGTGAGGAGTACGGGCTAGGCCTTGGCCTAACTGCGGCTGGTGGGGCATCATGCCCGAAGTCGAGATGGCGGAGGGGGTAGAAATCACCCCCGAAGAAGCAAGGTGCCCCGGCTGGACCACGGCAACGGGCAAGACTAAGAAGTCTAGGCAAGAAACTTCCAAGTCGACGCCGAGCCCGGTAAAGCAGGGAGGAGGCAGGGGCGGTCGCCGCACGGCAGCCCCACGGAACGCGCTGAAGAAGCTGGCCGCAGCCTCAAGGCTCCCGAGACTGCCACGGGACCATATTCGAGTCATCGTTAGGCCAAGGGGTGGCCTCGACGTGAAGAAGATCAGCACATTAGGGGGCACAAGCGCTGGCTATGGTGGCGGCGCTTTCACCCGACGAGGTTGGCGAAGACATCGTCTGCCCAAATAATGTGCGAAACATCTACGTCGTCTCAACACCAGAAGAAAGGAACGCGCGTGCTTACGCGATGGTTCGACAGATCCACCTGCGCGAAGGGGTCTTTGAAGTGGCCGCGTACATGGCCGCCTCGGACAATACATGCAAGGGTGTTGTGAGGGGAGTCGACATCGAGTTCAACGACGCTCAGCTCCGCGCAATGATCGTACTCCAGCGGAACCCCACCGCGTTGGAGGTGCGTCGCATCAAGACCAACACCACGGTTATCGTCCTATTCGACGGACTGAGGGTGCCGAACTTTGTCATGTGTTAAGCGGGCATGCTGCCCTGCTCTCTATACAGAAGGCAAGTTGATGTGTGCTACGGTTGTGGGGAACTGGGCCACAGGGCCGATGTATGTCCGACCCCGAGTGTGAAGAAGTGCAGTGGATGCGGAGCCGCGTCCCCCACTGAAGGCCACCAGTGTGAGGCGAAATGCGGCATATGCGGAGGCCCTCATCCAACGGCTGATCGTAAGTGCGAGCAACGCTTCCTAACGCCGTATGTCGTCAGGCAGAGACGCCGAAGGCGCCGGCGTAAGAAAACTGGCGACGCCAAGAAGGGCGCCAACGCGGCACGTGAGGTGCACCAGGCACTGACGTCAGCGCTATGGAAGAGGAGTTCTTCGAGGGGGCGTTCCCACTCGCGCAGTCTTTCCCGCTCTAGAACGCGCTCCCGCTCACGTGGGCGCTCCGTGCAACGAGGGCGCTCTCAATCTAGGGGCCGCTCCAAGTCCAAGGTGCGCATCGCAGGAGGTCCCACCTGGGCCGACAAAGTGAAACAGACGAAGCAGACGGGCCGGACGCAACACGCCGCCGCAGAGGAGAGCAAGCGGGCGCACGATCCCAGGATCGCGCAGTTGATGAGCGAAAACGCCAGTCTCAAGGAGGAAATTCAGAGAATGAAGGCCGACTTTGAGGCCTTCCGAAACGCCAGCGCCGTCCAAGCGGCCGCGGCAAGACAAACGTCTACGGAAGAAGGGGCCACAGCAAGGGCGGTCAAGCGCAGAGCCACCTCCTCCCAGGGTATGGTTGAGGATGTGAGCACGGCGGAGGCTGCCATGCAGAGGTCCTTGGACCGCATGCAAAAATCCTTTGCCGAGCTGGTACAGAGTAACCAGACTCTTCTACTCAGAGTGCAACTGCTTGAGAACGAGCTTGCCAAGCGATGTGACATACACTACGGCGAAGCCACCAGGCCGGAGGCGGTGTCCAGTGAAATGCTACAGGAGAGTCAGCAGTCGTGGGCTGACGAGCAAGATGGCACCGCAGCCCACCTCCGGTCCAACAAGCCCAACCATGGCCAGACCGGATAGTAAGCTAATCGTGTGGCAGTGGAACTGCGCCAGCTTCCGGAGGCGCAGGCCTCAACTGGTGCAGTTCATCAAGGCCCGGGAGCCGCAAGAGAGGCCCCACGTCATTTTGCTACAGGAAACAGGAATAGAAACTATTTCCCTCCAGGGATACCGAGCTGTCTCCTCGTTAGCGGAGAACGGGCTCGGCATCGCTATTCTTATTGCAAAGAAGTGCGCCTTCCAGGAGCACGATCTCCGTCTTGGCAACACCAAACTGGAAGCGTTGCTTGTCGAGATCATACCCAACAGTTGGCTGAAGAAAAGCGTCTACGTTACCAATGTGTACTGCTCTCCTAGGGACAACCGGCAGACCTTCTGCAGCCTAACAACCAAGGCATCGTCCATGGCGAGGGAGACGCCGCTTGTTATGGCTGGAGATTTCAACGCGCCGCACGAAGCCTGGGGCTATGTTAGAAGCATTCCCAAAGGCTGCAGACTCCTGCAGGCGGCGACTGACAGCTCCCTGGAACTTATAACCGACCCCCATTACCCCACGCGCATGGGAAACTCGGTCTCGAGAGACACCACCCCAGACCTGGCCTTCGTCAAGAACGCGCCGGGAGCGGAGTGGCACAACTTACAAGAGAACCTGGGCAGTGACCACTACATCGTGGAAATCTCCCTACCGGTCAGCGCGGCCCCGCAGAGGGCTTTCGAAATAGTCGACTGGGACGCCTTCCGAAAGAGAAGGAAGGACGACCACGAGAAATACGAGTCGTTTGCGGACCTCGTAGCGCAGCTCAAGAAGGACGTAGCTGCGGTCACCAGGACCGTTGAAACGGACCTCAAGGTCGACCGCATGGACGCTCGATTGGCGCACGTGCTCGAAGCCAAGAATTCCGTCACGGCTAGATGGAAGACGCAGAAGCTGAATCGCAACCTTCGGAGGAGGATCGCGGCCCTCAACCGCGATATCGAATCGCACTGCAAAGAGCTCGGCCAGCAGCAATGGAACGAAGTTTCCGCGTCGGTCGACGGCCAGATGCGTGCGGGAGGCAAGTGGAACCTCCTCAAGCAGTTATTGGACGACACGCAGTCCAAGAGAGACCACACTCTCGCCATCGATAGGCTGGTCCACAAGCTGAATATAGAAGGCGCATCTAAGAACGAAGTGATGGACGAAGTCGCACGTCGCTACCTCCCCATCGGGCAGTCCGGACCAGAAGATTACCCGGCCTATTTCGGCAAGGTGGACGAGGAGCTCGACTCCCCCTTCTCCGTCTCGGAGGTCAGAGCGGCCCTTCAAGGCCTCAACGGAAGATCGGCGCCCGGGCCGGATGGAAATTCGAACAGACTCCTTCGAAATCTGGACGACGGCTCGATCGAACTGCTCACTAAAGAAATCAACGATGTCTGGGAGGCCGGCATCGTACCGGATGCCTGGAAGGAAGCCACGGTGATCCTAATTCCGAAGCCGGGCAAGACACCAGCCACAGACAGTCTGCGACCCATTTCGCTCACGTCTTGCGTGGGCAAGGTGGCGGAGCATGTCATCCACAACAGAATATCGAGACATGTCGAGTAACGACACCTCCTCCCGCCGAATATGGTCGGCTTCAGACCCTCGCTGTCCACTCAAGAGGTCATGCTGCTGATCAAGAGGCAGATAGTCGACGTGGTCACGAGAGACATCCGAGGCATCTTGGCGCTGGACATCGCCAAGGCCTTCGACACGGTCAAACACAAGCACCTCCTCGACTCTGTGACGAGACTGAACCTCGGCGAACGCTTTCACGCGTACGTGAGCTCTTTCCTAAGAGACCGCAAGGCCACGATCATGCTGGGCCAGATCAAGTCGGACGGATACGCGCTGGGAGCCTGCGGCACGCCGCAGGGTGCGGTGTTATCTCCACTGCTCTTCAACATCGCCATGAGAGACCTATCAGTCCGACTCGACCGAATCGGGGCCGCCAATCTCAATCACGCTCTCTACGCGGACGACATCACCGTCTGGTGCGGCGGTGGGTCGGACGCAGCGGTGGAGCGGGCCCTGCAAGAGGCCTTGCACGTCACGGAAGAATTCCTCGAGGGCACGGGACTGGTCTTCTCGCCGACCAAGTCGGAACTCTTGCTGTATCGGCCCGACAGAAAAGGCCGTAAGTTCGGCACGACGCTGGACCAAGTACCGATCGAACTCAGAACGAAGACGGGTCAGCGCATCCAGAGGGTAGATTCTCTCAGGGTGCTGGGACTGGTCCTCAATGCAAAGAGCAGCAACGCTCAAACGATCGCGCGCCTGAGCGCGAAGACGGAGAAGATGCTCAGACTCGTTTCGCGAGTGACGAGCAGGAAGGGGGGCATCAGCGAAGCCAACCTCCTAAGGATCTACCACGCCTTCCTCATGAGCCATATCAACTACGTGGCTTCTGCGCTAAGCTGGTCGCGGTCGGAGGAGAACAAGATCGACGCACTCATGAGGAAGAGCATTAAACGAGTCCTCGGCATCCCCGTGACGACCAGCACGGAGAAATTGATGCAACTCGGGTTCCACAACACCCTGAGCGAAGTGGTGGAAGCAAAGAAAACGGCACAGATCGTTCGCCTCTCTACCACCAAGGCCAGCCGTCGAATACTCGAGATGGCGGGTGTGGCAGCTATGGCCGAGGAGTCGTGCGCAGTCCCGATCTGCGAGGGTGAAAGGGACGCCTTCCGAGTCTCCCCCTTCCCGAGGAACGTTCATCCACAACACAACGAGGCCCGGCGCGCAGCCAGAGCGTGAGCACTCATGAAGACTGCCCTGCAAAACCCAGAGCTCACGTCCTTTGTCGACGCGGCGCGGTATCCCGGATCAAACTCCTACGTGGCCACGGTGGTTGACCCCCAGGGCAAGATCCTGAATGCGGCGTCTATCCAACGCTCGACGGCGTCCGTCGCAGAGCAAGTCGCAGTGGCGCTGGCTCTGTGCGAACCCGGGCGCACGCATATCTTCACGGACTCCAGGTCGGCGGCGATGGCCTTTCTCGCCGGCTCTGTCTCGGGCGAGGCTGCGGCAGTGCTGAGGACCCGCAAGACAGGCACGGCCCGTCACGTCATCACTTGGTTCCCGGCTCACATGGGCCGGAACGTCTCCCCCGGCTCCATCAACCCGAATGAGCTGGCCCACGACCAGGCGCGAGGTCTCATCAACCGCGCCGGTCCGAGGGGCCCGGCTTCGCAGGGGATCGACCGAACCACGGACCCGCTGTTAACTTTCAACGAGATAACTGCTCACTACCAGCTGGGACGCAGGCAGTTTCCGGCTCCTCACCCGAAGCTAGGCAGACCCCAGGCCTCGGTGCTGGAATTCTGCAGACGGGCTCCTTTCCGTCTCGCTCAAGGCTGAGCCACTACACTCCGGGTGTGGATCCCCGCTGCCCAGACTGCGGCGAGGAACGATCCACTTTGAACCACATGCTGTGGGAATGTTCTGCGTTGTGCCACTCGCCTTTCTACAGGCAAGAAGATTGGGATGAAGCCGTCAAGAGCGACAACCTTCAAGTCCAACTTCGGGCTGTCCAAAGGGCCTGCGCCAGGGCTGAAGATCACGGTCTTCCGCCCCCGGCGCGGGTGCGGCCCGCGACTACGACAACGTAGTCCCTTAGGACCAATTCAAGTTTCTTGTCTGTCTGTCTGTCTGTCTGTCTGTCTGTCTTCTTTCATAGCGGTGCCAAGCGATGACGTTAAATTGAGATACTTGAAAAGGTAGGCCAGTAGAATTGCATCGGTGGATGACGTCTGCGTTGAGAAAGAAGGCGTTTTCTTGATCAGCTGGTTCTCGTTGTTACAAGGCGCAGCAAGTGGCCACACGCATACAGAATCAGCGAAGCCAAGAAACACCTGCACTCAGCAGAGAAGCGTTCCATTTAGCGGTAGGGCGGCTTTGGATCCGCCGTGCCCACAGAAGTGGAAATCCTGCCGGTCTTTTCTAACAGCGGCACCAAGCGAAGACACTAAACTGATATACTTGAAAGGATTGGCCAGTATAATTGCGTCGCCGGATGACGAGAGCGTTGGGAACGAGGGGCCTTCGTTGATTAGGTGGTGGTTCTTGTCACAAAACGCATCAAGTGGCGGCACGCATACAGAAGCAGCGATGCCAAGTAACACGGCACTAAGTAGAGAAGTGTTCCGTTTAACAACACGGCGGATTTGGTTCCGCCGTGCCCACAGAAGACGAAATCATGAAGTTCCTCTGTGACAGCGTCGCCAAGCGATGAAGTTAAAGTGAGATACTTGAAAGTATAGGCCAGTAGAATTGCGTCGATGGATGACGAGAGCGTGGGAAACGAGGGGCCTTGGATGATAGGGTGGTTCTTGTCACAAGATTCATCAAGTGGCGGCACGCATACAGAAGCTACAGAAGCAGCCAAGACAATAAACACCTCCACTAAGTAGAGAAGCGTTCCGTTTAGCAACATGGCGGCTTTCGTACCGCCGTGCCTGCAGAAGACGAAATCATGCCGTTCTTCTTTTACAGCGGTGACAGGCGATGATGTTAAACTGAGTGTGGTGATTAGGACTGTTCGGCACTTTCGCTAGTGCGCAGTGATGCGGAAGAAAGACAGAGAGTCATTTATGTGCGTTTATAAAACTCAAGGCAACCTATAAAATATGAATATATACAGAGAGTTGCAGTCAGAATATATACAGAAACTGCAGTCAGTGTGTCCACGGGCTGAAACAGTCCCGGGTTGCGTGGCTCACAGTTCGGTCGTCAGCGCACCGTGCGGTCTCCCGTGCTGGAGCTGGCCGCGACGACCAGACGCTCGGGCCCCGTTCAGCACGGTTCTCGGACTCGGCACGCTCCGGAGCCGCAGCGGCAGCAGCCAGGGGACGCCTTGTTCCACACGTCCTCGATGTCCGGCTCGGACGCCGCTCGCGACCGATGTGCTACAGTCGCACTTCCAGCACGACCTCGGTGCCCAGCTCGTGCGCCGCTCGCAATCCACGTGCGACGGTCGCACGTGAGGACCTCGTCTAGCACAGCAACATCTGTGCCAGACTGAAACGCTGCTCGGCACAGCTCAGGTGCGGCAGCTCAGGGACCGGCGGCCCTCGGGTCAGCCAGCGTCTCGAGTACTGGCAGCAGCGGCCCTGGGACGTCCACGCTCGGCTCCGCGGTCCTCCGCACCTTGCCACGGACTTCTCGCCTGGCAGGAGCCCTCGCCTCGTTCCGCCCAGGAGCTCGGAGCTGCTGCCCGCCTGGATCGAACACTGCGAGCGCGCCCTCGTGCTGCCGTGCTCGTGCACCCGTTGTCATCCTCGTCGTTCACGGCGCTTGGTGGCCGCTTCGATCTTCTAGGGGCGACGCGCGGCACTTACGTATGACACTGAGATATTTGAAAGGAACGGCCAGTAGAATTGCGTCGCAGGATGACGACAGCGTCGAGAACGAAATCCTTTTCTTGATCAGCTGGTTCTTGTTGTCACAAGACGCATCAAGTGGCCGCACGTATACAGAAACAGCGAAGCCAAGAAATACCTGCACAAAGCAGAGAAGCGTTCCGTTTAGCGACATGGCGGCTTTGGAACCACCGCGCCCACAGAAGAGGAAATCATGGCGGTCCTATTGATAGCGGCACCAAACGATGACACAAAACTTAGATACTTGAAAGGATTGGCCAGTATACTTGCGTAGCCGGATCACGAGAGCGTTGGAAACGACGGGCCTTCATTAATTAGTTGGTTCTTGATGTCACAAGACGCATCAAGTGGCGGCAGGCATACAGAAGCAGGGAAGCCAAGAAACAGCTGCACTACGTAGAGAATTGCTGCGTTTAGCAACATGGCGGCTTTTGTTCCGCCGTGCCGACAGAAGACGGAATCATGCCGGTCATCTTTTATAGCGGCGCCAAGCAGTGACGTCAAACTGCGATACTTGAAAGAATTGGCCAGTAGAATTGCGTCGCTGGATGATGACAGCGTTGAGAAAGGAGGCCTCTTCTTGATCAGCTGGTTCTTGTTGTCCCAAGACACATCAAGTGGCCGCACGCATAAGAAGCAGTGAAGCCAAGAAACACCTGCACAATGCAGAGAAGTGTTCCGTTCAGCGACATGGAGGATTACGTCCGCCATGCCCACAGAAGACGGAATCATGCCGTTCTTCTTTTATAGCGGCGCCAAGCAGTGACGTCAAACTGAGATACTTGAAAGAATTGGCCAGTAGAATTGCGTCGCTGGATGAAGACAGCGTTGAGAAAGGAGGCCTCTTCTTGATCAGCTGGTTCTTGTTGTCCCAAGACACATCAAGTGGCCGCACGCATAAGAAGCAGTGAAGCCAAGAAACACCTGCACAATGCGGAGAAGTGTTCCGTTCAGCGACATGGAGGATTACGTCCGCCATGCCCACAGAAGACGGAATCATGCCGTTCTTCGTTTATAGCGGCGCCAAGCGATGAAACCAAACTGAGATACCTGAAAGGAAGGACAATAGAATTGCGTCGCCAGATAACGACAGCGTTGGAAACGAGGGGCCTTCATTGATTAGGTGGTTCTTATTGTCACAAGACGCATCAAGTGGCGGCACGCATGCACAAGCAGCGAAGTCAAGAAACACCTGCACTAAGTAGAGAAGTGTTTCGTTTAACAACATCGCGGATTTCGTTCCGCCGTGCCCACAGAAGACGAAATTATGTCGTTCTTCTTTTATAGCGATACGAAGTGATGGCGTTAAAGTGAGATATTTGAGAAGATGGGCCAGTATAATTGCGTAGCCCAATGATGACAGCGTTGGGAAAGAGTGGCCTGGTTCATTAGGTGATTCTTACAGTCGCAAGATGCATCAAGTGGCCGCATGCACCCTACCCACAGAAGAGGGAATCATGCCGGTCTTCTTTTACAGCGGCACCAAGCGAAGACAGAAAACTGATATACTTAAAAGGAAGGCCAGTAGAATGGCGTCTCCGGATGATGAGAGCGTTGAGAACGATGGCCCTTGGTTGATTAGGTGGCTCTTGATGTCGCAAGACGCATCAAGTGGCGGCACGCAACAGAAGCAGCGAAGCGAAGAAACACTTGCACTAAGTAGAGAAGTGCTGCGCTTAGAAACGTGGTGGCTTCATTCCGCCGTGCCAACAGAAGATGAAATCATGAAGTTCTCCTTTTATAGCGGCGTCCAGCGATGACGTTAATGTGAGATACTTCAAAAGATAGGCCAGAAGAATTGCGTCGCTGGATAACGACAGCGTTGAGAAAGAAGGTCTTTTCTTGATCGGCTGGTTCTTGTTGTGACAAGACGCGTCAAGTGGCGGCACGCATACAGAAGCAGCGAAGCCAAGAAACACCTGCATTAAGTAGAGAAGCGTTCCGTTTAGCGATATGACGCCGTTGGATCCACTGTGCCCACAGAAGAGGAAATCATGCTGTTCCTCATTTCTAGCGACGCGAAGCGATGAAGTTAAAGTGAGATACTTGAAAAGATTGGCCAGTAGAATTGCGTCGCCGGACGACGAGAGATTTAGGAACGAGGGGCCTTCGTTGATTAGGTGGTTCTTGATGTCACAAGACGCATAAAGTGCCGGCACGCATACAGAAGCAGCGAAGCCAAGAAACACCAGCACTAAGGAGAGAAAGGTTCCCTTTAGCGACATGGCGGCATTGGATCCGCTTTGCCCAGAGAAGAGGAAATCATGCTGGTCTTCTTTTACAGCAGCCCCAAGCGATGACGTTAAAGTGATGTAGTTGAAAGGGCAGGCCTGAGGAATCGCGTCGCTGGATAACGACAGCGTTGAGAAAGAAGGCCTTTTCTTGATCGGCTGGTTCTTGTTGTGACAAGACGCATCAAGTGGCAGCACGCATACAAAGGCAGCGAAACCAAGAAACACCTGAACTAAGTAGAGAAGTGTTCCGTTTAGCAACATGGCGGTTTTAGTTCCGCCGTGCCCACAGAAGAAGAAATCACGCCGTTCTTCTTCTATAGCGACGCGAAACGATGACGTTAAAGTGAGATATTTGAAAAGAGAGGCCAGTAGAATTGCGTCGCTCGATGACAACAGCATTGAGAACGAAGGCCTTTTTTTTCATCAGCTGTTTCTTGTTGTCACAGTACGCATCAAATGGCCGCACGCATAGAGAAACAGCGAAGCCAAGAAACACCAACGCTAAGCAGAGAAGCGTTCCGTTTAGCGATATGACGGCTCTTGAACCGCCGTGCACACAGGAGAGGAAATCATGCTGATCTTATTTCATAACGGCAACAAGCGGTGACACCAAACTGATATACTCAAAGGATTAGCCAGTATAATTGCGTCGCCTGATGACGGGAGCGTTGGGTACGAGGTGCCTTCGTTGACTAGGTGGTTCTTGATTTCACAAGACGCATCAAGTGCCAGCACGCATACAGAAGCAGCGAAGCCAAGAAACACCAGCACTAAATGGAGAAGTCCTGCGTTTGGCGAATGGAGTATTACGTCCGCCGTGCCCACAGAACAATGAATCATGCCGGTCATCTCTTATGGCGGCGCCAACCAATGACGTTAAAGTGAGATACTTGAAAGGACAGGCCAGTAGAATTGCGTCGCTGGACAACAACAGCGTTAAGAAAGAAGGCCTTTTCTTGATCGGCTGGTTCTTGTTGTCACAAGGCGCATCAAGTGGCCGCGCGCATACAGAAGCAGCGAACCAAGATACACCTGCACTAAGTAGAGAAGTCTTCCGTTAAGCAACATGGCGGTTTTGGTTCCGTCGTGCCCACAGAAGAAGAAGTCATGCCGTTCTTATTTTATAGCGACGCGAAAAGATGACGTTAAAGTGAGATAGTTGAAAAGATAGGCGAGTAAAATGCGTCGCTGGATGACGACAGCGTTGAGAACGAAGGCCTTTTCTTGATCAGCTGGTCGTTGTTGTCACAAGACGCATCAAGTGGCCGCACGCATACAGAAACTGCGACGCCAAGAAACACCTGCACTAAGTAGAGAAGTGTTCCGTTTAGCAAAATAGCGGCTTCGGTTCCACCGTGCCCACAGAAGACGAAAGCATGAAGTTCTCCTTTAAAGGGGCGCCAAGCGAAGGCGTTAAAGTGAGATACCTGAAATGATAGGCCAGTAGAATCGCGTCGCTGCATGACGACAGTGTTCAGATCGTAGGCCTTTTCTTAATCAGCTGGTTCTTGTAGTCACAATCCGCATCAAATGGCCGCACGCATAAGAAGCAGCGAAGCCAAGAAACACCTACACTAAGCAGAAAAGCATTCCGTTTGGCGACATGGCGGCTTTGGAACCGCTGTGCCTACAGAAGATAAAATAATGCCGGTCTTATTTGATAGCGGCACCAAGCGATGACACCAAACTGAGGTAGGTGAAAGGATTGGCCAGTATAATTGCGTCGCCGGATGACGAGAGCGTTGGGAACGAGGGGCCTTCGTTGATGCGGTAGTTGTTGATGTCACAAAAGGCATCAAGTGGCGGCACGCATACAGAAGCAGCGAAGCCAAGAAACACCTGCATTAAGTAGAGAAGTGCTGCGTACAGCAACATGGCGGCTTTCGTTCCGCCGTGCTCACAGTAGACGAAATCATGAAGTTCTTCTTTCATAGCGGTGCCAAGCGATGACGTTATATTGAGATACTTGAAAAGTTAGGCCAGTAGAATTGCGTCGCTGGATGACGGCTGCGTTGAGAAAGAAGGCCTTTTCTTGATCAGCTGGTTCTCGTTACAAGGCGCATCAAGTGGCCGCACGCATACAGAAACAGCGAAGCCAAGAAACACCTACACTAAGCAGAGAACTGTTTTGTTTGGCGACATGGAGGAATACGTCCACCGCGCCCACAGAAGACTGAATCATGCCGATCTTCTTTGATAGCGGCGCCAAGCGGTGACGTCAAACTGAGATACTTGAAAGAATTGGCCACTAGAATTGCGTCACCGAATGACGACAGCGTTGGGAACGATTGGCCTTGGTTGATTAGGTGATTCTTGTTGTCGCAAGATGCATCAAATGGCGGCACGCATACAGAAGCAGCGAAACCAAGAAACACCTGCACTAAGCAGAGAAGCATTCCGTTTGGCGACATCGCGGCATTAGAACCGCCGTGCCCACAGAAAATGAAATCATGCCGGTCTTAATTGATAGCGGCACCAAGCGATGACACCAAACTGAGATACTTGAAAGGATTGGCCAGTATAATTGCGTCGCCAGATGACGAGAGCATTGGGAACGAGGGGCCTTCATTTATTATGTGGTTCTTGTGGTCACAAGAAGCCTCAAGTGGCGGCACGCATACAGAAGCAGCGAAGCCAAGAAACACCTGCACTAAGTAGAGAATTGTTCCGTTTAGCAACATGGCGGTTTCGGTTCCGCCGTGCCCACAGAAGACGAAATTATGCCGTTCTCCTTTTATAGCGACGCGAAGCGATAGGGTTAAAGTGAGATACTTGAAAGGATATGCCAGCAGAATTGCGTCGCTGGATGACGACGGCGTTCAGATCGAAGGCTTTTTCATGATCAGCTGGTTCTTGTTGTCACAAGCCACATCAACTGGCCGCACGCATAAAAAGCAGCGAAGCCAAGGAACACCTACACTAAGCAGAGAATTGTTTCCTTTGGCGACATGGAGGATTACGTCCGCCATGTGCACAGAAGACAGAATCATGCCAATCTTTTATAACGGCGCCAAGCGGTGACGTCAAACTGAGATACTCGAAAGGATAAGCCAGTAGAATTGTGTCGCTGGATGACTACGGCGTTGAGAACGAAGGCCTGTCCTTGATCAGCTGGTTCTTGTCCCAAGACGCATCAAGTGGCCGCACGCATAAGAAGCAGCGAAGCCAAGAAGCACCTGCATTAAGCAGAGAAGTGTTCCATTTGGCGACATGGAGGATGACGTCCGCAATGCCCACTGAAGACGAAATCATGCCGTTCTTCTTTTTTAGCGGCGCCAAGCGATGACGTTAAAGTGAGATGCTATAAAGGATAGGCCAGTAGAATTGCGAAGCAGGATGACGATAGCGTTGAGAACGAAGGCCTTTTCTTGATCAGCTGGTCGTTGTTGTCACAAGACGCATTAAGTGGCCGCACGCATGCAGAAACAGCGAAGCCAAGAAACACCTGCACTAAGCAGAGAAGCGTTCGGTTGAGCGACATGGCGGTTTTGGTTCCGCCGTGCCCTGAGAAGATGAAAGCATGAAGTTCTCCTTTAAAGGGGCGCCAAGCGATGGCGTTAAAGTGAGATACCTGAAATGATAGGCCAGTAGAATCGCGTCGCTGCATGACGACAGTGTTCAGATCGTAGGCCTTTTCTTAATCAGCTGGTTCTTGTAGTCACAATCCGCATCAAATGGCCGCACGCATAAGAAGCAGCGAAGCCAAGAAACACCTACACTAAGCAGAAAAGCATTCCGTTTGGCGACATGGCGGCTTTGGAACCGCTGTGCCTACAGAAGATAAAATAATGCCGGTCTTATTTGATAGCGGCACCAAGCGATGACACCAAACTGAGGTAGGTGAAAGGATTGGCCAGTATAATTGCGTCGCCGGATGACGATAGCGTTGGGAACGAGGGGCCTTCGTTGATTCGGTAGTTGTTGATGTCACAAAAGGCATCAAGTGGCGGCACGCATACAGAAGCAGCGAAGCCAAGAAACACCTGCATTAAGTAGAGAAGTGCTGCGTACAGCAACATGGCGGCTTTCGTTCCGCCGTGCTCACAGTAGACGAAATCATGAAGTTCTTCTTTCATAGCGGTGCCAAGCGATGACGTTATATTGAGATACTTGAAAAGTTAGGCCAGTAGAATTGCGTCGCTGGATGACGGCTGCGTTGAGAAAGAAGGCCTTTTCTTGATCAGCTGGTTCTCGTTACAAGGCGCATCAAGTGTCCGCACGCATACAGAAACAGCGAAGCCAAGAAACACCTACACTAAGCAGAGAACTGTTTTGTTTGGCGACATGGAGGAATACGTCCACCGCGCCCACAGAAGACTGAATCATGCCGATCTTCTTTGATAGCGGCGCCAAGCGGTGACGTCAAACTGAGATACTTGAAAGAATTGGCCACTAGAATTGCGTCACCGAATGACGACAGCGTTGGGAACGATTGGCCTTGGTTGATTAGGTGATTCTTGTTGTCGCAAGATGCATCAAATGGCGGCACGCATACAGAAGCAGCGAAACCAAGAAACACCTGCACTAAGCAGAGAAGCATTCCGTTTGGCGACATCGCGGCATTAGAACCGCCGTGCCCACAGAAAATGAAATCATGCCGGTCTTAATTGATAGCGGCACCAAGCGATGACACCAAACTGAGATACTTGAAAGGATTGGCCAGTATAATTGCGTCGCCAGATGACGAGAGCATTGGGAACGAGGGGCCTTCATTTATTATGTGGTTCTTGTGGTCACAAGAAGCCTCAAGTGGCGGCACGCATACAGAAGCAGCGAAGCCAAGAAACACCTGCACTAAGTAGAGAATTGTTCCGTTTAGCAACATGGCGGTTTCGGTTCCGCCGTGCCCACAGAAGACGAAATTATGCCGTTCTCCTTTTATAGCGACGCGAAGCGATAGGGTTAAAGTGAGATACTTGAAAGGATATGCCAGCAGAATTGCGTCGCTGGATGACGACGGCGTTCAGATCGAAGGCTTTTTCATGATCAGCTGGTTCTTGTTGTCACAAGCCACATCAACTGGCCGCACGCATAAAAAGCAGCGAAGCCAAGAAACACCTACACTAAGCAGAGAATTGTTTCCTTTGGCGACATGGAGGATTACGTCCGCCATGTGCACAGAAGACAGAATCATGCCAATCTTTTATAACGGCGCCAAGCGGTGACGTCAAACTGAGATACTCGAAAGGATAAGCCAGTAGAATTGTGTCGCTGGATGACTACGGCGTTGAGAACGAAGGCCTGTCCTTGATCAGCTGGTTCTTGTCCCAAGACGCATCAAGTGGCCGCACGCATAAGAAGCAGCGAAGCCAAGAAGCACCTGCATTAAGCAGAGAAGTGTTCCATTTGGCGACATGGAGGATGACGTCCGCAATGCCCACTGAAGACGAAATCATGCCGTTCTTCTTTTTTAGCGGCGCCAAGCGATGACGTTAAAGTGAGATGCTATAAAGGATAGGCCAGTAGAATTGCGAAGCAGGATGACGATAGCGTTGAGAACGAAGGCCTTTTCTTGATCAGCTGGTCGTTGTTGTCACAAGACGCATTAAGTGGCCGCACGCATGCAGAAACAGCGAAGCCAAGAAACACCTGCACTAAGCAGAGAAGCGTTCGGTTGAGCGACATGGCGGTTTTGGTTCCGCCGTGCCCTGAGAAGATGAAAGCATGAAGTTCTCCTTTAAAGGGGCGCCAAGCGATGGCGTTAAAGTGAGATACCTGAAATGATAGGCCAGTAGAATCGCGTCGCTGCATGACGACAGTGTTCAGATCGTAGGCCTTTTCTTAATCAGCTGGTTCTTGTAGTCACAATCCGCATCAAATGGCCGCACGCATAAGAAGCAGCGAAGCCAAGAAACACCTACACTAAGCAGAAAAGCATTCCGTTTGGCGACATGGCGGCTTTGGAACCGCTGTGCCTACAGAAGATAAAATAATGCCGGTCTTATTTGATAGCGGCACCAAGCGATGACACCAAACTGAGGTAGGTGAAAGGATTGGCCAGTATAATTGCGTCGCCGGATGACGATAGCGTTGGGAACGAGGGGCCTTCGTTGATTCGGTAGTTGTTGATGTCACAAAAGGCATCAAGTGGCGGCACGCATACAGAAGCAGCGAAGCCAAGAAACACCTGCATTAAGTAGAGAAGTGCTGCGTACAGCAACATGGCGGCTTTCGTTCCGCCGTGCTCACATTAGACGAAATCATGAAGTTCTTCTTTCATAGCGGTGCCAAGCGATGACGTTATATTGAGATACTTGAAAAGTTAGGCCAGTAGAATTGCGTCGCTGGATGACGGCTGCGTTGAGAAAGAAGGCCTTTTCTTGATCAGCTGGTTCTCGTTACAAGGCGCATCAAGTGTCCGCACGCATACAGAAACAGCGAAGCCAAGAAACACCTACACTAAGCAGAGAACTGTTTTGTTTGGCGACATGGAGGAATACGTCCACCGCGCCCACAGAAGACTGAATCATGCCGATCTTCTTTGATAGCGGCGCCAAGCGGTGACGTCAAACTGAGATACTTGAAAGAATTGGCCACTAGAATTGCGTCACTGAATGACGACAGCGTTGGGAACGATTGGCCTTGGTTGATTAGGTGATTCTTGTTGTCGCAAGATGCATCAAATGGCGGCACGCATACAGAAGCAGCGAAACCAAGAAACACCTGCACTAAGCAGAGAAGCATTCCGTTTGGCGACATCGCGGCATTAGAACCGCCGTGCCCACAGAAAATGAAATCATGCCGGTCTTAATTGATAGCGGCACCAAGCGATGACACCAAACTGAGATACTTGAAAGGATTGGCCAGTATAATTGCGTCGCCAGATGACGAGAGCGTTGGGAACGAGGGGCCTTCATTTATTATGTGGTTCTTGTGGTCACAAGAAGCCTCAAGTGGCGGCACGCATACAGAAGCAGCGAAGCCAAGAAACACCTGCACTAAGTAGAGAATTGTTCCGTTTAGCAGCATGGCGGTTTCGGTTCCGCCGTGCCCACAGAAGACGAAATTATGCCGTTCTCCTTTTATAGCGACGCGAAGCGATAGGGTTAAAGTGAGATACTTGAAAGGATATGCCAGCAGAATTGCGTCGCTGGATGACGACAGCGTTCAGATCGAAGGCTTTTTCATGATCAGCTGGTTCTTGTTGTCACAAGCCACATCAACTGGCCGCACGCATAAAAAGCAGCGAAGCCAAGAAACACCTACACTAAGCAGAGAAATGTTTCCTTTGGCGACATGGAGGATTACGTCCGCCATGTGCACAGAAGACAGAATCATGCCAATCTTTTATAACGGCGCCAAGCGGTGACGTCAAACTGAGATACTCGAAAGGATAAGCCAGTAGAATTGTGTCGCTGGATGACTACGGCGTTGAGAACGAAGGCCTGTCCTTGATCAGCTGGTTCTTGTCCCAAGACGCATCAAGTGGCCGCACGCATAAGAAGCAGCGAAGCCAAGAAGCACCTGCATTAAGCAGAGAAGTGTTCCATTTGGCGACATGGAGGTTGACGTCCGCAATGCCCACTGAAGACGAAATCATGCCGTTCTTCTTTTTTAGCGGCGCCAAGCGATGACGTTAAAGTGAGATACTATAAAGGATAGGCCAGTAGAATTGCGAAGCAGGATGACGATAGCGTTGAGAACGAAGGCCTTTTCTTGATCAGCTGGTCGTTGTTGTCACAAGACGCATTAAGTGGCCGCACGCATGCAGAAACAGCGAAGCCAAGAAACACCTGCACTAAGCAGAGAAGCGTTCGGTTGAGCGACATGGCGGTTTTGGTTCCGCCGTGCCCTGAGAAGATGAAATCACGAAGTTTTTTTATAGCGGCCCCAAGCGATGACGTTATAGTGAGATACTTGAAAGGAATGGCCAGCGTAATTGAGTCGCCAGATGACGCGGGCGTTGGGAACGAGGGGCCTTCGTTGATCAGCTGGTTCTTGTTGTCTCAAGACGCATCAAGAGGCCGCACGCATAGGAAGCAGCGAAGCCAAGAAACACCTTTCCTATGCAGAGAACTGCTCCGATTGGTGACATGGAGGATTGCGTCCTCCGTGCCCTCCGAAGATGGAATCATGCCGGACATCTTTTATAGCGGCGCCAAGCGGTAACGTCAAACTCAGGGACATGAAAGGATTAGCTGAAGAGTTGTGTCGCCGGATGACGAGAGCGTTGGGAACAAGGGGCCTTCATTCGTTAGGTGGTTCTTGTTGTGACAAGGTGCATCAAATGGCGGCACGCATACAGAAGCTGCGAAGCCATGAAACACGTGCACTAAGTAGAAAAGCGTTCCGTTTAGC
Organism: Dermacentor andersoni; assembly: GCF_023375885.2. Lineage (NCBI taxonomy): Eukaryota > Metazoa > Arthropoda > Arachnida > Ixodida > Ixodidae > Dermacentor > Dermacentor andersoni. Next base: position 133,901,418 of record NC_092822.1, on the reverse strand, counting down.
AAAATGGCGGCTTTGGTTCCACCGCGCCCACTGAATACGAAATCAAGCCGTTCTTGTTTTATAGCGGCGCCACGCGATGACGTTAAAGTGAGATACTTGTAAAGATTGGCCAGTAGAATTGCGTCGCCGGGTGACGACAGCGTTGGGAATGAGGGGCCTTGGTTGATAAGTTCGTTCTTGTTGTCACAGGATGCAGCAACTGGCGGCACGCATACAGATCAGCGAAGCCAAGAAACACCTGCCCTAAGTAGAGAAGCGTTCCGTTTAGCAACATCGCGTATTTGGTTCCGCCATGCCCACAGAAGACGAAATCATGCAGTTCTTCTTTTATAGCGGCGCCAAGCGATAACGTTAAAGTGAGATACTTGAAAGGCTAGGCCAGTAGAATTGCGTCGCTGGGTGAGGATAGTGTTGAGAAAGAAGGCCTTTTTTCGATCAGCTGGTTATTGTTGTCACAAGACGAATCATGTGGCCGCACGCATACAGAAGCAGTGAAGCCAAGAGACACCTGCAGTAAGCAGAGAGTGTTCCGTTTAGCAACATGGCAGCTTTGGATTCATCGTGCCCTCAGAAGACGAAATCATGCTGGTCTTCTTTGATAGCGGCGCCAATCGGTGACGTGAAGCTGAGATACTTGAAAGGATAGGCCTGTAGAATTGCGTCGCTGGATGACGACAGCGTTGAGAACGAAGGGCCTTGGTTGATTGGCTGGTTCTTGTTGTCACAAGACGCTTCAAGTGACCGCACGCATTTAGAAGCAGCGAAGCCAAGAAACACCTGCACTAAACAGAGAAGTGTTCCGTTTGATGCTTTTAGTTCATGCTTTTTAGGGAGCTTAGATGTAGGCCGCAGTGAATAGTTTTTTTTTTTTTTAGTTTTGAATTGTGGGTAAACTTGTCATAAGAAGTCGTGTTGCCCATTCTTGTTTGCACACGCAGTAGTATCTATTCAACTGGAGGGTGATATCTTTATCCTTAGTGAGCATCATGTTTGCAGATATTATCCTACGATTGTGCCTTGAGCCGCGGCACAACAAGCTCCTTACGAATTTCTGAGTGGGAGGGGGGGGGGGCACTGGACATTTTGTTGGGATGTGTCGCTATATGTGTTTGTGACTATGAGCGAAACGAGAACACAGTGAAAGCGGGAGCCATCGTTTCGACAAGTATACTTGCCTTCTTCGAGGTAACATATGCTTTCCTCTGCACAGTATATATTGTTGGGGTTCTTCTAAAGCGGAAACGGGGTAAGGCAGGTGGATGCGGCGACGAGTGGTGTGTTAGCGGCTAGGGTGTAGAAGTGCGAATAAAGCAGTACTATGCACAAGGCCGGTGACACGGCCGTCTGGCAACCGGCGAGTCCACGACGTGCACAGCCCCTCTCTGTTATCTGCTTCGCTGGTAGCCGTGGGCTATCGTGTCTCTGAAAGAGAACAGAAGGAGCGGCAGAAACTGGTGGTTGAGAAATAAAACGAAAATATACTTAAATTATTGAATGAATAAATAAATAAAAGGAAAGGAAAGAAAAAGAAAACACTAAGCAACCAAACTGCTTTTATTCATTTTTATTTGTACGTACTTCAGCCGTATTGGGCTATTGCAGAAGTGGGTATGAAAGGCATAAGAATGATAAACAACGACTGCAATATGATCAATAGAGACTGAATTAAAATAACTACCTTTTAATTGTTGCTAAAAATAGGTTAAACAACCTATAGCTTGAAATTTAACGCAGCGAATATATTCTAAAGCTCCCTTTGAAACGTCTATGCCTATTGGTTGCAATGCCTTGAACTTATGGATAAGGTATGATTTTCTGTATTTTCTTTCTTGTATGGAACGAAAATTTGAATAAGATGGCGAGTTAAACTCATCAGTTATAACCTGGTTTGTTGAAATGCTCGGCGACGGGTTTGGGAAGCTTTTTAACTGTGAGTTTATTCTGACGTTCATTGATTGTCCCGTTTCACCGATATATTGTTTCTTACTCAAGGAATATTCAAACATATGAATCACATCTGAACTTGTGCAAGTAAAGCCAGTTTTGACTTCGTGTGTAAGTGTGTTTGTAAAACACCAGTCTAATTACAGGCTTATGACATCTGACAATGGGCAATATTCTATTTAGTAGTAGGAATATTATAAAATTGGTGCTGAAGGAAGATGAACTGTCGGTTATTTCTTGTTTCTGTAAATCTGAAAATTGAAGTTAGTTTAGCAGTTGACTATTCCAGGTATTTAGATATTTCGCATGCGTTTCAGTAGGAACACTAAGAGCTAAGACTTTCTTTTAGTGCAGTGACCTTATTTGTAGATTATCTTGATGTTTTACACCATGTCGTAGTGTTGACATCTACAAAATATTATTCAACAACGTTGACAACGACACTGATGAATAATCTAATTATTTTGTAAAGTTGACGGCCATCATTTAATTCCATTTTATGTGTGTGTAAGTATGTTTCTCGAAATAATCGGTCTTGTGACTAATCAATAAAGATTTTCTTTTAGAAAAAATGTTTGATTTGCACAACTCGGCAACTACAGATTAAATCCAATTAATGAAGCATAAGTGCATAAGTTTGTCATGAAGGAATCAAATATTCCTCACATGTATATGTTGCGAATCCCTTCTAACGTGACCATGGCTCTACATCATGGGTGCTTTCACACTATGGGAAAGAATACTATCACTCTGTTAAGAATCTCTGTGTTAAGAGGAGAACAAGCACTCTGTTTGCGGAAGTAGAAACGCTCGGTTTGTCGTAGTGTTGACATCTACAAAATATTATTCAACACGCGCTTTATATAAAATAGAAGGCAGCTGCAAAGTCTCAGGATGTCAAAGACCCAGCCCAGCACGATTCCACATGGTGCACAGGAGCACACTCCAAAGATTCAAAATACATTGCCTGCGATTAGGATCAGAAAACTGGAATGCGGGTGTATTGGGTGAACCTTTGACTAAATATAAGCAACACTTTCAAAAGAGAGTATGCCACAACAAGATGAAAATTCTCACGTGCTCTAGGCAGTCATCATGACATACTAGTTTTTGTAATGTCTCTGATGGGAAAGTCAAAATTCTGAAGACACATAAGAGCAAGTGCCATTGAAAACTTTGAAATGCGTTTTAAAGAAAAGCTGATTAGTTTTGTGAGGTGACCGCTTTTCGTCTTGCCTCTCAATAGATATATCCATTTGGAAAAAAAGTGTACACTAACATTGGAGATTTGCTTAGTGACATAATACATACTTGCATTGAGCACGGTGCCTGTGTTCACTATAAACAGCAACAGCTCATGCTTGGTTAGCTGCTGACATAATTTGTGCATTTGCGCTCATTAGTGCAATGGCGCAAAAAAAAATACCGGTGTCATTCTGTATTTTAAATGCGGGCACGATGCAAATTTTCGTGTCTTCCCTTTTATCGTTACTGCACCTAATTTTACAAGTATGGCTTTCTCCTTGGTTCCAGAAAGGGGAAGCATTGGGCGCAGAGTAACCCACGTTTAGGGAGTGATTATCCTTTACGTGCACACTCACGGATCCAGTTCGTTACAACCGATTGCGTCTCCCGAAGTGGGAGCAAGGAACAAGGTCTTTACCAACTGTGTACACCGTGGTGCGCACCTTACGTCTTCAGGAGAAGTGACAGAGTCGCTTGCAATTGAAAAATTAATATATCACATGTAAAATTGGGGTTTTTCTTGTGAAATGGTCATATGTATAATTCTGGCAGGTATTTGAGATTTTGATTAGGATTACTCAATCTACTTGCCACACAATTATACTAGTGGAAGCAGGGACATGTAAAATGTAAAGAATTGACAGCATCTGCATAAAACACTTATTCATCAATTGGCAGATGTGAACATACAGTGTTAATTAAGCAAAAGCCCCTTAGACTGATGGCTTTTGCAGGCATAATGTTTAAAGGCAGAGTAAAATTAAAGCAATTTTGCACATGGCAAATTTCTGGACTCAGTATAGATTGCACATTCAGGTACTGTATTAGTCTTCGTAGGCATATCTACTTGAGCCGGAAAGAAGACTCTGTGAAGCGCGATAATTTTTCTTACTTTAGCGTACCTTAAACACTTCAGTAGAACAAAAGCTTTGGTTTCAGACAGTTGGTTCATTGTGTAGCTATATGCGTAGCCGCAATCAAAATCCACGGACATGGAAGGGATATATAAAACAGCATGGTGTCTTTCCCAATTTATGCTTGGCTTCTTTGTTTCGTGCATTGCCCTTCCTGTACTTATGCTTTTGTAGCCTTTTATGCACATTATTCATCAGATCTGATTTTTGGTTGACATCTAAAGCCATGCTATACTTTAGTTAGCTTCCACCTTCAACTTGTCACAGTATTTGATCAAGTAATTATACAAGCTGCTACTCAGAAGTATAGCGTTCAAACCGTAATGCGGAATGAAGCGCTAGCGTATAGGACAAGAAATTTGATGCGCAGGATTTGGAGTTGTATACTCGTTTGCTACACACAAGGTAATACTGTAAGTTTAATTTTGTTAATTTCTGAGGAAATGCGACAGATCAATCCCAACCGCTCTAGGAAACTGCTTTCGTGTGGACATCAACTGAATAGGACATTTGGTACGCCTCTGTACTGCTTTGAGACCGGGCGGGATATTTCTGCAGAACCACGACAAGAGACCCGCTTAGAAACAATTGAATAAATTAATGTGAATTATTTATAACCAAAGGTAGACCTGCGGCATCACATGAGAATATACGACACATTTATAAATGCACTGTACTCCCAGTCAGGGACATTCATACTTTGTACAGGACGTTATCAAATGAGCTGCTGTCTTGGAAAATGGCAAGAAAAGTTTCTTGCACAATTTACGCTACCAGCCCCATGCTTAGCAGCGCATCAAGTAACCTCTGCCATGCAAGTGCATGCGTTTTGTTCTAGAAATGCGTTTGGTGGCCAGTAGTGCGGCGCATATTTCTCTTCCATATTAGTGTCTATATTTTGCGAGTTTGCGCACGTTTCTTCTGTTTAACTTTCCATTTTATACTTTTGAAAAGATGGAACGAACTGAAAATAACGGATATTTCTACACTGCGACACTGATGAATAATCTAATTATTTTGTAAAGTTGACGGCCATCATTTAATTCCATTTTATGTGTGTGTAAGTATGTTTCTCGAAATAATCTGTCTTGTGGCTAATCAATAAAGATTTTCTTTTAGAAAAAATCTTTGATTTGCACAACTCGGCAACTACAGATTAAATCCAATTAATGAAGCATAAGTGCATAAGTTTGTCATGAAGGAATCAAATATTCCTCACATGTATATGTTGCGAATCCCTTCTAACGTGACCATGGCTCTACATCGTGGGTGCTTTCACACTATGGGGAAGAATACTATCACTCTGTTAAGAATCTCTGTGTTAAGAGGAGAACAAGCACTCTGTTTGCGGAAGTAGAAACGCTCGGTTTGGAGGAGTAGAAGAACTCTGCCTGGGGGAGTACTGTTACCCTTGTGGGGAGAGTTTTAACACTCTGCGCAAGGGTACTAGAACTCCCTTGAGGTGTAACATAAGACTGCTAAAGGTGTTATTCCACTCTCTCTCAAAAGGGGTCGATCTACTCTGAAAAAGGGAGTGAAATTTGGGACAAGTAGATACACCCTCAAAGAGGGTTCCCGGAACTCTGTTTTCGCAGTGTGCACGCAGCGTGAATCAATGACGTTTGAATGCAAGCAGAGAGCTGCCAGTGCCTCGGAACGCCCGTCCGTCGGTCACGCCGGCTTATCGCCCCCGCCCAGAGCACACTCGTAACTAAATCCGTGCACGTATCCCGCTAGGGCCTCGGAGCCTCGCAAACAGCACTCCGTTGGTATATGCGCTTTTTGTTTCCGTCTCTCCATCGTCCATCTGGTGCTTCATTGATTGCGCTTATGACCGGTCTGAAACTCTGTGCCTTTCATCCACTTCTTCATTGGGCTGCAAACAATAAACTTATTGGAACGCCTTGCCCGCCTCCATTTACCCATGTAACCTCCGTCCGAGAAACGGGCATATGGAAATCATTTCGGATCCCTTCAAAATTGATCTTCACCTGGTTATTAGGCAAAGAAAATGAGTGCGGGGTGAGAATTCCGTCCCGATCTAATAATCTGCATCAATATCACTTTGAGGAGGGCATGCACTCACGCGAAGAGTACAAAAGAGGCCCCACGAATCAAATGGGTTTGTATAAATAAATAGTTGTTTTGGCACGTAAAACCTCAGAATTCAATAATTCTGGGCTTTTACGTGCCAAAACAACTATTTCATTATGAATCACGGCGTAGTGAGGGACTCCGATTTAATTTTTTGCCGCCAGGGGATCTTGAACGTGGCCTCATGCATAGAACACGGGTGTTCTTGCATTTCGCTCCCATCTAAATGCGGCCGCCGCTGCCGGAATTCGATCCCGCGACCTCGTGCGTAGCAGCGCAACACCACAGACGGTAAGCCACTGCGGCAGGTGGCTTGCGTAATTGTTCGTGCAGCACAAACAGTCGAGCCGAAAACGGCAGAGGCAGACATAAGTCCTCCACGAGTTCGTGCGTTGTAGATGGGCCGCTTGGTGGCTGACCATTTCTTTGTAAACATGTTATTTGTTTATTTATTTCAGATACTGTCAATCCCAGTGGGATTTTTACAGGTTGGGCATATATTATATACTCACAAATAGCGATAAAAACAGGTTTGCATGATTTCAACAATGATATTTGCAATCGACACGAAGCAAATGTACAAGAATGGTACATTTCATTTGGCAAAAAGGGGTGACATTGCATAGGTAAATACAATGTTCATACAGATTTTATTTTATACAATGACGTGAGTGGTGCTATTTCCGGCTAACGTAATCTAATTATTGCGCAACAGCTCTTCTACAAGGGTTACAAATTTCGGCAACGATGTGTTAGTCGTTATGTAGGGGTCCAGGCTATTCCATTCTCTTATTGCAAAAGGAAAGAACGAATATGTAAAGCAGTCAGTGCGAAATGCATATTCTTTAAGTGGTAATGAATGCGTATGGCGGGAAGGTCTGGTGTCAGCTAGGAATATATACAACGACGTATTTATTCGTAATGCATTGTGTATTAATTGGAACAATAATTTTAGTCTTGCTAGTTTGGCGCGGTTTCGCAAAATAGGAATACAGGCTTGTTTTAGTAGTTAGGTAGGTGAATCGCTATTCTTGTATTTGTTAAAGGTGAATCTAATTGCCTTTCGCTGCATTCCTTTTAGTTTGTTAATAAGCTGTTGTGTATAAGGAAACCAAATTGTGTTACCATATTCGAGAAATGGGCGAATAAATGCGTTGTGTGATAGCAGTTTAATTTCCGGTGGCGCAGCTCCAAGTCTTCTTCTGAGGAAGAACAGCCGTTTTAAAGCAGATGGTATGATACTGTTAATATGTGATTCCTATCTTAGGTCATGTGAAATGATCAAACCAAGATATTTAACCTCATGAACCCGGGTGAGTGGTATGTTATTGATAGTATATTCGAAGTCCGACCTATGTTTCTTGCGGGTTATAGATAAAAAGGCAATTTTTTTAATGTTCAGTTCCATCTGCCACTTTTTACACCACTTGACTACATCATGAAGGGCGCTGTTTAAATCAACGTGGTCATTGATAGAGTTAATTTTATTATAAAGAATGCAGTCGTCGGCAAAAAGCTTCATTTTAACGCGGATGTTAGAGGTCAAATCATTAATAAAAATAAGGAATAAAGTGGGAGCAAGGACGCATCCTTGAGGCACCCCCGATGTAACTTTTGCAATGGAAGAAATTTCACTGTTAACAACAACATACTAAAACTGGTTAATTAAGTAATCTTCAATCCAAGTGACAATAGAACCATTGCCTAAACTTGTTTTCAGTTTGCTGATTAGTTTTTGATGGGTTACTCTATCAAATGCCTTCGAAAAATCTAATACTATTAAGTCAACTTGTTTTTGATTATCAATGCTTTGGGATAAGTCATGCGTTAATTCAAGTAATTGGGTTATCCCCGCTGAAAACCATGCTGGATAGGCGATAATGTTTCTGCTTGCTCTAGATAGTGCGTGATATGTTTTAATATGACAAGCTCTAATAATTTCCCTACTATGGACGTTAGCGATATTGGTCTGCAATTACCGACATCACTTTTGCTTCCTGCTTTAGGAACGGGGATTAATTGCGCTATTTTCTATTCCTTTGCAAGGCTACACGTTGATAATGATTTGTTAAATATTAGATGTAGATATTTCCCGTTGACTTCGGCATATCTTTGAAGAAAAGTGTTGGAAATGTTGTCCGGGCCGTTTCCTTTTTTTTGTGTCTATTGATAGTAATAAGTTGAGGACACCTGACTCAGTTATCGTTGGCATGTCTAGCGGTCTCTGGTTGTAGTGAGTCACCTCCGGAATGCAACCATCGCCAGCAGTGAACACAGACTGGAAGTATGTATTTAATGAATTTGCAAAACTTAAATTTTGTTCCTGAGAATTGAGAGCGTTGCTTTGTTTTTTGGGGCTAAGATACTTCAAAAATTTTCCAGGGGAATGTTTTAAAAAGTTAGGAAGCGTAACTGAAAAGAAATGTGCTTTCGCTGTACTAATCTTTGCTTTCATTTCATTGACAGCACACGTGAGTGTACGTTTATGTTGAGGACGTTTTTTTTGTTTTGAGCAATTTTCTTAGTCGCTTCACTTTGCGCTTCGCATGAATGACATCACGTGTTATGCATGGGTTATTTCTATTAATTTGTTTGGTTCTTATTTGTATATAGATATTGATGCAGTGGGATACAATGGCTTTAACCCGTTCCCATAATGCGTCTATATCAGTGCCTGAAGAATTTGCAAGTACTTCAAATGACTGATACTCCAAAATTAAGTAATTAACTATGCTTGAGTCGTCAGCTTTTGTAAAGTCTGGATAACTAGTTTTGGAAATAGAAGGATTTGTTGCGACCCGAATGGGAGTAGTGCGTAATGTTAATTTGTGGTCTGATATTCCATCTAGCACTGCTAAGTTAGTTTTATTGATCGAAAAGTGATTGCTCAGAAAGATGAGGTCAAGAATGTTGGGTGCATCGCCTTGAACACGTGTGGGCTCATTGACAACTTGTGACAAGTCAAAACTAAGCATAATATCAAAAACAATTTCTGAACATGGAGAGCGATAACACATGGTTGGCCAGTCGATATCTGGTAGGTTGAAATTCCCAAGAAGGATCAGCCGGGATTTTTGTGCATGAAGTTCCATATACTGATATAATGACGTCATTGCCCGTTCATCAGTCGAAGGGCTAAGGTATACACAACCGACACTGATAGTCGTCGCACCAAAACAGAGTTTGCAAAAAAGTGCTTCGGCATTCTCGACTTATTGATTAGTAAGGCCACTCCTCCCCCTCGCGTTAATCTGTCTTTGCGCACAATCACATAGTCGGATGGGGCAGTTTCCTTGTCCTGTATGTCATCTGTAAGCCACGTTTCCGTAATCGCCTTAAAGTCGGGCTCTAGGCTGATAGGAAGAGACTCTAGTGCGTCAAGCTTATTCAGGATACTACGCGCATTTACGTTTGCAAAGGTTATTTGTTTCGTTTTTGGGGCGGTTGGGGGCGTACGTGTGGCCCAATTCCTTCCTGGTTTTTTCTGGCTTTTACTCGCACTTGTCTGTGCCTTTACAGGTACCCGGCAGTTCTTTATTTCATCCCACTGAAACAATTCTCCGTTGATTCGGACTTTATCGTAAACGAGCGCCACCTTTGCACCGGAATCTTTCATTGATTTTACACTAACCCACAATTTTTTCCTTATGTCGCGTACTCGGACAGAGATGTCTTCACTGATCGCATATTCAGTATTTTTAAGCTTGCGACAGTTTTTAAGCACACGAGTCTTTTCACGGAAGTCAAGAAGCTTTAGTATTACAGGCCTGGTTTTCTCGCGTGAAGGTTTTCCTCACCTATGAATGCGTTCAAAGGCGACAGGTTGAATTTCAAGAATGTTCTTGGCAATGCTTTCATTAAAAGTTTGTTCAAGGGATTCGTTTTGTTCTTCTTCATCTTCCGGAATTCCGTAAAGTAAAAGATTACACCGTCTCGAGCGATTTTCCAGATCATCCAGTTTTAGTTCAAGCGAGGAAACAACCTTCTGCAAGTTGGTGACCTAGTTTATGCAGTAAAACATTTTTTTTTTGTCAAGGGCGGCCACGTTTTCTAGTTTCACTTCAATTGATGTTAGTCGATCCTCTTTAATGCTTTTTATGTCTCCGGCAATCGCCTCGAGCTGTCTGGAAATCTGTTCAAGATCTGGGCCGGGGTTAGTTTCGACGTCTCCAGCCAGTAGCAGTAACTCCGCCGCGTGCATTTCAAATCACACAGTATAGGACACAGCAGCCTTGGGCACGGCAGCATAACAAGGAACGGATCATTTGAGCGAATACATTTGCCGTAACGCCTTACCTGCACAAGATAGAGGAAAGGATTAAGAATCCGCATCGTGCTGTTGCTGCCGTGCCCAGTGAAGTGCGTGCTGGTCCTGTCTCGATTTAAGTATCCCCGAAGCGCCACCTGGTCCAAGCTTGGAGTCCCGTCAGTGTGTAGCGTCCCTGTCGACTTCCGGTGGAAGACGAAGGTTTCGATGATCGCCGTCGTCGCAGGGAGGAAGGAGCCGGAGTAGTTCCCCAGCCGCACTATCTCGCCCTGTGTCATGGGGCCAGAGCCGTCCCGTGCCGTCGGTATCACCAGGGGAGTGGAAATCAGCTGCACATGATAGACTAAAGGATTAAGAATCCGCATCGTGCTGTTGCTGCCGTGCCCAGTGTATAACAACATGTATAACAAGAATTCTTATTTCATTGGGTTTTCCCAGAACAAATTCCCCCGCTGAAGCTCCGCCAGAACTTTCTCATAAGACGCGAAAGTACTGCATGATCAAGGCGTTTCCGAAAAGTCAAAGGCCTGCGGGGCACACGCAGCACAGCCATAGCGTAAGCTGGAGGAGCGGCTCTACAGGAGCTCCGTTTTCTGCAGCGCGCACTCGACTGGCTTCGCGACGAACTAGCAGCAGCAGTTGCATTCTCAAGCACGCATCTAAGCAAACTTCCTTGCTTTCACAGGCTACCTGCATCGGCTGTCCTTTGGATAGCTGCGGTGACTGCCTGGCTGGTCATCCTTGCATCGTACACGTGCCTGCGCGGCGCTGACTACCCTGCTGATCTCGGCGCGCACTCCGCTGAAACCACCCCCAAGCTGCACTCTACGCAGTCCGGATTCCTGCCATAAAAGCCGTCCCGACGAGAGCATCACTGTTGTAGCAGCAGCAGTTGCATTCTCAAGCACGCATCTAAGCAAACTTCCTTGGTTTCACAGGCTAGCTGCATCGGCTGTCCTTTGGATAGCTGCGGTGACTGCCTGGCTGGTCATCCTTGCATCGTACACGTGCCTGCGCGGCGCTGACTACCCTGCTGATCTCGGCGCGCACTCCGCTGAAACCACCCCCAAGCTGCACTCTACGCAGTCCGGATTCCTGCCATAAAAGCCGTCCCGACGAGAGCATCACTGTTGTAGCAGCAGCAGTTGCATTCTCAAGCACGCATCTAAGCAAACTTCCTTGGTTTCACAGGCTAGCTGCATCGGCTGTCCTTTGGATAGCTGCGGTGACTGCCTGGCTGGTCATCCTTGCATCGTACACGTGCCTGCGCGGCGCTGACTACCCTGCTGATCTCGGCGCGCACTCCGCTGAAACCACCCCCAAGCTGCACTCTACGCAGTCCGGATTCCTGCCATAAAAGCCGTCCCGACGAGAGCATCACTGTTGTAGCAGCAGCAGTTGCATTCTCAAGCACGCATCTAAGCAAACTTCCTTGGTTTCACAGGCTAGCTGCATCGGCTGTCCTTTGGATAGCTGCGGTGACTGCCTGGCTGGTCATCCTTGCATCGTACACGTGCCTGCGCGGCGCTGACTACCCTGCTGATCTCGGCGCGCACTCCGCTGAAACCACCCCCAAGCTGCACTCTACGCAGTCCGGATTCCTGCCATAAAAGCCGTCCCGACGAGAGCATCACTGTTGTAGCAGCAGCAGTTGCATTCTCAAGCACGCATCTAAGCAAACTTCCTTGGTTTCACAGGCTAGCTGCATCGGCTGTCCTTTGGATAGCTGCGGTGACTGCCTGGCTGGTCATCCTTGCATCGTACACGTGCCTGCGCGGCGCTGACTACCCTGCTGATCTCGGCGCGCACTCCGCTGAAACCACCCCCAAGCTGCACTCTACGCAGTCCGAATTCCTGCCATAAAAGCCGTCCCGACGAGAGCATCACTGTTGTAGCGGCAGCAGTTGCATTCTCAAGCACGCATCTAAGCAAACTTCCTTGGTTTCACAGGTCGGTTGCTTTTATCACTCTCGATATTTTTTTTAGAATTTCTCAAGTCCTGCAACTGCTGCTGCTACAGTTGTTACTGCTATTGTTTTTCTCTGCTTCCGTACTCACAGTGTGTTCACTATTTAGCCATCCTCGTAATGCCGACAAATGCTGAACTTTGTAAGCGAATGGACGAGCTAGAAGCTATATTCAAACATCGGTTGAATGAATTAGTCGACCGGCTTGTTATTAGCATACAAACTAAGCTTCAGGACACAGGATTAGACGTCGGTGCGATGAGAACTGAAGTTGGTCGCATGGATGACAGCCTAAAGCTTCTAAACGAAGTAGTCTAGTCAACCCGATCTCAACAGCTTGAGTTATCTGCGGCAAACCGCGTTCTGAAAGCAGAAAACGAGGCCCTTCAAAGGAAAGTAGCTGACCTTGAGCAATACTCAAGATTAAATAACTTAGAAATAAAGGGGGTACCCTGTACCCAGGGAGAGGATTGTACCGCAATCCTGACTACCATCGCCGACAAAATCAACTGCCCAGTCTCAGCCACAGATGTCAGCACAGTTCATCGCGTACCAGCAAAGTCTGGCCAAAACAATATAATCGTGCGGTTTTGCTCTCGATAAAAAAAAAACTGAATTCATGAAGAAGGCGTGAAAGGCCCGACTGAATACCCGAAATATAGGGTTTTCAGGAGAGCACTCGCAGACGATATTCATCAATGACCATCTATCGCCAGACAATAAGCGTTTGTTCTCCAGGACGCTTGCCTTAAAGAAGGAAAAAGGTTGGCAGTTCATCTGGACAGAAAACTGTCAAATCAAAGTGCGGAAATCTCCCGATAGTCGGGTATTTCGCATCGCTTCTGATTCTGACCTATCTATCATTACCTAACTTTGCATAAGCCTCCCAACTTTCAATTTTTAAATTCTGTCCAATGGCTATGTACTTTTTACCTGAAGAACTTGAGGCTTATTTTTCATCGCACTGCCGTTCACTAATCCATTTCAATGCGCGAAGTCTGCAAAAAAACATGGATGGCATCAGAAATTTTTTATCATCTACCCGTCATAATGTTTCTGTTATCTGCGTTAGTGAAACCTGGCTCTCCGCTTCCCACAATAACTTGTATTGCTTTCCTTCGTACTCAGCCGAATACTGCCACCGTGATAACAGTAATCCTGATGGTGCTGCTATTTTTGTGTCCTCAGAGTTGCGTTTTCACAGGCGATCTGACTTGACACTCAACGTGGCGAACTGTGAATCTGTCTGGGTCGAATTTGATGATACATTCTTTTCACAAGATAAGAAAAACCTAATAGTTGGCTGCATCTATCGTTCACCCTCATCATCTGGAAGCACGTTTTGCTTAGCCCTAGGTAATTTGCTACATAATTTAACATTCGAACAGAAAAATGTCATTATCATGGGCGATATTAATATTAACCTTTTAGATACATCCAATACACTACTTATTGACTACGTTAGCTGCCTCAATGGGTTCGGATATGAAAACCTAATTACTCTTCCGACTCGTTGTCCCACGGATAAACAGGGCACGCTTATCGACCACATAGTATCCAATCTTCTTACTAACCCTGACTGTGGCGTTGTCGAAGCTTCAATAACCGATCATTACCCAACATTCGTGCGCTTAGCTTGTACTGCTCGCATTAGCGATGCAAGCTTCACCAGAAAGAGGTTTAATTCGTCAATTTTTATTGAATTAATTGCCGCTTCAGACTGGTCCCCAGTAATGGTATGTGATAACCCTGAAACTGCCTATAATACGTTCTCACAAATAATTTCTAAAGCTATTTCAGATTCCACGGTACTAATGAATTGTAAAAAAACGTTTTCAGCTCCTCGTAACCCATGGTTATCCACCAGTTTGCTAAATTGCTTAAGGAAAAAAGATAACCTTTACAGAAAAACAAAAAAACAGCCATTTAACACAGCACTTCACGAAAGGTATAACAAATATTCTAACTTACTAGGAAAACTGCTCAAACAGGCTAAAACGGCGTATTACGAAAATGAAATTAAGTCTGCAGGTAATGATGTCAGAAAGCAATGGAAAGTATTAACCTCTTTTTTAGGTCGGCCGAATCATAATTCCGAAATAACTATGATACAATCGGGGGATCTTCTCCTTGATACTCCCTTGGATATTGCAAACTCCTTCAATAATTCCTTCTGTGCAGATGACGAAGAGTGCGAAGATTCATTGACCGAGACTTACCCCCGTGTGCCCCATAGCTTTTTCCTTCATCCCGCAACACCCGAAGACATAGTCACAGTCATTTCAAGTCTAAAAAATACAGGACCTGGTCTCGATAACTTCAGCCCATCTCTCATAAAAACGATAGCTTACCTAATATCTGAAATATTCTGTCACATAGTGAACCTTATCTTTAAAACAGGAATCTATCCAACTTCTTTGAAGAAAGCCAAAATAATCCCTGTTTTCAAGAAGGGAGATAAGCGTCTAACATCTAACTACCGCCCTATAGCTATACTTTCATTCTTCAGTAAAATTATCGAAAAACTAATCGTAACACGCTTATCAAGCTATTTATCAAAATTTTGCATTCTATCACCAAATCAATTTGGGTTTCGGGAAGGTTACTCAACTGATTTGGCATTAATATTTCTAACAGACAAGATTCGGCAGGCAATTGACACTGGAAATTTCGCTGGTGCATTATTTATTGACCTCTCTAAAGCATTCGATTCACTTGTTCATAACATCCTTTTTGCTAAATTAGACTCTATTGGTATAACTGGCCCGGCACTGCAATTACTACATAACTATTTGAAAGATAGAGAATACACTGTATCAATCTCCAGCACTTACTCGCACCCTAAAACAACTAACATTGGTGTACCACAAGGATCTATATTAGGACCTCTCTTGTTTTTAATATACATTAATGACCTCCCAAAGTACCTAAAGTCCTCTGACTGTATCCTTTACGCTGACGACACTACCATCTTCTCCTCAGACAAAAGTATTGATTCATTGATGCGTAAGCTTAATCACGACGCGGCAAGTATTGTAAGCTGGTGCCAACTAAACAAACTACACATTAATACTGCCAAATCTAACTTCGTCATCTTCTCAGCTAAACAAAAACACATCTCAGTGTATCCATCGCTAACCTTTGCCTCCAGTGTACTTTATCCTACTGATAGTGCACTGTTTCTTGGCGTCATATTAGATAAACACCTAAAATTTGACGAGCATGTTTTATCCTTAACAAAGAAGGCAGCATATGGAATTAGAATAATAATTAAAGTTCGCAATTTCTTTAATATGAAGACACTCATCTCCCTCTACTACGCTTTTATTCACACGCATATTAACTATTGCATATCATCATGGGGAAACACGTATTCCACACATTTATCTCCACTACAGCATACCCAAAATCAAGCAATTCGCATCATTACACGTAGCAGCTATGCATCGGAAGCATCTCCATTGCTCAGATCTAACGGCATTTTATCGTTACAGAAGCTAAATAAATACTCACTTGGAATACTTGTTTATAAATCTGTTAACGGAAAGCTCCCGTTCCCTATAATTACTACCAGCCAGTATCCATATTCCACGTCTACCCGTTTCGCTTCTACCAACAGCTATTTACTACCAAAACCTAGAACTAATTATGGTAAATTTACTACTAATTTTTCAGCCACATTACTTTGGAACTCATTACCGTGTCATATTAAGATATTCTCTCATTTTTACACATTCAAATCAAACCTTCGTAAATTTTTGCACTCAATATAACAATTTCATCGTTATCATTATAATTATAAGTGTTTTGTGTCGTTAAATATTTTACAGCGTAAGCTAGTGACTAACTTAATATGGTGTCTTTTGTGTTTGCATATAGCTGCGTTGTACTTATATATCCTACTCATTTGTAATGGGAGGTCCCCTGTACAGTCTGTTGACTATGGGACCTCCCTCTGTATGTATGTGTAATCCCCATTTGTAACCTGATTATTATTATGCAAATAAAATGAATAAATAAATAAAAATAAAAAAATAAATCGCTTTCAGAAAAACGAACTGAACTGTCCGCCCGGCTGCGAGCTGCGGCTTGTACAGCACAGTGGTCTGCTGAGCCCGACATTGCTTGGTTGCAGCCGCGCGTGTTGCTCTGCGATTGGCTTCTTCAGCAGCGATTCGTGCCTTGAGAGGAAGCGCCACAAGACGCACCGAAGAGCAAACGCAGGTATCCAGACTACGCGGCGCACATGTCACACCCCTTGACACATGGCACGATACAATTCAACTGCTACATATCTTCACACCTTGTGGAATATAATTCAACTGCAATGCAAAGTTTGCACGTGGCGACCACTACGCAGCACTCATCACACATCTCACTCTCTCGAGTGACGCCGAAGGGAACATACGTGCCGAGTAGAAAGGAGTTCTCAGCGCAACAGGAGTGGTGCGCCAAAGCGATAATTTTTTTTTATTTCCTTCATTTCTTTATTTATTTTCAATGCTGCCACTCTCAGTTCAGAGCATAGCAGGTGGGCATTACAACGACAATCATGTTTGAAAAGAAAAATAAAACAACAACAAAAAAGAATCGACAAGGAAATACCGAAGCACATCCGCCAGGGTAGTATTAAAGCAATAAATGTGGGTTAAGCAGTTTTTCAAGCAAAAACATCAATATTACAACAAAGTTTAACAGTGCACAATCAAGTACATTGTAAAAAAATATTTAAAAATTCAATGTATTATTCGAGAAAAGAGAGAAAAAGAAATCTTCTATGCAGAGCATTTAAGGCAAAGATCACTCACAAATTCAAATTAACATTTCGAAAACGTGCATGCTGCGCACACGAAATGAAACACAACCACGAGGATAGCTTACAACCAGTTTGCCAAGCAAAGAGTATCAACGCCGTATCGATTATGCGGAATGTGCAATCACCACAACATAAGAATGCAAATGAAAAAGCGAAGAACAACCAGGCACAGGATTGCAATCTGTTACAAAAATGGGAATTGAATAAAAAAAGCAAGCAAGTGATAGTACAAGAACATAATTATGTGCACTAGCATAAGCAATCTCTTACACCAAGACAACCGACACACGTTTCAACGCTCATCACCAGCAAATGTTAGGAAAAGAAATACATGGTAGAAGTGCAGGAATCTTAAGAAACAGGAACTAGCGTTCAAATGAGAGAGACTGCGCGGCAATGGCGATGGCACTAGAGCTTAGATGCATGTTCTAACTTTGCAGTGAAAGCGGACACTGTTTTGGCGTCGGTATTTAACCGATTCCATTCGCGTATCGTAAGTGGAAAAAACGATTGCCCCAACGAGTCATTGTTGAAAGAATATTCAGTTAATGTGTATTTATGCTTATGATGAGTCGGGCGCGACTGTGAAAATGCGGTATACTTATACACATCTATCTTATAGATGTCATGGAGCAGTTGGTACAAAAATTTGAGACGTGCCTGTTTTGCCCTTGTGGATAGAGTTCTAATGCCAGAAGAAGCTAAAAGGTTAGTGGGAGAGTCTGTGCGTTTATACTTGTTATACACAAATCTTATGGCTTTGCGCTGTACTGACTCCAATTTTGTTATACTACTTAGGGAATGAGGGAACCAAACTGTGTTCGCATATTCTAACACTGGTCTAACGAATGTAGTGTATGCTAGTAGCTTTGCGGACGCGGGTGCCATTCTTAAACATCTTTTTACATAGAACATCTTGCGTAGTGCGGCAGCGGTAATGTTGGCAACGTGTGTGTCCCATCTGAGGTCAGACGTCAACGTAACGCCTAAATACTTATGTTGTTCCACGTTCGCCAGTGGTTTACCATTAATAGTGTAAGTGAATTGGGACGGGTTCTGTTTACGTGTTACTGCAATGGTTACGGATTTGTTTACATTAATGGACATTGTCCATTTAGCGCACCAGTCTACTAACTTATAAAGGGATACATTGAGTTTAAGGTGGTCTGTGATGCTGTGAATTTCTTTAAAAATAATGCACTCGTCTGCGAGGAGCTTGATACTACAGTCAATGTTTTCTGCAATATCATTTATAAAGATTAAAAATAACAGTGGTCCCAGGACGGAACCTTGAGGAACTCCTGAATTTACAGGAACTGTTTCTGATTTAACACCTTCGAAAACACGAACTATCAGCGGTTTGTTAAGAAATCTTTTATATATGAAAGAACGAATCCCTCTCCGATTACACTTCTTAGTTTTGCGATTATATTACTATGACTTACGGAATCAAAGGCCTTCGATAAATCAAGTAAGATCATGTCCATTTGGCCGGGATTATTGATGTTAATTGCGAGGTCATGAACTACCTCGGTTAGCTGGCTAATGGTGGCGAAACAACTTTTTTTGCTCATTTGTTGTTAGAAGTGTTAGGTTAAGCGATTAATCAATATATAATAATTTTCATGCTTTTCAGTTTCTTTATCTCTTGATTAGATAATTTTTCATTAGATAACAAATAATTCAATTTTTTTCCTACAAGTAGGGTTAATTCCGCACGATACCTTGTTAGATTAAGGTAATTGCTGGTACAAGATGGAACACAAGAGCTTGTTCTGCGTGCGAGCGTTCCTTTGCATTGAAAAATCGTGGTTTGAGTCAGTGCGCGTTGCAAAGAGGGCCGTTTTTATCTGTGGGATGTGTGTGCTGTGGTCGCGACGAGACCGTCTAAAGAAGATGCAGAATAAGCTAGTTAAGCATGTTGTGAAGCTGGAAAATGAACTCAAGTGCGAGCAGAGGCAGAGGTTGCTGGCATATAAGCTAGTTGAGAGAAAATGAAGCTGAAGGCTACCCTTCCGCAAAACAAGGGTGAATGCTTCGATGCGAGCATTGCGAACTTGGCTGGTTCTGAGTGGGACCAGGAGACGTATTCTGAAACGTTCGCCGCCGCGAAAGTTTCGCCCTGGCCACGCCTCCGCCGTTGCGGCGCGCGCTGAATGGCTGATTTGACAAAACCGGAAATTCACTTGCGCCACCTGGTAGTTCCTGTCTACGTCATTTTACCGTCACGGTGTCATTGGGTGCTCCGGACATATATTGAATAAGCGAACACGTCTTTTGGCGTTCGGTCGCTGGTGGAGTCTAGCAGGGTAGTTAGGTGGTAGCTTATAGTAGAGTTTTTGATGGCGTGGTGCACGTGTTGTTTCCAGGCGATTATTCATTGATATATAACAGGCTGTGTGCCCTTGTGCAAGTGACACGTGTGGGTGGCCGTGTTTTTGAGTAGCGCCATGAACAACGCACTGCTCGCGTGGTTCCTCGCGCGACGGCGGGAACAACATACACGCTCCAGCCGTGACGCCTTCGCCAGAGGGGAGAAGCTTTTCGGCGCCATTTCCGGATGACGAAGAGCGCCGTCCGGCTGCTTTGCAGCGAGCTTGCCCACTTGCTGGAGCCGCCGACCGCGGGGGGCCTGAGCGTTGAGGACCAAGTCCTCTGTACCCTCAGGTTCTTTGCAACTGGCAGCTTCCAGTCGTCAGTCGGCAGTGAGGCGGCCATCGACATGTCCCAGCCGTCTGTAAGCCGCTGCATTGCAAAAGTCGCGCGGGCCATTGTTCAGGTTGGGAAGTAGCAAGGATGGGTGGCCTTCCCACGCACCGCCAGCGAGCGAGCTGCAATTAAGCAAGGGTTCTGGCAGCGCGGCAGGCTCGGCGGCGTGATTGGGTGCGTGGATGGCACGTTCATCGCCATCGTCGCCCCGAACCTGCCTCCTGCGCAGAAGGCAACGTATTGGTGCCGGAAGGGCTATTACGCCCTGAATGCAACGGTGGTAAGTTGTAAACGAAATTGCATGTAATGGAACAACAATTAATGGACAGCCATTGGCATCACCGTAACACAATTGTCTGCAATGTGTTTCAGGTGTGTGACTCGGACTTGAGGGTCCTTCACGTTGACCCGCGATTCGCTGGGTCGTGCCACGACGCGCACGTGTGGCGGTACGCGTCGCTTCGCCGGCGCATTCCCAGCGGCCGCATTGCCGTCCAAGACGGAGAGTACCTTCTCGGTGAGTAGTAACGAAGTTGCTCTCAAAAGAAAACTGTACTCGATGCGTGTGTGTGATGACCTATGTTGCGTAAGATGCCAGAAATACTGACTGCTATCTTTCTATGTGCAGGCGACAGTGCGTACCCACTAGAGCCGTGGCTCCTGACACCTGCGCCCGGCCACCCTGCCCCGCACACACCGGAAGGGAGCTACAACGCCGCGCACACTTCCGCAAGGTCAGCGGTGGAGCGCTGCATCGGCGTCATGAAGAGCCGATTCCGATGTCTGCAGCGGCACCGCGCCTTGCATTACGGCCCCAAAAAGGCAGCTCCGATTGTGGCAGCTTGTGCGGCACTGCACAATCTGTGCATTGACGAAGATGTGCCGCATACGGGCCGCGTGTACTCAGGAGACGACGACGACGGCGACCGTCCGCATGGCTCAAGCAGCGCAGGAACACAGGGTGAACCACCTCGGGCCAGGCGGCCACTGTATTTGCGCGGGAGGGCGGCACGTGCAAGGCAGATTGCAATACTCTCGATTGCTCGTAATCGCCACTTGCAGCATGTACAGAATGCGGTTTGCCACGCACGTCGCCTGCAACGCTAGACCGTAGCAGTTTGCCCAGTTGTAGCAGTTTGCCCGTTGCTGCCTCCCCTTGCCGCTCCCATGTGCAGGCACCTGTCGCGGCCCCCTTTTGCCCGAGCAGTGTGCGTCGCTTTGTGCCAGACGCTCTCACATGCTGACACTTGCTCCTCCTGTGCTGGGTGTGCTTGTGGTTTCGTTGCTGCCTCCCCTGCCACTCCCATGTTCAGGCACCTGTCGCCGCCCCCTTCTGCCCGAGCAGTGTGCGTCGCTTTGTGCCAGACGCTCTCACGTGCTGACACTTGCTCCTCCTGAGCTGGGTGTGCTTGTGGTTTCGTTGCTCCCTCCCCTTGCCGCTCCCATGTGCAGGCACCTGTCGCCGCCCCCTTCGGCCCGAGCAGTGTGCGTCGCTTTGTGCCAGACGCTATCACGTGCTGACACTTGCTGCTCCTGTGCTGGGTGTGCATGTGGTTTCGTTGCTGCCTCCCCTTGCCGCTCCCATGTGCAGGCACCTGTCGCCGCCCCCTTCGGCCCGAGCAGTGTGCGTCGCTTTGTGCCAGACGCTATCACGTGCTGACACTTGCTCCTCCTGTGCTGGGTGTGCATGTGGTTTCGTTGCTGCCTCCCCTTGCCGCTCCCATGTGCAGGCACCTGTCGCGGCCCCCTTCTGCCCGAGCAGTGTGCGTCGCTTTGTGCCAGACGCTCTCACTTGCTGACACTTGCTCCTCCTGTGCTGGGTGCGCATGTGGTTTCGTTGCTGCCTCCCCTTGCCGCTCCCATGTGCAGGCACCTGTCGCGGCCCCCTTCTGCCCGAGCAGTGTGCGTCGCTTTGTGCCAGACGCTCTCACGTGCTGACACTTGCTCCTCCTGTGCTGGGTGTGCTTGTGGTTTCGTTGCTCCCTCCCCTTGCCGCTCCCATGTGCAGGCACCTGTCGCCGCCCCCTTCTGCCCGAGCAGTGTGCGTCGCTTTGTGCCAGACGCTCTCACGTGCTGACACTTGCTCCTCCTGTGCTGGGTGCGCATGTGGTTTCGTTGCTGCCTCCCCTTGCCGCTCCCATGTGCAGGCACTAGTCGCCACCCCCTTCTGCCCGAGCAGTGTGCGTCGCTTTGTGCCAGACGCTCTCACGTGCTGACACTTGCTCCTCCTGTGCTGGGTGTGCTTGTGGTTTCGTTGCTGCCTCCCCTTGCCGCTCCCATGTGCAGGCACCTGTCGCCGCCGCCTTGTGCATTACAAGTGTTCGCCGCATTTCGGCTGAAAGTGCCTCCCCTTTCCTGCTCCCTTGTTCTGACACGCGTGTTTGTGAGCTCGTAGTGTGTATGGTTTTCTGTCAAGTGGTGCCTCCTTGCTGCTCCAGTGTGGCGACACCTACCACTATCTGCTGGGGCATTAGAAGTGTGTGTGGTTTGTTGCAGTTGGTTGCCCCACCTGACCTACACGTGCCAACATTCCTTATTGTGATAGAGGTGTTTGTGTTTGTGGTGATGTTTCTCGGCTTTCTTTTAAGGGGGAGCTTCTTGTGCAGTGTCTAGGCAACGGCTTGCGCTGCTCAGCCTTGCCTTATGCTAGCTGCTGCCTTGTTCAACAGGTCTTGTGGAATGCAAGGGTCGAAGCTACAATAATGTGTTCTGGCTGTCGTGCCACTGGTATCCCCGCTACTTCCTGGCTGCATCCTTGTGGCAGCACCAGACGCAGGGCCAGGAAACGCTGCATTCAGTGGGAATAGGAGCAGATCAGTGAGGCAGGTGATGTGAATGTGATTACACGTCATCTCCACAACCAGCACGCCATCGTTCGTGTGAATCTGTTTGCATCATGCAATTTCGCCATTCTCAGAGCATTGCAGCCTTGCTGTCATGGATGATGATGTGCCATCGCACCACTAACGCCACACCCTTGTGTGCAGGGTCAGGAAAAGAAAAGTGCAAGATTCGTGTGCATCATATGTAGTGTAAACACTATATGTACCGTGGAAGGTGGCAGTTTGTGATGACATGGTGCAGCGAGGCGTGCACCACATCTGAAAACAAAACGCTGTTTTCTCGACGCTGTCAATTCATGATAGTGCACTACTGCAATAACACATCTTTACATGTCATGCCATCGTTACCGTTTCGTAGCAGTTAATTCACCTTCGTAACACCACTCCTATCATCCACTTGTAAAATTGCAATAACTTCAGCATCACGTTTCTGTTGTCAGAATTTCCACTCCAGCGTAGTCTTGCTCGCACTGCCATTGTAATGGCACCGTTATGTTACCATTGGCATCTTTTCAATGCCAGCACGGCATTGTTGTCACATCTCTGCTTCTTCTCTTGATTTGGCAGTATACATTCACTGCTGTCACTTCCCTGATGCTTTACTGACATTGTGACTCGATAGCAGGTGTGCAGTCATAACAGTTGAGTTATAACAAGACTGTACCGAAGACGGACTAGATCCATGTGACGCTGAAGCTCACCTTCTGCCGTTGCATCGGTGATCATTCGGGATCCTCTTGTTTCTTTCACTGTGGCTGGCAGCCACCTTTCTTCCTCTCCGAACTTGCGAGTCTGAACAGGAGTGCCCGGGATCAGCTTGTTTTCTTGATCTGCCTGCGAGCTGATAAGGAAGGCTACGGGTGGTGGAAGGCATGCGTCCAACCGAGAACGGATCTGGTATCCCAAAAGTTGTTGAGACAGTGATCATCCAGGGGCTAAAGGTAGCTAAAGAGCAGTTTAGCCAATCCCTCAGACAAGTCACCTGACCCAACCTTCTTGAGGCCATCTTTCAGCGTCCGCACGGCGCGTTCAGCAAGCCCGTTCGATTCGGGGTGATATGGTGCCGTACTAAAGTGCTTTATGTTGTTTCCTGTCACAAACTTCGTGAAAGTCTCTTGCGTGAACTGAGTCCCGTTGTCTGCCACAATGATTCTTGGTATGCCCAGCCTGCTGAAGATTTCACGCAAGGATGTAACTGTCGATTGTGCTGTGGCATGACGCACTGGAATTGCTGCGATCCATTTTGAATCTGAATCTATGGCCACTAGGATCATGGTGCTGTTCACTGGACCAGCATAACCCAAATGGACACGTGACCAATTCTCATGCGTTAGCGGCCAGTTTACTAGTATTTTTGCCGGTGGCATTGCGTTTGCTTGTATGCATGTAGTACATTTCCTACTGATTTGTTCGATAGCTCCGTCGATGGCGGGCCACCCCACGAAAGTACGGGCCAACGACTTCATTGCTGACATTCCCTGGTGCGTCTCGTGCAGGAATTGCAGCATGTCACCACGAGCAGCCTCGGGAATCACGACTCTGTGACCCCAGTAAATGAGGCCTTTGTAAACGGTTAGCTCACTTTTTCGTGCGAAGTATGGGTCCAACTATGGATCGGGTGCTACATACTTCTTTGGCCAACCATGAAGTATGTAGGAATTGACATTTCCAAGTACACTACCTTTCTCGGTCAACTGTCTCAATGCTTGCGACGAAAGGGGCATGTCATCTAGCTGCTGCAGCGAGTGCACGAACTCGTGTAGCTCCTCTGATGTGTCGTCAGTGGTTTCTAGAGGAGGCCGACTGAGTGCGTCAGCATTCAGGTTGTCCGAGCCAGGTTTGTACTCTATCTTGTACAGGTATGCTCCCAGCAGCAAGGACCAATGCTGAATTCCTGCGGCAGCCATAGTGGGCGTGGGATGATCTTCGCGAAATAGACCCACCAGCGGCTTGTGAGATGTGATGAAGGTGAATGTTTTTCCCAGACGGTAGTCCCGAAACTTTCCTACCCCGAACACTAGGGCCAACGTTTCACGCTCCAGTTGGGAATAATTCCATTCCCCTTTGCTAAGTCTTCGAGAACAAAAACCTATAGGCTTGTCAACGTTGCCAGTGCAATGGGACAGTACCACTCCGATCCTGTTGGGTGATGCATCGCACCCCAAGCGCAGCGGCAGTGAGGGATCGAAGTGAGTGAGCATTTTGGGATTGCATAAAGCGTTTTTTGACTTCTGAAACACTTCCCGTTGTTGACAGGTGCAATTCCAGCGACGCTCTTTGGTCAGCAAATCGTAGAGCGGTGATAGCAGACTGGTCATATTGAGAAGGAACTTGCTGAAGTACGTGAGAAGACCCAAGTATGAGCGCAGCTCGCTCACGTTCTTGGGTGTTGGCGCCCTTATGACAGCATTCATGTTCTTCTCCAGAGGTTGCAGCCCTCCAGTACTGATCTTGCAGCCGTGATACGAAACCTCAGGCATCCTGAAGGTGCACTTGTCCTTCCTTAGCTTGACGGCGTACTCTCGAAAGCGCTGGAGAACTGCCTTGAGGTTCTTTCTGTCGTTGTTCCCCTTCTCGGCCACCAGAACGTCGTCAAAGTACGCCTGGACTCCCGGCAAACCGTTCAGGACGCTGTCGATTATTCGCTGAAAGATAGCTGGGGCAGAAGAAACACCAAATGGCAGGCGATTAAAGCAAAATAATCCCCGATGTGTGGTAATGACCGTCAGCTCCTTTGACTGCTCATCCAGGGGAACCTGGTTGTAGGCGTCTCGAAGGTTCAATGTGCTGTAAACGCCACCCTCGTGCAGTGCAGCAAAAAGGTCATTGATTACCGGGAGTGGGTACTGCTCCGTCACACAGCTGGCATTTACCGTTAGCTTGTAATCGCCACACAACCGAACTGTTCCGTCTTCATTACCGGAACTATCGGCGTCGCCCACTCTAAGTGAGCCACCGGGGACAGGATTCTGAATTTAACAAGCCTGTCCAGCTCGTATGAAACGTCTTGTCACTATGCATATGGAAGTGGCCTGGCTTTGAAGAACTTTGGAACTGCATCCTCCTTTATGTGTAGATGAGTGGGCGGAACCTTGAACAGACCCAGTTCAGGTGTAATCACGTCCTCGTACTCACACAGGATCGCTTGCAAGTTTAGCCCTTCCTCCTTAATGCTGGACACGCTCAAAACCGCGGCCCCTTCGTTGTTCAGCGCCTGGATGCGATCACGGCCACACAGGCTCGGTCCGGAGACGCGAACAACGGTCAGTCACGCCGTGACAATCGTACCGCAGAATGAAACTGGGAGCGTTAGCTTCCCGGCTATAGGCAACGGACCAAAGTAGCATGAGAACCTCAAGATAGATTTTTCAATGCGGGGCTAGCTTGTGTGATGTTGGCAGTAGACGTCCCAGGGCACCACGTGCACGAGTGAGCCGGTGTCAATTTCTATCACAATGTCGGCTCCACCCCAGCAAAAATTGCATCGTACCGGGCTGACGATTCCGCTGTCTGCGGTTGGTTGCGGTTTTAGTGTATACAACTGTGCGGAGAGCTCGGCTACGGCATTTTCCATTGAGCCGCTGCTCAGCGCCAAGCTCGGGTGCGGTCGCTTTTCCTTAGATCGACACACGGCAGCTAGGTGCCCATTTTTCCTACAGTTGAAACATTAGTCATGTTTAAAAGCACAAGTCGCCTCACCGTGCTAGCGGATTCAGCACCGATGACAACTTTCAGACGATCCACTCGCCTGACTACAGGTTTTTCCTGCCTGTCCCTGCGGTCGATCACCCGCTAGTCTGTGAAGCTCGGGCTCTTCTTTCGGTTCCGTCTGCTTCATAAGCTGAACACCCTGTCGTGCAGCCTCTGCTGCAAGCACAATGTTTTGTGCCTCCTGCGATGTCAGTTTCTGGTGAGAAAGCAGTGCCTTCTGCACGTCACTGCGGCGAATTCCACACACGATCCTGTCTCGCAGCAGGCGGTTCAACATGGTCCCGAATTTGCATTTATCAGCCAGGCGTCAAAGCTCTACGCTAACCTGTTGAGCTGATTTCGCTTCCCTTTGAATGCGGGTGAAGAACTTGAAGCTTGCGGCTATCTCATTTGGCGGGGGTGCGTAAAATTCTTCGAGCATGGCAACTGCTACCGCGTAGTTAACTCACTCACCTTTCGTGGGGCAAAACTTCCACTCAGTACGTCGATAGGCTTCGAGCTCAGTGCCGAGATGAGAAGCGCCCTTTCTGTAGCGTCATCGACGATGCCGTCACCCTCGAAGTACGACTCGACTCTGATGTAGTATGACGACCACTTGTCCTTGGCGTCGGCGAAATGTGGAACTTGGTACGCCATGGCAGGAGTGTTCGCCGTCATCAGGGTTCTGGTTCGTTGCTCGTCGCCCCTGTTATAAATCAACTGTTATGACTGCTACCAGGCGAGAACAGCATCCGGCCGGACGGCCAGGAGCATAATAAAGGCCACACAAGAACGGGAACAATGTGCCCGTTTATTCAGTGACAGCCCTTTGTTGAAATGTTCTCAAGCCGCTCCGGCACGTGCGATGACGCCAGTCTCGCGCCACGGCAAACGCGGTTTTCTCTGTCTTCGTTGTCGTTTTCACTTTGCAGCAGTTGTGAACACTGCATTGTCGTCACACAAGTGCGCCTGTTGCAATAATGCAACTGTGATCATACCATTCTGGTTGCCCTAATGGTGACGTCGTTTCAATATCCTTGTAAATGCAGCATTGGTGCGCCTTCGACATGTTTGCATTCGTGGCTGCAAGCCTGTCGCATGTGTGTTAATGTTGTTCTTTAGCCTTTCTGATGTTACGGCAGTGGCAGCGTTCCATCATTACCATTACGTTGGTGTCATACGGTGACATTCATAGTGTTGCTGTCATTGTGATGTCTTTCATGCTTCTCTTTCCATCACGGCGCCCGGCTACTGAACGACGATGATAGTGTATGCTAGAGAAAATTAGCCCAACTAGGACATGCCATGTGCACTTGCCACTGCTTGATGGGCGGCAATAGTGTTCCTCGTGAAATGCCATTGTAAGTGTGATTACGCGTACTTTTTTAAGCACGTGAGCATCATATTTTTTACAGCACTCTACCTCCCGATGCTCCTATGCCATGAAACCGGCTCTCTCATCCTTGTGCGTTGCAGATGCATGTGCTGTTGTGGGACTTGTTTAGCCATACGCGTATTGTGTGTCATTGACCGATGTGGTCTTGACCAAGCAAGAACAATCAAGCAGATCCTAAGGGGACGAGAAGCATTGTGCTCCTACGTGAAGACAGGACAATGGTAACATTGCTTTAGGTGTTGCAGTTGTGCAACATTGTTGAAACTGCTCGCAACATGTGGATAGTCAGTGCTATAGCCTCGTGCTGCGGAATACGAGTACGAAATTAATGCAGCTGTGCATCCGTATGAGAAATCTGCGCATGAAGGAATTCAACTAAGTGGAATCGCATGTATTGCCAAGCATACAACACGTGCACTGTAAACAAGGCACAGTCTCCATTTGCCAATCGTTGTTGAGCCTTTCCTCGTGTGGAAGCTGTTTGCGACAGTGTGACTGGTCGTGAAGGTCTGTTTGCAAAAGCAAACATGGCTGCATAGCACCATGGTAGTGACAAATATTTTTGAAGCGACCGTAGCAATCAAAGAATCATTACTGCCATCCAGCGCCATGCTGGTGAAGTGCCTTAGCCGCAAAGACAGAACTTCCGCATAGTCTGCACCGCCACCATGTCATGGAATGATGCTGGAAACAGACGCTTATTATACCAATTTCAGCACTTCACCCCCAGAGCGGTGCCAATGACACGGAGAAATTGACTCGTGTTTGCTTTTTCCTACAATGTTGCTTTTTCCTACAACGGGGTGTTGCAGCAGTTGTCGAGCGTCTTCTGTGGCCCCACAGTTGATACAAGAATGCAATGGTGTTCAAGCTCAACGTGGCTCGTTTGGCGAATGACATAGCGTCAGATGATTTCTTTTCACCATCGCCGCCTCATTACCAGGGGCCTGTGTAGACTACATTCTTAGCATTGTCATCATACATGATGCATACGTTGCCCTACAGCTGTTACCGTTGGCAGCAGTGAAGGTGCACCAGTGCGCATTGCAAGTTGCACGTGACGCAAGGGAGCTCTTTTTCCCAGCAGCACTAAAGGGATTTTGCACAATGCGTGGGGACACACATTGTACGTTTCTGAGGATGTGAAGGCAATAATACATTGTTTGCAATAGAATTTCATGCGTCGTTGGCGCTACAGACCTGCTCATAGTGTGTGCTGCACACCTCCTTGGCACTTGATGAAAACGTGAAATTATGCCTTTCCCTCGTTCAGTAAAAGCAGGACAAGCCTTGGCTCCACGGTGGTTAGGAATGCAACTGTCCGCCTATACAAGCAGCTGTCATTACACAACCGTCTGCAAGTGGGATAGTGTAGTGGACATGATGTTTCCCTTGACACATTATGTTTGGGGTGGTGTAGGAGTGTGTGCGACACAATGCAATGTGAAGGAAACGTAACTAAACGTGTACGTTGCCTTGCTGAGGTGCTGACATGGGAAGGTAGAGCATGAATCTTTTGCGGTTCTGCAAACGTTACTTGGACAAATGTGCCACTACACGATATGTGTCTGACATCGTGAAGGCACACACGCATGCGACGTTTTCTAGCAGCTGAGGAAACAGAACCGAGGTGGGAACGAATGCAACAGCATCCAACAGCGTTACATGCATATTTTGCAAAGCGCATAAACATTACACGCTTGCTCATATCCTATTCTATAATAAATTTTGACAAACAAACAGTGCAAATGCATGTGTTTCCACCGATTGTTCTATTCAGCAGGTGCGTAGAAGATGCGAGGCAGACAGTTCCTGGCAAGCGTTCGTGAACCTCCTCGTACATTTGCTCATTGGAGGAGACTGGAAGCTCATTTAAAGATCATTTCGGCACATATCTTGTATGTGACATTCTTGTATGAACTCCTACACCACGCTACGGGTACAGAAACGTGTCTGCAAGAAAGGGGCACAAGTGCTTGCGGCCCATTGAGGAACTTTTTGTGGTGAGGAGCTGCCGCAGCATTTCTGACCACATAATACGAAGAGGAGTATGGCACACTTTAAGAGCGAGCGCCATTGCCCTGTGAAGGGGCCAATGCTTAGTGATGCACTCTCAGAATGGGGTCTTTCGGCTTTCTGAAAATAGGCTAGGCCCCATTGAGGCGCGCTTTCTTGTCTGTGGCGCAAACACAAAAGTGAACTGTGCTTCAGATTACGTGCCATATTCTGTGCCATGTGGCACGAAGCAGTACACTACGAAATAATTGGGAGGTATTGATGTGCAGGCAAAGAAGTACGCATTGCCCACTCGAAGTACGTATGGCCACCGTCATACAGTGGCGGTTGACCCTTGCCAGTTAAGTTGGACAATTGTGTGAAGCAACAGGGGTCGAACCATTTTGCCATAGCTGCGATAGGGCAACACGTGCGGCATTACAAGCGGACCGCAACTTATACTGCAGATAATTCGCTACACGTATCCTACAGTGGTCATCTGAAGTGATTCACTTGGGAAGATGGTGAAATGTAGAGCAAGGACGCTTGAAAAGAAATGTTTAACTCCGGCTGCGCCTCCATGTGAAATGTTGCAACAAGCTCGATTGCAAGATACAAAGATGAAGAGCATGAAGCACAAGGACAGCTGCAAATGTGATCCCAGCAAGGAATTTACATGCAATGCACTGTATTGTATGTTCCGCTTTACCCAGAAGGAATCATTGCTGCAGTCAGCATGTGCATGGTGAAGCAATACAGTTCGCATAGAGAAAAACTTCCTGTTTTGTGTAACGATGATGCTACATGTGTTGCGACATCGTTAGGACCATCGCATTTTGCATCTCCCTTGGCAGCCAACTTAACGACTCTGAGTCGACGGTGTGATGCACGTGCATATGACACGAAACGACCCAATCAAGTTCACTTTGTGCACCAATTGTCTAACGAGTAAACAGAAGGGTGCAGTGATACAAAAATGACTTCACGCCATGTATCACACACATGTTGTGTGAAAGACGCCGCACATGTAGATCACATGGTGTTTTGATGTGTAACAAATTATGTTTAATAGCTTTCCCACTGCAGCACTGCCACTTTGTCAGCATGCACCGAACAGTTCTCAGTTTGCATGCGTGACAGGACCTGCCCTGGGTTGTGATCACAATTTTCTAATTGGCACTCCATGGTTCAGACGAATGTGTCACGCGAACAGATCAGTGGTACTTAGCTTGCACGTTTGCAATTTAAGAAGATGCATGAAGTTGCGCGTTGCAGCCACACAAAGTGGCCACCACACCGAGCTGCACATTGCATACCTTACAGTAGGAGCCCAACATAACGTTGGGGCCGAGCACACATGGCCGCTCATGATCACAGTTCATATCTCATCTGAAAACCTCGCAATGCAAACTTGGCAATATATTCATTGTGCTGCAACGTGTTCGGGCCGTGTTCAAGGTCGTGTTAACTGCTACGTCACACGTGGTGGAGGTTGCTGCTAGGTTCCTGAACGTCTTCTCGCCTGCTCTACGTCCTGGAGCTTCGCTCAGGTAGCCGTTTGTGCCAGCTAATCGCCCTCAAGCTGCAAGACGCTCCATCACACACACCAACATCTACAATCTCGGCTACGTCTGCCACATGCTCTCCTCGGATCATCTCTGGGCCCTTGCACGATCCCCATCTGCTCGCTGGCCTTCACAGTGAAGATGTGCAGGATTGGCTTGACAACTACGCCCGGGTAAGTTCACGCAACCGGTGGGGCAAGGCGATTAGGCTACGCCGCATATACTTCTAACTCAAGGGCGTAGCTAAGGCTTCTTCATTCAACCACAAGATCGACTTCCCCGACTGGAATTCTTTGAAGAAGGTTTTCGTCCTCCGGCAGTTTGTTGCGCACTCGAAAGCAGCAACTAGGCAAGTCCCACACCTCGTATGTACATGATGTCCTCTCATTTCATCGACATGTCAACGCTTCGATGATGGAAACCGACAGAGTATCCCTTGTACTCAAAGGCATTGTGACTGCAGCCTTGAATGTGTTGGCCACCAAGGATCCGACCTGCATTGCTGATATTATATGTATGTGCCAGCGCCTTGCCGACCACGAATTTCTGCGAATGGCGCCGGACACCTTTGAAAGCGAACCCACAGCCGACCCCTCTTCACGCGCACTGGAGCGCGCCATCACACCGCCACAGCTGCAGTCTCTTGACTTCTCGGCAGGTTCCTTTCCGACCCAGTACCTACACCACGTGTAGAGGAGCACTTAACGGAACCTAAAATGCGCCCCGAACACGTGGCGGTGCAATCACAGTACAGGCACAAAGCAATCTCATGATGAGTCTCCACATGCAATGAAGACTAAGAACCTGATGTGACCACAATGAGGTGCACACAATGAGCACGTGCATAAGAAATGGCCATAGCACTTTGTTATCCATTTTCAGTCTGTCAGATCGGACAACACCAATTACAAGCAATGTGCAAATACTCTGTTGTAGTGTTGCATGCTCTACACATTCACATTTGCTGCACGCACGTGATGCACAACGTTGCAGTCTTCACAATTTGCTAATTTTACAAGCAGTACCTGAAAACATATGTGATTGTTAGCCTCTGAAAACATACCATTTTCCCCAATTGTCCCACCCTTCCGCGCATGCACGTCTTCAAGTATGCAACGTTTTCAACAGCATGTATATGTACCGGGTTCGTTTGAGAGCACACTGTTGTCTTTAGGCACAGGAGAGCATCTATAGCAAAACACAGATTTTTGTAACGAAACTGTGGGCAATACTTCCGTAATGTTTTATTCCCACAATTGCTTAATGGATTCACCGTCCTCAGCAACGACACATTCAACTGCGCACGAGGCAGCGTGAAGGGGTTAAGCGGCCATTACAAATGTTCGCATTCACGCAGCTATGGCAGCCCTCAGCGAGTGTTTCGTATAATTTGGCTGTTTCTTGACGCCTCTCGCAATGCCGCCTCAGATGAGCTAGTCGAGTGGATATAAATGTGGAGAGGTAGGAGGTCTCAAGTTGGGAATGACAGGGTCATGGAAACTGTCCGCAAACCACGCCTGTGTAATGCAGGCGGTGTGAGCGAGGGCTTGGTGTTGCTGACCGTCGTAACATTTTCCTCTAGAAACAGTCTCTGTGCAGGGCGTTGCAGTGATGAGCACCTCTGCGTACGCGGCAGCATTAACGCGGACACCTTCTGCAAATCAGCGTGCCGGCATGGTGTTACCGTTGTTGCTGATGATGGAAATTTCGTGTAGAACACTGCAGCTAACTCATTGGAACTTGCACAAAGCCTCTCCAACTTGATCAGCAATCGCTAGGACCACAGCCGAGTAGGTGACCCTCCCGAGTCTTACTGGGCGTAAGTTGCCCCCTCATCATCACATATAAATGGTACTGCATGTTGTCGTGCACAGCGAGCCTGGCAGTCGACTGCGCCACCTGGAGTTCCTTTGCAGTGTCTTGCATCAACTTCCCTGGGCGGTCACTCTCGATGACTTGCAGCCGCCAGAGGGAATCCGGGGTTCTGGCAGGGTCTGACCACTCTCTGTGCTTTTCCTTTTAGCCACAAATGCCACGCCATTGCAATGACACACACTTCTGTCCGAATCTTCCAAGCGAGACTTCGCTCCATTCAGGAAGGTAGCAATTTCCCAGTTGCTGTGGTATGCAGCCACGGTGAGGAGGACTGCATGGCATTTCGTTTTCTGCGTCAAACTCTGTACACTTCCATTTCTGAGCTGTGTCCGCCTTTTCCTTGATAGGTGGTCAACCAACGAATTACCACATGAACACATAGTTTTTATGAGCATGCAGCAGTCTGCGGCTATAGGTGTAAGCATTCTCAAATACCTAGCTTACCCGGCACATGGAAAGCCGAAAGGCATTCCTTTGATGTCAGAGCTACACACTGCAGTTACAGCACAGCCTGTAAACAGTCTCACATCATTCGGCACATTCGAGTGGCAATGATGCGGAATGTTAAACAGTGACCCAGGTACATGCCTTCCGTTTACAAGTGTTCAGCAACGTAACACACTTCGCATTTTCGCCCCCCAGTGTGCAAGATTCCGCATTTCTCGTAACACCTTTGTCATTAATGGGGTTCGCACACTCCGAATGGCCACATTGCATTTCGTACCGGCTATGTTGCGTGCTGTCTCGCAGAATGTCACTTTCACCTTGATATAATTTAATATCACACGTACAGTGCCTCTCTGTGTTCACATATATTTTGCTTGGGACTGTGGCATTTCTATTCATTATATTTCATTTAGTACGCTTCCAACAGTGGCGCACAATTCTATCTCTCGTGTGGTAAAGCCACGCAGGTAAGCTGAGGATCGATGCACTGCTGAGCAGTGTAAATTTCAGGATAATGCCAAGACATTGTGTTTTTCTGATTTTGTTGTTTTCTGTGCTGTTTGCTGGAGTGCCGCGTGTTCTGCCCTTATACTCGTGCGTGTGGCAAGTGTTGTCTGTTTGTGGTGCGACTTCTACGTTATTGCTTCTTTATTATGGCCTGTGCATGCGCGCATATGTAGAACTGTTACTCGTTCTGCTGATACCTACACGACCACAATAAATTACCCTTGCCTCCCGCACGTAATCATGTGCTGCAGTGTTCAAATGATGTAAGTTTAGTTGTGCTTGCAGCACCTCCTTGGGCACACATGTTTACTCGAGTACAAATGCTTAATCAAATCGAGTCATGAGTTGTCGTTCACCACATTGTCACAGTAAGCACGCTACCTCAATATGCACTACTTCAAATGATCGAGGAATAAGGCACATTTCGAACAAAACAATTCACCGCATCGATGTGCATGCACACTGCATCGTACAGGCTGCGTTCGCAATGCGCCCACAATAATCCCAAATGATGCCTCGCATTGTCTGCATGACTAACAATTCATATTGGACAATGGCATGGCACAAGTTACACGGACTTGTGCACATGTGGAACGCTCTGTTAATGATTGCAGTACTCACACTAACTCACAAACGCGGCTGTTGAGGAAACGCTTCACAAAACAAAAACACAATTGCACATACGCATTACACATTTAGCCACAATAGACCTGCCTTGAAGAAGTTGAGAGAGATGTACACAGTTATCGACATCAGTTCATCTGATATGCAGTTACCGTTGCTTTGCAACGGAGACCACCACCCGTTCATTGCAAAACCGTACAGTGTCGATGCATATGGATCACACAAGGTTAACGTTTCATGATGTTATGTGTTATGCGAACGGGACACAACAATGGTCAAGATGCATGACATTGCCAATGAAACCTCATTAGTCTGTGTTAACGGAGAGCGATCATCAACATGTTCAGAGGTGGTGCAGCTTCATGTAAACACACATGGACATGGCGCTCCCTGAATACGTGCATGCAACGGGATACAGCTGTCCAAGCAGGACAGATAAGGAAATTTTGATGTTTGTCGGTCATTGCAAAACAAGACGCAAACACGTCCTTAATGCAACCCGAAACGTCCACCGGTCATGCGAAACGCACAAAGGAGATGATGTATGACTGCGCCCACCTTGCCGTGCTGTTTACGGGGAGGTGGGGCCAATCAAGGTGGCATTATGCTGCTTGCATGCATCTGTGCACTTACGTGGTAAGTGAACGTCTCACTTCAAAATGCTGCCAAAGCAAAATTGCTAGCTCCTGCGACATGTGAATATGTGTGCATACATGTTCACTGCTGCACAAGTATAGGCACCGTGGTTTGCATTGATGCATAGCGTCAATAAGAAATGCAAGGGTTAAAACCGGTATGCACAGTATGCAATAGTGGGCGCTAATTGATGCAAATTTCACGAAATAATTACAAAGTACAGCGAAGTGCTCCAAAGCGTCCCGCGCAGTTGCTACACACACACACATGCATGTAAGGCGAAGGCTGATTCCATTCACAAAGAAATAATTGCATTTCTGCGGCGCACTGTAGAACAACGTCTACCAGCGATACAAACATTGCACAGTCATACCGACGGCTGAGCAATAACACGCTCTTGTTGTGCAGTAATGCAATGTCATTGAGCAGTGTGTACATTGAAAAAAAAACACACCAAACGTTGCGCATGGTACGAAAGACATGTTCCTGCAGCACGAAACTTTTCCACTGCTGTGCCTCCACAAAAAATGTGCACACGCAATAAACGAAGCGTTACATGGCATGACACATCGCAGACCCTCTTTGCTGCGAATATGGCCTGTGTCTGTGCATTTACAATTCATTACAAATCTGCATACCTCTATATGGAAATCTCGTAATGCTGTCACACTAACATGAAAAAAACAGGGTGAGCGCGAGACATGGACTTTCATTTCAATGAGCATAATGAGAACAAGGTGAGCACAGGAGGCAACATTTTGGCAAGTGGCCACGTGTTTTTCCAGTTCACATATGTTGAAAGCGGAAGCCAACATTTCGACAAGTGCATTTGCCTTTGGTCAGGGCATCATTGGTTTTATATGTTGCACTGCTGTGTACACACACCGCTGTTGTGCAGCGAAAAGGCTCATCCAAGCACTTTATAGTAAAGAACTAAGACTAACGTCTGTTTCCAACAATACAAACAGTACAGGCCTATTCGATGTGATACATGAACGAACGAACACGCAAGCAATGAACAAGGAACTAGTAACACGAAACGAAAAGAAACAATCAGCAATCAATAAATACATAACAAAGTGCTGTGATTCATTGGTAACAATAATTATAAATTACAAATAAATGGCCTCCTGCGTCAGGTCCAGCTGACGCAGGAGGAATGAACGGAAAAAAAAAATTACTGGAGCTGCTGCGGCTGGTTCCCCTGCGGCAGGTTCTGTTGCCGCAGGAAAACTGTCAGTGCCGCAGCGAGCGTGCTCACTGGGGCGAGCTGCTCCTGGAGCAGTTGGAGTTGACTTTCCTGCCGCCCCAGGACGTTGCCCAGTCTTTCCAGAGAGTCAGCGATTCTCTCCATCGCGGCAGTTTGCTGTGAGAGGAGGGGGGAAAAAGGGCACTTCACATACGGTGTGTCCTCACGCGGGTTCACTGCTGTGTTCGTTTGGTTTGCAGAACCTATGTAATGTTACGTCATGCACTTTCAAGTCAACCTGGTCCGATTTGTTGCATTCACACAGAACCAACTTGCACTGTTCCCTCTTGCAGCCTCACAGTTATGTTACACGTGTCGTAGTGGGTGTACTTCTGGAAATGCCAGTGTGAACGTTCAGTGACATGTTTTTGCTGTATGGATATCAGTGCGTTCTCCTAAGCGGTACGCAGGTTAAGGTAGCAGGTGTAATACAAAATTTATTCGTGCCACATTTACAGACCCGCATCGCAATATTTCACTGAGCTAGTTGCGTCTAGGACCACACCTGCCAATGTAAGTTGCTCAACATGTCTGGCACACTTCGGCCAGTAGTCCTGGTTATATGGGGGACCTGCATATCAAAGGAGCGCTAGTACAGAATTATATTTCATGTTATTGTTTCGTTTGCAACAACAGCGTTCATCCAAATGTGAATCGCACATACCAACCCCACTCTACCACAACAATACAAACTCATTCAGGCGCTGCCCTCAGATGTATCCTGCAGTCTACATAACGTGCTTACAAGTGTACGGCTTGTGGGATGCATAAAACAGCAATACAAGCTCCTCGTGCAGTGCAACTAACCGCCTTATGCATTCATCCCATCGAGCAAAATAACAGTGTCGTCCTCACACTGCAGCACATCCCGCCATCCAACCTCTCATCCACGCGCATACTTCGGTGCCTGTAATTTCACTAACCTCACAGATCTGCTAAACACTGCACGATGAGAGCACATGTTACTGCTATCCCTGTGGCCTTTCACTTGCCGAATGCCACTACAACCTATTGGTCGCACCACCTACCAATCTTTACGGCACTACTACTGCTCATTACCAACCACTACACTGCCACCCTATTTCCAGCACACATTTCCTTAAAGAATTGTGCCCAAGGCAGGCACCCAACGAAAGCACTGCTTATGATGGCTGACTATACTGAATGAACCATTACTCATGAGAAGTGCATACCTTTCTCGACTCTGCAAGCAATTCGCGCTGGATGGTGGCTTGGCTTTGCGCAACATGCACAGTCCGTGCACCATCGAGCACTGCCTGCTCGAGCAGCTCACCCTCGGACCACGGTCGCCTGCTCCGTGCACCAGCTGCTTTAAAAAATGGTGAAAGATGTGGTGAATGCTTGCAAATATAGGGAGAATGAGCATGCGTGGCACATCAGAGGCTCACACAGTGACAGGACATATAATCCTTCCAACTGTCGATGTGCATTACTTCTACTGCAAGCGCGACACAAGCGAATTATTTGGTGCCTCGGCTAAGTAGTCCGTTGCTTTATGTAGGCAGTGTAGTTCCCTAGCACAAGAGTGTATACAATAACTGAACTTCTTTCTAGCCTGTCAAGGTGATCGGAAAGCGAAAATGTAATCAACAGCGGCAGTTCCTGCACATTGCTCCGTATCCAGAAAATTCTGTCATCTGCACTGCTACACAGGTTCTTTCATTAGGTGGTGGTTGTGCAAAGCTAACGAAGCTCAGGTTACTCCGACAGTTACTCCTCCCTAGACTGTCTGCGTTGTTGCAATTAACAGTGTATAATATTGAAGCGTTTCTGAAGACACAAGTTCCATGCTAAACAATGTACACTATACAAGACTTCATTTTTTGCACTTAACAGATTATCACGATGTGAGCGGCAGCAGTATGAGGCTTTGGCTGTCATGTCCATTCTTTTAAACGCTTCCAATTTATACTTTGTGTGCACTCTTCGGTTTGCGCCTACTTCAACTTGGACAGTGGACAACAACTAGACATATTGCTAAAGCAAAACTTTTTGCATCATTTTAACTTCCTCAACACCACTACCCTTTCAGGCTTTTCCTCCAAACAATGCAGCTGTTAGTCGTGCCTGCCGGCATCAAGCACTGCTGGAGCATGCACGACACTGTGTGTACATTTCGTGTAACGCATTGTGCGGACATCACCATAAGCTCTCCTCTCGCGCAACTGCACCCTGCGGCTTGGCCTGGCAAAAAAAAATTTGCATACGACACCTACGCTTGTTGTGCTCATTGCATGTGTCCACAAGTGATACGTATAGTGGCTTACCCTCGCTGGGCCTGGACCTTCGTGGCCGGGCGGGTCTTGCCGAAGGACGCCTCGCGGTAGCCCCACTGGGGCCCGGCTGCGGCTCTTCGGCTGTGGTCTGCGGCGCCACGGATGGTGTTTCGCTGGCCTAGTAATATGCCAACATAAGGAAGGAGACTTTATAACACCTGTACACTGCCTTTCAGATGCGATATGCTACTACTTTGCACTGCGTCACACCTGCACCCTCTCTTGGAAAGTGTACAGCTACAGACAACACGACTCGATTTCAACACAAGGTCGAGTTGCTTCACCCTGCACTACCACTTCATTGGTCGAGTAGTTAAGAGGATCTAGACGGCACTACGCAGGGCATGTGTTGTCCACCACGATGGCATAATGTCCACGCCTCGGGTTGCTCTGTATTTCCTGCTGTGTGCAACCACAGTGCACTTCCCTGACCTTCTTAGGCACTGGCATCACCATCGAAAAGCAAAACGCAAGAGTACACTTGCAAACTAGTATCCTCCCCTCCGAGCTACTCGACACGAAGAAGGGCTCTCCGAGGCCTCTTGTGCAACCGCCCCCAACAAGCTGCAGGACGCGGCCTCTTATTCCCCCAAGTCGGCCGCCGCCTGTTGCCCTGCAAGGAAACAGTGCGCTCGTAAGAATACGAACCGCATTCATTAAAGCCTACTTTTCTCTCACCTCTGCTCGGCCGAAACACTGCCCGCGTCACGCCTGCATTTATACACAAACTTGCACCACCACAGCCTCCACTTTCGCTCTGTCTTAACTGGCGGCCCTTCTGCATTGAGAAGTGCCGCCAGTTGCTTCCATAAAGCCTGCCTTTTTGCGGCCGAAAATTCCCCACCGAATTCCCCCGACCTACTAGCAAGCCGGGGGTTGCTTTCCATAAAATTTACCACAATTTCTTCCTGCCGAATGGTGATTTGACGCGCAGGCATGGTGCTGTGATGATCTTCGTTCATGTATAAACACAGGCAAACTGGCCGTCTGCGCGAGCAAGACCGCCAAGTAAATGAACACATTTTCTGGGATGGTAGCCTTTATTTCCGACAAATAATTAGCCTCCTGCTATTTCTTCTTTTGAAACCTGCAATTTCGTAGAAAAACAACGCTCTTGAACACTGCCGTCTGTTCA
Organism: Dermacentor andersoni; assembly: GCF_023375885.2. Classification (NCBI taxonomy): domain Eukaryota; kingdom Metazoa; phylum Arthropoda; class Arachnida; order Ixodida; family Ixodidae; genus Dermacentor; species Dermacentor andersoni. Next base: position 133,861,203 of record NC_092822.1, on the reverse strand, counting down.
CAACTCAACGCTTGCAACGCACACTTACCAAATTTTCGGAGGGCAGCAGAAGGGCAGCAGACGACTATACAGCGGGGTCCCGCGCGTCTTCTTCGAGGGCTCCGCTGAAGCTTTGCCATTCTTTGCATGACCTTGGCGGTGCGCGAAAACATTGCACACACCCATTCTCAAAATGAAACAGCCACAATAAAACTCGCACACGCGCTACGCCGGTTCCTTTCGTGTTTGCTCAGCTCTACCCATTTTCAAAATAGGGCGCCATGTTGAGACGACGCCCCTCTGGCGGTGCTTGATGACTGACATACACACGCAGAAACAAACACCGTCGGTTTATGATATCACCCAAATGTTGCTTCGCAACTATGCCAGTTGTAGCCCAATTTATTCATTGAAATATAACATTTCTCACTTTTTTCTCTCATTTCCTTTACATAAAGCGACCGGAGCCAACCGTGGCCAGTGCCCAGAACCGAGCGACGGCCACTGCACTCGATTACGACACACCCGAGTCGTTCTACACTCGCCGGGCGTGATCTCTCGTGCGATGTGAAGCGTTCGAGAGCGCGCGCTGGTAGTGAACGCTGACGTCACGAGTGAGCAGGCGGTCGGCTTATCGAATGTGACGTTCGCGGCGGCGAACGTTTCAGAATACGTCCCCAGGTAACGATGCTGAAACCACTATGCCAGAAAGTAGTGGCCGACACGTGAATGATAGTCGTGAACGGGCTACCGCTGGCAGGCCGGCCGCGGAAGACGACAACAAACTGAAGAGAGAGGCAGGGAGAGGGCATCGCTGCTCCAGGTGCAGCTTTCGAGGGCGAGGAGGAAAAGCGCCCAGTTATGCTTGTTGATCGAGGATTCAAACATGCCTAAAGTAGAACCGGTGATAATAGAGATGGTAGGTGCAGGCGAGCGAGTACAGATTAGGGTGCTTTCGGGGAAACCGAAAGCGTTAGTGATAGCGAAAGCCAAGGAACACATGCAGGACACGATGGAGGAGAAGCACCCAGTGGTGATCATGGGTGGAGTGATTGACGCATGGGCGGGGGACATGGATGGCGAAGCAAATAGCCAAATAGGTTACTGATCTGTGGAAGGTTTCAAAGGAAGCGTAAATAGCAGTGTGCACGGTGTCAGAGGCTGAAAGGCTGGGGTATGCAATTGAAAGGGCAGTGCTTGCAGTAAACACGAAACTTCGGACGCTAGATAAAGCAATGCATTTTAACTATGCCTTTCTAACCGTGAAGTGCACCGAGGAAGCCGCGAAGACGCCTTTTTGCGTGACGGGATTTATTTTAGCGATAGTGCAGCGACACCGGTTGCACGTCGATTAGCGGCACGTGCAACCCTTTTCGGCGGACCCAGGGCAATGAGAAAGGAAGAATAAGTATGGACGACACGCCACCAACGAGCAGAATTAGACAACAAAGAGTTAACAGAAGACGCACAAAGGATAAGTAGAAAGACGGCAAAATTTTTTTTCATAACCATGCAGGACGGTCGCAAGCAAGAGAAATGGCTGCAAATTGAAACACAGCTGAATGACGGAGCTATTAGCGTGTACGCCGTGACCAAAACTCATCTACGAGATTAGGAAAAATCACCTATTATTGACAATTTTGCATGGGAGGGGTACAATAGAATGACTCAGCAAAGGAAAGGCGGAGGTGCAGGCATGGTAATTAAGTGAGGTATGAAGTGGCTAAGGATATAACCGAAATTTAAGGAGCATTTATGGATTATCGGCACATGAGAAGACCAGAAGACGTGGCTGGGAGTAGCCTACCTATGGAGAGGTAGTGATAGCAGAAATCAAGCCTGGGAATGCACGCAACATTGCCGCGCCACTGGCTGCTCGAGGCACTTTGCGTGTACTCGCGGGCTTCTTTCACACTCGGAAAAACACTTGTATATAGCACATATTGAGCAACAGAAAGCTGCAGCAGCTGTTTTTCTTGTTGCTCTATAATTTTCTAATTAACACTTTTAATCTAATTAGGTTATTTATTTATTTATTTATTTATTTATTATTTGAGTACCCTAAGGGCCCGTTACGGCATTACATAGGGGGGGACGAAAGAGTTCTAGCGTAAGTGAAATGTGTACAATGCAAATGTTATATGAAGGAGTTAGGAACAATAAAAAAAAAAGATCTAAACGTCAAGCAGGAAAGAACAAAATAGAAAAAAAGAATGAAAGAAAAGAGAAACGGAGTTTATACAATATCTGGTTGCGTGAAAACGCATAAGAATCTAAAATGCGACGTTGACAACCAGTACCCCTCAGAACAAGAGTGTAAAGGTACAATCGAATGATGATTTTGGTAAACAACCTAAACAGATACATATCAGATGAAACGGAATGAATTTTATACAATGCCAAGCACATGAAAACACTGTTTAAGTAAATATACAAGCAAATATTGGTTCGGACAGCTTGATACACTCTAAAAAGGTTAGCAGTGCTGCATGAAATGATGATGACCGTAAGCGAGACAACGTTTGAAGGTAGCGAGTTCCATTCAGCCAGAGATAAAACTAGAGACGAATTTTGATAAGCGTTAGTCCTGGCAAATATACGTTTTATTTTATGAACATGGTCTGTGCGGTTCGAGATGTGGGGAGCGGGAAGAATATAGGCTCGAGCGAATGCAATGTTGCTGTGGTTAAGGCTATGAAAAATGGACAAGCGTGGTAATTTTCTGCGCATGTCAAGTGAAGGGAGATTCAGTAATTCCTTTAAGGGGGACACACTTTGATATCGAGAGTATGAAGATGAACCGCACAGCTTTATCTTCAACTGATTCGAGTAGGTTCGTGAGATTAGAGTTATGAGGGTGCCAAATTATGCACGCATACTCTAAAGAGGGCCTGACAAGAGAACTGTATGCGCGAAGTCTGGTACCTTTGTTCACAAGGGGTAAGTGCCGCTTAAGGTAATCAAGTTTTTTGCATGCGTTTGTGGTGATGTGTTCAATGTGAGCATTATAGCTTAAATTGGAGGTAAACAGGACACCCAAGTACTTGATTGAAAGTACTGAGTCAATTGCAATACCGCGTATTGTATACTGGTCAGAGGTAGGTCGAGTTATCGAAGCAAATTTTACGTGTTTAGTTTTGGCTATGTTAATTTCCATTTGCTATGTATCACCCCAGTCAGTTAGTTTTGTTAAATCAGGCTGCAGCACAGAGATGTCGGCAGGCCAGCTTATCTCATTAAACAAGACGCAGTCATCTGCAATGAGAGGTATTTGTGAAGTAATATTAGTTGTGATGTCATTGATGAATATTAAAAATAGCAGTGGACCAAGGACGGACCCTTGAGGAACTCCCGAACTGACGTGAGTGCGGTTAGAAAAGCAGTTGTTTAGACTGATTACTTGAAATCTGTTCGTTAGGAACTCCTCAATTCATCCTGCCATGTCGTAGTCAAGCTGTAGATTTCTAACTTTCAGTTTTAGTCGATTATGAGGTACCCGGTCGAAAGCTTTAGAAGAATCTATAAGAATGGCGTCTGTACTAATCAATTTGTATAAAGAAATGTGAATTTTTGTTACATGTTCATATAGTTGCGTCTGACATGAGCGATTTTGGCGAAAGCCATGCTGGTTATTGAGGAGCAGGTTATTAATGTTAAGATACGCTATAATGTGAGAGTATAGAATGTGTTCCAGTAATTTGCAACAAATAGATGTCGATGATATAGGTCTTTAATCATTAGGGTCTGCTGTGTCACCATATTTAAATACCGGTATTACTTATGCTGATTTCCGATCTTCCGGTAGGCATCGCGTATCTAGTGACTGCTGAAATATTAGAGATAACAAAACTGAAGAGTAGTGCGAGGTTAATTTTAGAAGTTTAGCACTTATACCGTCAGGACTTGGGCTGGTTTTATGAGGAAGCCTGTCAATTGCACGAGAGATACCATGTTCCGATATTATTATGAATGAAAAAGGGAATTCAATAGATAGTTGTTCAAGTATGTGAGTGTTATGAGGCGGCAGTTAGCTAGTAAAAACTGCAGAGAAATATTTGATAAATAGCTCTGTGCTATGTCTTGTGTTAAGCACTGCTCCGCTTTCGGAAATTAGTAAGGGAGCAGTGTGTTTTGGTTTTCGGTTCACTACTTGCCAAAACTTTTTCGGATCATTTTTTATCATATTGGGAAGGGTGCAATTAAAGAACTTGTTTTTAGCTTCGAGAATTGTGGTTTCTGTATGGCGCGCTACGGTTTTGTAATTTTTCCAGTCTTCTGCAGCATTTGTTCGGGCAGCTTTTCTGGACGTTCTTTTTTTCTTGTTTATGCTCTTTTTCACATCGCGGTTCAACCACGGATCATTCTGCTTCGAGCTGATGGTCATTTTTGGTATACACGTAGTTTCAACTTCTTTGAGTTTATCGCGGAACAAGCTCCAGTTATCATTTACCGTTCTGTTTTGAATATTATTTGCGAAGTCGGCTGTAAATGAGGCTAACATACCAGTCATTTTGGAAACGTCGGCGCGTGCGTAGTTGAGAATGCATTTTTTGGCCGTATATTTCTCGGCAGGTTTCAATGCAAAGGAACATGGCACCACCGTGTGATTCCTTAATGGTTCTAGTACATGTGTCGCAGCCAAGTCTCGATGATTTGTTAACAGAGTGTCTAGTACGTGGTCACCCCGAGTTGGTTCGCACACAACTTGAGTTAAATGATGAAAATGCAAGGTTTGTAGAAAATGAGGACACTCAGATCTGTTGCTATTCTCCCTTAAGGACGAGGTCGACCACTCGGTACCTTGGTAATTAAAGTCACCCCCTAATATCAATATTCATTTTGAGAACTGGGATAGGACCTGTTGTAAAGCATCATTGAAAAAAATGAACAAATTCCAAGCGGCTATCACGTGGACGATAGCATGCACCAATGCACATTGCGCACGTCCGATACGTGCAGAGACCCACACTATTACAAGAGTAGAGCCGATTATCAGTAGAGACGGTTGATAGTCATCTTTAATGATTATAATATCTCCGCCTCCTCGGAAGCCTTCCCGGACGTTTTGAAAGATGAAGAAAGATGGGTCAAGTGCAAGTTCGCTGTTAGTGATGTCATTGGAAAGCCACGTTTTCGTACCTATTACTGTATCTGTGGTGCAAGAATATATGAGCGTTTTCAGGGCGTCAGTTTTGTGAAAAAGGCTGCGGAAATTTGCCAAGAGCAACGATACTGCATGTATGGACGTAACCTTACGCTTCTCAGTTGTTTCTCGCGAAGTACTCGAAAGTTGGTTCCTTTTAACAACCTGTATAACATTATTAGTGACTGAGTCAAACCGGTAAACATAACCTGTTCTATTCTAAGCAGCAGACAGAAGTTTCGGTGGCAGCAACGCAAAAGGCACTTTGATCAAGGTGGCAGCAGCGTAGTTTTATAGATAACGCTGCATGCCGGTCAGGCACACGTCATTCACAGTACAATCTTATCATATCGCCTGGCCGATACAGAACATTCCTTCCCCCTTAATTAAAGCTACACGCGTTCCTTTCCGCGCTCATAATTGGAGGTTTGATAGCGATCAGGAGGACGCCTTGTGCGATTACTTCTTCGCAGATGGACCTCTTCATGTAATGCCATGGTTGATGGGGTGATACTTGCAGGCTGCGCTGCTGAGTGTCTCGCCCCCGGCTGCGATGCCGGTTCCTTAGTTGAAGTGGAGTCATCTAAGCGAACATCCTCAAACTCGTCTGCGGTAGGACTACGAATCATGGAGTCAGCAGGGAATTTTTCTTCCGAGGGTGTTGATACAAAATCTCGCTGAATACGGGCACTTGGAGTCGACTCTGGATGCGCTTCTTTTGCGAAGTCCGGATGGAATGAAGTCTTTGGTCCCGAAATCTAGCTGGGTCTCAAGTGGTCGATATGCAGAAAACGAAAATGGTCACCGACTTTGACCACAAACGTAGAGTCGCTTACGCATTGCACTACGGCAGCTTCCTCCCATAACAGGGTTTCCCATCTCGTAGTCTTGACGAGAACTTTGTCACCGGCTTCTATCTGCGGGTCCGTTCCTCGGCCCTCGTTGCGATGGGTGGTGTCGCTGTCTTGACGGCTGCGCATATCCTGCAGAAAACACGGCTTCAGGAGTGAAAGCTTAACTCGACGTTGTCGTTTCAGGAACAGCTCAGACGGCGTTCTTCCTGTTACGGAATTCGGGGTGTTCATGTAAGCAAGCAAGAAGTCGTTAAGTCGATGATGTAGAGTTCTGTTTTCGCCTGTTAGGTTATCGTGAAGCACTTGCTTGAGTAGAGTGGCGTTTGTCGTTTGAACTAGCCTTTCTGCTGCCCCGTTCGATGAAGCATGGTACGGTGGCGTACGTGTGTGTCTAATCCCATGAGAAGAGGTGAAATTGGAGAACTCCTGCGCAGTAAACTGAGGTCCGTTATCGCTGATCAGTTCCTCCGGGTAGCCTCCGGGTACTACGTCGTTGTAGTGCGGAGGCCTTTTGCTTCTATTCACTTTGAGTAAGAGTCTACTAGAAGGAACAAATTGAAGCCATCCTTCATGGCGAAATCGACATGGACTCTCTGCCAAACACGAGCTGGGTAAGTCCATGGATGCAATGGTCCTGGTGCCTTCGCAGGCATGGTCGTTTGGCACACTGTACATCGACGGACAGTGTCTTCAATGTTCTTGTCAATCAATGGCCACCAAACAAACGACCTAGCAAGCATTTTCATTCTTTGCATTCCAGAGTGCTCTTCATGCAGCAATGCTAATACTGCTTCGCTAAGTTCGTCCGGAATGATCACTCGCTGGCCCCACGTGACACAGCCGTGCGCGTATGATAGTTCGTTTCGACGAACGAAGAAGGGCTGAAATTTATTATCCTGGTGTGCGGGCCAGCCAGATAAGGTGAACTGCACGACTTTGGAAAGAAAGCGCTCCCTTTTAGTCGCAGCAGCAACTTAGATCACAGTTAGAGGCGTTGCCTCAAATACTGCCAGACATTCTTGCTAATGCCAATGTGATAAGCTAACTAATGTGATAGCCTAACGCTGAATTCTGGCTGCGGCCAAAGAAGGAATTGGTTTATCCGATACCACGATCTCCAACAGCGGTTGGTGGCCTGTATACAGCGTGAATTTGCACCCGTATATGTATCTATGAAACCGGCTTAGACCAAAAATTAGGGCCAGGGCTTCCTTCTCGCCTTGCGCATAGTTGCGCTCCGCTGCATCTAATGTTCTGGAAGCAAATTCGATTGGTCTTTCTGAGTCATCGGGCATGACGTGAAAAATTACGGCCCCAAGGCCGTAAGCTGACGCGTCGAAGCTTAACCCGATTGGCTTTTTCACGTCGTAAAAAGTCAGAACTTGACAGTCAATCAGGCGCTTCTTTGCTTCCACGAATGATCTTGAGCATGCGTCCGTCCACACCCAACTCGTGCCCGTTTGGAGCAGGTCGTACTTTGGTGCACCTACTGTAGCTAAATCTTTGATAAATTTTGCGTAGAAATTCAGCAGGCCCGAGAAGGCTCGCAGTTCAGTTACGTTGCTTGGCTGAGCTGCTTCCGTGATTGCTTTTATCTTTGTTGCGGTTGGAAAAATGCCATCTGATGTCACTTTGTGTCCCAGACAAACAACGGACTCTGTAAAATTCACACTTGTTGTTTTACGGTAATATGGTGCTTTGACAGTCGTTGAAGCACTTTTTCCACGGTTTCTTGACAGTCGTCTATGTTGTCGCCTACGACGATGACGTCGTCGATATAGCAACCCAATTTTGGAACACCTTTTAAGACTTCGTCCATTAACGACTGAAAGATAGCAGGTGCGCTAGAGATGCCGAATGGAAGGCGCTGAAACTGAAATAATCCGAGATGAGTGTTCACCGTTAGCAACGCTTTGCTTTCCTCAGCAAGCGGCACTTGTTGATAGGCTTGTGATAGATCCAGGACGCAAAAGATTTTGCCTCCCGCGAGCATGCAATACAAATCCTCCGGCGATGGCAAAGGGTAACGGTCCGTTTTTAGAACAGGATTAACCGTGACCTTGTAGTCACCGCATAACCTTAATCCTGCGCCGCCTTTCTTCGCAACCAACACCAGAGGCGTTGCCCAGTCACTTTTCGTGACCCTCTTTAGTATTCCGGCTTGCTCGAGCTTTTCCAACTCCTTTGCTACTTCCTCTTTGATAGCGAACGGTATTGGCCGTGCTTTTGAGAACACTGGTTGAGCCCCTTCCTTAACAAAGATGCGAGCTTCTAAGATTTTGATGACACCCGGTGCTGTCTTGAAAACTTCGGGATACTTCTTCCGTAAAGCTTCTACCCTCTGCTCCAGTGGCCTATCCGTGGACAGGCTGTATACTGCTTTCCAGTTTATCTGCAGTTTTTCCAGCCAGTCTCTTCCCATGAGAGCGGGCATCGACGTTCTGTTTCCCTGCACTACCACTATGGGCAAAGAGATCTCGCTTCCTTCCTGTTTGACTAATACGTTTGCTGTTCCAAGTACCTTCTGCTTTTCTCCTGTGTAAGTGCGCAACGACACCTTTGATTCCACACATCTGACATGCGGGAAATACTGCTTATACAACTGCTCTGGTACGATTGTGACCGCTGCACCGGTGTCAATTATCAGCGAAACAGGCTTCCCTTCAATGTTCAGGTCGACGCTGTAGCCCCTTGAACTTTTGCCCGAGTAGAACACAGTTTGGCAACTCAAGCCTTCAGATTCATCGTCCGTGGTGTCGAAATATTTGACAGCTTTTGCTCCTGTTTTGCAGACGGCTTATAAATGCCCTTTTTTGTTACAATTTCTACAGGTGTGGTTCCGATACCAGCATTTTTCTCCCGCATGACGCTTTCCGCAATGCCTGCACGCACTTCGTTGCTCTACCACTCGCTTATCTTTTGACCATGCAACCGTCGTCCATTTCTTTTGCTTATCACGGTGACGTTCGCCCTGAATGACAATGATGCTGCACGGTTTTGTGTCAAACTCATGCATTTGCTTCGCTTGTTGCGCAGCTAGCTCTTTTTCTAGCGCTATTTTGCTCGGCAGTTCGAACGTCAAGTCAGCCTGTGCCAAAAGAGCCCGCTGCGTCACTTTGTCACGCCAACCAGCCACAAGTATGTCCCTTAAGGCATCATTTAAAAACGTGCCCAAATTGCAATCGCTCGCAAGATGTTTCAATTCGGTGATGAAACCTTTGACACTTTCATTTTCTTGCGTCATTCGGCGATTAAATTTACAGCGCTCTGCGATAATTGAGTGAGCTGGGCTGAAATGAGCTTCCTGAAGCTGTTTAATTTCTTCGAAATTCTTAAGGTAAATGAGGCATAGTTATCTTCTTTAGCTCTTCATATGCGAGTACGTTCAGAAACAACTTCAGTTTCTTGTCTGCAGGGACATCATTTATGTCTACGTAGTTCTCGAAGCGTTCAAAATACGAGCGTATGTTTTCGATTTTTTGGTCATATTGTGTCATTATGCCGAGCTTCGGACCACGTCCGGGTTCTGCCACAATGAGCAAATTTCACTTATGTGCCCAGCCGATTTCCTTGATGTGCCTTGCCTTGTCGGTTCTTGTTCGCTTGCTCCAGCCAGTTGCTGAAATCCATGCAAGGGCTCCCTGAAGCCTTGCTTGCACGCGACGTTCTTGCGCTGCTCCAGTCAGTCTATGAAGCCGTGGCTGCAAGGGCTCCGTGTCGCCTTGCACCGTAGGCGGTTCAGCCTCGTGATTGCTGCTGGCCGGCAGCGTTTTGCTGCGCGCCGCATCCCATCTTCGTCGCCAGATGTTCTATTCTAAGCACCATACACACGCTTCGGTGGCAGCAACGCAAAAAAGCCCTTTATTCAAGTCAGCAGCGTACTTTCTATAGATAACGCTGCATGCCGGTCAGGCGCACGTCAATCACTGTACAATTTTATCATACCGCCTGGCCGATGCAGAACTACCTTTAACTTCCTACGAGCCAACTGTGCCTTAGGCGAAAAGTCTTCTTCTATCCACACTTTAAGGGACTCGGGGTTTTTCAGTTTGTGGGTATGTTGTAGCACTTCTGTTTTAGGTTTAAAGCTAAGGAATTTAATGATAATAAGATGGTGAAAACCGTGACGGCGCTGACCAATGCGATGAGCGCGTTCAATGTCACCGACGTTGATCTTCAAGTGAGCGGAACAAAATTCCTCCACAATGGCTTCGGATTCAGCATATCCTTCATGGCCCTCTTCGGGTATACCCTTGATTATAAGGTTGTTGCATCTCATTCTGTTACTTATGTCGTCCACAACATCGACGAGTTCTTCATTTGGTTTAGATAAGTTTGTATTAACTTCCTGAACTGAATTCTTGACAGCGTCGATATGCTTTTTGATTTCCGGTATGCTACTATTTTTTTTTTTAATGGTGTAGACCCGGGTATCTAAGCTTGCAATTTATTGGTTAGCTTATTTCGACCGGAAGACATTTCTTCGCGAAACTCTTTCAGAGAGGTCAGCACATCCTCAATCCTAGGCCCGGGGTTACTCTCCACATCTGCAGCTCGAAGCAAGGGCAGAGCGAGACAAATGCACAGCAATGTCAAAGAGGGTCTGGGGTTAAGCGCGCGAATAAAGCACGAGCTGTCATGTAAAAGCTGAATCCTACTGTGACTGCGGCATGCAAACAAACCAATGCGTACGTGGAATGTGCGCAGATCCACACCCATTTGAAGAAAAAAGGCACATACACGGGGGATCAACGGCCAGAGAAATCACCTAGGGCTACTCGAACAACTCAAAATTAGGGCCTACCTATGGCAGAAAAAACACAACTGAGTACATGCTGCTAGTCGCCGCAAATCCGAATTGCAATACTTATTGCAATAAAATTACAATACTTAAGAAGTTGATTAATAAATTAGGGCTATCAATGCAATTAGGCGCAATGAAAAATAATATTCTGACTACCTCAAAGCGACGGCAAAAAGCATGAGCTTGGTTCGGTCCAGCTATGTGGCATTTGCATAGTTTTAAATCTGGTGCATGACAGGGTTTCATTTGTCGTACACCGTAATGGAGAAATGGTGCAACAGGAGGCCCCCAGACAGATGTATGCCGCCGACATAGTGCTACTAGAGGACAATGTAGTATATTTACGGACACTTACGAATATCTGTGGCAACGAAACGACAAATAGAGGCCTTAACGTTAGCACAGAGAAATCGGGAATTATGATCTTTAGCGAAGAGACGAGCAATTACGGGGTGTCAATACCCAAAATAAAGCTGTATAGATGCCTCGGCGTATGCGTAATTGAATAAAAAACTTATACAAGCAGCCATCAATATAATGAGAAAATAAAGGGAAAGCAGAATGCAACAATAAAACTAGAGCACTTTGAGGCCACAATGAATGCTAGGTGATACGTGGAATGTAGAAAGGAGCAATGGTACAATCGTTAACGTTGGTAAATGCCATGCTGTGCTGGAATTTGGATGCCTTGTCAGGGTTGGAAATTAACCAAAGGTACGTAGGCTGACCAACCTTATATATAGCTTTCATTGATTAGGAGAAAGCGTTTGATTCAGTCGAAACCTCAGCACTCATGGCGGCATTACGGAATCAGGGTGTAGACGAGCCGTATGTAAAAATACTGAAAGATATCTATACCGGCTCCACAGCCACCATAGTCCTCCATAAAGACAGCAACAAAATCCGAATAAAGAAAGGCGTCAGGCAAGGAGATACGATCTCTCCAATGCTATTCACAGCGTGTTTACAGGAGGTATTCATAGACCTGGATTGGGAAGAATTGGGGATAAAAGTTAATGGAGAATACCTTAGTAACTTACGATTCGCTGATGATATTGCCTTGCTTAGTAAATCAGGGGACCAATAGCAATGCATGCTCTCTGACTTGGAGAAGCATAGCAGAAGAGTGGGTCTAAAAATTAATATGCTGAAAATTAAAGTAATGTTTAGCAGTCTCGGAAGAGAACAGCAGTTTACGATAGGTAGCGAGGCACTTCAAGTGGTAAGGGAATACATCTACTTAGGACAGGAAGTGACAGCGGATTCGGATAATGAGACTGAAATAATCAGAAGAATAAGAATGGGCTGGGGTGCGTTTGGCGGGCATTCTCGGATCATGAACAACAGGTTGCCATTATCTTCAAGTGAAATGTCTATAACAGCTGTCTCTTACCAGTACTCTCGTATGGGGCAGAAACCTGGAGGCTTACGAAAAGGGTTCTACTTAAATTGAGGACGACGCAACGAGCTATAGAAAGAAGAATGATGGGTGTAACGTTAACCGATAAGAAAAGAGCAGATTGAATGAGGTAACAAACGCGAGTTAATGACATCTTAGTAGAAATCAAGAAAAAAAATGGGCGTGGGCAGGACATGTAATGAGTAGGGAGGATAACCGATGGTCATTAAGGGTTACGGACTGGATTCCAAGGGAAGGGAAGCGTAGCAGTGGACGGCAGAAAGTTAGGTGGGCGGATGAGATTAAGAAGTTTGCAGGGACGACATGGCGATCATTAGTACATGACCGGGGTAGTTGGAGAAGTAGGGGAGAGGCCTTTGCCCTGCAGTGGGCGTAACCAGGCTGATGATGATGATGACGTAGGCTGATGGAACATGGTTATACCGGCGCGATTTGAGGACAGGACACAGAAAGAATGCTGACAGGAAAGTCACCGAGTGTCAAGCCAGCTACTAACTAGCCCATCTAAGTCAGTTACAAGGGAAGTTTGCTGACAACAGCAGGTCAGCACGTCCTCAATCCTGGGCCCGGGGTTACTCTCCACATCTCCAGCTCGAAGCAAGAGCAGAGCGAGACAAATGCACAGCAATGCCAATGGGGGTCTGGGGTTAAGGCAAGTTAACTCAATCCCTGCAAACTTCTTAATCTCATCCGCCCCCCTAACTTTCTGCCGCGCCCTGCTACGCTTCCCTTCCCTTGGAACCGTTGGAACTGACACGCCTAACCCAATCAAACTGTTGTAGTGTTGGAACTGTCGGTAGGCTGGTTTGCTTTGGGAGCCCGCGGTAAAGCCACAAATGAGGCATTCAGTGTGACATGGGTGGGGCCTCCTTTTAATTAATAAAAGCGCATATCAGGTTAGTTTTGAAGAAAGACTGAGAAACATGAATCAAAATAAATGGGCGGCCGAAGTGCACAAGTATCTGTACTTGAACGGCGTGGACACAGAATGCAGGAACAAGTCAGGAAAGTTGGCAACTGTGGGCAAATGTGTGGGCGCAGGTCAGCCAGACGTGCTAAGAAATCATACAAGACAGAGAGAAATGAATTTATACACATGGACAGCAGACATGTAACTAGACACAAAATAAATACAAATAGCACATAAAACAGGGGTGCCACCCTATTGCAACTAATCTCAGTTCAGTTCTGTGTGACTCACAGTTCCAGTGGTAGTCGATTCGAGCCGCAGAGGTTGAGTAGCATGGGCGGGGGCGTAGCTCTGGCCCACGCTACGATGCTCTCGCCGCAGTGCCAGGCGAGAGCTTCCCTTGCTGTCCCGCTGCACTCAGCTTGTCGGCCCCGCCGTTCGAGCCGAACTCGCGGCACCCACGCACCATTCACGGGCACACTCGCACATTTCGCCGCCGCACATCGACACAAGCTTCTAATTGGCGTCCGCTTACCACACTTCCCCCCGGTTCAAGAGCGATGAGGACGCCATGGAGGTAAGGGCGGATACACTTAATTAGTACATAACACAGAATGAGCGAAGAGTTCACAGTCTGATTGTTCGTGATTTGACACGACGCACTTAGTACATGTAGCCGTGAACAGACTACTCACTGACACTAGATAGTCGGCTTGGATAGTCCGCACCAATATCCTCGCATCCTCGATTATATTTGACGCGGAACTCATAGCTCATCAGGAGTGAACTCCAGCGTAGTATTCGAATGTTGACTTGTCGTGCATAGTTGATATATCTGAGTGGTTGGTGGTCAAACTGTAAAATAGAAGACTGCAAGTAGAATATATGGAACTTGTGCACGCCCCACACGATGGCGAAGGATTCTCTCTCAATGGTCGAATAAGCCGCTTCGCGCGGCAGCAGTTTTCTGCTGGCGGAAGACACCGGATGCAAGTGTCCGTTGTGTTTTCGTAGTGGAACAACTCCCACACATCGTGACGATGTGTCCGTACGTATCACAAAAGGTTTTCCAAGATCGGGCGCCTTTAATACAGGATGGCATGAGAGTGCTTACTTGAGTCCCTAAAACGCCTCTGTCTGTTAAACGTTTATTTACAGAAGTTGTATACAGGGAGGGTGCGGGAGCTGTCCTTAAGGGGCTGCCTTTACAAACACTAGGTGGGCTCCCCCTTGCGGGAGCTCATTGCGTCGACTGCCGCCCGGGCCCGCTCGACCAAGGCCCGTTGGGCCATCAGGTCAGAGCAGCCGAGCAGAGCTGCCTCCCATTCCTCCCGAGAACGGTTTGGTAGGGGGGGGGGGGTAGATTTGGGGTTTTGTGACATGCCGACACCATGTGGAACATGTCTGAGGACTTTTCCCCACAGTGCGGGCACTACCCTGTGCAAGCGGGGTCAAAGTATTTTAATACAGCCGGGCACAGTAGAGTTTTGGTGTAAAGGCGTAGAAAATGCGCTCCTCCACCTTTGTGAGGCCCTTACAGGGCTTAGGATAGATGGAATGGCCAGATTGGTAGAACTTGACGATCTCTTCAAAAGTATAGGCGGGATTGGGTTCGGTGTCCGGATCGGTGGGGGAAGAGGGTGGTGCCCGGAAAGTGAGCGAGCGGGCGACTGTCATCTCGTTTCCCTCGAGGCCCGTGTGAGCCAGCGATCCTTTCTTGCGCACGGTGTGCCAAGTGATGCTAAGGAGCGCGTTACCTGGCTATGTAGTCTGTACAGAGAATATGAGCGGTCCTGTTTGTGGATCTCTTAAAGAAGCTATTCGAAGTGTACGGTTCTTGTCCATTAGATGTCCAAATGAGTACCTTTTTTCAGTGAGAGGTAAAACTCTGTACAAAGAAGTATGCGATGTAGTTCTCCCTGTGCCAATGTACAGGGCCATATACAGTGGGGGCCAGAGGCAAGACGTGCTTAAGCGCGTAAAAAGAATGCATGTAACACCAGGGACCAAGTCTTTCTTTTTTAAGCTTCATACGGGTATGTTGAATGTCAAAACCTTTTTAGAAGATCGTGGTTTTTTCTTACGCTGGGGCTCGCATTGCTTCATCTGTAAAAAACCATAAACTATAGATCATGTATTTCTAGATTGCTGGGCGGGTGTCTTCTTTTGGGATGTTCTTCAGAGGGCTATAAAAAAATTATTCCATTAGATCCACAGGGTATTAGATATTTGCCTATAGAAAATTATAGAAATTATTATGCTAGTTGGCCTTCACTGTCTATGGCGCACCCGTATGGCGGGGTATCACTGCGATCCAGATGCTCGGCCTTTTTCGAGAATGCATCTCGAGATTTGTAGAAATTCAGAAAGCACAAGATTGTGTACCTGCGTGGCTGTCAAGGGTGGAACCCCTGACCGCGCTCAAAGAATTCTAAAATAGTCAGCCCTGTAAGGCTGATACTTGGTGCTTAAAACTTGCTAATTTATCTTGTTTTCTCAAATGTCATTTGTTGTTTGATATAGTTGTACAAAACAGGAATTAAAAAAGAAAGCGTGCGTGGTTTTGTGGTCTCAATATCCGGCTTCTGTGCTAGAGGTCCCGTGTTCACATCCTACCGCCGGGCAATTTTATTAATCTGCATTTAATTGTTTCCTACGAAGCAAATTGTTTAAAATGACGAGTTTACAAAGTCACAAAGCCGGTTTGAAGACAGAAGGACGAAATTGAGGAAAATCCATGTATTTTCTATAATTCCCGTGCTGGTACAACCGCTCTCATTGCAGCTGCCGTAGACACTTGCGCCAGGGTTCATTCTAGTAATATTGAATGAAACTCTATGACAAGAGTAGAGCAAGGCTCACGCCGCGCGCGAGACATGGCAGCAGGAGCACGGATGATGACATTGGTTACGATGCCGATGGCGATGCGAAACGCGGGTGGGGGTGGTGGTGAAAACTTTTTATTTGCAGTCAAATTGCTGCGGGGAGACTCTGAGTGGTCGGAGGTACTTGGCTTCTGATAGGTGGGGCCCGCAGTCCGGGACTCAGCTTGCGGCTACTGCTCTGCGGGCCCGGTCAATCAGACTCAGCTGATCATCTAGGGTCTCGCTGGCCAGCAGCTCCTCCCATAGCTAAGCTGTATGGTGTTGTATGGGGGGTACGGCAGTCATTGCCTGACATGCCCACTTGACATGGTATTAGGTGGCTTTAGCTGAGCAAAATGGGCAGCGAGGAGGGTATGCCGTATGATGTATCTTATTGAGGATGTGCAAATCGGGATACGAGCCAGTGTGAATTTGCCTCCAACTGACCGATTCTTCTTTATTTAGTGTTCGGTGGGGTGGAGAATAGGTTCGCCTAAGTCCTCTGTAGTGGTTTAAAATGGTCCAGTAGTCGCACGCGACGGAAACAGGTTCTTCAGGGTCCGAGTTAGAGGGTGCTCGGCTCGTATATTGTCGAGCTAACCTATCCGCTGCCTGGCTTCTCTCCAGCCCCATGTGTCGTAGTTGGCGGTGTCAACATATGGGGTGTTATTGTGCCTGTACTTTCGTTCGAGGTCTTTCACTCAGGCTTCTCACGGCCGTGATGTAGTCAGGGTCCATATTGCGGGGTATGGGGGCGACCTTATAGGTGGCGCGAAGTAGGTCTGGAATGGGCTCGCGGTCCGCTGCTTCATGGAGCTCATCGGTATAGCCAAGGTGTCGAAGCAGGGCGCGGCCCGTTGGTATTCGCGCAAGTCGCTGAAGCTGCGTGGCGAGTTGTGCTTCGCTAAGTTCTGCATAGGTGTGGTGCAGACCCAATGCGAGGAGCTTGCTCGTAGGGGTGCCCGGGGGCAGCTTGAGTGCCACCTTATAGACCTTCCGGTGCATGGCATCTACTTGGTAACGGGCGCCAAATAGTTGCGCTCTAAAATTATGCGTGGCTCTGCTATCGCAAACACCAGAGACCAGTGGAGCTAGGGAAAGGCCTCTAAAGTAGTGCCAACGGGGCACAAGACACACAAGCGCCGACAACGCGTCCCTACGGCGTTCGCCAAGAGGCTGTTTCACATGGCGCGATATAAAGTCAGCGACTCAGCGAACTCCGTCGCTCAGCGACTACCGCGACGTCGTGGGCTCTCCGCGACTGGATTCCAACGAGTTGGTCACGCCGTCGCTGAGTGGTGGCGATTGGCGCGATGTGGGAGGGGCAATGTGTGACGAAAGAAAGTGCAGTCAAAATAGGTGCTTTCCTGTTTTACCGCGCGTTGGTAGATCGTTGGAGCAACGTGGCGCGCATTTATGTTTTAATAGGGCGTACCCACCAGCTCCTGCGGCTTAAGAGCTTCATGAACATTCGTTGCTTGTTCTTCTGGAAAAGCAAATACTCATCCAGGAAAAAAGTTGTGGCTCCCATAGTAACAGCGAAACTAGAGTGTACTAAACGGAACCACCCCAGCGACGCCATACAAGCCGCACGCTCATACTTGCGGTATTGTGCAGCGTCTCACTCACCGCATCTGCAAGCTGTCGTAAAGTATCAACGCTTTGAAACGTTAAAAAAATTCGAATATTTGACTAGTTTCCACGTTGTTTTTATTTAACGATACAGGCTTGGATACTTCGTGGGCATGGGGCTACCTTGCGCACCGCCGCGACGGAAATTGCGCTGCCGCAAACGCTGTGTTCCATTGGGACATTTTACAGAGAACGCTAAAGAAGGAGTTGCCGATTACACCATTTGGGATTCGTTTCTTGCCTACTTTAAATGAAGACAATGTACCGTATGACATTTTCATGCTGGTGTACTTACATAGTTTATGGAAAACTAGAATGACGGTGAGACATGCCGAAATAAACGCCCGGCCTGCTAGAGAATACTTCATTGAAAGCATTTGTTATATAAAGGAAGTGTATAATTTGCAAAAAGCAAAACCAACATGGCTCAATGTGATGACTCAGCTTGCGAATTTCAAGCGTTTTTAGCCCTGTGACTGCCGCCCAATATCAGAGATTCTTGTCGTGACTGTTGTGTATTGTTCAGATGTCTTGTTTTGTATGTTGTCATGTCGGTAATAAAGAAAAATAAACAATGCACGTGAAAGCTGTCAGCAAAAATCGCTCTGGAACGTGCGCGGCAGAACGATTGTTCTCGCCCCAATCGCGCCATGTGAAACAGCCTGAAGGCGTCTACTAAGGCGTCTACGATTCGCGTGGCCAACGCCGTAGTAGATGCCGAAGGTTCTCTCCAC
The DNA here is from genome assembly GCF_023375885.2 of Dermacentor andersoni. Classification (NCBI taxonomy): domain Eukaryota; kingdom Metazoa; phylum Arthropoda; class Arachnida; order Ixodida; family Ixodidae; genus Dermacentor; species Dermacentor andersoni. The sequence goes on along the minus strand of NC_092822.1, from coordinate 133,842,863 downwards.
TCTGTACAAAGCGGTGCGCGAGGAGGACATCGAAGTACCATAGAGAATGGAATATAACAAGAGCGGACAGTCGGCGAAAATTGAAAACAGGAAATACGTCACGCTACAGTATTAACGCCGACCGTTTGGGGCCGCAAGCATCCAAAGAAAAAGAATGTGAAATGAGATTAACAGAAATGGTTTTATTTGTTTTATTCTTTCCCGGCAAAAGTAAAAAATATCTGCGTATAAATTCAATTAAACTTTGTGGCTTACTTCCGTTGTGTACCTACAGGCGAACCGGCGAATGACGAGCCAGATGCTTGCGTCATTCGTCCGACACACTGCCGAAGCGAGAGAGACCGGCCGCTCATCTGAGCGGTGACCCGTCTGCCTGTTTTTTCTGTTTTGGGACTTTTGGCCTGGTTTGGTGGGCTCCCGGCGAATTTTTGCATTCCTTCGGAACTTCTACATCGTACCACTGCACCATTAGACTACGGCAAGGTGAGGAACTTTGTTCGACAGTCTGCGACGCATTTCAAGCAATTAGGGTTACTGCCCGGTACCTATAGGCTAGACTTGTGACGCAGTTAACGGTAAACACCGTGGCCATCGCGGCACAGTTATTTTGAATTATTGAATCGTACTGGGAGGTGTTTGCGACGCTTTCTACGAGCCCCAATATTAACTCGTTTCGGTAGTTTTTGGGCAAGCTAGTCGCACAGGGTGCTGTGACGCAGTTTCGCGTGTAATGAATGTTACTGCGGCAAGTTTTGGCGCTTTCTCTGACCGCCAACATTACTGTAACTAATTTCGTCACTTTTTGGGGTACGTATCGAGATCAGTGGACGCGCCTAGCGCTGTGAACCGGTTAGCGAAAAGCAACTCGGCCGTGGTGTGCAGTTTCGCGCTTTAATGCACTGACAAGTTCATGCGCTTTCTGTGACGCCCAACATTGTTGAAAATTATTTTCGGTACTTTTTTTGTTGCTTATGACGCACGCTCGCCGCGCCTGTCGCGATGCAGCGAAAAACAGCTCGGCCGTCGTGACAAAGTTAGTTTGGCGCGTACTGAATCTTACTGCGACAAGTTTGTGGCAATTGTTATTTCCCCGCAACAATTTAAGCCTTCTTTCGGTACTCGCGCTTGTCGAAAACGCGACGAGCAATTGTCAAGAGGGATAACACGGGAGTGTGTTGCTTGCGCCGGCACAACGCGCAAAAGATAAGGCCAAGGAGCTCAAACGCCAGGAACTAGTAACTAGAAAATTCTGTCTTCTTACAGGGAAGCTGAAAGGTTTTCCAGAAAAAATGAGTGAAGAGCAGTACGCCGTGGTTTTCAACCCTCTGAATTCGAATATCGCATGGAAATTGAGTGAAAGAAATAGCAAACATATTTTATTTCGACGGAAAGTGCAGCAGCAGACACGCCCAGCTCGCGCGCCTCGTTTCCGCCTGTGATTGGTCGGGCGCCTCGTGACGTCAACAATGGTGTTCGTCCGGACCGACTGCTGCCGCTACACACGAAGCACGGTGCAAAGTAGTTTGGTGGTGTTTTGCTGAGACGGTCATGGAAATTTTCGAGAGCTTGCGTTTCCCTGAGGAGTTCGGCGTTAAGTCCAAACTCTACGAGAGCGATTTTGCGCGCGACGGCTTCGAGCGACAAAACGGGCCGTCGCTTGAACAGATCGCTCGGTGTTGTCGCTCGATCGCTCGTTTCTAGAAATCTAAAACTCGTCGCTCGTCGCCCGGAAATGTTATGAGCGACTAGCCAATTGTGCGAAGCCGAAACTGGATGTAGATAACTCAAATACTGCTGTTTGTCGCACGGAACGAGCAAACTATTGAATTTTACAGGTGCAAGAATAAGGACCTAGTGCAAGACCTTCAGAAATATTTTATGCTCCTTCAGTAAAATACATCAGCTTAAATTGATAAAGCATGCGTCACGCTAGTTTCGGCGCGTATATTGCTGCCCTCATTCCGGGAAGTCGTCGCTCAAAGCCGTCGCTCGCGTGGCTTGCGGACTCGTCGGCTTGCAGACGACGAGTGAACGTGACAGCCATCGCCTCGCTTGTAGCGCTGTCGCGTACAAGATCACTTGTAAGGCGTTTGTACGTGTACATACTACACGTACACCCGTGAGCAAAAGTATACGGACCACGGGAGCGTATGCCGAACTGCATCGACGCGCCGTCTACCGACGCGGTGCCTGCTGTCGAGAGGGCCGCTAAATAAGCGTTGCGCATGCGCGTCCCATCATATCTACTGGCCTGACATGTAGCTTTGCCTGACGTGGCTGTGGTGCTCGTAGATTAAACGTCCACTGGGCGTCGTTTTCTCTGCTCTGTACTCTGCCGCATCTGGGCCGTTGTTTTACGCAGCGGCTGCGGCTGGGCTGGCACGCGCGTCCGGCCAACGCCACCTAGATAGCACAAGGCCTGTTCACTCCGATCCATGACGTCACGATATCTGGCCCGAAATTTCCATTGAAAAGGCTGGCGTGATGAAAGCGGTGACGTCAAGATCACTGTTGCCTACTCGGGAGCATCCCCATTATATTCTATGGCAATCGAGCCAAGTAACATGACGTCATGGATTGGAGTGAAAAGGCCATGTGCTATCAAGTTGGCGTTGGTCCGGCGCGCTTCGCTTTCCTTCTTTCTTTGGGGGGATTATCGCGCGCCGCACTGCCTTCTCTGACGCCTTTAGATGACTCGCGCAAAATGGCTCTCTGCGGCGTTGTATTATCTCGAACTGTTCCAATGTTCTACTTCTTAACGCGACGGCGGACACCGATTGCAAAACCTTGCTTCTACCTGCGGCAGCAAACATTGGAACAGTTCGAGATAATACAACGCCGCAGAAAGCCATTTTGCGCGAGTCATCTAAAGGCGTCAGAGAAGGCAGTGCGGCGCGCTATAATCCCCCCAAAGAAAGAAGGAAAGCGAAGCGCGACGGACGCGCGTGCCAGCCCAGCCGCAGCCGCTGCGTAAAACAATGGCCCAAATCCGACAGAGTACAGAGCAGAGAAAATGACGCCCAGTGGACGTTTAGTCTACGAGCACCACAGCCACGTCAGGCAAAGCTACATGTCTGGCCAGCAGATATGATGGGACGCGCATGCGCACCGCTGCTCTAGCGGCCCTCTCGACAGCAGGCACCGCGTCGGTAGACGGCGCGTCGATGCAGTTTGGCACGTGCTCCCGTGGTCCGTATACTTTTGCTCACGGGTGTACGTACATACTTGTACATACTACATGTACGAGCCGATTTCGAAGAGCCGGCCTCTCCAAGAAGCGAAAAATGCTCGTGCAAGCACAGCTTTCCACGCGAACGAAGGCGAAGTGTTAGCATCTCCTTGTGTTGGAAATGTTCTTTGGCGAGTATGTTTTTTGCTAAGCTGCATTCAGCGTACCAGTGAATACGTTTCCGGGAAAACAACTGTAGTGTTATGTTCCTGCATGCCTCCTCGTAGAACATAAGCGGTGATGCGATCTTCAGCATTTGTGCGCTGCCCCAGAGCTGTCCGCAATCAACACAGACGGTTTAAAAGCGGGACAAGTTTACCGGCTCTTGTAGTACGTGTAGTATAGAACCTTCATCAGCGCGCCATCCGCACGCTACTCGTAACCGGCGAATCCCGGCGGCTACGTGAGATGGTCGGTTTCATATGTGTGCGAGAGAAGGGGGAGTGCAGCGTCTTGGCGTGAGCAGGCTTTCCAACACATGCAAGCTTTACGCTTGCACTGCGTTATGGTAGCTACATGCAGGCTGTTTCACAACACACGTGTGAATAGAAAATTCGCGGCGCTTGGCGATGAAACCTGCGTCAAGAGTGGGCGATAAACATGCGCCTTCCGTTCAGCGTGCTATTTTTTTAAGAGAACCCAAAGCACGCATTATTGATAAACTCCGGTAGTAATCGTCACGGAAGTGGTTAGAGCACAACACTTGTTCTTGAGCGCTTGAAGTTGTTTCGCTTCACAGCAGCCTCCCACTTAGCTGAAAGCTTCTTGTCTTGCAGGAACTAATGGAAAATCGGAACATCGTCGCGGCCACTGGTGTTCGTGCAAGCGTAGGCTGCACAGAACGCCGGCATGATTGGCCTACAAGTTCAATTGATGCTGTGCACGTCAACTACCACTCCTATATACACACAAATAAAGGATTGTAGGGTCGAGCGAAGCAGATTAGGACGGCACGCACGCAGAAATAAGCCCGGTCAGGCACGGTCGCGGAGGCTGCGAAGGTGCGGAACACCAGTGTTGACGTCACTACGCCGCCGTGTCCGGTCTCCGCTCGCATCGTCAGCGTCAGCAGCAGCGCGCGGCGCTCGACGGGGGGCGGAGCTACAGCGCAATTTTAACCGACGATTGCGTCGCTCCTAAGAGAAAAATCCCCCCCAAAATTTTACCTTCATGGTTTATAAGGTTCCCGCATCCGTATATGAGCGTCTTATTGAATTCGACAGACTCTTCAGCTTCCCGTTAAAGAAAAGCTGAAACACCTTTCGAAAAAAATGAGTTCCCTGGGGCACTATACAGTTTTGAGTCCACTCAACACGACTATCTCGTTTAAATAGGGCGGAAACAAACGCAAGCGGCTGTTTTTTGCAAGAAAACGCGCACAAGCGCCTCAGGGCATCAGGGCACGCCGCTGTTGCCCGTGATTGGTCGGGACCGCTGTGACATCATTCACGGGGATCGCCGGTCGGCGCCGCCGTATCAGAGCGTAGCACGCTGTTACGTTCTGGCTTCACAGCTGAGTTGTAAGCATTATGGGACGTTCTCGCTATCTCTGACAGCTTGTATTTTCGCCGTGCATGTTCGAACTCACAGCCCATACAGAAAACGATGGCGGTAACGGCGGCAACGACGATGTTGAGTGTGCCAACAGTGAGAGCGATGTGTGAACCTTCTCGCGTGTTAGAAATCTTAGCTGTTACGTATGTTATTTCATGTAGTTTCACGTTCCAATGACGGGAGAAAGAACGCGCCAAAGTGTCACTGGGAAGAGAGAGAGAGAAAATAATGCAGAGAAAGGCAGGGAGGTTAACCAGAGGTAGTTCCGGTTGGCCACCCTGCGCAGGGGGAAGGGTTGGGGGATAAAAAGAGAAACAGAGTGGAAGGGGGAGATAGAAAGAAAGGGAGACAAGCACGAACAAAGCGCGTACACTACAGAGCGGTAGGGGGCGGCATTCTTAGTCTGTCGTGAAGCCCCGTGGACCGCAAGAACATTAATAGCGCGAGTAACGCCTTCAACGCGGATGTTCCTTCGGAGCATTGGCCTAAAGCTTTCAGTTCTGAAAGTGGACGATTGTCGAACGGGTCCAGTACTCTGTACATCACTTGTCTCTCAGCATTGTACCGCGGGCAGACACAGATAATGTGTGCTAGCGTCTCGTCGATGTTACATGTGTCGCACGCGGGGCTGTTGGCCATTCCTATGAGGAAAGCATATGAGTTTGTAAAGGCAACGCCTAGCCATAGACGGTAGAGCATGGTCTGTTCATGTCGTGGTAATCCAGGCGGGAGGTGCATCCGTATGTCCGGAGACAACGAGCGCAACCGACACATGGTGAAAACATTAGAGTCCCACAGGGGCAAGGTAGACTCACGGGACATCAATCGCAGCTCAGCCGCAGCGTCTATTCGCGAAAGCGGAATGAAGACTCGTTGACCACTTTCATGTCCAGATCGGGCGGCTTCGTCGGCGTGGTCATTCCCGCTGATGTTACAATGTCCTGGAAGCCACTGAAGGATTATGTTGTGTCCCTTGTCATGGCTTTGATGATATATGTGCCGAATTTCTGAGGCCAGTTGTTCATTGGGTCCGTGGCGCATTGGGCTTCGTATGCACTGAAGGGCTGCCTTGGAGTCACTAAAGACTGTCCATTGTTGCGGTGGCTTCTGCTTAATGAAATCAAGTGCAGCACGGAGCGCCGCGAGTTCTGCACCCGTCGATGTGGCCACACATGAAGTTCTTAATTTGATTTCCTCAGATTGTGCCGGGATGATGACTGCAGCAGCAGAGCTGTTAAGTTTTACTGAACCATCTGTGTATACATGTTGCCGGAATCTGTGCACGTTGTGAATGTGCTCCAATGTTGCTTGTTTCAAAGCTTGCAATGGCGCTCCAGCTTTCTTTCCGATTCCTTGAATTGTCAGTTGCACTTGCGGCCGGTGCAGACACCACAATGGATCTGACAATCGTGTAGCGGGCGTTAATTCTGATGGCAAGTAGGACTGATGTCTTACAATAACTTTAGCAAAAGTTGAAAGTGGCCTTTTCGCTGGCAAGCAAGCAAGATGGTGTGAGGGAATCCGAGTCAGGTGTCGGATGTGCGCTCTTTGGACATCCGTATCAATGTAGACTGTCAAAGGAGCGTCTCTGGCTATGGCCACTGTCGCAGTCGATGACGTAGTTTTGGGAAGACCGAGACAAGTCCTGAGTGCTTGGGCTTGCACGCTCTGGAGTTTGCGAATATTCATAGTGCAAGTATTTCCTAGTACAAGTAAGCTGTACCGCAGGAAGCCCAAAAACAGTGCTTTATATAGTTGCAACGTTGACGGTACTGTTGCACCCCAGGACTTCCCGCCGAGAAACGCAAGAAGGTCCACAATGGCGGCCAAACGCTTTGTCATGTATGAGATGTGAGGGCTCCAAGACAAGTCTCTATCAATGATAACGCCAAGAAATCGGTACGTTCGTCTATATCGTATAATTTGGTCATTAATCCGCAAAGCATACGGGGCCATCGCTTTGCGAGTAAAAGCAACGAGTGCACATTTCTCAGCGGAAAGCTCCAAGCCTTGTCTTCTTAGGTATGTTGACACAGCCGTCGAGGCTTTCTGAAGTCGTGCGCGGACTTGTACACGTGTCACGCCTGAAGCCCATATGCAAATGTCGTCTGCATATACGGAGAGTTGAACGGTTTGCGGTAACGAATCAGCGAGATCAACGAGCACCAGGTTGAAAAGGGTAGGGCTGAGTACTCCGCCTTGCGGTACACCACGACTGGTATAGCTTGATGGCGTTGGTCCGTCTTCAGTCAAAATAAAGAAAGATCTTCCATTCAAATAGTTGCATATCCAGCGGAAGGTGCGTCCACCAATCCTTACAGCTTCTAAGGCGTCCAGAATTGCATGATGGTCTACGTTGTCGCACGCACCTTTAACATCAAGGAATAGGGCCGCAGTGATTCGTTTCAGATGTTTCTGGTGTTGTACGTATGTTACCAGGTCGATAACGCTATCTATTGACGAGCGGCCACGTCGAAAACCATCCATTACCTCTGGATAGACGTTGTAAAATTCCAAGTACCATTGCGCGATCGGGAGCCGCGACGCGAGGGCATTTCACGGGCAGACATCACACACCGACCGTCTGAGCGAGGCTGCTCGCTTCGCTTGCACGTTTGCCCTTCGCAACGACTGCGTCGAGTAAACCAATTGTATTTAATCACGGGCGACCTAAGTGTACTGTGTTAATTGTTTTGGCAAACATAAGCGCTCTTCGACGAGCTCGGGTTGGATCGTAAGCGCCGTCGGCCGCGGCGTCGGCCTAGCTAGGCCTACCGGCCCTATCGCTGGCTGTTAGCGGAGTCGTCAGTGGACAACGCGCCGTCGTAAAGTGTTTTGTCACTCGCAGGGTCATAATTTTATTGACAGTGTTCGCTTAAAGCGAAGCAGTGCTGTGCAGAGTTGTTTATATTGCGTTTCTCGACGTGGCTATGAAGTCAAGCTGGGGGGCTGGATCTGGGCGGAGCTTACGCGCCGCTCAATCTTTCGGATGCACGCACCGTGTGCCCCGAATCGTCGTATGCCGCACGCCGGAGCATGCGGCGCCGCACGTCGGATCGGACGCGGAATCGTACCGTGTGTCTCCTGCTTTAGCCGTCGTCTGCTACGGCAGGCCCACCACCGACGGCGCCACCGTTGAGGCCGCGCCGAGCGGAAGAGGAGGGATGTGAATGGCGCTACTTTGGGAGATTGAGGGGCTTTACCGTAGCGCCGTTCGCAGCGCCGCCATCGGTCGTGCACGAGGTGCCAAAGGGAAGCGACTAGGCTTCTTGGCGGAGCCCTCCCAGAAGGAGGCAGCCACGGGAGCTTCTGTGTGGCAGGGACTGCGCGCCACATGAAGCCGAGTCGGCAACACCAAACTTGTCCGCACCACTCGCAATCGTAACCTAGCGCAGGCGGATTCTTAACGCATTAGATATTTCATTCATTTCTTTTGTTTCAGTTGTGTTCGTCTTCTGGCTCTATACTTCTGCTCATCTCGGAACGCGCCCATGCATCACTGAACTCGCTCACTGACACAAAAAAAATGACAGAAGACTTGTGCGACCTTGCAGAATGACAACCCGGCTTCCACAAGAGCTCGAAAACAAAGCTTCGCTTAAACGGACCCTGAAAGAATTCTGACGATTTTCTACAAACGTACTGAGTCGTTAGAGTAGGTCCTTCTGATCATTAATTGACACATCTAAGTGCTCCGCTTGAAGCGTGTAATTTATTGTAAGGTTTTAGAAATGCAAATCGCAGCACACTGCTCGCCGAATTTTAAGCCGCCCCAACCCATATGACGGAAATCGCCCATGTGACATCAGTGGGGCGAGCTATCCGATTGGCTGACCAGGGCACGTGATCGATAATTTTTCCAACTTTATGGTAAACAAATGATGTTTCTAATAGTTGAAATGTTAGTTAATTTGTTTCTATAAAAAGAAAGTAACATAAAGAAAATGCACAAGCACAATTTTTCAGTACACTTAAGCACTTCCGGCACACAGTGAGTGTCGTCTGCTTTTGTTACAACGTGCTCCGTCTTTGACGAGAGCTTCGCAGTCAGTGTCAGTCTGTCTTTTCGCGAGCGCTATGATTCGACTTTGTTGCGTTGTGAACTGCAAACGTAGTGACTGACAGTATGTCAAGCTGCGATATTGTGTCCTTCTGCAAGCCAGTCGACGACCGGACTGGCTGCAGCGCATTGGACAGCTGCTATCCGATGGGCGCCAAGATTTTCGCGATTGCGGTCGTCACTTTACACTGGAAGATTACTAACGCAATAGCGTTTCGCGAGTCCGGTATTAGGGTAAACACAAGCGCAAGGGGACAGGGCCTGGCCGTGTCCCCTTGCGTGTCGTTTCAGGGGATGAACAGAAGCGCAAATGTCAATGGTCTGCACGGTGCAGCCACCTGGTGGCATAGAGCTCAACGACACACAGTAGCGGTAACAAAATGTATTCTTCTTTGCTGTTGGTGTAAATTTGTTGCAGGAGTGTAATCGTTAACACGTTGTTTTTGTAAATGTTTAAAATGTTTTACACTTGGTTAGAGCAATATTAGCTCTTTCTTTGGCAGGTTAAGCTCTGCGCCAACGGGTGGCTGGACCGTAGAGACCGATCAGGCAGCTCACGTACGTCTACGCTATAGTTCCTTCATCAGCGTGAGTTTATGCCTTCACCGTTCCGTCGAAACGTTCTGCCAGGGTGTGATTACCGGAGTAGCAGACACGTTCGGCGCTACGACAGAATGCTCGCAACGCACACTGCTTCGATAGCTCTCGCTAGGGGTTGACGGCCAAGCTGCTAGCGGAGACGTTTCGCGCGGGCAGGGGCGGGCTCCAAAACAACCGGAAGTGGACGATGTGACGTCGCATCGTGACGCAGAGCCAGTGAAGGCGGAGCTTAGCCCTGATCGCTCGGCGAACGAGTTGAGGAGGAAAAGCATGGCTAGGGAGGAGGGTAACTTGTAATCGCTCGTAACTCCATTAATACGTGACGCTTCACTTAAATTGCTGGTGCGATTGTTCGACTTAAGCTGTACCCTACGCGTCTACAGAATTTGTCCGAACCGTTTCAGGGGCCCTTTAACACCTCATCTTCCGCCGGTCTTCCAATCTACCACTCCCTATTGCAGCTGGAGGAGCTGTTGTGGTACCATCTCTTGCTAATGGCGTTATTCATTTCTAATCCCGATTTATACTAATTACGTTTTGATTTTCCACTCTTGCTTGGGCATGTCATGGCCTCCAATATTGTGAAATAAATAAATAAATAAATAAATAAATAAATAAAAATCTCTTCATTTCAGACAAGAAGAATGTCATGTTGATATCTTTTTTTTTTTGAAAGCGATGTTTCCTTTGCCTACCATCCCATGGTTTCGCACGGGTCGGTCGGTCGGTCGCTGGCCGCGTTCTCGCCAAGTAGATTCCTACTCCCTCTAATAAAAAATAGGAAAGCAAGAAAAACAATACGCCCCCAGTGTCCAGATTCGAAACTCGACCAATGACGCCTTCGTCAGGCAGAGGCACTGGTTTCCAGCGAATGCGTCCCCGAAAGCCTTACTGCCAGCTCTATTGGGTTTTCGAAGTTGACGTTACCACGAAACACAGTGCATACTCAGAAGCAACGTTGTCGGTAGGTGCGCTGTGCGACTCAAGTGTGGGATCACAACATTAGGAGTTCTGCGCCCTGTGCTTCATTCAATGCTCTCTGGCTCAGACAAAAGCCACGACAAGACACCATTCGTCTTCACTGGACATGTTAACAAAGCTGGTGGCTACCGACCTTCAGGGAAAATGCCATGTATGTGCATCTTGTCACCTCTTAAAGAGTCATCGCTGCCCGCTTTGAGAATTGGTGACGCGATCGCCCGCATGTTCTCCAGAGTAGTCGAGACTTTGAACCTTTCTCATTCCGCGGTGTTTTTCGACGCGCGTGTAGCTTCTCACCGTTATGTGAAGTCGAGAGCACCAGGGACAACAACATAATATAGAGAATGATTTATTTCATTGCTTTGCCTGCACGACGCCAGTGGAACCATGTTGAGCTCGAGTAGGCGATCAGTGGTAGACTTGACGATGCGTAACCTAACGAATGTGTGCGCATTTCATGTAGGCTTGTGTTTGGCCTGCATATTAACATTCTTTGTTATTCTGGTATGCAGTAGCGTGATCGTGTTGCGTTTAGCTGTTGCATTAGCATTGCAGTTGCATAAAATACAGTCCATCTATGTCATCTGGCAGAAAAATTTCCATAAATAGCGTTTTGTTTGCGCAACATTTATGTTAGCATTTGAGTGAACTATAATGGATCATCTCAGTTTCATTTCCTGTTCTCTTGCACTGCCCCGCTGAAAACCACCTCGAATAGAATGCCTCGCTTATCACCCATTTACTGATATACAGCTACGAAAAGTGTTAATCAGGAATTAGCGACATCGAAAACCAACACCCCGACGGCTGCGAGCTAGAAGCAGGCGAGTTTTGTACGGCAGAATGTAGTTTTTCATCGAATACATGACATCCCGATTATGCCAAAGTGACCCTAGGAAATACTGTGCCTCGCATCGCACACTAGCGGTAGTGTGCGATGCGAGGCACTGGATGCGAGGACACTAGCAGTAGTAATACTGGGAAAACACGGCGAAGGCGAGAGGTGGAAATTCCAGACGATGAGCAAAACGAGAACAAGGTGAAACCAGGAGCCAACGTTTTGACAAGTGGACTTGTCTTCTTTAAGGCGACATGTTCTTTCCTCGCCACAGTAATGGGGTTCTTCGAAAGGAAAGAGAGTGTAAGGCGGGTGGGTATGGCAACGAGTGAACGGTGTTAGCGCCGAGGGCGTCGAACTTAAAATAAAGGAGTACTCTGCACAATATTTGAAGTAGTAACTTAGCGCGATACAAACACGGAAACAAGAAAGGCGGACCAGGACAAGCATTACTCACAACTGTTTAATGGAACGAAGGATAGTACATATATATGCTCTTGTCACGCATGCGCCTACCAAGCAGAAGAGAACCAGGGGTGCTATGCAGGATGCGCCGAGTTTGGCGAAACTCGGGATCTTCACAAGCTCTGGCGACACCCCAAGATGAAAGCACGAATGGTACCGAGACACAGTTTATCTTTCGACAAGCCTCCAGTTTCATTGGTTTATCTAGATTCACTCTGGCTGGCTAACATTCCTTGGGCGTTGCCTTCTGGGCGGTCGACAAACTGGGGCTCACGTGATCATACTGTCGGTGCATGGTCGTGCCTTCCTTCACTTGTTTGTCGTTCCACCGAGTGCATTACATGCACAAGCGATTTATAAAACAACCGCATTTAGTACAATATTATTAGTCAGTTTAACGTGGTTTAGAAGCATATTAAAGCTTACAACAGATACACTGAATGTGCATTAGACTAATTTGTAATTTAGTACGCTTCGCATTATACCACGAGGGAACGCTGTGGTGGCGTCATCACATCCATTCACCGGGCGAGCATGGCGGCTGAACATCGAAGAGGCCCAGTGTAAACAAACTCGTGCAACGAGCTTCCAGTGCGCGACGTAGTGATCAGGCTCGACGATGACCACTATTTCTTGGATAGTTCTGTTCCTCCGTCAGCAATCTTTCCGTGCACCCCGTAAGACTGCAAATAGCTTCGGCGATTTTACAGATCGCAACGCGCACCTACTGTTCACGGCGCAGTGCTGAAGAAACAACTTGTCCGGTGCCGCTTCTGCGAGTGCACTGAGTTCCTCCACTCTGTGTGACTGCGAGCGTCACGAACATTACATAGTGTGGACAAAAGGCAGGCATCCTATATAGCTACGTACGATGCGACAAGGAGGTGGTACCGACGATGGATCTCGCTAGCAACACAGTGAAGGAGACATCGACAAACTGGAGATAAGTATATTTCTACTGTTTCATATTTAGCATAATAAGAGTGCACGGATTAAGACACTTTTGTAGTAACGAACTGAATGTCCAGCAGTTTAAAGAAGGCAGTGAGAACCAATGAGTGTTCGTGCTTTTACATGCAAGTGGGCCCGCGAAAATATGGAAAAGATGAAGGTAACCTTCACTAACTTAGTGATATAACTGAAATTCATGAGTGACATTAAGCCCGCAAAATTTATGGAAGAGTATCTTCATGCAGGTGAAATATCAATAGCAGGTACTGATATAAAGCATGAAACTTACAAAAATTTCATCGCTTGAACAGCACATGGAAGGCATTACCGAATCGTGATCGCCACGTTACCGATATCCTTAAAAAAAAAATTTAGAATGATTGCATTCTACCGGTTATGCAATATGGGACATAAACCTGGAGGTTAACAAAGAAACTTGAGATGTCAAGGACTGTGCAGAAAGCGAAGTAAAAAAAAATTGTTGGAGATAGCATTAAGGCAGGAAGACAGTGGCGTAGTAAACCGTGGCAACTGATATGCTAGTTGAGATTAAGAAAAAAAAAAAAAGGAATCGGCAGGCAGGACATGCACGTATTCGATCACTTGTTGCCAATTCATAACAGGTGATTACATAAGCGTGACAGAATGGATGTCAAGGAGAGAGAGCTACAGCCGAGGATGGTAGAAAATTCCGTAATGGGACGAAAATATGATGTTTGTAGGCATAGGATGCAATCAGCTCGTATAAGACGGGATTGTAGGGTGAGGCATTTGTTTTGCAGCGAAGAAAAATATGTTTGTGGTGATGAGAGTAGAGACTCGTGAAAGTGCGGCGCCACTTCAGGTGCTGGCACACTAATCAACATGACAATTGGCTCTGAAAAAGAAAACCCCAGTTATGAAAAATAAAGCTACGTTGTCCCGACACATTGTTTTATTATGCATACTACACTAAAGGCTTCCACAGTTAAGGGCACTTAGTACCAATACTGCAACCAGCATTTTTATTTGTAAATAATGGTTTATATGCGGTTGATTCATTCCAATAATACATTTTTTTTTTTTTTTTGCAGCAAAACATTCTGCTGCTGGAGGCACCCAACTGCCTGGTGGCAGTAGGTGAGCGCAATGCACGTGCTCTTGAGAGTGTGACAGAGGTCCAGAGGGCTGCTCTGCAACAGTAGTATCGGTGCCCTCACTGCTCTCCTGTCGAACCCACAGAAGGCACCTTATAAAGGAGCTTTCAGTTTAATATTTTGTTTATTATTCAAGAACATGAATAAAATTATTGCACTAAACATTGTGCTTTGCATATTAGGACACTTGTAACATGTACTTGGTGTCTCTTCAAAATAGGCAATAACGTAAGACAACCTGTGCCACTCTTGGTCCGTGTAAATGAAAAATACACTAATGCAGCATACATCTCATTGTGCTGTTTGTTCTTTCTATGTGCAAGAATACAGTGTGTGTTGATTAGCCACAAGATGAACGGTGTGTGTAATTCACAATGAAGACAGGAAACAGCAGGAGCTTAATAATGCTATCACCTATAGACTATGCATATGACTGCAACACTCCCCGATTCAAATGTGCCATTACATGCATGTTCGATACCACATATTCTTTAACATTGTCTTATAATTGCATGTACTATATTTCACACATCTTAAGCCCTTGCATAGCACACTTCTGATGTATCCATTTCATAGGCCAAATAATTGTACAATTTGTCCTTTTATGTTGTATGAAAAGCAGCATCCTTTACAGTCGGATTAAACTTCAGAAGACAGGAGAGGCCCCGCCCAGATGACCAAAGCGCAGCAGCCAATTGCCTCCACGTCTAAAGAAATAGTCCCTCTCCAACGAGCAGGTATTAGTCTGTCCGGCCGCACAATGTCAGTCTAGAGTGCGTGCCCATTGGTGCGGGCTTGTGTTCACCTGCCTTAAAGTGCAGATTTCGCAGCCTCATAAAGTTGTATCCGACTATAAAAACATGTAATGCCTTGCACCAGTTGCATAGACTTCTTCAACTTGATAGCACACAATGATCAGGAGCAGAATCCTGTAAAGGCATCCAAGCAAAGCTGGCTGGCCACACTTCCATTATGAGGGGCTGTAAAAAGGTCCCATGACGTCCTTGAAAAAGAGGTGGTGTTTGGCACTTCTTTAGAATCAAAAACAGATTACAGTGAATGTTGTGTAGCATGTCAAAACAAACTGAGCTTGGTTATCAGCACAGCATGTAATGGGAGGTTGTGCTTCACATAGGAAACAAACTGCTCTGTCCAGTACAATTTTCAGGCCGGTATGGCATCTATCATCTCAACAGTGTCAATGTACAAATTACGCTTTTTACAGGCCATTGATTTCCCCATTATTTTCGTATGATGGTTCTTTCAATCAGTGCTTGTATTACATGAGCAGGTGGATTTGAAAGCAAAGCTTTGTTTGCAAACCTTCCGACTTCCATAATTGTGTGGCAAGGCACTGGCATGGTGTCGAATAGCTCACACTTCCTCGGTCCTGCACCAAAGAGGCCCAATGCTCTATTTGAAGTTGGATCGCACAACAATTCGACGGCACACAAAGAAGAGTAACACACACAGCAGAGCATTCTGCTGTGTGTATTTCTCTTCTTTGTGTCCCGTCGAATTGTTGTGCAATTAAACTTCAAGCTTCTATACCAATACACCCAGTCTTCAACCTCACCAATGCTCTAGTTATTAGGCCACAATGGTGCACATCTTTGAAATTTCCCAACACAAATTAGCTCTCCAAAAAATTACAAGTGTTAAATTTTGCAGCACAGGTGTATGTATGCACGTGCCAAATTCTTTACCACTAAACTCACAGGAATCAAAGGGGCAAGCATTAACCAGCCTTGCTGCTGCCGTTACCATTATCATCATGACACCAATAGAAAGACAGTGCCACGTTTCAGTAAAGGGAGTGCCGGAGGGAAAAGTGTGAGAGCGAGGGCTTACAATAAAAATAACGGTTACGAGACATGTTCAATGCCAATATATGCTGCATGACGCTCATCCTACTTTGGCATTGCGGCAAGCGTTTACTCGTTTGAGCATATCACGTTTTGTGTAATCATTGCTCTAAAGCTGTACAAATGGTCTATTTGCTCTGCAATTTTTATTTTTATCATGGTCCCACTTTTCATTGGCATCTGCACCACATTTCTCCCGATATGTAATTTTGCCTTGGTGGTTCATGACATCTTCACATACAGAGAGTTCTGCAGGGCATTGGATGTGCATTGTTCTACTGTTTAGGAATTAGAGCCCCATTATGAGACGAAAATATCCAATTTATCCATCCAGAATAACGCCGCCCCCCAAAAAAAGAAGATACACTGTACCTCTGGCACTTGCATCGACAGTGAACAGAGCAAACAATCTGAAGTATTTTCTTCATGCAAGCCAACACTAAGATTCTCGATGCATTTTCATTTCGCCACAAATGCATAGGCACAACCGGCTTCGCGCGACATCCGCATCTCGCGCTGCAACAAATTGTGCAATGCCTCGCTGTTTCATAGTGCGGCCGATAGATTACGCATGACCAAAATTCAGCATTGTGCATACTAAGTAACTTCACCAATGAAGAACCCCAAGTTTTTTATGAGATTAGGATTCATAGGTTACTTCACACAATTTGTGATATCCATTTATCTATTTATACTTCATTAACCTCTTTCCCAAGAAAGTGAGCCATTTGGAAGGCACCCTGACAGACAACTAGAACAACCGGCAAAAAGTCATCAACCAGCGAAAATGTCAGTATTATAAGCAGCCGCATGTGAGATGTCGCTAACACAAAATTTAAGTAGGCTACACAGAAGTGACAAATTTGGCAATATGGCGTGTCTAAACATTGCTTCAATGTTCATCACAGTAACGCTGACATTTAAGGCGCCTTAATTCCTACGTACGTTCCGTCGACACACCCCACTACGTTGGTAATGTTTCCGCGAAGTAAGAAGCGTTCTTTTCTAAAAGCCCGCTCAGCCGCAGTCTTCGGGAAAGCCAGCCACCGCTTCCGCACTGCCGCATCAATAAGCGCATCAGACATCTCTGACACAGAGGCTCACAGTAGTTTGATGACGTCCAATGTAACGCTCGGCGCCGACGCTTCCCTGAAAACTCCCAGTCCCGTAGAAACGGAGGGCACAGATGACTTGCTCTACGACGGTGAGCGAATGAAGCCCGCCACGCTGTCTCCGCAGACGAGTCTTCGGCTAGCTCGTCACACAGCCAGCGCACTGATGTCTTCGACAGGCGAAAATGACGCTGAAACTGCCCGTCGGTCATGTAGGTGGACGGGTCCAGACTGTCCTACTGCCGCTTGCTGCCGCTGGATGCAATGAAACAGGCTGCTGCTGCCGCCGCCATGTTCCCGAGTTGAACTCGGAGGGGGTTTCGCGATGTACGAGTGTAGCACGAGTTCGCCTGTCAATCAAAAGCAGAGGTCACGCCCCGCGCGAGGCATGTAACTCTTGTGCGCGCACCCACTACAGTTGGGCCACGCCCAACTTATCTTCCGGCAACAGCGACGCGGTGTCGAGCTGAGAGGCATCAACAATCTTGACCGCCGACATAAAACACGCACAATGCACTGTCATCGGTAATGTACTGAGCACCACTATCAAAAACAAAGCGTTGACTATCGCTGGCTTATGCATACATCTTCTCGGGCTGAGATGGCCCCACAACACGTTTTCATTGCCTGCATTGTGGCGCGTAGCAAACAGTAAATAATTATCGGCACGTCACTGTAGCTGCTTGCAAGGCGTCGATGCGCCGAGGGGGACGACGATGCTGAGGAGTGCGTATTGCAGCAGTCGTTTGAGATGGCTGCTCTGTCATCGGTGATGAAACGGAGCCACATCGTCGTAAACACGATCAGCGTCCGAGAATCGCTCGCTCTTCTAGACCCAGTGCAATGGCATTTCTTCATCACAAGCACTGCGCACTCAACAGTTGCAACACCTCTCTCCGTTCGAAGTCTGATTTGATAACTGCACACAAGAGGCCTCACCTGCCAAAATGCGAGTGCTGCGGTGTCGTTACGATATCCACCTGCGATCGCTGCTGGCTCCAGCAGAGGTAATCCGCAAGCACCTTCAGCTGCACAACACCCTCATATAATGCGTACATGCGCTCAGAGGCACCTTCACTGGGCAAGCGATGACAAGCGATGAATTGTGTCGCTGGGAAGCACGCACTTTTCGCAATGTATCGCAGAGGCTTCGCGCACAAAGATAAACTGGTACATTTTCACTGAACTGCGTCACTACACACTCTAAAATAACATACCGCCATTTTGCAGCGACAACCGTTGTGTCGTTTTTAGTTGGTAAAGCGGGGGCCTTAATAGCCTAGTGAAGCGCCTGCGATGAACAGCCGTACCGCGGCGCTGCATTTCTATTCCCCTAATAAAGAGTGGCCATGACCCTCCATGGATCATGACCGACTTTATTGAGAATTAAAACCCCTTGATAATTTGAAAGTAGCGACACTCTCCTCCTCACGGCGCTTTCCTCCTCGATTATCCTCGCCCGCCGGCTGCGCACGGCGCGCTTTTCCTCATGGGCTCCCGCGGACGGGCCGCAGGATTCTACGGAGGCGTGTTATTTTGGGCCAGTGGCGCGCTCCAATGGGGCTGAAAATTTTGAGAAATGCTAATGACAGCATCGATAATGCTGAAGGCAACGTTTATGAGGAGGTTGATTTTTTCTTAAAGCCGTATGAACGGGGTATACCGATGTAAAGGGAGCTTTGGGGCGAGTTCTATACTCCAGACAATTTTTCTGCCACATGATCAGATGCTTTACTTCGTGCGTCTGATCTAGTATTGCTTGTGACACATCCCTTTGTGTGTGGCTTATTAAGCGAAAGCCTTAGACCTCTGTTTCAAGGTCCCGTTGGTAGCTACAGAAAATATCACGTGACCGAAGGAAGGCGGGAAGCGAACCAAAGCGTGTGCAGCCGCGCATACGAGATGATTAATGATTAGCAAAGTAATGATTGATTAGTGATTGGATTAAGATGAATTCGAGTGTATTAAGGAGCGTTAAGGTGGATTAAAGTGGGTTAAGGTGCATAAAGGAGGACAAGGTTGGATTAAGGTCGATGAAGGTGCATTAGGGTGGATGAAGGTGCGTTGAGGTGCATTAAGGACGATTATAGTGGATTAGGGTGGATTAAAGTGCATGAAGAAGGATGAGGGTGGATTAAGAAGGATTAAGGTGCAATAAGTGGGCTAAAGTGAATTAAAGTGAATGAAGGAGGATAAGGGTGGACTAAGGTAAATGAATGTGGATTAAGGTGAATTAAGGATGATTATAGTGAATTAGGGTGGATTAAAGTGAATGAGGAAGCAGTATGGTTGATTAAGGAAGATTAAAGTACATTAAGGAGGGTTAGGGTAGATTAAGGTGCATTAAGGAGGACTCTCGTGGATTATGATGGATTGAAGTGAATGAAGGAGGGTTGAGGTCGATGACTGTGGATTCGGTGGATTAATGTGCATTATGTGGATTATGGTAGTCTAATCGGTCTTAACACTCCATGAACCCTAATTAATCTTAGTCCACCCTAATCCACCATAATGCTCCTTCATCCACCTTAATCCAGCTTAATACTCCCAATCCACCTTAATACAACCTATTCAACGTACATCGCACCTAATGCACCTTAGCCTAACATATATGGGCTTAATCCTCCTTTATCAATCCGTATCCATCATAATCCGCCTTAATCCTCCATCATCCACCTTAATCCTTATTCATGCACCTTAATTCTACCTAATCCTGCCTAATAGTCCCAATCTAACTTAATACCCCTAATCCATCCTAATCGGTCTTAATCCCCCTTAAGCAATCCTAATTCACCTTAATCCACATTAATGGACCTTAATCTTACTTTATCCACCCTAATCCTAGTTCATGCACCCTAATCCACTCTAATCGGTCTTAATACCCTTTCATCAGCCTTTCACCTTAATCCACCATAATCCGGCTTAATCCTCCTCCACCCACCTTAATCTTTATTTATGCATCTTAATCCTTCTTAAGGCACTCTAATCCACCTTACTCTTCTTTATTACACTCTAATCAACATTAATACTCCCTAATCCACCTTATGTCAATCCCTAATGATTCATTAATTAACTTGAGTAATCATTCTCTTATACAGGGGTGGGCATGATTTGGGTCACCTCTGGCCTTCCTTGGGTCACGTGATACTTCCAGTTTACAACGCGACCTTGAAACAGAAATCTAAAGGTTTTCGGCTTAAAACCTAAAAAAAAAACTCAATGTTGACTAGCTAACGCTCATCATCTGCAATACCACGGGTATGCTTGCCACTAATTTTTTCAGGGTGCAAAGCAGAATCTCCAATGCTGCACTTCCGATTCAATAACAACAGTTAGCGACGTGCGAGGGGAATATTAAGCATACTGAGGACAACCGCAACAAAAGCGCTGGTGAGCAGGCCGGAAGAATGAAAAAAAAAAATGCAGCATTACGGGATGCTTTGCTACGACCTATAAGACGCCTCAGCTCGCAAACAACGCTGTTCTTTGTCGGAACAAAGTTCTTTCGGCCAATGTCATGCAGCCACTGCTTCCTGCGCAAGCCGTCACGATTTCCTTGTGGTATCATAAAAGCGGCATAACCATCTTCAGGCTTCTTGCTGCAGTTATATGCGCGACAGCCCGGCATAGCGCTAGCACATAGAGCAGGAAACACGGCGTACAACGTTCGCTACGGTGAGCTAAAGTGCCGAGCCAGCCGTGCTCAGGAGGAAAATGGCGCGAACGAAAAAGGAAAACACAAGCAAAACTCAAGATCCGCGCGTTTTCAAGGGCAACGGCAAGGAGACCAATCGTTGTGCAGAAAAACGGGGGCAAAACTGGTTACCGCGGAGGGAACACGCAAGGGGCGAGGAGGAGGCGAGGAAGTCGCGCGGCGGCGGCGGCAGAGTTCAAAGAGTGTCGCTACTTTCAAATTATCAAGGGACTTTATCGAGAATAGCACAGCAGCGCCCCTAGGCGACTTATCACCGTATGAACGCCCTCGTGCGTGCGACCCGCTTCAATGTACCGCTTCTAAGCTTTCGCCTCACTGTCGCCACTCGCGGCAAGAAGTGCAAAATTTAATAATTTGCTCGATCTCCGTTTGTCACCACAAATTTCTAGCGTAGAAAACGAAAAACAGATACTTAAAGAAATAAAAATGTTCGTTATTTTATTTGTTGTATTTTAACGTATTCGTTTGAGTGAAAGTGTAGGTGCAAGAATGCGCCGCATGTACCCTGTTCGCGTTCGATGGAGGAAAGAAAGATAGTGCCCGAAAGAGGAGGCACGCCCTTGACGCGCCCGGGAAAGGCGTGGCAAGCGGCTCACGGCAAGTGTGCAGACAGACAGCGGGACAGTCACTGTATCGCTAAGTTGCGATAATCAGTTGATAACAATACGCGGCGCTGGCGCGTTTCGTTGTGCAGCCTTCTGCGCTTGAAACGTGGAAGCAGCGTGCCGCGCAGGGTGCGCTCATGTTGTCATACGCGGCTTTATTCTACATATTTCTTGCCTGCAGCTTCGGCGCGTTTCACGCTATCTCCGTTCGCTGACTGCCGTCGAGTAAACTCGGGTAAAACTCGGGAGAACGAGAAATTCGGCGCATCCTGCATAGCACCCCAGGTACATGCAAATCAATGGCGGCTGCAGCAGAAGGTAAATTTGGCATCTAGTGATGTGATAGAACGCTCAAATACGCGGCAGCGCCCATACCGCGTATCCGCCAAGGAGCGTCAGGTGATCAGTGAGCACGTTGACGACATGCTTCAGCGCGGCGTCAGTCGACCTTCCAATAGCCCGTGGGCATCACCGGTGGTTCTCGTCAAAAAGAAAGATGGTTCCATTCGGTTCTGCGTCGATTATCGCCGTCTTAATAAGATAACGCGAAAAGACGTCTACCCTCTACAGCGCATTGACGACGCTCTGGACAGCTTGCAAGGCGCTGAATTCTTCTCTTCGTTGGATTTACGCTCGAGCTAGTGGGGGGTCCCGATGTCAGCAGTTCATCGTCGTAAAACTGCATTCATTACTTCAGATGGATTATACGGATTTAACGTGATGCCATTTGGATTATGCAATGCGCCTGCTATGTTTGAACGAATGATGGACAATATCTTGCTTGGCCTAAAATGGAGCGCGTGTTTGTGCGACTTCGACGACATCGTTCGCCCCTGATTTCAGCACCCATTTTCTTCGCCTTAGGCAAGCGTTGACGTCCTCGACCAACGCAGGCCTGCAACTGAACCAGCAAAGGTGCCAGTTCGCCGCGCGCAAGCTCATAATTCTAGGTGACGTCGTATCAAAAGACGGCATTTGCCCCGACCCATCAAAACTTCGCGCTGTGGCACCGGGGGTAATTGTAATGAAGAAGAAGAGCACAATAACAAGGCCAGCCAGATCGTCTGTTCCATGCCTGCAGTGCAACCAGTGGGCCAGCCGGATCGCAGTGCTTAGCACGAGTGTGAGCCGTTCGGGCAACCAGCTGTTCCCGTTCTGCGGCACCTGCCTTCTCGGCTACGAACAGACGCTACCATCTGAACTTTTCAGTACACCCCATTACACGTATAATAATTAAAAAAAATAACACGAGACGACGCGTGGTGGTGCTGCAAACGTCGCTGTAATGTCCATAATTGCCGTTTATTTAAGAACGGTGTTCTCTGCGATCCCACCAGGACTTTCCTGGCCATAGGTGCCGAGCAGCCCCCAAAATGAGGACATCAGGCACTCAGTTGTGGGTGAGTGATCAAACGTCTGTCCCCCACCACAACAGCCTGATCGGCTATAACCATTAGGCCACGATCGACTTTTTTATTACGTAGGACTTAAAACTTTATAAAGATCAACGCAGCAATGACTTTGAAGAGAAAAGGAGTAGCCGTCACCATTATAGGTGACTACATCTCTTTCTTTCATTTTCATTTCAATGAAAAAAAAAAGAACCTCAATACCATACTTGAAAATCGCGCAGTGTTTGTATCTAGTGGGCATTTGTGTGGCGCCGCCGTGCCTGTATCTAAAGATTTTCGTAATTATGGCATACAATAGCGCGATCGCGTTAGGTTCCATGAAACATTGCATTGCATTTACATAATTAGCGTAGTGGGATTTGCGTAAAGTTACATTGCGTATGTCATTTTGTCTGTGTTGGACAAGCGTCCAATAAAGGCGTCCATTCCGGCAGTGATTCTTGAGCAGCATATATGCGCGTGGCCACTGATGGTCATCTCGCGGGTGCTTTCAAATGTACGCTCGGGATGCTGTAGCAGACAACGCTTTGCTGCGAGAATTGATGAAGTTCGCGCCTGCGGTTTACCCTCCGTTAAGGTGCCGGACCGCTCATTCAGCGGTGGTAGCTGCAGGAAAGGCGCGGGCCTCTGTAGCGAGTGCAGCGTTGTCAGAAAAAGAAATTAAAACAATGACGATGACGATTATTGTTGTAGGACAAATATACACCTCAAAGGGCCGGTGCAACTGTTTTAAGAGTAAACTGTTCACTCTTCAACAAAAGTACGCCCTTTTGGCCGTATCTTGCCTCACAACAATAATCGTCATCTGTCTTGTCCGCATTTCCTTGTTTAACGCTGGAAGCCCGGTACTTCCAAATCACGAACGGCATGCGCGTTATCAGCGTGAGAGAGCAATCTTGACAGGAAAGTAGCAAGCGCAGCGTTTTCATAAAAGGAAACGCAAGCAAGAAAGATGACGATTATTGTTGTGTGGAAAATATGCAACGCCAAATGGTGTACATTTTTTAAGAGCGTTCTTCGACATGCCTTGAAGTTCGGCCACCGCAAATGTGCGACGGGTGTTGCTTATTTTGCTCCAAAAACATGAATCAAACAGAGAAGCACGAGGAATGCCGCAAGAAACTGCGGCACACCGCTGCGTCCTTTCCCGCATGCACTTAGCGAGGCCGCCACCAGGGGCACGTTCGTCGGCACACTCTACGCGTATACGAAACAATGGCTGAGTGCTTCGCGGTAATTCAGCATGCCTGTCGCACATTCTAGTGCACCGAAGGCTGTGTAGGCCAATTAATATGAACACGTCATAGTGTGTATGTATGTATGTATGTATGTATGTATGTATGTATGTGGTTCGTCACGGCAATTTCCAAAAATTGTGTATAATGCCACATATAAATCATATTTTAGAGCTTTTTGGGGAATGATTCGGAAGGACACAGAATTCTAACAAATGATAGAAGAATAAATAGGTCTCAATCGCACGCACGCTTCTAACGCGCCAACGTCAACTATCCTTGGAGATGGTCAGCGCGTGCACAACACTGCCTAGTACGGAACGCGGGATCGCATTGGCGCGCGACAGTTTACGACAGACGGGCAGGAATGAAATGGGGCAAACTTTAGCACTTCATTACGCGCTTCACACGGATTCCAAGGTGTGCGTTGGACGTGCATAATTTTTTTGTTTCAAAGGCGATCTGTATCTTCTGGCATCCAGAGCAATTGAAACAAGTTCAGCATTCGTGGAATGAAGTAGAGTACCGGCATTCTGTCAGGAACCAGCACAGATGTGGCATGTAATTCGATGGATACAGAAGCAAAGAATTAGCGCGAAGAAACTTTACGCCTGTCAAACATTAGCGAGTGAGCGAACGCAGGTTTGCATCCGGGTCACCGTTTTTTCATACGAAGGCGGCTTTCGGACTTGTTACTCATTGGGGCGTGCTTCGAAATTAGCGCTTGCACCGAAAGCGCCGGCCAGGAAAAGGTGCTCCTTTACTGACGGGCACGACGAGTCAGCAGGTATACCACTTCTTTGGCATCGCTGCAGCGGTCGAACTGCCCACAAGTATCGTCGCTGCGGTAAGGGGCGATGAAGTCGTCAGCGTAACTGCAGTGTGCGGTCACTCCTCGCCACTGCGGGGCAGGCCCCAATGACGCAGAGGGGGGCTACGCGCCGGCCCAGGACGGCCACACCCCCGGCAGCTCGGCGGCCTGTCCGAACGACTTTCAGCTGGCGGAGCGGTACGGGGAGCACGTGGTAGCGATCGCCCACGGTACCCTCCTCGCCCAGCGGGGCGACGCGCACCGGCTCACACGCGGCCCGCTGCTCGGACGGGCCATGTCGCGGCCGCTGTTCTTGTTGCTGTTCGCCTTGGTGGTGGTTGCGGCATCGTCTGAATTGCGCCAGCACAGCGACCGTGGTCCCTGGTCGTGGCGGAGACGCTGCAAATCGCTGCTGCTGCTGGGCCAACAGCAGCCCAGGCACCACCGGCGGAGGCACGAGCCCTTGGCCGTGCAACGACTGCGTAAGGCTTTCCTGCGAGCACGAACCCAGCAGCGGCGACGCAACCCATCCGCCGGTGCTGCCGATGAAGGCAACGCCGTGGCCACGGGCGACCTCTGCCAGGCTCTGCTGCGGAGGCCCTGGAATAGGTCCCGCCGCAAGAGACTCCTGGGCCGGCGGCGCAGGCTCGGTGAGTGAACGGAACCTGCACGGCGGTTTGAACGCGAGCGGCAGAATGTAGCTCGTCGTGGAAGCCTTGGCAAAGTGAAAACCACTCTGGTGGGAAAGACGCGCACCGCACAATTGTCGTGTGCCTCTTTAGGCTCCTGCCACGCTCACCTGATCAAGTTGCGTATTTCCGCGCTTCCCTCGGTAACTTAAGCCACAAAATGAGTTTTTATTCGATCACTATTTTTTGTTGGCATTGACGGCTACGACACCTGGCGTTGGTTGGGAATGCGCGGAAGGCGATCATATATTATCGAATCTAATTTTAGCCTTCTTTTCCCGACAGGTGCACAAGAAAATCTGGATAACAGAATCATATTAAAAAAAAGTCATGAGACCAAGTGAAATTCATCCATAATTTTTCAAGCTGTACATGTACGTCTAAACTTTCTTCAGAATATTCTGAACATTGCTTTGAATACCCTTTCCATTGGCTATAGCATTAGCCCGACGCTGCATTTCTGTTCTAAACAGCGCGACATGTGGAAGAGTGTCTGATGCTTCAAAATGCCCGGAATTGTTTTGGCATCTTCTTGTTCCCATGGGGAAAAAAATTAAGCGATTTCTTGAATCCGGTTTCCTGAGCTTCGTGGTATTATCTTGTTGTGAGAGTGGCAAACACACACGCTGACGTCGGCCAGGCAAAATAAATAGTGAGCTTTAGATGAGATGTACGCAAGCGTTGAGGCCACCTAGCGCTTGGGGCCATGGTACTGCGCATGCGCACTACCATGACCCCAAGCGCTAAGAGACCCTAATTTGAAACTATTTTAATAACGCCCCTTCTGTTAAAAGCGTTGCTGTTACACATGCCAGCTTCAACGCTACCCGTACGTGTATTTCACTCCGTCCATGTACAAGTGCGCGATGCACGATCGACTCGAGACTGATGGGTGTGGCTCGTAATGGACGCTTGCCACCTGTCTTTCACATTTCCGTATGGTGCACTACATAAAGGGCGGAAGCACTGATATTGAGTAAGTTGGTTTATTGGATTTTCTGTTCGTAGCAAGATTGATGTCGTCTGTTTGCGGATCTTTAGAGACCACGATATCTATCATTCTTTGTCGCTCCTTGTGGATTTACTCAGCTAGAGCTTCAAGAATGTGCGGCATAATATGGAAGCATAAGGTTTCGCCAAAGCGCAATGAGACGGGACCACGATTCGCGGTGCCGAACGGAAGCAAACAACCCTCGAGGAATAGAAGGAAAGCACTCCGGCTCATTGTGACGGATGCTGGGGATTGGCCTCGCGTGCGGCACAAGTAGTCCTGACAGATGAGCGCGCCAGTTTGCGGATCGAAGCTCGGCTATGCCGCTCCGTCCACGTCCGTATAGCTATCCGCATTCGTAAATCAGGTGCCTCCTCTAACGGCCTGCAACAATTCCCAAGCAGGAGCCAGTGCGAGCATTGGAAAGCACGCGCGTGCTATGGGCCGGGCGTGGATCACTCCAAGGGAAAGGGTCAGCGAGCGCGTGCAAATACAGGACCTCAATGAATGGACCAGCTCGTTCGGCTTTTTGCTTCTACCTGTCCTCCGCGCGGCAAAGAAAAAAAAAAAAAAATTGCACCCATGCATCCAAGACGGATCTGTAGGAATTGGGATACGCGATACTTTCGGTATGAGATTGTTTGTTTGGTTTATGCGCAATACCGTACTTTCCCATGCGAAAAGAAGTGATCAATTTAAAGAAGCGACTTTGCGAGCATAAGCATAACCCGCGCATGTGGTCGGGGCTTCATGCTTTCTTGGATTTAGCCGCACCTGCACTGGCAAGATAGAAATATTGTCGTGCGGTCAGTACAGTACTGACTGCGTGCCTTAGTTGGTAATTGAGGATTGTACAGTCAAGGCAACTACAGTATGTCGCAATGATCGACTGAACTTTCAGTAAATATTACGTGGTCGTCTTCTCGCATACTGGATTTGCCTCGCCATTTTTTTTCACAACGCTAAAGCAAAGCAGGTCGCCGCCGAATGGTTTCATAAAGAAAGAGAATCTTTTGGCACGTCCTGTGATGCTACACGGTTTTGAATCCAGCACGTGCGCAGCGTTAGCCGAAAATTTGCGCAGCTCCGTCTATCTTCTACTTCTCTATTTAGCGAAGGAAAGGAAGTTTATTGGGTGTTGATCCTAAATGTTTTATTCATGCATAAGAATTATAGAGTTCAATTAAAAAGTACTGCTTATTTCCCTGGTGATATAACATTGATTCATTATCTCCTGGCCTTGCATGGTAGTTACTGTCGCCGAAGTCCCTTTAGATATTTTCAGAAACATTGCCGGCTGAGCTCCTTATTGCATACTTGGAGTGGGGAAAACGTGCCGTGGCTCTCTATGTCAGGAGCTTGGGAAGCAAAGGAATAATTTGCTCAAGGAAACGTTTGCACACGACTCGTTTTCCCCAATTTTGTCGCTAAGACAGTGAGCGTGACCATTATTTTTTACACCGAGAGGCGGACATCAGGCGTCCACGTAGCCCAGCGGCCGCAGCGGGCCCCGCGCGCAGCTCACACGATCGGCCGCGCACTCGCTGCGCGTAAAAACGCAGAGGGCGAAGCGCGCGCCGTCGAGAGAGGGCCGCGCCCCCGCGCGCGCGAAGCTGCCGCTTGCAACGCTCGCTGGCGGGAAACCCGGGGTCCACGACTCTGGCTCGCGGCCCCATCGGCGAGTTCACGCCGTAAGACGCGTGCCCGCACGCTTTGCGGCCCGATTCTCGGGCCGTGGCCGCCACGGGAGCCCGAGCTAACGACAGGTGGTCGCGGCATCCGCATCTCGCCGCGATAGCCGAGCGAGGGGAATCCTCCTCCTCGACCGGTCATCATGGCAGGCGCGTGCGGCGCCTGCCTGATGGCGCATTGATGCGCCCGACCATCGGCGGCCGTGATTTGAATGGCGAAAGGCGACGTCGTTTTCCCGCCCGACGTGCCTCGCGCGACAACGGCTTTGTGCTGCTGGGCCTCCGGCGATGTCGCCTTTCGGGAGCCGCGGTTAATTCGCTCTGCCCTCGCGGCGTCCCCCATTGAACGGACCTCGAGCGGTCGTAATTAGGCCTTTCTGCGCCGCGTCCCCTGGGACACAATGGGTGGCTCGCGCCCCAAGAATCCTATTCGCGGTGCCCGGCTTTTTGAGAGGCGGCGGCTGAATTTCAATTTTGCGCCCCTCGGGCTGTTGCTTTCGTGCGAGAGGGCGCTGCTCAATGGGCGGCGAGCCGCTTTTAATTTGAGCCGACGCCGCGGCGCGATCGATGCCGACGGCCGGGCGCCAGCTTGGACACATCCATATGCATCTGCTGGTGCCTGCGCCGCCACCACCTGCGGCAGCCTGGCACGACAGCCGACTCCCTGCCTCCGAGACGTTTTCTCGACACCGCAGTCCTTGGTTCGGTCGCAGTGGACACGATGCACGACCTGGCAGGCGGTGGCCAAAAAAAAAAAAAATAAAACCAATGTCGGCACGTGGGCGACACGCAGCAAAAGAACGTGATGAGTACGAGTCATGTCGCTTTCACGCACGAATTTTCATACCCACGGGATGGGAATGCCTCATTTCCACGTATAAATAAACAAACGCATAATTTTGTATGAATCGTAAAAATATATCCCTAACTTGGGAAGCGCAAGTTCTGCCGTTTTATACGACATAAATGTGATGTAGAACTAGTTAAGGCGCGCGGCCTCTGCACTTTTCACCTGCAAAACTTGACCCATTGTTTAAACCTTCGTGTACGTCGAGTTGAACACTTACCAAAGCAACGCAAAGGCTCCGTAGCTTTCTAGTGCACCTGATTGTGAAAAGTCAGGAAATCGCAAGTTCTTTCTACAACGTAAAAAAAAAACAGAAAAAAGAAAAATATGTGTCGGGGTGCCGCGAATCGAGCCGACATTGTGGGCCTTCACAAACATTTTTTTTTTTTTTTTAGGGGGGGGGGGAACAAAGTTTTAGACCGGGCGTGTCGGTGGTCGTGCATGTGGCTGTGAATTACAGCCAGTGCTGGGCAATGTCGAAGATACATGTATCTTAGATACAGTCTTACATACTCCTTGGGCATCTTGTACCGTTATCATGATACGTCTGCAGTATCAGTATCTGTATTTCCGATACTTGAAAGAATGTATCGTGTATCTTAGGATACAAGATAGTGGGGGGCTATTGCTACATCACCGTGCGAAAGTATAAACGCTGGGTGAACTCCACTTCTCTAGCTGATAATATAGCCACTGAGCAACCTGAATAAATGAACCATTCGCTAATGAATGAGCAGATAAGTAGAACTGGAAAGGTTATTGTAGCTTTATGTGCTCTCTCTACACGATGCGACACAAAAAATGTCGTTACCAGCGTTGTTGCTGCTGTGCACCTGTTCGGTAATCCAGTATCGCGTAAACGGTAATACGTCTACGGACGTCTACGTCTACGGCCTTTTCTTTTTTTGCTAGGTGGCTACTGGACCAGTTGGCGGGTTTGCGACTTGAGGATTCTTTCTGCAACGGAAACTAGAACAAGTTGTGCGGAGCCTGCATCACGAAAATAAATACGTTGATTGTTGCGCAGGAGTCGTTTATCAAATCGCTTTGTCATGTGGCAGTAAGTACGTGGCTTGACCCGATCAATTTCTGAGTGATAGGCTGAGGCAACATCGAAACAGTGTTAGGAATGGGAGAGAGGGCCACCTGGCAATTGATTGTCGGGACTCCAAATGTAACCCAAATTTTCACGCCAGCGAAGTGGTGGCCAGAAGCCGTGACACATGGCTTAGACTCAAAGTTGAGGCCAAAAGGACGACTGAGTAAACGGAAGGGGGGAGGCAGGTCGCGGGTGCGCGAGTGTTTCATCATTGTCGCAAAAAGAGTTGCTCTACCTGGACCCGAATGCGCACAGGCGAACGCGCTCCTTGTATCAAATAGTGACGTTTTTCCCTTATTGAGCAGCGCGGGAAGTGGCTCCCTGTGTGTGCGTCTTTCTAGCTTTGTCCGTCGTCGTCCTCGCACCTTTAACGTCAGATTATGCTCAATCAACACGGCCAGCTATCCATCCTAACAATGATTAGAAACTATTCAGGGAACCGACAAGTGGTTGTCAAGAACGCCAAGTCTTTATCACAAAGTGAAACACAGGGCTGGCTAACACATGTTGCAGCTTTTCCTTTGATGAGCAATGCTTCATTAATTTCGCACATTGTCTGGCTTTCGCGCGAAGCCTTACGTAAAGCGGACAGTTTGACCAGTTGGTAAGGACTTGCAGAGGTGCGGCTATCGCCTCCCGAGCTGGCTAAGAAGATGGCGGTGGAACACGAGCAGAGAACGCGAGAGACTTAAGGCGCTCGACCAGAGATCGCGCAGCGCCATGGCAGCCTGGCCTGCCATGGCGCTGCGTGACGTGCGACTGGTGACGTGCGAAAGGGTCGCGACGTTCAGCAACTGGACCTCTCAGGCCAAGTGGCGCCATGTATACTTCTCCCTGGAGGATGCCACGAGGACATGGTTTGGGGAGCGACAGTCGGCCCTAACGACAAGGGACCTGTTTAGAATAGCTTCCTGGAGGCCTTTACGAGCGTCGTGCACAGTACAGGTGGACAAGCTGTCGTGCTTCTTTGGTGCGTTGTGGATATGCGGCGACGGCGATATTTGCTTTTTCAGTAACACGTGGCAGCATGGTGCCGAGAGTCGGGTTTTCTCGAGGCAGCGTCTGAAAGGCAGCGTTTCGCTGCGCCACCGTCGAGGTCGTCCTTACAGCGACGTCGACGGAAGATCAACGACATTTCGACGAACAGCAACCGCACCTCCATCGATTGCTGCTTTTAGTTTTCCAGACACGACGGACCGACTACGGGCTGGTCCTGTGTACCCCGCCTCGCCAGGTCAACTACAGCACTGATTCGCCAAGCGCTGGAGGCGATGTTATTACCAGTGGTGCATTCTGCGGGGCAAACATAACTCTCGACTCTTAATAAATGATTTCATCGCGATTCATCGGTTGATGTGGCACGATCAATAACAGCAAAGCAGATATTGTCATACAGCTGAAGCAGTATTATAACTTACCATACGGATAAGAGAGATATTTTCACAAGATACGGCGCGCTGCCGCTCAAAGTACGCAGTTGCCGGCAGAGCCACTGCACTCTCCCTCCTTTGCTGTCTCCCTAGTTTACTCCCTTTCGCGCGCGAAATTGAGCTGCAATCGTCAGTTCTTGTTACACCCGGCGGCGAAATACGCAGTTGCTTCCGTAGCCCAACTCCGTCCCCCCTCACTCCCTCCCATCCCCCCACGGCCTTTCGCGCGACGGAAGCTCTCCGTTTTCTCCGCTCGCGTGCGCCATATTGGTCCGCGATCGGTGGATCTCCTCGCGTGCTTTCCCTCTCACATACAGGATGCAGCGCGCGACCACGGCGCCTTTGGACTTTATACGGAACACGACGGCGACGGCGTCGCCAAAAATACGCCTGGAGCGTGCACATTATTCTTACCGCCATAAAATATATTCCTGTAGTAGTGCCTCATGTTGTCAATGAAGCAGGCACACTTGTTTTTTTGTTACAGCTAGTCTTGTTTGCTTTGAGTTCACATATCTTTACCCCTTTACTTTCCCTCCCGCGTTATATGTGAAAGAACGTTAAAATCATAACTTTAAGGTTTTTAGCGCACATAAAGGAACGAGAGACAGAGGCACGACACGGACACAGCGCTACAGACTATAGAACGACAGAAAGCTGAGCTAGTTGGTAATGATTCATTATGCAAAAAAGAGATGAGGCGTGAAGACAGGACACAAGAGTAGAGAAGTGGACAGCCGTTCGTGTTGTCGACTTCTCTACTATTGCGTCCTGTCTGCACGCTTCACCTCTCTTTTGCATAATAAAGCGGTATGGACATGGCGCTGTGTCCGCGTGGTACCTCTGTCTCTCGTCCCTTTTTGTGCGCTAAAAACCTAAAAGTTATGCAATACCAACGTGCCCAAACCTACGCTCTTTGAAGTTAAAATCATGCCAACTTTTTGCCAAGTGTTTCCTCGAATCAGCACATTAAATAAATGACCGAAACACACCTGGAAATATAATATATTCATTTTCAGAACACCTATAAATATTTGTTGATCGCTGGAGAAAGTTGGCTTCACAACACTGCTTGAAGCCGGCTTCTTCAGCGCCAATAAAGTAAACCAAAAGTTACCTTCCCAAACACAACTTTGGCAGTGGCTTAGCTTGAATATGCATGGATATAAGTAGCGAAAGCTAAGGCATGGTTATCCTTGGTTAATATTAATTCCAAGTCTAGGTTAGTTTGGTTGTCTGGCTATTTTGCGGTGTTTAGCCCGTCGTTCGGCGCGCTGTTCGTCTGTTTCCTGGGCGATTCCCTTCCTCTTCATCTCGTTCCGGTGTCGATTCCAGGCCTCGTCCTGCTTATCAGAATTGTCGCCGTCCATACGCCGCCCCAACTGCGGTTGCGGCGCACGCGACCTCTCCTTTTCAATCCTCCGACAGGTTATCACGCGTGCGACGCAGCTGGCAAAGCTAGCGGAGGCGAACGCAACGACGAGGAACGCGGTGTGACGTCATGTACCTCCTCGGAGAACGGCCATGGCGAAAGTGCAAGTTCGCGGCCAGTAAATATTTCGTTTTAAAACCCACTGTCACGTACGTATCCGGCTTTACTGGACTTCGAGGTTTAGTTCTGGTGTTGGGCTGCTAAGCAAGAAGTCGGCAGATCGTATCCCGACCACGGCGGCCGCATTTCGATGGGGGCAAAATGGGACGACACCCTTGTACTTAGATTTAGGGGCACGGTAAAGAACCCCAGGTGTTCGAAATTTTCGGCGTCCTACGCTAAGGGGTGCCTCATATAAAGGTCGTGGTTCTGCCGCGTAAAACCTCATAATTAATTTTTTAATTAGGGTTTACTTCGCATGAGTGCCACCACGCGGCGTATTCACCTTAATCTTTTCAAACTTCTCGCGGCGACGTAGTGATGACGTGACAAAACAAAAATAAAATAAGAGCTATGCCTGCGCATTCAACTTCAGCACAATGCTTGTCCCGCTTGCGTTTCAGTGTTCTCATAAAGCTTAGCCGCTCGCCACCGGGAAATGACTTATTTTTCTAAAAGCCTTAAAGTCGAGATGGCTTTTCAAAGGCTTCACGAAAGGCAGCCAAGGTTTCTTTTTTGATAATACGGAGTAAACAAGATGCACTCCGCGGCAAGCTTTCTTCAGTCGGCGTACATTCTTAGCGTCGGAACATCGCATAGCGTCCACGAAAGCCGCGGTCGTGGACGGCTTTTAATTTTGACCCATCAGTTTCGTTAAGGTCCCCCCATGAGTGCGGATAGCATGCGCTGCCGCAATCATGTGCTACCGCAGCAGCTGCAAATCGACATGTTCTTAAGTATTAAGATACATACATGAATAAGTTGCTTGTTCCGCTTCAGGCTAAATGCACGAAAGAAGAATTGTGCAATTGTACAATTTGGCATGCCATGGCCGAAGCTGCTCGCAATATTACGTCGCATTTACTGGCCACCGGGCCAGGTACACTTTTGGGTATAACATATAGCACTTGCAGTTAATTGTAAAAGTAGTCTCCTGTCACGATTATCCACGTGCATGAACAAAGAACGAAAATGCTATTTAAAATTATTCCGCAGTAATATATGCGGGATTCATCCGCTTTCCATATTGTCTACCATGTTGCACCTTTACAATACAGCCGCAGTGTAGACGGAAGTGGAACGTTGAAAAGGCTACCCACATATACAAAGAGCTCACGCACAGCTCCTGACACGTATATTCAACAGTTGGGTGACTGCCAAGGACATCCTTAACGAATGTTGGCAGTTCGGGGAAGGTGACAGTCAGCACGTGAGACAATTCGTTAGCATCCTCATTGCGCGAGAATCAGTACTGGCCATCGAAGAATGACACCGTAGCGTGCATTGTATTTAATGCGATGGAGTCCGCGTCCCAAATTTCAGGGCCGAATCACCTTGTAAGGAATGATGACCAAGCGTCTCCGTTATATGTGCAATCGCCTGACAATAGCAAGGCGCTGGCGTCGGCTACAGGACGTACTTGACCTCTCGTATACACTTTCCGACATTGTCGCCATATTTCTCACCATCGAGTTCCAGTTGAACTTTTTCAACAGCCAATTTATTTGTCCCTAAATTTGGTCACCTTGTCAGCGTTAGTGTTCTTATCTTTTAAGTTATCTTTTATATTTTTTTATATTTTAGCTGGTGCTTTCCTGAGATTTCCAGTGGTTTCACCTCTCCCACAATTCCTGCATTTTTGTCTGCCTCAGTTCATATTTTCGGGCATGAAACCTCGTTGAAACCATGATGCTGAAAAAAAGTCATTTTAGTTTCATGAGGCCCTGAGCAAGGTTCTGCCTTCTTGCCATTCATCCACCTCCTCATTTTAGTGCCAATTATATCCCATTTTGACGACTACGCTCCCACGGAAGTCGGTAAGGAAATATGGCGTTGAAGCCGTTCGAATTAACTCTACCGTGGAAACGAGCGCCGCTTTTGTCCCGTTCGAATGAAGCTATTGCATTAATGAGAGTTATTCTTGAGCATATAAATTCAGAGTCTAAAAAGAAACATATGTGGATCCCATGCACTGTGGGAACCGGTGTAGGCGGACCTTGCTTTGTTTGCTTTGATTGATGATAATCAGCGGTGATAACGACTGCGAATGTTTCATTTATTCAGTGTTTTGTGCAATAGAAGAGTTGTGATTTGATGGCAACTGTTACATTGTGTGCACCACTGCTCTTTGTCCGCGTAGTACACAGAAGATAGAGCGAGACCTTTTTGTTTGAGGCGTTGTTGGAGCGCCATTGTATTTAGCCTATGCGAGGGTGGAGCATTGTCATTGCTTCACAAGGCACATTTCATTGCGGCAAAAATGTTGGCAGAATTATGGGGCTCTACGTGCCAAAACCAAAACCGGATTATGAAGCACGCCTTAGTGGCGGACTCCTGATTAATGTTGACATCGTGATATCAGAATAATGTAAAAATCTAAGTGCACGACCGTTTTTGCATTTTGCCCCCGCCGAAATCTGGCTGCCGTGGCGGGGATGAAACGGGCGACGTAGAGCAATGCTATAGCCGCATAGCTACCGTGACGGGCACGAAACCGTTGATTTGACGTGCGACCGCTTCCGTATGTCGCCTAGACCCTACGGTGCTTTAACACGGCTTTACATATACATGCCTTTTGTCAAATGTCCGCCTAACGAATTATCATGGTGTTTATTGTTAGAAATAGCAAAAACGTAAAGTACCGTGCCTTCACTTTTCCCGCAACGGTTGTCGTGTCTATAGTACTAGAGGTTCCTTATCTTTGTTTCCGTAACACCGCCTTTTCCATGTTCCGACCTTCCTCCCTGTATGGGAACTGTGAGCGAAGAGTTCCAAGGCTGTGATTCGCTCGTTTCGCGATTGCGCGGGTGCTATTCATTCTGTGCCTCAACTCTTTGCCCCCTCTTTACGGTTCTATCTACCTCTCCTCAGGACTTGTACGTTAGTACAAGAGTAAACACTGAAGTTGCTGGAATCCTTTTGCGGGGAGTCGCACATATTAATAGCTGTCAAGAGGCTAATGTGTCGACGGCCAGGGAGCTCCAGAGGGCATTGTGCACGTGCGACGCGATGGGACGGTACAAACAAATTTCTCGCGCCACCTTTCCTTTCTGACCCGTTTCTTCCATCTATATGCACGCTCTCAACCACCTTCCGACGCGGCGTGCAAGACAGCAGCAGCAGCAGTGCCAAAGTCGAAGGATGAGGCAAAGAAAGGTTAAAAAAATTTTGTGTATTTGTTTGCGTCATCGCGCCCTTTGCGAGATTTCATTATTGCGAGAGCCAACTGGCCGACTTTCCCACTAGACTTTCTGCCTTCAGGAGTAATCATATCCTGTTGCCAAGGCGCGAATGGTCTATCCAGTTTATTACAGGCCTACAAACCTCTGAGTTTTTTCGCTGCCTGTTAATTATTTGCGTCTACCACCGCCATACCGTGGTGGCGCTTTCTTTTGCTACACTGGACTAAACAGTGAACATGCTTTCGAATTATACTCGTCAAATAATTTTGTATTCTTGCTATCAGTGCCGAACGTAATGTACATAGAGTACTCAGGCACCCTCAAATGAAATGCTCTCACTTTTTTTCTTGAACACTCCTGCCATTGTGAAGCAAATAAACATAACCTGAACTTAATTTCTCAGAAATAAACGCTGAATAAAACGCTGACGTCGTCCTCAGTAAGATCAATAAGGGCCATAGTACTCAGTTTACTGATGCCCTTATTCGCAATGTTTTTTTTCTGGATGTAATCTTGCAACGGTGAAACGTCTGTCAGACGTGTCTGATGAGCTAATTTTATTCTCAAGCACCCAATGTAAACAGTGATCGCGCAAATTCATGATGTCCTGGCGACAGGCCACCATGGCGTGTCACGCAAGTATGACCACGTTGATTCATTTAGCTAGTTATACACTATTTTGTGCGTCGTTACGTCACCACTTATTAACTGTACCACAGCTTCCGTCCATCTAACCGGATCGTCTTCTTCAGTATTTGATATACCATAAGAGTGTCGTCATTAAGTAATTTTTCAACTAACCCGCCCCGTTCCCTCTGTCGATTTTCGCAAAGTGCGTGTCTGTTGCAGTGGTTAAGCAATGCACTCAATGGTATAGGCTACCACTCAAGCTTTTCTGGCCACCTGAGCGACAAAGTCGCAGGCTTTCTTCAACATGGCGTGGACATTTAATACGGCGATCCACGAGAACTTCTTGCGTACTTAGCTCACCGCTTTCTCTCCAATGTCACCGCTTACACTACTCACTTGTGCTAGACACAATACAAACACGCAACAACCTTAATGAAGTAACAATTACACGCTAGTCGACATGCCGTCGCTGTAGATTTCCGCTCATCTCCAGGACAGGAACGTGGCCCTGTATTTGGTGACATTCTGGTGCAACTCCTCGCTCCACAACACCGCTTATTATTGATCACTTCTTTTGTCAACAGGAGCATACTGTCTTTCCTGTAAATGTAGTTTCGGCATATATGCGGCTGCTGAGAAGGCTTTCACTGGTTCTGAATACAAGTAGCGTCTTAATAATGCTATACAGCGTAACAGACTTCACTGATAAACTAGGGTAATGGAGAATAAATGAAATAGAAGAAGTAATAAAACACATTTCCGCCAAAATAAACGTACCCATTTCTCCTTCTATAAGCTGAATGGCAGAAGTCAAGGATAAAATTTCAATGGCGAGCTCGTTTTTGGAGAACATGATGACGTGCTGGGCGTTCCCAGTATGCAATGCTTCAACAACTGACGGAGTTATTTCTACTGCTCATAGTTCTGTTATGTGGTGGTATGACATCAATAATATAATGAAAGCGCGTTTAAATAGAAAATGGTGTTCCACCAAGAACTGCGTCGAATAAACTAGAAGCTCTGAATAAACGCACGGAAGCACGAACCTACCATGAAAGTGCAGAGGGAAATACTCACGGAATAAGAATACGAGTGTGAATATAAGATTGTACTTCTTGGGCAAATATCTTCGATTCGCTTGCCTCATCGAAGGCACCAGTCACGGGTATCTTCTCACGGCACTCGTGAAGGAACGTTCAGCTACAACATCTAGGATACCGCCAACCTTCTGCTTCGAGCAAGCACCGCCGATAGTGCTTGTAATAAATGAAACACTCGAGAATTCTATAGGAGCTGACGGGCATCATTTAGTCAACCCTGCCCTGTATCACAGTTGCTACGAATTCAATAATAGGCGTGACAGTGAAAACGAGAGAGAAATTTGTGCTGATTACATTCACAGGGGCGAATGAGCGCTGCTCAAAGCATAACATGTAAGCATAACATTCGTCGCGGACCAGGACTGTTCTTTCTTCAACTACGAGGCTTATCTTTGGAGGAACCAATATAGGTTTCCTTTGTAGCAACTGCTACGATTGGGTGGATGCCTCATTTTCCTTTTATTAATTACTTCTCTCCGCCTTGCGGGTT
Organism: Dermacentor andersoni; assembly: GCF_023375885.2. NCBI lineage: Eukaryota > Metazoa > Arthropoda > Arachnida > Ixodida > Ixodidae > Dermacentor > Dermacentor andersoni. The sequence continues at coordinate 133,804,554 of NC_092822.1, read as the reverse complement.
TGCGAAGACCTAATGCGTCATAACACGTAGAATAATTGGCTCTGTCTATGTCTGCGTATATGAATCTATCGGTAGAGCATCCGGCTATAAGCTAAAAAATGATAGTTCTAATCTCCCCTCTGCAAAAAAAAAAAAAAAAAAGAAAATTCTTTTTGATTGAGGGGAACCCAAGCCAGACGAGACTGTTTTGCAAAGGCGCGAAGAAAGTGTTGCATACAGCTCACATCCCTATAGCGGCTCCACGACTGCTTGGTGTTGGCGCTACCGACAAAAATATGATGGTGTTAGCGTGGCGCGTGATACAGCGCGTGAGCGTTAGCGTAGCAATAGCAGTACCCCTCGTAAGCTCCACGCAAAAGGAGACTCATTGGCACACAACTTTTATAGCAATGCCTTCAGCTCCATTCTGTGCCACTCTTGTCCCGTTCACAGCCGGCTGGTTCCGTTGATAACGTGGGTGGACCGTCGCTTTCATGCGAAAAGCGATATCACCCGGAAAGGTAGCCTACAAGATTACGGCCCAGCCGCTCCACCTGCCAATTCGTATGAGTGATCACCGTTTTTAAACAACACCAAATTATCCACGTCCTACTGCGGCCCTCAACTTGTGACCAAGTCGTCAGCTACAGCAAGCTCACCCGGTATCCACAAGGAGCATGATCTCTCGCAAACGATTGCCCGGCTGCCAGACCAGCCAACAGAGCCTGCGGTCCAGGTTAAGCCCCCGTGCGACGCAACAGCTTAAATACATAGTGGCTGTCCACCGTCATGTAATGCCGCCTCCCCCAAGAGAACTAATGCACTATACGAGGGACGCCACATGGTGATCCTCAATGGCAACGGCTAGCCAAACTATGCTTCTACAAACTTTGATTTGGGCAAATGCAGCACGGGACAATTATTCAAACGCGTTTTTTATCGCCAAACCTACGTATTCAACCACACGACTGCAGGCAAGACGCTAAGAGTGGCAATTAATCCAGACGCTATACCTCTTCGACGAGTTATGCATTCCTTATTTGGATGAATCTTCACCTCAGAAAAATTTAAGGTTCGAGCCAGGCACTCAGGGCCAGACAGCGTGGTTCTCCAGCGTATGAGTGGTCGCCCGCTTCCTCTGCCCATGCCACTTAACTCTATCATATCTGCCGAAATCTTTGCATGGTCTCATGAGTGAGCGCATACAGGTACTCAGCGTCACATATTTCTAGTTGCACATACAGCATCGTAGTGTCGCCAGAGTAACCGACACGAAGAACAAAAACCCGTAAATTCCTATTTGCTACTTTGTTCTGCTATGCCAAAGGTACATGTGAAGACATCCTATCCTATCAGTCCACAGAGAACTGTTGAAAAGTAAATACGGCGAAAACAAAGGCCGTAATTTTTCATACCAAAGGCATGAGTCTTTCTCCAGATCTAACCTTAGCTTATACATTAACAAATATAGAACTTGCTCTTTCTGAAAAGGTGCTAGGGGTACACTTCACAAGTACTATGCAATGGGACGACCATGTAAGCTTTGTACTCCAAAAACTTAGCCGCATTACAGGTGTTTTAAATCGCTACAGATATACTTTACCCGGCTCTGTAAAAGTATTAATTTATAAAGCCTTATTTGTGTCTCCCATACATTATGGGCATTTTGTATGGGACACCACAACTGAATGTAACTTGAGTAAATTATTTCTTATGAAGAAGGGAAAATAATACGTGTCATCGCTAATGTACTGTTTGCCACCTATACTGAAAACCAGTTCTAGAAATACAACATTGCTACAGCCCATAACATCTATAACTGTAGACTATTACGCGAGTATTACTTTAGTACCAAACGTAACAATACTTTACTTGTAGAACTTCCAAATCTATCCGTCAATTCATACAGTTATTCAACTCCTACACCTGAAGTATGGAAGGTTCCGCGTTCTAGAACTAACTACGGCTGTCAAATGTTGTGCAACAACCTTCCAAGATTACTGAATTCATATGATAGAGCAGGCTACAATTTACAGGATTTATCGCTGTCAGAATTTAAAACTCTATTGCTTTCACCTCTCTAGAGCGCGTTTGTTAATGAATAATAATGTATGTTATGTTCTTTTTTTTCTATGTTACCAAGTGTATATCATTTACTTATTTGAATGCCGCAGTGTGTTTTGTATTGTTATTGTGGAAATATTTCACTGTTATTTAATATATTGTATAAATGCAGTGCTTTATGGCCACTATATAAATCTAACTTATATGGTGCTTGATGTGTTACCCCATGCAGCCATATTGTACCTAAGGCGGTGAGGTTACCTCAAGCCGCGTCTATGCGGCTTATCCCCTCTTCCACTTCCATTTACCACTCCTGTGTGCGTGTGTGTGTGTGTGTGTGTGTGTGTGTGTGTGTGTGTGTGTGTGTGTGTTTAAATAGAAATCAATAAATCAAATGAAATCAAAGACATTATTGTGAGCATGCTGAGGTGGCGATATTTCGTGATCTCAACAGTTACGTGCGCAGGGTATCTGTGTGCGCATTAACAGCCGAAAGTCTGAGGTGCGCCGCCCAGAAAAACTCAATACCCATTTTGTTCTTCTATGTGGCATACTTAACATTAGGCAGCTGATTGTCTGGCTCATTAGTCATGGGAGCAACCACGAAACACAGCTCAGTGTTCATTGGCTCGTCAGGGATATCTACATCTGGGGGCCTGTGGAAAACGACCGCAAGTGCGTGCGGGTCTCTAGGCAGCTGTGGCTCCCATCGCATCCTGCTTGAGGTGTCGAGATCGCTTCGAAATACTGAAAACCAGATGGCGCTTTATATTCTATATACAGTCTAGCTGCAACGAAATTTCATTCCGGCAAAGTTAATTATAAACCATTGGCGTATATGCTATCATAGCAATATTATCCCAAATGCGGGGTGAGTAATTGGCATTTTCCGTTTTTTTAACAACCAGCAGGTTTCCCCTAGGGTGAGGGCGTGAACACGCCGTAGTTAGCGGATATGACTCAAGTACCCAACGTATTCTCAGTGTTTTGGGCTAGCTAATCCTAAATAATCTGAATTCCGCATCATTTCTGCAAGTGAGTGGGGTTTTTGTCAGTTTGTTCGTTGATAACGTCTATTTTTTCTAGCTTACCTTGTTGTTCAAGCGTAGTGTTTTGAATGAGTATATTGCCTACGCTTTCCGAAACAAGGCCACTTTAGCTGCCCGTCATATTGATGCAGTTGTCTTCGAATAAATGAAACCTAATTTAAACTATAGGGCAGATTAATGTTTTTTGCTTATTAGACAGCGATTCCTCTTTGAAGTCCAGTGACTGCTGTAGAGAAAGCAATGCCTAGGACTAATTTGTCCTTTCTGCTTGTTGCTTGCCTTTGCCCCATTGCCCCTTGTCCACTCAAAAAGGTAGACAGAAACTCTAGTGTAGTTGTCTAAGTATGCGTAAGCATACCCCAAAATTTCAGTTGGCCCGTCCCCAAATTTCAGTTGCGCCACTCCTAAATTGAAATTGCTCCGTCCCCAATATTCCAGATGGCCCACGGCCAAAGGTTAACTTGGCCCACCCCCAAATTTCAGTTGCCCTACCCTGAAATTTGGCTGGAGGTAATTTTGTACCACTAGAGCCTTGTGCGGGGCCACTCCAGCCCTCCAAATTTTCGCAAACAATTTAATTGCGATTATACCGTTGATGTGACCCGAGTGATCGTCAGTAAAATCCTCGTATTTTTCCTACGTGCTTCTATTTTTGACCTGCTAGAGTGCAGCATTTGGGCGCCCGTTCCTGCGGCGAGCGCTGGGGTCGCCATCGGTGTCCGTCGTAACCGAGCAAACGAGCACAGCGAAGGATGAAAGAGAGACCACGGAGCCTAGTGGGGGATGAAACACGGTGATAGCGAAGAGAGCGCGAGGAGGAACGTGGAGGAGGAGGGTACGGCGGCACCACAATGCTCAAAGGGGATGAGGATGGGTATGGCAAAAGCTGAGAAGGAAAGCTCTGTGCCGCGCAAGACGGACTCTGCGGCGACGACGGCTACGAGATGCGCCAGAGTAACGCGTCGCCTGTGCACCGGTGACACCACCGATACGGTATATGGAAACAAAGCGCCGCATCAGCGGAAGTCTGTTTGCCGCGACTGCTGTGAATCGGGCCCAGCGTTACCCACGCGCGGCCTCTCGCGATTTCGCGATTAGCAAGTCAATCGCGCCAAACTTTTCTCACCTTTCAACGTGCAGTACGAGTGAGATTGTCCGCGCCAGCTAATATAGCGCGAATTAAAAACAAGTATACATGCAGCTGCGCTCAAATTTCACATTAGGAGTTATCGTAATCGTCCGCGAATTTTTTCACTGGCGGATCCTGCAGTTCGATGCTTCACTATGCATATGAGCGCATGCGCTATGGTCGCCACTCTATGAGCCCCCCCCCCCCCCCCCCCCCAGCCCCTCGCCCCTCAACTGCCTTTTTCAGAGCTGTCGTTTCGGTTGGTTTGGGGAAGCACAGCAGAGACATGGAACGCTTGTGGAAGCCTGTTGTGACGCGGTGCGTTTAGCCGGAATGGCGGCTGCCTGCATTACAGGTGCTACGGTAATTCAATGTCGACGCTCCAAGGCCCTACATAGTGCTGCCGGTGTGCGTGAGGGGCTGCAGTGACCTTGAAAGGGAAATGTTGAGAAAGTGGGCACCTAGGATAAACTCGCGTAGCCACTATTACCCCGATTTTAGCGATGTTTTAGGCATAAAATGCTTTTAGGTCCCATTGTTGGCGACCTTCAAGTGACCTTGAGTCAAAAGCCTGATTCGTAATCCGGGCACTCAAACGAGGATATCGGGCCAAATTGCGAGAACAGAACATCATATGGGCAACCTGGAAAAACTTAAGAAAATGTGGCCTTTGACCCCCAACTATTTCTACAGGACCGCATTACACACGCTAGTTACTGCCCAAACAAGTTACAAGAAAAAATGTTTCCAAGTTCTTCCTTATGTTTGTTCGCAATATCACCCAAGCAGTAACTTCTAATACCGTGAAGTTTTATTTGCCATTTCCAATAGGGAGGGGCGACATTCCAAAGGGAGATACAGGACATCAAACAATTCATTGCCATCTTCTGGCGCTGAGACAGGGTTGCCTGTGCACTTTTCAACGCCGGCGGTCCATGGGTTCCGCGAAGCAGGTTTTGCGTGCCACAAGAGATGGCGCCATGCGGCGTGGCGCCTTTTTTAGGCACTTTTCTTCTTCTAGCTGGGCAGTTCGCACTGTCTTTCTTGTGCCTTTCGCTGCCTGTCATACTGCCTTCAGTCGTTTTTTTTTTATTGTAGCTGGGTAGCGTCTATATGGACCATTGCAGAACATGGCGTGATGCGGTGCTGTGCGGCGGGGTGTGCTGCTGTGAACATGCACTACACCCGTCTTAAGGTTGTGGCTAGTATCATCTCTAACCAATCTGCTTTTCCTGTTGCGATTTCATGCTTACATTTGCTCTCAATTACGGGAGAGCCAGCAATTTTTTTCAGTAACACTTCCGAAAAACATCAAAGCACTCTGATAAGAATGGACACATTCGTGTTTCGCTATATTGATGAATTGAACCAGAATTCCTGTGTCTCCATGGAATGAACAGCCTTGGTGGCTGGTAACCTTGATTGCACCAAATTAGGTTGGGCCTTTGCTTCAGGCATTTACTACTACAATATCGAACTTAGGTATACAATCTGTGCTGTCGGGGATGGTGCAAATTGACATTGTATTGCATCAATTACGACACCATGCTTCGGGTCTGTAGCGATACAAGAGGGTGGTATTTCTGTTCCGTTCTGTTCGCTGCTTTAGTGCGATTCGTCGTCGTCGTCGTCATCATCATCATCATCATCATCATCATTAGCCTGGTTACGCCCACTGCAGGGCAAAGGCCTCTCCCATACTTCTCCAACAACCCCGGTCATGTACTAATGGTGGCCATGTTGACCCTCCAAACTTCCGAATCTCATCTGCCCACCTAACTTTCTGTCGCCCCCTGCTACGCTTCCCTTCCCTCGGAGTCCAGTCCATAACCCTTAATGACCATCGGTTATCTTCCCTTCTCATTACATGTCCTGCCCATGCCCATTTCTTTTTCTTGATTTCAACTAAGATGTCATTAACGCGCGTTTGTTCCCTCACCCAATCTGCTCTTTTCTTATCCCTTAACGTTACACCTATCATTCTTCTTTCCATAGCTCGTTGCATCGTCCTCAATTTAAGTAGAACCCTTTTCGTAAGCCTCCAGGTTTCTGCCCCGTACGTGAGTACTGGTAAGACACAGCTGTTATACACTTTTCTCTTGAGGGATAATGGCAACCTGCTGTTCATGATCTGCGAATGCCGTCCAAACGCACCCCAGCCCATTCTTATTCTTCTGATTATTTCACTCTCATGATCCGGATCAGCAGTCACTACCTGTCTTAAGTAGATGTATTATTCCCTTACCACTTCCAGTGCATCGCTACCTAACGTAAACTGCTGTACTCTACAGAGACTGTTAAAGAATACTTTAGTTTTTTCCAGATTAACTTATATATAATTTATATTTCTGCAGATTAACTTTATACGGTGACGTATAACGGCGACGCCGACGGGAGAAATTCACCTGCAGTGTCGATATAATTGATATCGCACTAAAAATCCTTGGCCATCCTGTGGGGAACGGATTCGAAGCCTCGTCACACGAGCTCTGCTCCTGCGCTCAAGTTCTGTTGCAGTCCAACTTGTACCTCAACTCTATTACCGCGGATCCCATCGCAGCTGTCCGGTTATGCAGGAAAGTAGTTTCTTTCGGTAATTCGCACATCAAATAACAAAAGTACCATTATATTTGTGTTAAGCGTGCCTATAAATAATTACTAGGCAGTGGAGTGAGGCATTCAATCAGGCTACATAGTAATATATATCATAACACTCAAGCTGCCGAACCTATGGCGATCGGGAAGCAAGCGGCATAGAGAATAAGCGCTACTTCATCGTTCTCTCTTCGAGCCGACGCACCTCAAAAAAGTAGACGTTACACATTAACCGTACCTCTGGCAAGCTGATATATGCTGTTAAATTTCGTCAAGTTTACGTATGTCTAAATCAATGTCAGATTTTTCAGATGCGAGCCTAAGAATGCTAAGCTAGTCAATATATTCCGATATTCTATTCGCATTTTAGGATGCCTGAACTCCTGAACAACCTTGTGAATGTTTACCTTCGTTGAGTGTCTCCAATGAGCTGGTGTAGAGAGGAAAAAGCAGATGAATGAAATGGAGGCTGTTAGTCGACTCGGAAATAAGCAGCATGAGGTTAGCGTATGGTCTGTAAGAATTAGTGTCGTTGCTTCCTCTTATACGTACCTGTGCTACAATGTACCACTGAATGTGCATGGCCTCCGCTGCCCATTCTGAATGCAGTGTGCACAGGTATGTGATGGGCTGCGCCTCCCAGTTGAGGAACGAGCAAAGTTTGTCTCCCGAGAACGATCGTTTCCCGTTCGCGTGGCGAGGCACGGCGTGCCCGCTACGGATTGGCGCGCGCTCCCTCCGACGTATCGCTTCCTTTCCTCGTGGGCGGGGAGTCAGAGGTCGCACGGGAAGCCTCCTCGCCCGCTCGGGGGGAGCCGCTGCTTCTTCTCCCGGCGGCCAGAGCGTGTGGCGGCACGCACGTGTCCGCATGGAGGCCGCCTCCAAGCAGGCTGCCGGCGGCGGATGCGGCCCCGCGTCCACTCTGCCGGCTGCTGCGCGCACGTTGGCCGCACTCGCGCTCGCCGCCGCTGCCCTGCTGCTGGTGGGACTAGTCACCGGGCTGCTGCTCTACGCACACCGTGAGTCGAACGCCGTCACCTCGGTTTTTCTCTTTGTGCGCCTGGATTAGCCACAAGTATTGCCTCTTGGAGTAGCAGTCTCGAACGAACCCTTATGCATTGATGGCAACAAAAGCGCGCGGAAGAAGGTCGCATCAATGGCTTGTTTGGGTGCATGTTGGTGATGCCATCAGCAACAGTAGTGTCGCGTTACCTCGCCGGCTATTTACGCTGTGTGTCGCACGACTTTAGGAGGAATTTTGCTAACGCGTAGAGTTTACCGCTGGTATGTGGGCACCGGACCCGTGTGTTACCACATACTATTTACTCGATCGCCTACTGTCCTCAAATCGCCGTTCTTTGAACAGATTAAATCTAAAAATCTAGTTTTTCTTATCTTTTTCATTTGATGTATGTGTTCCTATTTACTTTGGTCTACCGCGGTGTTATTCGAGGCTTGGCCATTGATAAAGATGGTAGTGTGTTGCATTCTAACTTTCATGTGTTTTATGCCCCTTTCCTTATATATAGCGAAGCATTAAGGCTGAAATTAAGCTTAGGCGTGTAACACCTAACAGCGGCTGCGGTCGTGGCTATGCTTCGAGGCGAAATCCGATCTCCTAACTGGTCGTCGGATTTACAAACCATTTACATTTGCTTGTACGTAAGTAATACCATACGGATGATAAAAACAGTTCTTGAAACAGCCTACGGCGACTAAGCGTAATCCTGCATCCTCTGCATCCTCTGCATCCTGTCGCAGAGACAGTTATTGAGCATACAGGCAGTTGTGTGGGCTTCTTATTGATGGAGTACAAAATGACGGGGTTGCTAGTTCTCAGGTAAATGGGAAAAACGTTTGTGAGGTGGTTATAGGGCATGTGATGCTTTATATCTAAGGGCGACAAGAGCACGAGAAAGTGGAGATAGACACGCAAAGGGGACATGCTCGGACTGAGAGGATTACAGTTCCGACGAAAGCAATGCAATGCCAAAAAGTTAGTTAAATGACTCCACGATACTTTGTTTATGGCTTCGTTATTATATCAGGAAGCTCGAATAATGCAATATACCAATAATTGAAAAGAAAGCATACTGCTTTCCGGAAATTGGAGAACTATAGCGCAATAGCCACCAAAGTTGGAATTATCAGCCGGGAAAGCTGCGTTCGCGAACGTAAAGCCAATCGAAGCCATAGCAGTGCGTCGCCTTCACCCAGAGGTGCACGTGGCCTGTTCCACGCCTACGCGGCACACAGTGCTTTAAGCGACCCAAATTACACGCATTACTTTGCTTCGATCTTTGTTTAGTGGACGCTTGGTGCCCTGAAGCAATCGCAGAGGAGCGCGAGAAATTCCCGTCTGTCGTCGCTTTCAGCTTGCACTGGCGCAAGGCTGTACAAGCCCAAGGGCTTACCAGGGATTTATGCATAAATATAATTCGGCCTTAGAAAATGCCGCACTTGGGGAAATTCCGAACAGCTTCCAAATGTGGCAAAACGGATGCTACCAGTACAACCGTCTCCCTGAACAATTCATTTCAGGCACAGCAATGTGCACCAGTGCCGAAGCAAACTCCATCCCAGTCCTCCGGTCCATACAGATGGAGTAGCGGCTATTCTTATAGCTTTACGGTGTCTCCGAAAGTCGTCTTCTAAACTTTCTGAGTCCCGCGCAACTACACCATTGTATAATTGAAATCTCTCGGCAGAGGCATTGACAAGTCTTAGGCAGCATTTCTTTAAAAGAAAATATCTTCGAAAGAGAGACGTGCACTGATGCGCTGTTGAGCATATTAATTATTATATTTCTTATGCGTTGTTAAGAAAAATATAGGGATTACGGTTAATTATAACTTCCCAGTTTATGACAGTTTATTCCTTTATTTAAGGCTAATGTTGCTGTGAATCCTAGGGAAAGAAAACTTTCATGGAATTCATCACACTGCTTGTATATTACTGTAAACTCTGTTCAATCTTTACGTTTATTTAATGACGCAGCCCAACAACAACAAAAAAAACCGTTTATTTATTTTACTTTTAAAAATCCGTTGCAAGATTCTCCAATAACAGCTGTCGTACGTTAGCCGAATACATTGTCGGCTTGCATGTTTCCTATGTTTCATAATAATATCATGTTACCTGATCATGTATCTTTATCAACTACGTTTTCCTTCCATTGGTAACTATTACATTGCTCTATTATATCACCGGTTGTTTGAAAAATGCCCTACATCACCTCCGCTTCTTGTTTTTAATTTCATCCTGAATAGCAGCTGCGCTATTTTGGTCTCTAGAATATGGTGGAATCTTCCTGCGTCCTAACGTTAGAAGAACTCAATTTATTTTATTTTGATGTTTTCCTGGAAGCTTACGCACCACATGTTTGTACTAGTACTATTTACGGATCGAAAAAAAAAAGAGAGAGAGAGAAGTGCCAAATTAGTACAGGAACCATACGCCAATCTAGACGCACTAAGAGTACAAAAAGGAAAATTCACGTTGGTGGTCGCAAAGAAGCATGCAGCTTTAGAACAGGAATATGAATATAAAATAGAGGTAATTATTGAAACCCTAACTAGGCTGATTTCAGGAGCAGCAGTTGAAGTGGAGGGTAAGGAGCCATGGAAGCCAGTAGGTGAGCTCTCGCAAGTAACAAAGGGCCTAATAAAGTGACGAAAAAGCATGATAGTGTCTAATCCAAGAGATCAGATAGAATTCGCTGACCTATCAAAGCTGATTAACATGAAGAAAGTAAGCGATATTCGAAATGGTAACATCAAAAAGATTGAGGAAGCAGTAAAGAAAAGACGGCAGCATGAAATCACTTACAAGAAAATCAGACATAAGGCAAGGCAAGATGTATTCTGTAAAGGAAAAAAATTATGGAGTTTTACGTGCCAAAACCACTTTCTGATTATAAGGCACGCCGTAGTAGAGGACTCTGGAAATTTTGACCACCTGGGGTTTTTTAACGTGCACCTAAATCTAAGTACACGGGTGTTTTCGCATTTCGCCCCCATCGAAATGCGGCCGCCATGGCCGGGATTCGATCCCGCGACCTCCTGCTCATCAGCCCAACACCATAGCCACTGAGCAACCACGGCGGGTATTGTGTGAAGGATAAGGAGGGTACTGTCATCCGCAATTTAGGTGATGTAGTGAAAGTAGCAGAAGCATTCTATACTGACCTGTAGACTAGCCATACCAGCCGCCCAACCTTCGTTGGAAGTAGTAATGAACAGGATACAGATGAGCGATGAAGTTACATGGGCCTCGCAATACATGTCCTAGGGAAAAGTGACAGGAGAAGAAAGAATAACAGTGAATCTAGTCAAAGATGGAGGAGATATTACTCTTGGGGACCTTGTGGCCATTCATACGCAATGCCTCAAGACTTCAAGTGTACAAGAGAGCTTAAAGAATGCTAACATTCTACTAATCAGCAAGAAGTCAGATGTGAATGAATCAAAGAATTACATGCCCTAGCATACTTTCAGTATTGTATAAAATATTCAAAAATGTGATTTCCATTAGGATCAGGGCAACACTTCACATAAATCAACCAATAGAATAGGCTGGCTTCAGGAAGGGATATTCTACAATGGATCAAGTCCATGTCATGAATCTGTTAATGAAATCTGTAGAGTACGATCAACCTCTCATGAGTTCTAAAAAAGCATTTGATTCCGAAAAGGTACCAGAAGTCAAGAATACATTGCGTAATCAAGAAGCACGGAAGCTATGAGTAAATATTGTTGCTAGACGGAGACAAGCACGAATGTTCTCTATGGAAGGCGAATGCTGAAAGTACCAGCTGACACTAGAACATGGTGGCCGAAGCGGCCCAGCAAGAGATAAATTGAGAAATATACACAAGGACACCACAGCTACGTTAATTCTCCACAAGAAAAGTGAAATATACTGATTAGGAAAGGGGACAGGCAAGAAAACAGGCCACCCGCCGTGGTTGCTGAGTGGCTATGGTGTTGGGCTGCTGAGCACGAGGTCGCGGGATCGAATCCCGGCCACGGCGGCCGCATTTCGATGGGGGCGAAATGCGAAAACACCCGTGTACTTAGATTTATGTGCACGTTAAAAAACCCCAGGTGGTCAAAATTTCCGGAGTCCTACACTACGGTGTGCCTCATAATCAGAAAGTGGTTTTGGCACGTAAAACCCAATTAAAAAAAAAAAGAAAACAGGCCACGCCAAAGCTATTAGAGTGTGAAGGCTTAGGAGCGAGGATCAGCGGTGAGTATCTCAAGAACGTTCGGTTTGCAGATGACGTTGTCCTGTTCAACAACACTGGAGATTATTTAAAAAGAATGACTGAGGACCCTCACGAAAAAAACATAAAAGGAGGGTTCAACATTAATATGCCCACAAAAAAGAACAACAGAAATTTACGATCGCCAGTCACCCTCTAGAATCTGGGCAGGAGTATGTTCATCTAAGTGAATTACTCAACTGAAAGCCTGATCATGAGGAACAAATTTGCAGAAAATTAAAAATGGATTGGAGCGCATTACCAAATCGGGACTGGCAGCTTCCCATTGACGTTAAAAAGAAAACTATACAATCATTGCATTCTACCTGTGCTCACATATGGTGCAGATACTTGGAGGGATATTTTGAGATCGCTGGGAGAGGCATTCATCCTGCAGTGGACATCGAAATAGGCTGATGATGATTTACTGATAGTATTCATTTCTCTTGTTAAGTTACCGCGCATTGTTTTACAGTGCCTGCCACACCCACATCAGCTCATTTTTACTCGTCTGTTTCTTATTATCGAGGTGACGCTTCATACATAACCACGCAGCAATGCTACGACGGCTAGAACTCTCAATAATGGCATTCGCGATAAAAAAATTTTTCGTCATGTTGTTTGATCTACCATTGGGTCTCATGCATTTATGTAGCGAAATGTGAGTTAATTAATGCCTGAAAGGCATTATCACCAAATGGAAGGCGAGTGGCATATCTGCAGGGAGCGGTCACAGCACACCCTTGGCGTCGCATACCAGCAGTAGATATAATATGTAATTTGGCGCAACTTCAAGTACAAATTGTAGTTGTAATACACTTGGTAGTTAGCCGGCAGCGAGCGTGCAGAATCAGGCCCAGCGGCGCTGCTAAACGCGCGGTGCGTGTGAATGTAGCGTTGGCAGCGTTGCCTGCTGTGCATGACGAAGAGTGCACGTCGCCTATCGGAGGGGAACATGCTTCTGTACAGCTTCGTGGGGCCGACTATTCCATTCAGGGACTCTGGTACCTTACACAAGATTATTTAGTCATCATATATTAATCATCAAACTTAACCACAAGTCATGCCGGTTGAGGCTATCAATAGCGTTTTCTCAGTCATCCGTAACACTGCTCAATTACACATTTGGAAACCCCGGATAGGCAACGTATTTATCGTAATTTTTTAAACCTAATGCTTCTGTATACTATAGAGTGGCTATACGGTTTTATAACTTCATATTTGTAGCGCCCGCCTCTTGAATACCTCATGGGAGAGAAGCGTGAAAGGCGCTAGTTTTCCTCATTTGAAGCGTCGAGCGATTAACAATTAAGGTGTCCTCACTGGCTTCTCCTCTGTTCGAGGGTGCCACCATCACTATGCAGAACACTTTGACTCCGTGTCGCGTTAGAGCTTATAGTTTTCTCTAGGCCTTCAGTCATCGCCACGTAATGACACCGATTATAATTGCCTGACCCACTTCTAAGCCATATATTTGGACGTTCGAACTTCTCCGTCAATATCCTATTGCCGCACATGTTCATCTGGTGCCGTGAGAACCACTCAGTTTTGGCTAAATTGTGGCGACGTCTCGGGCGTTGCTTATAGGAAACTGCGTTATTTGTAATTTAGACGCTGATCGCAATAAAATACCCAAACGAATACCTGCAAATGATGGGCCCCGCAAAGCGTTATATTGTCATCAATTACTGGATTACAAAAGTGCGTTTCATAGACACCTGAACCACGACAACATTGTGACCCTGGTAACTTTTGGAAATCTACATGCCAAGTTATTAAAACCCAAGTACATCCTCAATCATTAGTAATTGCTTCGCTCTTCGTAACATTGTACATCGCCTCCGATATCGGGAAATGCGAAGTGATTGTCGAGACACCGTAGGAATGATGGTTAGGCTTGTCTAGCCTTGGTGCTTCTGGCACCAAACGCTTTCGGATGCGTTCCGCAGCATATGCACACTGCAAACAAACTTCATCGCATCTGTGTAGTCGAGTTCTTTCTGTGGCCGCTTTCCTCACTTTCTTTGAAGTTCACCGCTCCTCCTCTATTCACCTCATTTCATTTTTCACATTTGGCTGCTTTTGTTCCACTTCTTCACTTCTTTGCAGACAACTTGTTCAATTTCTCGCTGCCGACTTCACTTATTACCTGCTTTTCTGCTTGTCTCTTCGGGCTGCTATCTAACTGGCACAAACCAATTTTCTAGAGACAGAGAGAGATAATTTAACTGAAAGACGGCAGAGAGGTCGGCCTGAGCTAAGGCGCTCTATCCTGCTACTCTGCATAGGGGAGGGGGAACGGGGACAAAGTTTAGTCATAAATGCTGACATACCCAATGTCGTATGCGAATTTGCATATACTCAGTGGGCCAAGTTGTCTGTTCCGACACATCGCCATTCGCACTTAAACTGTTGGCGAAGTTGTGTAATAGACAGGACAACAGCAAGCAGCTAGAAACCACAAGACCGTTCACATAGTTATGGCCACATTGCACGTTGCAGATATCCATATGCCCATGTTATCTATTTGAAGATATTGAATTTCCAAGATTTATTCGCAGCATGCACAAAGTGTTTGTTGAAGCCACCCTGGCAAGAAAGCTTTAAGAATTCAGCTTGATGAGGCCAGGAAGCGACAAAGGCAGTGAGCATAACGTAGAACATAAAGTGTACTGAAGTGCTAGACTCTTTCTAACGCCATCTGGTATGCACTTCCCTGCACATAAATGCGTCTGCGTAAATGTACACATTACTCACACATTCAAAGCCCTGAGTTTGTACAACGGCTTTCTACAGGTGACAGAACTGGAAGTAAAGCAGATACTGCCACGCGATAAAATCCAACATAGCTATGATAAAAATACAGTGCGCACAGCAGCGCACGAAAGGGCACCGCGAGGCAGCATGTGCTCCGGTGTGTCCTATAAAACACTTTCGAGTCAGCCTCGCCAGTAGCATGCCTGGCTACAACTGGGTCGCGTGCGCAGTGACCTAGGTGAAAGAAGGATCGTGTACAAAATAAGGGATAACATTAACCCATGAAGAAAGAAAAAGAGTGTACCCGTGAGGCCTAATAAGGGGTTTTAGCATAACCATAGCCACTGCTAATTAATAGAGAAAACTAGCTGGCTCTCGAACTACTTCCGAAACTGGTATACTTTCCATGTTACTAAATATCGACCTAAAAAAATGCAGCGCTCCTGATGGAATTATGGACGAATATTTAAAACGGTTTGCAGAACCTATGAGCAAGTACATGCACCTGATATACTCAAAATCCAATACGTTAAGCAGCCTCCCAGCAGAGTGGAAAATTGCTAAAATTGTTGCAGTTCATAAATTGGGAGCAGTTTGATCGCCAGCAAACTACCGGCCTATATCTTTGACTGGTCCTTGTGGTAAAACGCTTGAGCATATTATCTTGAAGTTCATTAGAGAAATTGTGTAAAATAAGGTGGCGCCACGTTGCCGCGCGCTCCTGCGCACTTTCCCGGGCGCGCGATCTTCTTCACCTCCAGGCGCCTTCCTCGCTCGCATGATTCGCGGCTTGGGATAGACACCGCCGATTTGAGGAGCTGGACAGTTACGCTTGCGCGTAAAGCAAATGTTAGGTAGCATGCAAAGGATCCAGGCTAAAGAATACCATGGACATTTATAAACACGGCGAGAAAGAAATCCAGACTGAAAATCTGTATCTTTTGCTACATATTAGAGACCCGAGCAGTCTGTCTGAGGACAATAACAGACCGGGGTAAATATGCACGACAATATGGAGCGTGTGTGTGCTGCAATAAAAGCCAGAAAAGCACTCGGGACATCTTCATGGAAAGCCAAGGTATTCGCCTAGTGGGACCCTTAGGGTGTGTCCATCTTCCAGAAGCATTGGGATCCATAGATAGAATGGTTAGCCGGTTAGCAGTCGAGATAAGCAAGAAATGATTAGTGTATCGATTAAATAGGAAATAGACAAGAGATTCATAGAGCCGGCGTCATTGCTAGCGTGGGTAATGGTACAACATAATGAGAGAGTGCAGTCAAGGCCACAAGAGCCCTTGACTAACTGTTCCTCCCGCAATGACAAGATTCACTTCTATCACTTTAAATAAAATTTGCTAGTACTGGTATTCCTGTAAATACGAAAGTTAAGATCGAGATCAGATGTGCAAAAAGTTAGATTGAAATTTATGTAGTAAAGCCTGAATAAATCGGGCAGGTAGGGTGACTCTTCCCCGTCGCGTTTCAAAAGTTATGCCAACAGACTTCATCATCTTCATCAATAGGCTACTTGATGCCGGCCGGATGAAGGGCACGCGTCCGGCGACGAGACCTTCATTTGAAGGATCGCCAGCCCTTTGTGCGCAGGCGCAAGTAAGAGCGGGCGCGATAGAGAAAATGTGGTGGCTTTTGCTCCTTGAATTTATGACCCTGCCTAGGCATTCGGAGGAGGTTTCTTAGCGCGTGTTGTATGCGTTTGTTCCTAGGCGTGCCGACATTGCAGAGCAGAGTCGAATTTGTTTACGCTCAGACGCTGGCTGCCGGCGCGGTGAAATAGGCGAATTACCGGGCACTGACGCCCCACTTGGCGACCGCCGTGTGGGAGAGACTGCCTCGCACCTGCGGCGTTCCTGCTGAGTCAGTCTTGCCGAACCATAGCTTTCTCGCGCCTTACGGTGATGTACCTTGGAAATAACATCACAGATGTTTCCGTGGGAGCAGTAGGGACCATAGTGGAGGCCCGGCCGCATATATTGAATATCTGGACGTCAGAGTGCCTTAGCAACCGCGTTTGAATGCAAGTGGCTGAAAGGCCACGAGTGACGCTCGACGCCCTTGCAGCCAGTATTAGAATACGTCGCGCTGCCCTAACGCCTCTTACATTAACCTAAGCAAACACGGCCGAGATTAAAAGATAATACTCCTCACGGCGTAACCGCTGGGAGAATACGCCGCGCCATCTTAACGCCTTTTACGCAAACCTAACCTAACGTGGCCGAGACTCAAAGACGAAAATCCGCACGGTGTAACATATTTATAACGGCAGACTAGACCGCGCCACCGTAACGCGCTAACGTAGCCTAACCTAAGGAAACCTAAACCTAACTTAAACTGACCTAAACTAACGTGGACGAGAGGCAAAAGCAATAATCCCCACGGCGTGACATCTGGCAGGGGCTTTCAACCGCGGTTGCTAAGGCGCTGTACGTTTATATCACTCAAAGGGGAACAACCAAAATTGCTTCTCAAAGGTCACCGACAGCAGCATAGGAAAAGCCTGCCAAGGGCGATGGTGCTGCTCCAGGAGAGCAGGCCAGGCCTTTACTACGGCAACTGCTGCTCCCCCGGAAAAATCAGCGATGTTTTTTTTTTTCGAAGAGAGGATTTCGAAGGGATATTTTCGAAGAAAGTTTAATCCGGCATGACTGACTCAGCACCAGCGCCGCAGGCGCGAGAAAGTTCGACGTACCTTCAGACACAGCAATCCCCAAATGGGGTGACCGTGCCCACTGCCTCATTGCGCAGGCAGCTTGCGTCAGAGCGCAAACAAAATCGACATCACCCTGCAATGCCAGCATGCCTAGGGGACAAACGCATACAACGCGATCGAAAAAACCTTCTCCGTAGTGCCTAGACAGAGTAGCAAAAGCCCCCAGTGTCAGAAGTACCACGAGCAAAAGCTCCCAGATTTTCTCTCTCGCGCCCGCTCTCACTCGCATTTCGCGCAGACGGCTGGCGATTCCTTAAATGAAGGTCAGAGAATAAAGAACCAACTTTAGAAAAGGGAAACTATACCTTCCGCAGTGGTACGAAAATAATCAGTGGTAGCGCATGGAACTTACGCCAGATGGCGCTGCTCAACGAGGAAGCGGAAGTGCTTTCTTTGAGAGCGAAATTCAGTATGGTCGTTTTTTACCGGTAGCGTACGCCAGTACGTGCCGTGCTTGCTCTGCCGGCTAAGCGGCATGCCTCAATGCCTTGGCAGGCGCGTAGCTGTTGCGTTCTAATTGCCAGGAGACCAAACAGCCTCTACTGACGCCCATGCAAACAAGTCACTAGTGAGTGAACAGAACGTGCGACTTTATTGGCAGAAGACAAGCAGTGTATATTCTCGTGGAAGAGCAGAAATAAAATATGCATGTTGAAATACGCTGGACTCATGGACGCGAGCTCGTAAACGGCTCACCATCATCGTCGCACATCGTTGTCTCGTAACGAGAGACAACCAGCGGCGCACGCAGATTGGACAGAATGTCCCACCTGTTTGCAGCGACAGTCACCGTTAAAGATGAGCAACTTGCATTGGGAAGCAATCTGCTTATGCAGGCATCTGCTGCCGCAGCCAACACAGCGACATGGACTACCCGACATTTTAGCGTTAACTCCTTTCCAACCTGCGCGTTGCTTTCCTTCCGGGGGCCGCTAATGTGTGGCTCACACTTGGTGTCCCACATTGTCTCAATATGGTCAAGTCGCTTCCGTGGGTATCACCTTCGGCAGCCACTTTTGCGAGCCTTTCCACCCATACGGCTATCAGCTTCATACACTTCGAACCATGTAAGCACATATGCTGGTCTCCGTTCATGCCTAATCGCGGCTGAGAAAGGCAACATGCACAATTTGCCCATGGATGCAGCACGAAAGGGTGAACGGGGAGCTAGAATCACGGTGTGCGTGAATTGGGAGTCCATGTCGCTGTACCGACTGCAGGAGCAAATACTTACTTCGAGAGACTGCTTCCCAATGCAACTGACCACGCCGCCATAACCAAGTGAAATAATAGCGAAATTAAACAGCAATCAATCACCGCATAGGGTTCAGACAATACATTATGCGTTGGCTACGAACCATGTGGCAACAGTGAGCATTCACGTACACGGGTCTCTTACGGTACATTCAGCCGCCTACCTACAGGCATAATGCTTGCCTTCGTAGCGCGTGGTGGTCTGGTAACGAGCGACAACCAGCTGCGCAAACAGATTGGATGGAGCGTCGCACCTGTTTGGACAGACAGTCGCCGTTAAAGATCAGCAACTTGCATTGCGAAGCAATCAGGGGACGCAAGCATCTGCTGCCGCAACCAACACAGCGACATGGAAACCCAGTATTTTAGCGTTAAATCCTTTCCAACCTGCACGTCTCTTCTCCTTCGGGGCCCACTAACGTGTGGCTCGCACTTGGTGCCCCACTTTGTCTCAATATGGACAAATCGGTTCAATGGGCACCACCTTCGGCAGCCACTTTTGCGGGCCTTTCCAACGATACGGCTACCAACTTCATACGAGGAAGGCCACAAATACAATTTGCCAATGGATGCAGCAGGAAAGAACGAACGGGGAGCACCAGTTACGGTGCGCGTATACTGGGAGTCTATGTCGCTGTGCGGATTGCAGGAGCAAATGCTAACCTCGAGATACTGCTTACCAAGGCAAATCACCAGGCCCCCCCAGCCGAGAAATGTAACAAGGTGACCACAACCAAGTGGGGCAGCAAAACCAGATTCTGCAATCAATCACTTCAGTGTAGCTTGCGCAAAGACCCAGGCTACGCAGGAAGAAGGGCAATCATCAACAAGACAAGGAATATGGAAAATGAGAAAGCTTGCGTTCAAGAAAGAAGGCACTCTGCTTTGCAAGAATTGAAGGCTAAAAAGATTAGGAAATGTAAAATGGCGCATAGTACATGGTGCGAGGATGGGCTAATGCAAGACACATGCCGATGCTGCATCAGGTATTTCAGGAGAGGAATTGCGCATGACAACATACATTAGAACCAGGTGTCAGGTGTTCCGCAAGGCTACGTGTTGGGACCGTTATTATTCCTAATTTATATAAACGACTTACCTGCCGTAGTTAATAGTTCTATTAAACTTTTTGCCGACGATTGCATTCTGTACCGTGAAATAACTAATCAGTATGATAACTTTATGCTTCAGAAAGATCTAGATAACATTTCAAGATGGTGCTCACAATGGCTAATGTTCTTAAATCCGACTAAATGCAAAATTATGTCTATCTCACGTCGCTCGAACTCACCAGCTCCTTTCGGCTATATTATCAATGAAACCAACCTTGAGCACGTGACTTCCTATAAATATCTTGGAATCCAGCTAAACAGAAATCTTTCGTGGCATGCGCACATCGAATATATCGCGGACAATGCAAACAGATCTCTTGGCTATATTCGCAGGAATTTCTCAAAAGCCCCACCCCATTTGAAGTTACTGCTCTACAAAACACTAATTAGACCGAAGCTAGAGTACGCGTCATCTGTCTGGGACACTGGTCAAAATACACTAGCAGATACCATTGAGTCAGTTCAGAACAGGTCAGCACGTTTCATCCTTTCTAATTATTCCCGCACATCTAGCGTTTCTTTAATGAAGTCAAACCTTGGCCTTATTAACTTGCACATTCGAAGAAAAATTTCCCGTCTCTGCCTTTTTCAAAAAAGCTTTTACCAAAACAGCTGGCTTAAACAAGACTTAATTTCGGAGCCTTCGTACATGTCGTTGCGTCTTGATCATCGGTTTAACGTCTTTATTCCTTTCTGTCCCACAAATCTTTTCTCTGACTCATTTCTGCCGAAAACCAGTGCCGAGTGGAACGGCCTTCCCCCCTCCATCGCCTGTATCGAGGAGGCATCATCTTTCAAGACTGCAATAACTGATTATGTTTTGAATTTATCACCTTAATACTAATAATTGTTTCAGCATGTATTTATTATTATTATTATTATTATTATTGTACCCACCCCCGCTGTAACGCCCTTCTGGGCCCTGAGGGTACTGCACATAAGTAAATAAATAAATAAATAAATAAATAAATAAATAAATAAATACTGCTACAGATATGTCGCGCTACTAGACAGAGACTGGTGTATGAGCGAACAATTGGTTTACCTTTATGTTTGGATGAGAATGAACGATCTCTAACGACAATGGACCATGAAAAAGCTTGCATTTATAGAAAAAGATTGCACTTGGCACCGATCTAATTGCCATGGCCAGGAAGCTGATTAAGAGCAAACTGACGGAACTCTATTGGCCAGCGTCGTCCGTGCTTGGTCAGAAGTTACAGGTGCATCTGAAGTGAAGAATTTGTAGAAAGTCCTTATTGAGTTACCTGGATGACTCGGCCAAATGTGCGTGCTGGTGGAATGGTAGCTGAAGCTCTTGTTAGCCTTGACACTCCTCTGCAGACTTTATGTCTCATTCCAATTCTTCTGCATGCGCTTCTTTGTTCGTGGTGTAAAAACCTTGCAACTTCGGCTCCAGCCCGTTCCTGTTGGTGTAGATGGGAGTTCCTGTGATGACCAAGATGTGCTTGGCACAAGCTCTGTTGGGGCAGAACAGTGACACATGAGATACAGCACAGTTTAGCCAAACTAATGTAGTGTTTCCTTTTATGTTCGAACCAATTATACTGAACCATAAATATGAAAAATATTCATCTGTTGCAAACAAATGACATGTATCTCAAGACTAGCAAGCCAATACAGCATATATCAAGCATATTCATTTCTGAATCAGGTGTTGTTTACCTTGTTGTAGCAGCCAAAGTCCACACAATGGCCTTGTAACAGGCAGAAGCTTCTGTTTAGTGCATGGAGTGTGTTGCTTTATACTGGTGCCGTCCTCATTATTGCATGTCTGGAACAGAAATTTTGACTGAATCAGAAATTGAAAAAGCAGAACTGTGCAATATGAAATTCAAAAAGGTGTGACATATATATTGTAATGGTTTGCGACTACCGAACACATGCAAATGTACACTGTCTGTTCTAGGGTGCTTAAGCAGCATGTAAAATAAATATTGCTACTGTCCATAAAATAGATGTCTGCCTAACTACAATGCATGTCAACAGCTGAAGTATTATGAAGATCACAAATGAGAACATTTGTGCGCTTACTTATACACTATAGAAGAGATCACACTGCTGGTTCCACAAGCAAATGCATGAAAGTCATGAAGCTATTTTAGAACTTATGCGTTATTTTTCGGCGCGAACGTGATGCACCACTTCACTACTGCAAAAATAAATGGCCTACGGTAAACCGAACTGAACAGCAAAAACATTTGGAACCAACAAGTACGAAATGTGGGCGAATTATCACGCTTGTAACTGTTTAATACATTCAATTCTGTGCATTCACTTCATTTTACTAAATGATTATTCGGTATTGTGGACGAAAGAAGTTGCCAGCGGACTCGAAAAAAGTTCTATATATATATATACTGATCAGGCTACTTGGTCACCTATGGCCACGGCTACAATAAGACGAAAAGTGTGACGCGCGTTCCGATATCGCTCTCTTTGTTTCCTGATTGTGTGTGTATAACGACGGCCTCGCAACTAAAGCTTTATTTAGGGAACAGCTACGGAGGGTCCTGACTGCCAATATGAAATGCAGGATCTAGTTCGTTAACTTGTCTCCGCCTGTAATAAGACGAGTATTATATAGCGATGCAAGGAGCGGTGTTAAACGACTCACCTTTATTGCGGTTGTCAGCCGCAACAGAATCCAGCTCCCGTTTTGATGCAGACGAGTTCCGAATGGCTGATGACCGAAAGCTGGCTTTCGACCGAAAATCTAGCATATATGTCCGCTTGCTCCACAAAGTTAAATAATTCGAGACATCGAAGCGCAATGAAATAGTTTTAGCAACAAACAAGCAAACAGCCTAATTGTGCGAACGAATGAATCCGTGCCGCCGTGCACTCGAAAATACCTGTAAAAATTTTAAATCCAGGCCTGAGGTCACGCGGAAGATCGATGATGCTGAACCTTATTTGCGTTCATACTGAAAAAAGAACAATAAACTTACTAATAAAGAGTACAATATCTAATTAGAAATTATAAACTTGTGCTCTTTTTTATCTAATAAATATTGTCACGAAAAGACAATTAAAGAAGTACCAGGTGCGGCGAGACAGACAGTCGTACAAGATGGCGTACACCAAAACTCAAGCCGGCGTCCGCAGCCTCGACTACACCTCTTGCCGAGCGCGCGTTCCAGTCACTTCTTTCTTAGCGCTGGCGCGTGACACCTAGCGGCATTATTCCCCCGCCAAAAGAAAAGCATCGACCCCGATGCTTACTAAACTACGATGCTTACTAAAAGAAACCGGAAGTATGGAAGTCGTATGACATCGGGTTGGCGCCGCCTTAACGCGCGAAATACGGTTTGAGGCGAACAACATGCACTATCTCCGAGTGGTGCTGTCGACGCCGAGGCGACGCGGCACCGTCGGGAATGACCTCATAGTTCACTTCACTAACGCGGCGTATCACTTTGTAGGGTCCAAAGTATCTACTAAGTAGCTTCTCAGATAAGCCCTGGCGACGGATTGGCGTCCACACCCAGACTTGGTCACCTGGCTGGTACTCAACTTGCCGATGTCGAAGATTGTAGCGTCGTGCGTCTGTACTCTGCTGTTTCGTGATGTGTATGCGGGCGAGTTGACGAGCTTCCTCTGCGTGTTGAGTAAGTTGCTCGGCGTCGGAAGTAAGTGATGCGTCGGTGTCATGCGGTAGCATTGCGTCTAGCGTGGTCTGGACCTCGCGCCCGTAGACAAGACGGAACGGTGTGAATCGTGTGGTTTCCTGAATGGCGGTGTTGTACGCGAATGTAACGTACGGCAGGACTTGATCCCATGTTTTATGCTGGACGTCTACATACATAGACCGCATGTCAGCAATGGTTTTGTTTAGCCGTTCCGTCAGTCCGTTGGTCTGCGGATGATAGGCAGTGGCCTTGCGATGCTGCGTGCAGCTCAACTCGAATATCTCCTCTATTAGTTGGGCTGTAAAGGCAGTTCCTCTGTCGGTGATCACGTATGATGGGGCACCATGTCTGAGGACTATCTGATCGATAAAGAACTGGGCAACTTCGTAGGCCGTGGCACGTTGTACAGCTTTCGTCTCGGCGTAGCGTGTTAGTCTGTGGCGACTATAATCCACTTGTTTCCGCTGGCTGACAAGGGAAAGGGTCCCAGAAGATCCATGCCGATTTGATCAAACGGCGCGCTAGGTGGTGTGATGGGTTGGAGTAACCCCCCGGGTTTCAAAGACGGCGATTTCCTGCGTTGACACTCACGGCAGCTTTGCACGTAACGCTTCACCGTGGTAGAAAGTCTGGGCCAGTAGTACGTCTGGCGTACTCTTGCAAGCGTACGTGAAAATCCCAAGTGTCCAGCCGTGGGCTCATCATGGCAGGCTAGGAGAATGTCATCACGGAGGGTGGTAGGTACGACCAATAGATACTCTTTGTCGCTGGCACTCGAGTTTTTCTTGTAGAGGACGCCCTGTCGGAGGCAGAAGGTCGAGAGACAGTGAGAAATGTGTCGTGGGATTGTAGCATTCTTGCCTTCTAGGTGATCGATGAGAGGGCGTATTTCGGCGTCTTCGCGCTGCCGTCTGATCAGGTCAGATGCGGTGAGGGCCCCAAGGAATGCGCCGTCTTCGTCCATGTCCTTATCGCAAGTTTTGACGGGAGCGCGCGACAACGTGTCCGCATCTTCGTGTTTGCGGCCCGATTTGTAGACGATGGTAACATCGTACTCCTGCAGACGGAGACTCCATCGAGCAAGTCGCCCGGACGGGTCTCGTAAGTTGGCTAACCAACACAAGGAATGGTGGTCTGTCACCACCTTGAAAGGGCGACCGTAGAGATAAGGCCGAAATTTCATGATGGCCCACACAACCGCTAGACACTCTTTCTCGGAGGTGGAGTAGTTGATCTCGGCACGTGAAAGGGTGCGACTGGCGTAAGCGATCACTCGCTCGACGCCTTCCTGGTGTTGAACAAGTACAGCACCAAGACCGATGTTGCTTGCGTCGGTATGCACCTCGGTGTCAGCGTCCTCGTCAAAGTGAGCGAGGACGCGTGATTCCTGCAGGCGCTGCCGTAACTCGGTGAAAGCTGTGTACTGCTCATCCGTCCAAATGAAGGGTGTGTCTTCTCGCGTGAGGCGTATGAGTGGTTCGGCGATCCGGGAGAAATTAGCGATGAAGCGACGATAGTACGCACACAGACCGAGAAAGCGACGTACTGCTTTCTTGTCACGAGGAGTCGGAAAAGCGGCAACAGCAGATGTTTTGTCTGGGTCAGGCTGGACGCCGTCGGCGTTCACGACATGACCGAGAAACTTCAACTCTTCGTAACCGAAGTGACACTTTTCTGGCTTTAGCGTGAGATTAGCGGAGCGGAGCGCCTCAAGTACCGCCTCTAAACGCCTCAGATGTTCTTCGAAGGTCGCCGCAAACACGACGACGTCATCTAAGTATACTAAACAAATGTGCCACTTCAGACCCGTCAGAACAGTGACCATCATTCTCTGGAATGTGGCCGGTGCAGAACAAAGGCCGAATGGAAGTACTTTAAATTCGTACAGTCCATCCGGGGTAACAAAAGCAGTTTTCTCGCGATCTCGTTCGTCAACTTCAATTTGCCAATATCCGCTCTTCAGATCTATGGATGAAAAATACCTGGTTCGCCGGAGTCGATCTAACGAATCATCGATCCGGGGAAGCGGATAAACGTCTTTTTTTGTGACGTTATTCAACTTTCTATAGTCAACGCAGAATCTAAGCGTTCCGTCTTTCTTTTTGACGAGAACCACCGGCGATGACCAAGGGCTTTGGGATGGTTGTATCACGTCATCGTCAAGCATTTCTTTCACTTGTGCATTAATCACTTTGCGCTCTTTTGCCGATATACGATAAGGCAGTTGTCGTATGGGACGAGCGTCGTCATACGTGATTATGCGGTGTCTCGTGATGGGCGTCTGGCGTACCTTAGAAGAAGATGCAAAGCACTCCTTGAACCGAAGGAGCAACTCGCGCAGCGCTTTCTGCTTTTCCTCCGAAAGGTCTGAATTGATGTCGATATTGTTGAGTGTCTGAGCTGGGTTCTCCTTCGTCGCAGACGCAAAGCATTCAGCAACGTCTGCTATGGGCTCAGCGAAAGCGATAGTAGTACGACGAAACAGGTGCCGATGTTCCTGGCTGAAATTCGTCACGAGGAGCGCCGAAAGTCCACCTCGAAGCATAATGAGAGTGCGGGCTGCACATACACCATGAGTCAGCATAAGAGAGGAATTGCCCTCTGCAACAGCTTCGCCGTCACGCAGATCGTCGCATACGACCATCACCAGGACACTTTCGCGTGGTGGTACAGTTACACTGTCGGCGTAAACTCGAAGCGCGTTACGTCGGTAATTGTCGCGGTTATTCGCTGCTCTTTCTGTCGAAAAAGTCACTGTGCGCTCCCGGAGGTCTATAATGGCACCATACTCTCGCAGAAAGTCGACGCCCAAGATGAGGTCCCGAGAACAATCGCGGAGTATAAGGCAGCTGGCTGGAAACATGGACCCACGAATTTGTACTCTGACCGTGCACATGCCCAAAGGTGTTACGATATGCCCGCCAGCAGTACGAATTTGCGTTCCAGACCAAGGCGTGATAACGTTTCTAAGTTCCGTCGCTAGTTTTCCGCTCAAGATTGAGTAGTCGGCCCCCGTGTCCAATAAAGCACTAATGTGGCGGCCATCGAGCACAACAGGTATGTCAAGCGAGAGTCTGTCGCTGAGTTCGGCTGCTGTCGTCGTTGAATCGTGCTGAATGTACCGTGCTCGCGTCGATGGGAGGTCTTCGGAAGGGCGATTATCAGCGGCCTCGCCCCCGAAGGTCGCTGTTCTTAGTTTTCCCGGCGAGGGCTTGGCGATCGTCCCTGCGCTGCCATTGGAGGGCTTCTAGGTGCGGGGGACAAACGCCTGGGGGACGGCGAGCGCGACTGCCGCCGCGGGAACAGTGGCATACTCTGCTGGGTCAAGTATTCTTCAATCGCCCTAGGCCTTTCGCCATATCTGGGCCTAGGCGAATCCACGGCAAAACCTTGCAGTCCGAGGCGGCGGTATGGGCAATCGCGGTATACGTGACCGGCTTCTCCACAATGATAGCACAGAGGCCTTCTGTCCGGGGTACGCCAAACGTCAGATTTCCTTTGCAGCGGGCGACGATCCTCCATGCGTTGGATCGGTTGCACAGATGGGAGCGGGGGGACGTATGACGCGGCGTAAGACGTGGCGTAAGACGTGGCGGGGTCGAAATGGGTCGTAGCGGGGACAGGGACTCCCCTCAACACTTCCGCATACGACGGCCGCTGCAACTGTGCTGTCACAGGCGGCGCATTGTTGCTTGGAACGGGACCTTGGATCGCTTGCTGCACTTCGTTCCTCACGAGGGCAGATATGGAACCTAGCGTGGGCTGAAGCGGACAGGTGAGCCGTTGAAGCTCATCACGCACCACAGAGCGGATAAGATCTCGGAGAACATCCACGTTTCCAAAGGCAATCGCGTCCGTCAGTGAAGCAGCGTTCGCGTGCCTGTCATACGGAGCTGAGCGCTGGTCCGAAGGTGAAGTTGGGTTCAATTACCTTTCATAGAAGGCTGAGCGCTGGTGTAACATCTTTTCCATCGTGGTGGCTTCGGTTAAGAATTCAGCCACGGTCTTTGGCGGGCTTCGAACAAGGCCAGCAAATAACTGTTCCTTAACTCCTCGCATTAGATGGCGCAACTTCTTTTCCTCGGACATGGTTGGGTCCACCCGACGGAAGAGGCGCGTCATATCCTCGACGTACGACGTCACGCTCTCGTTCGGAAGATGAATGCGGGATTGGAGCGCCCGTTCGGCTCGTTCACGGCGATCAGCATTGGAGTAGGTCTCTAGCAAGGCACGACGGAACTCGAACCACGATTTGATGAGCCCTTCTCGGTTCTCGTACCAAGTGCGGGCACCGTCCTCCAAGCTGAAGTAGACGTTCCTCAACTTTGCTGCGTCGGTCCATTCATTTATCTCGGCAACGCGCTCAAACTGGACTAACCAGTCCTCTACATCCTCGAATATATCTCCGTGGAACACTTTCGGCACTCGGAGATTCTGCAGCAGGTACTGAGTTGCCATTGTGGCCGTACCTTGCATAACGGTCGATAGAGAGGTCGATGTTCCTTCCATATTGGTCCGTGGGGGCGTCGATGTTGCTACGGAGAGATGGTCAAGCTCCGGAGGCAATCCTCGGATTCTCCTACTGGCCCGGTGAACAGGGGTGTCCACTAGTATGGGGCTGGTACTCCTGCTACCAGGAGGGGTTCGTGGCATCGGATGAAGCGTACCCCGCACCTCCACCAGTTTTGTCACGAAAAGACAATTAAAGATGTACCAGGTGCGGCGAGACAGACAGTCGTACAAGATGGCGTACACCAAAACTCAAGCCGGCGTCCGCAGCCTCGACTACTTCTTCTTCTTCTGCCCCCACTTCTTGCCGAGCGCGCGTTCCAGTCACTTCTTTCTTCGCGCTGGCGCGTGACACCTAGCGGCAATATGCTTGAATAAGTTTAGGAGATCGTATGTGAGATAAAATTGCGCTTGTTGCAGCACCTGTAGCGGGAGAAATTGGAGCTAACGAGGCCTCCCTATGTGTTTCTACTATGCTGGTTTTATTAGCAGCGGTGCGTTGTCGATGTTCTGGCCGTCTGTGGCCATGTGTTGAGCTTGAGCTACCCCTGTGAACGTCTCGTGCGCACGGCGCGGTAGGGAAAGCTTGGTGGAAGAAGCGCTGCTGAGTGCGCATGCGCGCTGTCATCCAGTGTTGCCAATTTAGCTATGTTGTAGCTACATCTTGCTACTTTCGGACTCAACTACTGCCAAACTTAATTGAGCTATGAGTCTAGCTCGTAGCTCCTAATAGCTGTTCCGTTCCTAAATCTAGCTCCTAATAGCTGTTTTAGCCAAGTCTAGCTTTAGTCTAGCGACATTTCGTAATCACTATTTTGGTGTGAAAAAGTACTTGCTACACATATGCTAGACATGATGCAACGAATATAGCGCCATCTAGTGGCTTTTAAGGAAGATACAAATCAGACCAAGAAATATCCGGTCTCGAGAGAAAGAATGAAACAGTTGAAAAGAGAGAGAATACAAAGAAGACTGCGAACGGGTCTGCCTCGCTGCGTCACTTGGAAAAAGAGCACATAATCAAAGGAGAGGTTGTGTGGTGGCGCGGCTTATGACTCTTATCTTACAAGCACTTCGATGAGCATCGAATTATTGGTTGCGCTACAATATCGTACTTGTGCGGACGCATGTAACCGCAATCCTATTATTCAAACGCCACGTGGACACAACACGAGCCTCTTGACGTTTCTGAGCGGTGGCGACCTCGAGGCACTCCGCATCCGACTCTGTCCGCGGATGGACGCCGGTCTTCGGAGCGACGCTCCCGAGCGCAAGCAGCGCCTTAATCGGCTCCAAGGGGATCAATTGAAAGCCACAAAAGACGTCATCATGGGTAGCGAAAGCACGATGTGCTGACGCCACATTCAGGGACGCGAGCTGGTGTTTCTGTAATTTCACATACCATCCAAACTATAGCTGCGCCAAATGCGTCACTGTCACTGTCGGTCATATGCACACAGAAGGCACGTGACAGAAATTGTTGCCAAAGATCGAATGAATTGGTGGGTTCTCTGTCACAACAGAAACCGAAAGTAGCTTGGGGCATTTCACGTTCATTTACTCGCCTTAAGCACCTTGATTGTTATTACTTCTCCGGTGCACTGCCTTTTCTTGGTGTTGCTACCATTTTTTTATTGCATGTGAAACAAGCATTTTTCGCCAGTGTCAAAGGAATCAACGCATATTTAGGAAGCCAAGGGAACGAAGACTTACCCGCTCACGCCATAGAATGTACGAGAACATCTTACGAAAATCCACTCATGACAGCCGGAGAGTGCGTAGCCTTGCTGGCACAAATTTCTCGCTCTCCTCCACTGGCCTAGCCAGAAACTTCATTAGGGGGGGGGTGAGGGGGCTCACATTGGAGCTTGGCCTCCTCACAGAATTTGTCGAGGGATCAAATACATGAATAATAACTGCATTGCCGTTGCCAAAGGTGCTGTAAACAAATTCTTGAATGCTACGCACTGTCAAGACAAGCAAAATATGTATTTCTTCATAAAATAATATATTCTTATATCCTAAAAATTTTGTTAAAAATAACTGATATTAATGCTTCCATGTTGTTTGTGTATTTATTAAGAAAGAAAATATAACACAAACTTTAGAACTGTATCAGTGCGAAACCAGCAAAGCAGTGCATGCCGCTGATATGATAAATGTAAAAACCGTAAAATGAACAAGTTGAGGACAAATATGTTAATGATACTTTGTCATTCGAAAGCCTTGTTTACATTTTTCTACATATGCGACGGGCAGGGAAAAATCTCAGTGACGCTGTCCTTCGTTCCAATGTACTCCGCAGGAGCAGCTGTCAACGGTTGTGTATTGTAATTGCACCGAAATCGTAGTCACAACAGAGATCACTTATACAAAGCAGCAGTTCGGCAAAGTACACATTAGAAATTCGAAGTACAATGGAATACACAAATGCGAAGATAAAGATTTATAAAAGCAAGAAAAGTGTCTCTGGAAACAAAGTTCACTGCATGTATCTACAAAACCTCGCAACAAGATATTTAAGTATACGTATAAGTAACCAATAAATCTACGTATCTAAGCAAAAGTCACTTTAAAAAGGGTGTTGCAGCTAATTTTAGCCAGAGCTTAAAAATATTCCGATGCACTCTAAGACGACGCGACCAAGTGCATGTTGCTCACTTTTGTACGTAGTGTGTCACGCTATACTTTGTATTTTGCTTAATTAGATATTTAGTCAAGATTAATAAACTGACTTATGAAGTAACGAAGTTAGGAAAGAAATTCCATTTAGAAAATTGCAGAGAGGTTTGCAAAACGTCCGAATAAACAGTTTCTGTTTTTCTCTATATATATTAGGCATTAGTGTATTTCAGCTTACTGATGATGCCGCGAACTACAAAACTAGTGACATGCCCGCTTGCGCGTCGTGATGGCACTGCTCCCCAACGTTGCGCGCACAAACAACCATAGGTGCGCTGCCGCTTAAAAGGCGATAGGGCAGCGACGTAGGCGTTGGCTGTGCCATTTACGCCAGCGATGTGCTCCCCTCACAAAATTTCGTTATAGCGATAAGCAGTCGCAGCGGTTATGGCTTGTGCTGCTGGAAGCAGCAGGTCCATCATTTGGCGATAGCTGTAAGCATATTGAACATCCCTAAATAAAACAACTCAGTTTTCAGAAGGCTGAAAATGGATGCATAAGAGTATCATTAATAACCAGACGCAGTCTATCACTGAATTTACGTTTATTTTTCATGCGCTTTGACAGTAAGCGCTCGAAGAGGTCGCCTTCTGCAGCGACACAACATTGGGAACTTCTGAGAAGGCTTGCGGTCGCTGCCTTGAACACCGTCGGTGAAAGGCTGTGGCAGACTTCAATGATCTTCTCTTGTAAGGCTTCTGGAGTGGTCGTTTCCGTCGTGTATGCGTGATCCTTAATATAGCCCCAGAAGAAAAAGTCAAGAGGGTTGAGGTCGGGCGACATTGCCGGTCACAGCACAGGCCCGTTTCTGCCTATCAATTGCCCTGGGAAGGTAACATCAAGGCTTGCTCGTGCTTGACTGCAGCTGCCGGCTGGGGCCCCGTCGTGCTGACACCACGTTGCGTGGAGCTGGGCTCGTGGCATGTTGCAGCAGAAGTCTTCAACCTGCCCTTTGAGGAACTGACGTACCTCTTGCCGGTCAGAGTGTTGTTCAAAACACTGGGCCAATGACTGTGCTTTCATATATTCCGCACCAAACGTTAAAAGACCTCTGATATTGGTGGCGGGATCTTCGTAGCCAGTGGGGATTTTTCTAACTTCTGTAGTGGGCGTTGTGAATATTTACTTGGCAACTTGAGGAAAAGTTCATCTCCTCAGTCGGGATGCTTTGCTAAGAAAGTCAGAATCCTGCTCCTCCTGAATCCAAACCCAATTCGCAAAGTCGAGTCTCTTTTTGAGATCCCTTGACTCCAAGCATTGATGCAACTGCAGGTGATAACGGTGCAGTCCAGCTGTTTTCAAAATCATCCAGGCAGTTGAGTTGGACACACCGAGTCATGCGCTCACGCTGCGCGTGCTAGCGTGTGGAGTAGCCGACATGAAAGAGAAAACGTTGGAGCGAACGTCATTATTTATGATTGAAACTATCTGCCTATTTTTGTGCCGCTGCCGGTTTACTTCAGCGGCTCGTAGGTGTCGAATATTGTAATCGCGGTCCGTCGCGTACCCGGGTGCCAGCTTCGAAATATCCTTGCAGCCTGCCGTCTCGGTCTGCCTGCAGCTACTAGCACAAGGATCATGTTAGCTTTCTTCTCGTTGCGAAAAGGCGTCACGAAATTGCTCGCACTTTAGCAGCCGATGCACGATCCTCTCTTTATCGCCATAAGAAATTATCGCCTACCACTACAACCACGCCTGTCAGTCGCTTTACGCAGGACAGGAGATACCTGTTGCTAGCTTAAATCGGGTCCTAATAGCCAACACTTGCGTCGCTGCTCTGTCGCTTTTTAAGTCGCAGCTAGCACACCTATGGCTGTTTGTGGGCGGAAAGCTTGGGAACACGCCAGCGGGCATGTCACGTTGTTTTTTATATTTCGCGGGAATCCGCAGTGAGCTGAAAAACACTAATACTTAATAGATAGAAAGACAAACTGTTTACTCTGACGTTTGGAAAACCACTCTGAAACTTTCTAATTGGATTTTTTTCCTGGCTTCGTTGCTTCAGAAGTTAGTTAATTATTATTGACTAATTATCTAATTACACAAAATACAAAAAAATAGCTACACAGTGCATATAAAAGTGAGCAACACGCATTTGGTCGCGTCGTCTTAGAGTGCATCAACATATTTTTTAACTCTGGCTAAAGCAAGCCAAAACAAAAGGGCTTCTTCTTGGACAAGTTGGTGCTTAGATTTCCTAGGTATACTTTGTGGCGCAAAATACATTTCTTGAAAAGGGACAGAAGAAAGGGAGACAGTGAAGCGCCAAAGCCCACTGAACAAGAAAGATGTTCATCTCTCGTAACATCTCTCGTACAGTGGGCTTTGGCGCTTCACTGTCTCCCTTTGTTCTGTCCCTTTTCAAGAAATGTATTTTGCGCCACAAAGTATACCTAGGAAATTTAAGCACCAACTTGCCCTAGAAGAAGTCCTTTTGGAACATCTTTCTCGTATAGTGGGCTTTGGCACTTCACGGTCTCCCTTTCTTCTGTCCCTTTTCAAGAAATGCATGTTGCGCCGCAAAGTATACCTAGGAAATCTAAGCTAAAACACTCTGTATTGCCACGTGGTAGTGACTGTGAAGAAAGCCAAAACTGAGAAAGACGAAACTAGCGTTTTATTGGGCGAACTTGTGCCTTCAAAAGCAGGCTACACTCAAAGAAAGGCGACAGCGGCGAACACAGTAATAATATATAATAATATAATATAATATTTGGGGTTTTACATGCCAAAACCACTTTCTGATTATGAGGCACGCCGTAGTGGAGGACTCCGGAAATTTTGACCCCCTGGGGTTCTTTAACGTGCACCTAAATCTAAGCACACGGGTGTTTTCGCATTTCGCCCCCATCGAAATGCGGCCGCCGTGGCCGGGATTCGATCCCGCGACCTCGTGCTCAGCAGCCCAACACCATAGCCACTGAGCAACCACGGCGGGTGCGAACACAGTCGGCAATCGTCGAAAATTTGATAAGCGGGTCAAGCGCGTCGGCTTTTATACATCAGTCGTCGAATGTTCCAGAGTAATCGCTGAAACCCGCGTGTCTTCCACAAAGTTCTACATTATTCGCGTCGCGCACACATGCAATCAGATTACACAAGGATCGGTCACAGGCAGCGGATAGAACCATCGATAACATTCCAGAAACTTCCCACACATGCAAGCGCGTCCTGTGCTGTGCGATAACATTTGTTAGGCGGTGAAACGTGTCGCCCGATAAAAAGAAACAAGTACACGTATCAATACCCCCCTCTTTAAAAAGCATCGACCCGATGCTGCAAACAAACGAAAGTAATAAAGAAAAGCACTCGTAGCAACGAAAACAACAAAATAAGGAAGTTCGTCAGCGTCCGTGAAAAATTTAAGACGCATCACGTGCACCACTTCAGATGGTACGCGGCGCCGCTGTGAATGCGAAATGCCGCCTGGCACGACCTCATAGTCCAGTGCGCCAATACGTCGGATGACCTTGTAGGGTCCGAAATAGCGTCGCAATAATTTCTCACTCAGTGCTCGTCGGCGTATCGGGGTCCATACCCAAACACGGTCGCCGGGCTGGTACTCGACGCAGCGTGGTCGGAGGTTGTAGTGTCGGCTGTCAGTCCTCTGCTGGTTCATGATCCGTAGGCGGGCGAGCTGTCGCGCTTCTTCGGCGCGTCGGAGATAGGTGGCGACGTCAAGATTCTCCTCGTCAGTCACGTGCGGCAGTATGGCGTCGTGCGTCGTCGTCGTCGGGTTCCTGCCGTAAACCAGGTTGAACGGCGTGATCTGTGTTGTTTCTTGCACCGCCTTGTCGTAAGCGAATGTTACGTACGGCAGGACGGCATCACAGGCCTTGTGTTCGACGTCGACGTACATTGCTAGTATGTCCGCGAGGGTCTTATTCAGCCGCTTCGTAAGACCATTCGTCTGTGGGTGGTAGGCCGTTGTCTTCCTGTGCCTTGTCTGATTGTATTGCAGAATGACTTGGGTGAGCTCCGCTGTAAAGGCCGTTCCTCTGTCGGTGATGAGGACCTCTGGGGCGCCATGTCGCAGCAGGTTGTTTTCGACAAAGAATTTCGCCACTTCGGCTGCGCTACCTTTCGGCAGTGCTTTAGTTTCAGCGAAGCGGGTGAGGTAGTCCGTCGCCACGACGATCCACTTATTTCCGGTTGTTCACGTCGGAAAGGGGCCCAACAAGTCCGTCCCGATTTGCTGGAATGGTCGGCAAGGAGGCTTGATTGGCTGTAGTAGTCCGGCTGGCCTTGTCGGTGGTGTCTCACGTCGCTGACAGTCTCGGCATGTTGTGACATTACGGGCGACATCGGTGGTCAGGCGCGGCCAATATTACCTTTCCTGTATCCTCGATAGTGTCGGGGAAAATCCGAGGTGTCCAACGGTCGGATCGCCATGTAGGGCGTGCAATACGTCTGGACGCAGTCCTGACGGGACAACAAGAATGTAGTTGGCGCGCAATGGTGGGAAGTTCTTCTTTACGAGTAGGTTGTTTTGAAGTGAGAACCAAGACAATCTTCGCCTAAATGCCCTAGTGACAACGTCGGTGTTCCCTTCCAAATACTCGACGAGGCCTTTTAGCTCCGGGTCTGCTCGTTGCTGTTTAGTGAAGTCTTCCGCGCTTATTATTCCCAGAAAGGCGCAGTCGTGCTCGTCGTCTTGCGGCGTGGGATCGACGGGTGCGCGTGATAAGCAGTCGGCGTCGGGGTGTTTTCTTCCGGACTTGTATACTACGGTGGCGTCATATTGTCGCAGTCTGAGGCTCCACCGCGCCAGCCATCCCGAAGGGTCCTTTAAGTTCGCTAGCCAACACAAGGCGTGATGGTGGCTGACGACATTGAATGGCCTGCCATACAGGTAAGGGCGAAATTTTGCTGTAGCTCAAACGATGGCGAGGCATTCCTTTTCGGTTGTAGAATGGCCTTGCGCTTTTGACAACGACAGGCTAGCGTAGGCTATCACATGTTCATGTCCAT
Source organism: Dermacentor andersoni (assembly GCF_023375885.2). Classification (NCBI taxonomy): domain Eukaryota; kingdom Metazoa; phylum Arthropoda; class Arachnida; order Ixodida; family Ixodidae; genus Dermacentor; species Dermacentor andersoni. The sequence continues at coordinate 133,768,806 of NC_092822.1, read as the reverse complement.
GTTTTCTCTGGACTAGGACGGCAGCGATGCCTAAGCTACTGGCGTCAGTGTGGATTTCGGTGTCGGTGTGCTCGTCGAAGTGCGCAAATACGAGCGGCAACAGCATGCGTCGTTTGAGTGCTTAAAATGCGTCGGCTTGCGGCGTTTCCCACTGGAACTCGACGTCACATTTAGTTAGCTGTGTCAGTGGCTCAGCCATGCGTGAAAAGTCCTTGACAAATCGCCTGTAGTAGGCACACATGCCAAGAAATCTACGCACTGCCTTCTTGTCGGTAGGCTGCGGGAACTTTGCGATGGCAGCTGTCTTCTGCGGGTCGGGGCGGACTCGAGACTTGCTAGGAACAGAAGCTCGTCGTAAGCGAAGCGGCACTTTTCTGGCTTCAGAGTGGGCCCCGATGACTTGATGGCCTCTAGTACTGTCAAGAGCCGCCTAAGGTGATCGTCGAAATTTCTTGCGAGGACGACGACGTCATCCAAGTAAACAAGACAGGTCTGCCACTTCAATCCTGCTAAGACCGTGTCCATGACGCGCTGGAACGTTGTAGCCGCCGAACACAGACCGAATGGCGTGACCTTGAGCTCGTAGAGGCCGTCTGGCGTGAGGAAGGCAGTCATTTCGCGATCCCTGTCGTTGACCTCTATTTGCCAGTAGCCAGACTTGAGATCCATCGACGAGAAGTATTTTGCGTTGCAGAGCCTATCTAATGTGTCGTCTGTCCGTGGTAGGGGGTATAAATTCTTCTTTGTGATCTTGTCCAGTCGACGATAATCGACGCAGAAACGTAAATTCCATCCTTTTTCTTCACCAAGACAACAGGGGATGCCCACGGGCTTTTCGACAGCTGGATGATGTCGTCGCGCAGAATTTCGTCGATTCGTTCTCTTATAGCTTCACGTTCTCGCGGCGAAACTCGGTAAGGGCTCTGGCAGAGTGGTCGAGCGCACTCCTCGGTGATTATGCGATGCTTGGCGACTGGTATTTGTCGAATCCTCGACGACGTCGAAAAGCAGCCTTTGTATCATCGGAGCAGACTTCTGAGCTGCTGTTGCTTGATCACGGGGAGACTTGGATTAATGTCGTAGTCTGGTTCGGGAACCATGGTCGTCGGGGTAGATGCGGCAGAATCTGAGAGGACAAAGGCATTGCTCGTTTCCAGAATTTTCTCTATGTACGCGATCGTCGTGCCCTTGTTGATGTGCTTGAACTCCTGGCTGAAGTTTGTCAGCAACACTTCAGTTTTCCCTCCATGCAGTGGAGCGATCCCTCTTGCGACGCAAATTTCACGATCTAGTAGTAGATATTGGTCACCCTTGATGACAACCTTGTACGTCAGCAGGTATTTTGGTGCCGACAGAAATGACAATGCTGGAGCGAGGTGGGATGCTGACTTGACTTTCGAGCACTCTTAAGGCATGGTGACTACGGGAGCTCTCAGGCGGTATCGCTCGATCTTCCGACAGCGTTATCGACTTCGACTTCTGGTCAATGATTGCGCCGTGTGGGTACAGGAAGTCCATGCCGAGAATAACGTCTCGTCAACCCTGTTAGAGGATAACGAAGGCGGCAGGGTAAGTCCGGTAATGAACGGTAATTCTTGCCGTGCAGATTCCAATCTGCGTGATGAGGTGATCCTCCAGTGGTCCGAATTTGAGGGCCTTCCCATGCAGTTTTAACTTTCTTGAACTGGGCGGCGATGTGTCCACTCATTACGGAGTAATCGGCACCTGTGTCCACTAAGGCGGTAAATGCGTGTCCGTCGAGAAGCACGTCGAGGTCGGTGGTTCTTTGTCTAGCGTTGCAGTTAGGTCTCGGCGTCGGATCACGGCTGCGTCGTGTTGAACTGAAGCTGGAACGTCGCGTCGTCAAGTCAACTTTCGTCGATGTAGCTTTGGCTTCCTGACTTCGTCGGGACGGCGGCGGGCCGTTATGTCGTCGAGATGGTCTCTTCGGCGTCTTCGTCGGCGGCGGAAGATCTTCATCAGTTCGACGAACAGCAACCGCACCTCCATCGGTTGCTGCTTTTAGTTTTTCGGATATGGGCTCGCAGACCGGCCCCGGGCTGGGCCAGTGTATGGTCGGCGCTGCGGCGACAGGCAGCGGCCTTGTGACGGCGAACGGCCCGGTCATCGAGCGCTCCACTGAGTGGCGGCGAGGTAGTCGGCGATATCGCGAGGTCGTTCGCCAAGCTTTGGAATCGACGCGTTAACGGCGATCCCTCGCAGTCCCATATTCCGGTATGGGCATCGGCAGTAGACGTGACCCGCTTCTCCACAGTGGTAGCACAGTGGGTGGTGGTCAGGAGACTCCAAATGTCCGTCTTACTCGCGTAGCGGCGCTGGGGGACGGGCGGGCATGCTGGCGGCGGCGGCGGTGGACGACGGAATTGTGGCGTTAAAGGTCCCTGGCGCGGTCGTGCAGGGGTGCCTTGGCGGCGGGCGACGGCGGCGTAGGTCATCGCTTCCAGATGGGGCTGCGGTGATTCTCGTTGCACCTCAGGAACTCCAAGGGATCGGTCAAGCTCATCTTTGACGATTTCGGCGATTGAGGGTGCGACCTAGACTACAACTTCTGCAGCTCTTCTCGTACGATCACTATGATAGTCTCGCGCAGATCGCCGGTGGCCAGCTATTGAATTCCTGTGTAGTTGGTAGAGTTCGTGCGGCGGTTGAATTGCCGGTTCCGCATTTCGAGTGTCTTCTCGATGCTCGTGGCCTCGCGAAGAAACTCTTCTACGGTCTTCGGTGGGCTTCGTATCATTGCGCCGAAAACTTCTTCCTTCATACCACGCATGAGAAGGCGGACTTTCTTCTCCTCGGGCATATCCGGGTCGGCTAGGCGGAACAGACGGTTCATTTCTTCCGTGAATATGGCAGCGTTCTCGTTAGGTAGCTGCACTCGGGCCTCCAGCATGGCTTCGCCCCTTTCCTTGCGCACGACGCGCGTAGATGTGCGCAGGAAACCCCTACAGAACAGGTCCCATGTTTTCATGGTTGACTCGCGGTTCTCAAACCACGTTCTGGCGGCGTCTTCTAAGGCGAAGTACACATGCCGTAGCTTGTCGTCGGAGTCCCAGTTGTTGAAAGACGCGATTCGATCATGTCTCCAGCCAGGATTTTGGGTCTTCAGTAGCTGCTCCCTGGAAGGTCAGTGGGTCCCGAGGTTGTTGCAGGATAACGGGGGACGCTGGGGCAGACATTGGTGTTGACTTGGCCAGAATCTTCTTTGTCGTCTCAGGTATAAGTCCGTGCTCTGGGGGCAGTCCTTGCAGTCTGCGGCTAGAACGCTGGTCTTGGGCGATGTCGGTTTGGTCCTCGGGCTTTGGGCTTGTATCACGGCTTTGCGGGGGCGTTCGGTACATGAACGCACAAGCACCTCCACCAGATATTACGTGGTAGTGACTGTGAAGAAAGCAGCCAAACTGAGAAAGACGAAATTAGCGTTTTATTGGGCGAACTTGGGCCCTCAAAATCAGGCTACACTCAAAGAATAGCGATAGCGGCAAGCACAGTCGGCGATCATCGAAAATCTAATGAGCGGGTCAAGCGCGTCGGCTTTTATACGTCAGTCGTCGAATGTTCCAGAGTAATCGCTGGGACACGCGTGTCTTCCACAAAGTTCTATATTATTTAGTCGCGCACACATGCAATCAGATTACACAAGGATCGGTCACAGACAGCGGATGGAACCATCGATAACATTCCGGAACCTTCCCAGACATGCAAGCGCGTCCTGCGCTATGCGATAGCATTTATTAGGCGGTGAAACGTTTTGCCCGATAAAGAGAAAGAAGTACACGTGTCAATATTACGCGTCAAACAAGGCAAATAAACATTTTTCGCGATCAGAGATTCACAGATCAGAGAATCGTAAGGCCCGCACCCCTCCCTCCCTTCATCCACTCCCCCGATGCATCGCGCGCGACGGAAGGCGGTGCGCTTGCTTCCCGCTCTTCTCTTTTCCCTCCCTCCACTCCCGCTCCCCCCATCCGCTACACTTTCACTCGCACACGCAGCATGCAGCGCGCCCTGACGATCTTAACGCCCTTGGACTTCGTACGGAACATGACGGCGACGACAGGAATGAGCCTTGAGCGATCACGTAATTGCTATAGCAACAATATATTAAGGCTATCCGGCAAGTGAAGAGTCCCATGGCATAAAACTTTTCGTAAAAGTAGTTACAAAATTGAACTTTCAGCATGCCACAATTCGCCGCGCCGCAACAATGTCTTATTGTGTTGTGGGAGGGGGGTGGGGGGGTGGAAGCGAAATGAAGAAACGCAAAGGAAAGCATCTTGGCCACAATCGAATGCCTACTTGGGGCACCTAATGTTGCTACCTAAGGAATATCCAAGAAAACGTGAGACGCTTAGTCCACAGAGAACCATATGCATGCTGCTCGTTATCCTACACTGGCGAGATAAGGCTTTCCGTAGACGCTGCAATAAGATCGAAACGATGGTGATGCCCTCAAGCGAACGCGTTGCAATCTGTTGAGTCCCCACAATGGTGAGGGCGAGCGACGATTGCTTCTTTTTCTCGTCTGCTAGCCAGAAAGCGTCCAAAACTCTCCGAGGCCAAAATCCGCTCGGCCAGAGAAAAACGAGCGCGCACCGCGGTGCGCCGCGCGGTTGACAGGGCAACACCTGAAAAACGCATGACCTATGGCTGGCTCTGGTAGTCCGCGGGTAGCGAGAACAAAAAATTGGAGAAACTCAATGTGTCCTCGCGAACAAAATTCAAAGTAGAAAAAAATAAATAAGGGCGCAGTTACCTTTGCTGGCTTTAGTGTCTTGACATGGATGCTTTGGCGCAGGTGAAAACGATGTTGATATTGTTTTCTGTGACATGATGGCACAAATGAATCGTCACAACGCTTCGTCTCATCGGACCTCGCTGGTGCTTTGTCAACTTTCCTGAGAGTGTATTGATTCGGCTTGTTTCGTTGTATGGTTCGATGTACGACTTTAGAAAAGTCAATGCAGCTTTGGCATGAAATTTTAATAAGAACATCAAACCCACAAATATCCGGAATGGAAAATGTAAAGCACGACTTTGGAAATGTAAACGCACCATTTGTATCCAAACTTTACGTGATCTTTATACCTCTAAAGTTTCTTAATTGAAATCCATGTGCTTCGTAGATTCTGCGGCCTCTGCGAGATGCCGCGACGAGCCCGCTCGCCATCAAAGCGCCCTTGAAACTTTGTGCTCGGATGGGGATCTTTGCGTTATGTGACTCCAGGTGTATGAGCGTTGCCACGAAATCCAGCCCGAGTTCGCAATCTTTGCGCTGAAATGTCTTCTCGGGCGCGAAAAATACTTTCTAGAGAAAATACGGAATGATTTCCGGCGCCGTGGGTTCTTTTGGTTGGCGGTGCATCACCGCACGAAAAAATTTTGGAGGGGGGGGGGGGGGGCTGAAGCCCCATAAGCCCCCCCCCCCGCCTCTGGCAACGCCCCTGCTCTCCGCATCAATCGTATGCGCCGCCGTTCGGACGACGAAGAAACTGTACGTGTTTTCTGGAGGCTCCCTTGCCTCCCGACCAATGGCGACGCGCACCGCGACGGGAGAGTGAGAGTGCGCTTGTACCGCCGATATGAGATGCTTGTGTGCCTCTATGCTTTGGTGCGAACGAACTAACAAACACGCCATTTCATACAAACAAGAAGCGATGATCGCCGGTTACCAACCCGTGCCCTAGTTTCGTTTTCGAGAATCGCTAGAAGCGCTACCGTGCGACCGCTGGCGTTTCAACGCTACTGATGCCGAGCCAGCGCGGGGAATCGACCGTGCTCCATTCATCGGGACGCCGTATCGTGATCCTACAGTCATTGGACTGTCTCTGTGGCTCTGACTCCGGATATTGTTTAGCATGTGTTGGAGTGCTTTGTCGAACGCGTAGGTTTTTTATGTGTGCTTGGTAATTCCTCTTTATCATCGCTCCAATTGTGAAACGTAATTTGAGCACGCGGCGTACATATAGTTTTGGAAGATTAGACACTTGGACAATACGGCAGACAAGAGCAAAATAAACAAACAGTGGTGCAGACACTGCTGCCTTCAAAAGAATAAGTACAAGGCGTGCCTTATAGCGACATCCGAGGACCCCTTCAAGGCTCTTCGGAAATTTTTCAAATTTTTCGGATTTTCTATCGAGGCGAAGAAAGCGAGCATCGGTAAGCACGCCACGTCTACAAAACACCTGGCATGTGCACCACGCAAAGGACTTCAGCAGGCTGCAATAGCTGATGTCATGCCAGGTGAAACGCCATTTCTTGTGCAGCGAGCAGAATCCACCTTTGCTCTTTTCTTGTGGCATATTAACACGATCGACCAGTTGGGAGAAGCTTGCAAGCCGATTTTTCAAGATAGCTAGCTCACGTTAAGATCAAGATTCACTGCACTACATGTACTTATCTGATAAAGAACGTCCTTGGACCCCATTTTGAAGATCGTTGGGGGAAGATATTGCCAATATTGTGATTGTTAACGGTTGTGCCTTATCAGTACTCACCTATATGGCAGAAACCTGGAGGCTTACGAAAAGGGTTCTACTTAAATTGAGGACGACGCAACGAGCTATGGAAAGAAGAATGATAGGTGTAACTTTAAGGGATAAGAAAAGAGCAGATTGGGTGAGGGAACAAACGCGACCTAATGATATCTTACTTGTAATCAAGAAAACGAAATGGGCATGGGCAGGACACGTAATGAGGAGGGAAGATAACCGATGGTCATTAAGAGTTACGGAATGGATTCCAAGGGAAGGAAAGCGTAGCAGAGGGCGGCAGAACGTTAGGTGGGCGGATGAGATTAAGAAGTCTTCAGGGACAACATGGCCACAATTAGTACATGACCGGGGTAGTTGGAGAAGTATGGGAGAGGCCTTTGCCATGCAGTGGGCGTTGCCAGGCTGCTGCTGCTGCTGATGATGATTGCCGAACAAAAGTCCAGCGTTCTGATTGACGATTCGAGTGATATTAGTGTCGTCAAGGTCGTCGGTATTGTCAATGAAAGAGTGAGGTACTTTTGACTTTCCGTACCCTGGAAGAAGTCGAACTGTGCAAAGCTGAAGGCCTCGCCTCAGTGCTTTTAAAGGACTGCCTCCTTGGCATTGGAGCAGACAATGCAAGCGTCATGACGGGTGTGAACAGTTGTGTCTTCACTCTACTGAGAAACGAAATTGCTCATCTTGTTATGGTGCGATGCGGTTGTAGTTCTCTTCGATTTGTAGTTTCACAAGCGTCGGTTATCTTGCCGCGAATCGCATGATTTCTGGTGATATAGGCCTAGCGATGGCTTGTTGCTTTGTTGAGGAGTGCTCTTCAACAAGGAAACTGGAATGCCAAGGCCTATAGCATAAAATAAACGACGGAGAGACTCCTCTTACTATACCGCTAGCGTGTGATTCACGCTGTTTGTGAATACATACGGCAGGAAACAGAATACTTTCCCAATCGAATTAAATGAAAGCAGATTTTGAAAGAAAACACAGAGAGACAGAACTTGCTGCACGGCATTGATACTTTATGAAATGCACAGTGACCCCGAAAACAAATTCCGCGTAGTGTTGATGGACTGGGTTTTAGCGGGAGGTGAGGTTGTCAACAAACCCTATCAAAAAAAAAAAAAAAAAAAAAAAAACAAGACTCGATCAAATTGTTCGTAGATCTAATGATCCTTTTGAATTCGACAGCCTCAAAAGCATATTTGCCAACTTCCTGATAGGACATGTTAACGCCCAATATCAACTCTACCCAAATCCGCACTTTCGTGACCGGTTAAGAAAAGCACTGCGTGAAGCATGTTTACCACGCGACGACGAAAAGGAGCTTCGGTCTCGACGTCATTTCATTGTGGAACAGCCAGCTACGCCAGCGGCTTCCAGAAAACGTTCAATGTTTCCGAAAGGCTTCTCTCCTCTCTTTAGAGCACGCATTGAAAGCAATACATGCGCCAATGACGGAATTGGCGTCACAGTTTGTCTCCGTGGAAGCCGTGCCCGATTGCGAAACGCAGTGGAGGAATTTGTGGCACGGCAAATGGTGCTCTGCGAACACAACCGACGGTTTCTGGGCAGAAGTCAGTTCCTATAGGAACGCACAGGAGGAAAACCCCTCTGCCGAGCTGGCCCCGCCCGCCATGACAGTGCTATCGTTGCCTTTCTCAAAGGCTGGAGTAGAAAGATGCTTTAGCGACATGGGCATTGTAGAGAGCAAGCGTCGTAACAGATTTGACATTTCACACGTTAAATATGCTACTACTAAGTGGGTGGGATGAACATCAGAGTCGAAAAGAAAAAGACCGTGAATACAGCTTGCCAATTGACATAGTGGCAAAATCGGCACACTGGCATCGTAATCATCGGCAGAGGATGATGCTCTGCAAGGTACGGATATGATCCAAGAATTGCGTGTACCCTAGGACTGATTGCGTTTACGTGCTGCCATAGCTTGCTGTATACTTGTACTGCCTCTGAGGCTGCATATGTACATTTTGAATGTGTGCATCTTTTTTCAGCTGTGTGTGCAAAAATGTGTGCATTTTTTTCAGGAAGTGGGTCTGCATAAATTTGTTCGATTTGCTGTTTAATGATCACGGCTAGTCCTCGCCTCTCAAACACCCTTGCGTTTGGTGCGTTGCGCTTAGTTGCCTATTTTCGCTGATCTGCTTTTATCTAGCTTTCATCGCGCTGTTTGTTCCTATTTTGCTTCCCACAATCGACCGGGAAGAACGTATTGATTAAGGCATTGTGTTTTGATCTTTGACGAAGTGTTTTGTGAGCAATATGTCATAGGAAAGCGTATATTCTTTCTGTATGTGTATATCTGTGTATCCTTGTATCTTTATATGCCTAGCTTTGCAATCCATTATGTCTCCCCGTCCGGCAACGACAAGAATGTGCTCTGCAGTATGTACTGAATAAATAATGTATTAAGAAATCGGAAAGCCGACACCTCCCTTTGTTTCTTTAAAATTATAATAGTGCATATTATAGGTGTCCAGTTTCTTGTGCTGTATATAATGTAATCATCCGCTATAATTGTTTTGTTCTTCTCATTTTCACAAACATATCTTTATAACTCGGCCTCGCTATATGTTCTAGGTTACTGTTAAGTAATATAGTGCTTTTTTTTGCCAATATGGTTGATTGTACGCTGAGAAGTAGGCTGAAATGTCTGTTGCACGTTGTGCGTAACCTTCGCGTGGTAACGGCAGCCGCCGTTACCTGCGATGCCGTCTGCTGCGATTAAAGTCGGCGAAGGAGGCTTAATGATTATCATCGTTTTCTCGCGTGAAATACGACACGATTAAAATGCGAATGAAGTGAATAATAAACATAAAAAAGAGACAGAATAGAGACAAATAAACAACACTAATCATCGAATCATTTGAACAATCATGTACATAGACCTCGTCTTCTTTAACCGTAACGTTGGTTGACACTCTCCTTTTTTGTTCGCCCACTGTAGAGTTGTACTTTTAACTAGTGTTTTTCGGAGTGCAGCTTTTCGCCCTCACTACAAATTGATAATATATCAGCATTGAAATCGCGCAGAAAGTAGGGCAAACAATCTTTTGTCCATGAGGTCTATGCGAGTTTCTATCATGTGAGTAAAAACCATGACCCCTAAAATTTGGGTTCCTGCACAATAACAAGCGAATATCACCCTATGTTTAGCTTGAAGGTGGTAAGATTATTTCCTTGCGGGAACCGCAATGGATTTTGATTTCTTACATTAATTTGTCCCTTATCGGACAACTCAGATGTATTAGACAGCATATATTGTCGTGAGAAAAGAAGTCACATTTGTAAACGAAGAAACAAAGAAGGTAGTGCCATTAGCATATAATAAACAAAATCGGTACACTTATCAATTAGGGGTAAATCATTTACCTAACATAACTTGTTCTTTGGCTGGTTGGTTGACATTTGGTGAAGCCGTTATAGCGCCAAATAAAACGTACTCGAAGAACAGAGTACCGAACCACGCGCGCATCTGGGGCGCGGTATTGTGTTGCTTGCATTCGCATTACTTGCGTTATGATGGCTTCGTTAAACCATTCACGTATACGGCAAACAAAAAGAGCTCGAAAATGCTGCGCTTCGACACGCTGCTCAGTAACGTTCGAGATGATTTGGCACAACCATTAATAACCACGCATCGCTGTTGGTTGGAGAGATAAGACTGCAAGAGTCAGTAAACGATTATGATGTGCTCTCTCACTTGTGTTGGAAGACGTGATCAACGACGGCAACGCAAACGCAAGAAGAACAAAGCAACAGCCTGAAAAATGCAGCAAACTGAATATTGTGAAAATTCGGGAAGAAGGAAGCACAAAGTACGCGCGGAGGCGAGCAAGGCGATTCATGGTCAGTCGTCTCCCCCCAGCAGGTCGAAGCTCGGCCCATGAGCAGCAGGGCTGCCTCCCACTGTCTGCCGACGTTCCAATGCTAGTACAAGTGGGCCGCTCTCCGGGGTACCTCTACGGCGCCGACTTGGAGTACTGGGTATGTGCCGCTCGGTCTGTAACGGTCTTCGATGAGCCACGGTGATGCCTAGTTGGGTCACTGGGTATGCGCTATAGGTGCATGGACGCTCTTCAATGAACGTCTTTGAGGCCAGTTTGCACAACTTGGTGCGTGCTACTGGAATGATGTCACTCTGCAAGGAGGAAAAAGATCCCTTAGGTCTCTCTCATGCTTAGCGCGATCGAACTCACGTCGCAAAGGTTCTTCAATGACAGCAAACCAACGCATTAGCAGGCTGCGCCCGAAATGCACCAGGTGTGCGCAGCATTTTAATGGACGCCTTTCACGCCAGCACTTTGGCGTGCTGCGCCATGAATGAACTGGCTATGTACGGCTCTCCAATGCACCTCTCGCCAACTTGAGTCACTCAGTATGTGCGACTGATTGGTCGGCAAGCGAGGGAACAATTTTCAGTGTCCGCTGCCACCAGCCCACCACGATTCTCGCCTCCAAGGGCACGCACGGCCTTCACGGCAGTGCTGCTAGATGGCGCAGCGTGTCGAGAACAAACAGCATCTTTGGTTAGCAGGTACAATGAGCGGAAAAGAAACTTGGCTGCGCGTAACGTATTTGTGGACCCGAAGTAATTGCACATTAAAGAATCAAGAGTTAGTGGAATGCATAAGTGGTGATATTAAGGGTTTCAGCAATAATGCTGAAATAATCCTATTAGGTGACATGAATGCCCACAAACAGGATCTAGATGGCTATACCGACAGCAGGCAGTCTATGCTGGATCTTTCTAAGCTACATAACCTCGCTATCGTGAATACAGGTCCTAAGTGTGAAGGGCAGATCACGTGGGGTGTGGGAAACCGACAATCGACTATTCATTGCTGTCTGATGGCAGAAGGAATTCATGATAAGTTGAGAGAAGTGGTCATTGACGAGGGAGGATATAGCAGCATAGGGAGTGACCATTAACGCACCATCTTGAAAATGGGATATGTAGTTCTGAAAGGGAGCAAGGAGTGCAAAATGGCCTGTCCAAATTTGAATGCTGAACAAATAACAAATATAGTCAGAAGAGTCGAGGAAGAACATTGCAAATGGCCAAGCAAGGAGTGGGAATATATTGAGCCTCTAAGTGTAAGAACGACAGAAATACGGTAAGAGAAACAACATATTCGTTGGAAATGAAAAAAGAAACCGAAAGGCTGGTGGAACAGGGAGATACGAGAAGCGATCGGCCAATGACAGAAAGCCTCCCGAGAGCACACGGAGGCAAAGAAGGCGCAGTTCCCGAAGGATGAAGTAGCCAGTAAATGGGAAATATACCGGGAGAAAAAGTCTATGGTTCAAATACAGGTGCCAGCAAAAATAAAAGGGGAAAGTGAGCGTTGTTTGTCAGGAATACGTCAGAAAAAGAATGCCGCACCTAGAATAGTTTTGAACCAAATAATATTATTGGGCTGGAAGTCAACAACAGTAGAACATATCCTGGACGAAGATTGAAACAAAGTGGAAGGGAAAGCGGCATTAAATTACGCCTGAAAAATAACAGGCGAATCTTTCCAAGGCAACGACGAGGTTGTATTTGAAGAAAAGAAAGAGCATAAAAGAGAACCAGATGGAAAAGGAGCTGGTGCTGACAAATTTCAACTGGAGGAAAGCTTTCCGAAGAGAAAGTCCCTAAGCGCACAGCCACAGGACTAGACGAGGTTCCCGTAAGGCTCATTAATGAACTAGGACCAAAAAGTAAGGAAGCTCTGATGAAAGCAGCGTAAAAACCTTAAAAGACAGAAGAATGCCAGAGAGTTGTGACAAAGTAGAATGAATTCAATTTAAAAAGGTAAGGGGGAGAAAGATAGAATTCACTGGTATAGACCGTTGACCATTACATCAATAATATACAGGTTAGCAATTGTCTAGAGCTCTTGAGAGAGATTTGCCTAGAAAACACCATTTGCGTTGAATGGAAAGGGGTGAGGAGCAAGGACGAAGTTGATATCAATAAAGGACTGAGGCAAGGGTAGCCTTTATCTCCCGTCCTGTTTATAATGGACATGGTGAGGATGGAGAGGGAGCTAAAAAGAAGTAATATCGGGTTTGGTCTTTCATACAGACAGGCGGGTACAGTATTAGGGCAGCAGCTTCGAGGTTCATTTAATGCGGACGACATTGTGTTGCTAGCAAACAAGCAAATTGATCTGCAATGTCTAGCTCATATCTGTGGTCAGAAAGGCGAGAATTTAGGTTTCAAATTTAGCGTTAGAAAATCAGCCGTTATATTCAACGGAGGCAGTGAACAGACAGTGGCAATACAGGGCCAGCAAATAGCTCAGGTAAAAGAGTATTAATGCATTGGTATGTGAATAAACGATGGCAACATATATATGGAAACACAGGAAAAACAATATTGTTAAAGGGGAAGGGAAATGCAGCCACAATGAAGCATAGAGTGCTATGGGAATACAATAGGTACGAGGTTCCCTGGGGTATGTGGAAAGGTGTAACGGTTCGAGGACTTACGTTTGGAAATGCGCTTGTTTGCTTGAAATCAGGGGTACAATCAGCGCTCGATGGCAACCAAAGCTCACTGGGAAGCCTTGCTTTGGGCGCTCACGGGAAGACTACAAATGAAGCTGTGTAGGGTGATATGGGCTGGACAAATTTTAAAGTGAGGGAAGTTCATACTAAATTTTATTATGAAGAACTACTGTGGAATATGGAAGGAAGGAAATGGACTGGAAGAATATTGAGGTATTAGTACAGGAAATACACTCATTCACAGGGGAGCTAAACAACTAGGAAGCTTACGAGCAAGTATGCGGCCTGTAGGGTGGGCAACACAGGTAACAAAGAAGGTCAAGCGGAAAGTCAGAGAGGCTGAAATAAGCTCACGGCGGCGGCAATGGAATAGAAACCTGTCATGGGTAACTACTTAAGAGGAAAAAACAAAATCAGGAAAGAAACAATGTATGGTAACTCAGAGGGACGCTCATTACTTTTCGAAGCGCGATCAGGATGCCTTAGAAAACGCCCCTAATAAGCAAAACATAAGAAGGAAGAAGAAGCATGTGCTTGCTGCGGTAAAGCCAAGGAAACGATTGAGCGTGTTTTATTAGAATGTGAAGATATCTGCCCAGCGGTCGATTTAGGCACCACTGGCCTCCTTGAAGCCATTGGGTTCAGCGATAGCAGGGCGAAAGTAAAAATGTCCGCAATAGGAGATTAATAAGAGGTGATTGGAAGATTGGTGGAAGAAAAAGTAGGGAAACGACCAAAAACAAACGTACGCAATAAAAGTTCACAATAGACGGTCAGAAAAATTGGTTATGGGAATTGATTGGGCTTTTTTTTTTCTTTTTTTTTAGCCAAGGTGGGAAAGTAGAAAGTAAAAAAGCAAGAGCGTGGTGGCGAAACCCACCGTCCCGTTCCAATGGGGGCGCTGGAACATCAATCCCTACATCCATCCAAACCCGTGTTATGATCTTTAATGAAGAGACGAATAATTATGTGGTGTTAACTCAACAGCAAGTCACACCCATAGTGAAGCAACATAAGAATTTCGGCATATACATAAATGGTCCAAATGATTGCTCAAGTATCCAACAACACAATCTGTAAATAAACTTGCTATGCAGCTAAAATGAAGCCAGCACAGAATGAAGGAAGAGGTCAAGATGGTTGAAAACGAAATTCAGGGTGATTGAAAGTGCGAAGTTGAAACCTCAGCAGTCATGCAGGCATTACGGAATCAGGGTGTAGACGAGCCGTATGTAGAAATACTGAAACATATATATAGCGGCTCCGCAGCCACCGTTGTCCTCCATGAAGAAAGCAAAAAAATCCCTATAAATAAACGCGTCAGGCAAGGAGATACGGTCTCTCCAATGCCATTCACAGCGTGTTTACAGGAGGTATTCAGAGAACTGGATTGGGAAGAATTGGGGATAAAATTAATGGAGAATACCTTAGTAACTAGCGATTCGCTGATGATATTGCCTTGCTTAGTTACTCAGGGGACCAATTGCAAGGCATGCTCACTGACCTGGAGAGGCAAAGCAGAAGGGTGGGTCTAACAATTAATCTGCCGAAAACTAAAGTAATCCGTAACAGTATCGGAAGAGAACAGCAGTTTACGATAGGTAGCGAGGCACTCGAAGTAGTAAGGGAATACATCTACTTAGGGCAGGTAGTGGCCGCGGATCCAGATCATGGGACTGAAATAATCAGATGAATAAGTACGGGCTGGGGTGCGTTTGGCAGGCATTCTCAGATCATGAACAGCAGGTTGCCATTATTCCTCGAGAGAAAAAGTGTGTAACAGCTGTGTCTTACCAGTACTCACGTAGCGTGCAGAAGCGTGGAGGCTTATGAAAAGGGTTCTACTTAAACTGAGGACGACGCGACGAGCTATGGAATGAAGAATGAGACGTGTAACGTTAATGGATAAGAAAAGAGCAGATTGGGTGAGGGAACAAACGCGGGTTAATGACATCTTAGTGGAAATCAAGAAAACGAAATGGGCATGGGCAGGACATGTAATGAGCAGGGAAGATAACCGATGGTCATTGAAGGTTACGGACTGGATTCCAAGGGAAGGGAAGCGTAGCAGGGGGTGGCAGAAAGTTAGGTGGGCGGATGAGATTAAGAAGTTTGCAGGGACGACGTGGCCACAATTTGTACATGATCGGGGTATTGGAGAAGTATGGGAGAGCCCATTGCCCTGCAGTGGGCTTAACCAGGCTGATGATGATGATGATGAAAGAGTGAAAAGGCAAGCAGGAGTCATCAAAAAGAAAGCGAGAGAAACAGATACACTGAATCGGATGCAAGGAAGGGAAACAAAAAAAGGACCACCGTGATCTGAGAGAATGAGATAGCACAATCGCTTTCATATGATTCAAGTGCGACGCGCTTCAGATCTCATGATTGATCGTTTCAACATCTTTGTTCTCTCTTTCAGCATGTAAATCGCATCTGCGAATAGCAGTTGTGGGCCATACATTGTTCTTTGTTTTTGAATAAAACGCAGTTTGTGCTTCACTTGTCCAGTTTTCTAACGTCGTATGCCTGTTACGACCAAACAAAGCGATGAAGCCACACTTAGTTTTTACAGGATAGGCGACATTACATCTTTTCTATATTTATGTATAGTGTGGCAGAGCAATAATGGCAAACATTCTTTTGGAAAGGAGGTCTTAGATCTCTTTAAACCTAGATTCTACTGAGTGCATAACACGAACTGAAGAAACCATTTTCTGCGAATTCTCAAATTTACGCGCGAGTTCTATAATTAACTAAATCACCGAGAAAGTAAAGCGCTCACTGAGGGATGCTGAGCACACACGTAGGCTAACGCTCGTTCCTTGTCCCAATGCATGAGTAGAATAACATGACCACAAAAGAACGTGCTATGACACCAAGCGACCTAGGAAGACCCACCTTTCGGGCGCTTTCATTGGGGCAGAACTACGCATGGTGTCGTATCCTGCCAGAGTAATTGCACGCTAACCATACCGTAGCCATCTGGTCATGCTTGTGAGCACTAAGTAATGAGCAGAACTAGAACAAAGTGAAAGCCGGAGCTCCGGCTTTCACCTTTTTTTTTCGTTTTGCTCATCGTCTTAAATTTTCATCTCCCCCCTTCCCCGTGTTTTCCCTGAACACTAAGTAGTTGCACGTGCGTGGCCAAGTATTGTTCAGGCCACGGTCGTAACCCTGTTACCAAGTCGGAGTCCGCTTGGTGCGCTCTGACAAGCGAGGCCTAAGTGGCTTCATTTGGACGCGGCACGATGCTGACGTAGCCACGACAGTGACTGTCACGGCGGCACCACCAAGCACGCTTCCCGCGGTTTGTTCCATGCAACTAGCGTGATAATGAGCAACAATTGTGGTACCTCTAATTGCGCCGGCTGTCATGCTGCACGCGCGCGAATAATTATTTGAAGCCACCCGTTCTTGTCTGTTGCGAGTATATCTCGTTGCCACCAAAGCGGCAGTGTAAATTTTTGAATGTAGGACATCAGAAGCATGTGGTTGTGAAGAGCCATAAAAAGGTGCGGTGGCTCGCTGGTGTTCTACGCATGAGGCCCCTGCTCTTTCAGCCTATAGACGCTACAAACAATCCATGAATACGGATTTATTTCAAAGGAAGCATCATGCACCAATATACAACAATAAAATTTCGAGGAATTAACTTTCATGAAGAAACTCATGGTCCAGATCAGACAGATTCGCGCATATCCAGTGTTGCAAATGGTGTTAAAGAGTTTTATTGGAGAGTCGTGCATACGCAGTACAGAATCTAGCGACCCATGTCGGCCATCAAACCATCAACCTCCAGCCATCAAAAGAATTCCCTCCCACATGACAATAACGCCACTCGAGACCCATGAAGGTCATACCTTTATACCCGTCCGGCTCATACAACACCTGCCCTTACCAGCAAGGCGGTATAACTGCTCATGGCCAGCAAACCCAAGAGACGTCCTACCACCCCCTACCGATTGTGGCAATAGAACTGTAGAGGGTACCGAAGGAAGAGGGGCTCCCTCACACAGTTACTAGCCACACAGCCCCATCCGCCAGATGGTATAGCACTTCAAGAAGTACACTGCGCTCCCACACTCACTGGATACAATGCGAACAAAGACAAGCATGACACCACCAAACCGCCACTAGCTGCCACACTTGTGTCCGAACAAATCACAGTGATCGAGCAAACGCTCCACAGCTTCCATATTCAGCATGTGCCCTTAGAAATTGTACCCAGAAATCGATATCAAACCAACTTGTTTTTACCTAATGTCTACAGTGCACCTAAATCGCAACCAGACGACTTCGGACATCTTTTTTCGGTCGCCAGCAAACAAGGTAATAAATGTATTATTCTGGGAGATTTCCTTGCCTGCCACGCAGCCTGAGGGTATCAAAGAGAAACTCCAAAAGGACGCCGTCAGCCCACGCCACGAGCCTTCATCGATCGATAAAATACAACGCGAAAGCCACGCATACCCTACACATACTGCAGCAACAAATCACCTAAGTAACGCACATTATAAAGTGCGTTACAGACAACCGACAAGGACTCCAAGAAAAATATTTACTGTGAAACGTGCAAGGCCTTATAATTAGAAGATTAACCTACGACCTCACCCTATGATAAGCTCACTCAGACCATGAAGCACCAGATGGACACCCTCCTCCGTACGGCACTAAAGGCAACGCTGGGACTAAACATACGTCCACGCAGCTTCAACTACAAATCAGGGTGCACTAAATCATCCGTGAACTAGTCGAAGGTCACCTAACAGCCAGATGCAACATCTCCAAGGAACAATGCAGGGGTGATTCGTTCTATTTCATTTAGGATACCATACGCGAAGAAAACAACAGGAAGACCGCAGACGTCCTGTGCTGAGCATTCGCAAGAAAACTCAGGTGGCCCTGATTCCACGGAATATGCGCCCTGACCGTCATAAAGGCCGAAGAAAAGCAAGAGCCTAAGCCCTGGCTTGACTCTCTGGCGAAGACACATCGGTCCTCTACACCAACGTCGACCGTTACCCACAGAGATGTTCTATATCTAGTCTTACTAGACATAGTCTTACTAGACTAGTCTTGCTAGTTAGCAGAGACATTCTGAGGGCTTCGGCCACGCTCAACACTGTGCACAGTGGCACGGTGGAAATGGCTGCGATCGCCCTAGGTATCGCACACGCTTCAACCACACCGGCACAGGATGGACCCATCAGATTGGTCACTGATTCACAGACCGCCTGCAGGCCTTTGGCATAAGGGATGGTTACACCCTACGCACACCACATCTTTACATCATTACGCCCAACAGCGTTACACAGGGTGCGTATTGTCTGGACACCTGAGCATGCCTTACTCAATGGTAATAAACGCGCTAATGTGGTAGCCCAAGAGCTGTTAAGAACGGCCAGCTGAAGGGCAAGTTTTGCCAGCCGGTTGCGACAGCGGCGGCATCTTTCCTGGAGCGCCACCGCAAACCTCTAGCCACGGCGTCACTAAGTCGACTGTGTGTGAAGAACAATACGCGCGTGTTCAACTCTCCGTCGCTGGAGCCGAGTTGGACGAAGCAGGCTTTGTGCCTGAACCGGCAACCGTGGATCTGATCTGCTATGAGCGGGGGAGCTGCCGCGGGAACGTCTACGGAGACCCCTTCCCACGCGCCGACCAAGACGCAAGGCAATGGGCTGCCGGCGGTCGTGCTGCGGGGGTCAGCTCGGGGAATAAAATGCCCTACGGTGCCTGGTAGTCTCGCCTACGGTGCCTGGTCGTCTCGCCTACGGTGCCTGGTCGTCTCGCCTACGGTGCCTGGCCAACTTGTCTACAGTGCCTGGTCGAACGTTTCCGTCGCCTTCGGATCGATTGAGGACCGAGTGTTTATAAACCGCTGTTGTGCGGCTTCTCAGTGGACTTTCTTAAGCAGTCATGTTAGACTGATGTACTTTCATCTCGCAGTCATGCTAGACTGATGAACTGCATGTAGATACTGTAAATAAGCACATATTCCTCGTTCTCCATGAGAAGCAGTCCTTCCCTTCATCAACGTCCTCAGCACGGATAAGTTGGATGACGGCATGGGCCAGCTACCTTCTAATTCATGCCCGACTCCAATCTTGACAACGGATCAGGAGCGATGGGATTGAACCCCCAATCATATCAACTGGCTGACAGCGGTGAGATGGACTTTGCGAAGTGGTGCTGTGACTGCGGTGAGTGCTTGGTTCTTGCTGGGACTCTCTAGGCTTCATTTTGTGGTTGTTTTGTTTAGAACTGTAGGGAAGCTAGATTGTTGAGTGTTAGCTAGGTTGTGTTTTCCTAGGTAGATTTAGCGAGCAGGACCAAGGCAGTAAAACAGCAATCATGGAGTTAAGGGCACTGCTGAGAGAGGAATTGTTGATTGTTGGTGAGGAACTGGGCCTAGATTTACGCAAGGAAATGCTAAAGTCAGAATTATTCGAGCTAATTTCCGCACAGGCCAGTGAGGAAGAAATTGAAATGGGATTGGAACTTCAAAAAAAGAGAGAGAAACGGGAAAGAGCAGAACGGGACAGAGAAAAACGAGAGAGAGAGGGAGGAACGCGATAAAGATCGCGAGTTAAGAAAAATGCAACTTGAACTTGAAAGCAAACGTTTGAAGTTGTCTTAAGGAAGTGAAGAGGCTCTGGGACGATCAAGTGAGGCAGAATCATACCGCATGAACAGGCTATTAAAGCCATTTGAGGTCGGGACCGACATAGGCCTGTTCCTAAGCAATTTTGAAAGGACTTGCGAGAATATGAACTATGGTCCGAGTAAATGGCCATAGCGGTTGCTGTCTATGTTGCCGTGTGAGGCTGCAGAGGTACTCGCCAGACTAAGTGCGGAAGATGCATATGATTATGCGAAGTTCAAGGCCAGTCTTCTGAAGAAATACCGCCTTTCAGCGGAAGCTTTTCGGAAAAGCTTTAGAAGCAAGGGCAAGAAAGATAGCGAGGGGTATCCGGAGTTTGCATACGGCTGAAAGGCCAACCTAGTCGAGTGGCTGAAAAGCGCGGAAGCGTACGACAGTAGAGACATGACCATTGAATGCATGTGTCTAGAGAAGTTTTACAAAAGCGTCCCCCAAGCTGCGAAACTCTGAGTGCAAGACAGAGGGCATGTAAACACTGCGGAAAGGGTGACTGAATTAGCCGAAGAGTATGCAACGCGTAGAAAGTTGAACGCCGAGGACGGAAATTGGGATGGTCGAAATGGACCGCGGAAACCATTTCCGTTCAAAAAGGGTTCGCAGACTAGACGACCGGAGCCTGTAGACGGGAAGGAAAAGCCCTCAGAAAAGAGCGAGGAGAAATCAAACGGGCAAACAGCACCAAAAGAGCAGAAAAGAAAATTCGACTCTGCCACAAACTGGGACATATAGCTGTAAACTGCGGGAGGCCCAGCGTAGTGTTTTCTTCCTACTAGAAGAAAAAGACGAGAACATGTAACTTTTAAGCCCATATCTTCAAGACCTGCAAGGTAATGACAAACCATGCCAAGTGCAAAGAGACAGTGCCGCCACGATGGTCACTGTCCATCCGCCTTACGTGACGGTAGATGACTTCACTGGAGAAGTAGCATGGATCAAACAGGTTGCAGAAGAACACAGCGCGTGTCTACCCATGGCCAAAGTCAAAATCAGTGGACCATTCGCGGAGCTAGTGACCGGGGCTGCAGTTTCCAAATTTTTGTCACTGCAGTACCCTTACATCTTTTCGAGTCGTTAGAATCAGTTACTGCGTGACAAAGGCCTTAAACTGGGAGAGGGCATAGTACAGGCATTGACGCGAGGCCAAGCCCATAAAATCGCGTCGCTTTCGGCTGAAGATGCACAAGCTGCTCCAGCGGAAGCAGAAAAGGGGATAACTTCCCTACCCGAATCCGAGCTAGGCTCGACGGATGAAAAATGATTCGAGGAGAGCCTGCCAGCTGACCAGCTCATTGAGAGCGTATCACTAGAGTGTCCAAGTTCAAGCTTGCAGGAAGAGCAACCTGACGTACTCACAAGCGAGACAGGGTCGTTATTATCACCGGCCTCAAAAAACTTTGATAATTTCTTACGAGTGGATATAGAGGCACTGGCAGCCGAGCAAAAGATGGATGACAGGTTAGCTAAATTATACCACACAGCTAAAGAAGGTATTGCGAGGCGCAACGTGACGATACAAGAGAGAGGAGGATTCTTGTATCGGCACCGCAGAGATCGAAAGGGTAGGATTTTAGATCAGCTGGTCCTACCTACTAAGTAAAGCCTTTTGAGTCTCTGTTATGGAAATGGGTGGTCTGGCCACCTAAGCATAAACAAATCAAAGGAAAGATTGCTTATGGAATGATACTGACCTGGTTGTTTCAAAGACGTAGAAAACTTTGTAAGATCATGCGACGCCTGCCAGCGCTCGGGTAAACCAGGAGGGACATGGAAAGCTCTACTAAAGGCTACTAAAGGCTTAATGACAGAGCCTTTCACACGACTTGTAATGTACACGGGAGGGCCTCTACCAAAAACAAAATCAGGTTACAGGTACTTGTTTACCATGCTGTGTCCGGCTACAAAGTTTCCAGAAGCAATCCCTCTGAAAGAGCTCAGCTCCACCGAAGTAATAGACGCGCTTTTGACAGTGCTTGCACGAGTTGGGTTTGCAGCCGAAATTCAGGCGGATCAATTGTCAGTATTCACCACAGCACTGACTTCCACATTCTTGCAAAAGTTCGGGGTATAGTTAATAAACAGTTCCGTCTATCACCGTCAAACAGTGTAGAGAGGTGGCATTCAGTGCTTAAGCGAGTTCTGCGTGCGCTGTGTTACGAGCACAAGGAGAACTGCAAAAACTGTCTGCCGGCAACTTTGTTTGCTTTGCGAACGGTTCCACATGAAGCGACAGGGTTCTCGCCAGCAGAACCAGTGTATGGGAGGACACTCCGTTCTCCACTATGAATGTTAAGAGAGATGTGGGAGGAAAGAGGAGAGAGTCCTACAGTGGTTCAATACGTGCTATATCTGCTGGAACGGCTAAGCGCAACGCAAGAACTAGTCGGAAAGAACATGGGAGTAGCTCAAAAGAACGCCAAAGTCTATTACGACAAGAATGCAACGCTTCGTACGTTTAACGCCGGAGAAGGTAATGACCCTCAAACTTTCAAGAAAGAACCAGCTTGAAGTTCACTGGGACGGGCCCGTTAAAGTGTTGCACAAACTTTGAGATACTAACTATGCTCTGAAAATGCCCAGTCGCAGGAAGGAGGTGAGGTTATATCACTGCAATTTGATGAAGCCGAATATAGAGCGGAGCGGAGTCGTTACTACTCCATCAAAGAGCAGGATGGCACTAGTACCAAGTTTAAGGAGTATAGGGCGACCTCCTACTCTGAAATCGGCCTAGAAGTAGTAAAACATTCGGTAAGCTCGCACGCTCTTAGACCAGAGCAGCTAGATGAGCTAAAAGAGGTGTTAGGGAAATATCTCGACAGTTTCAGCGATCGGCCGGGTAGAACCGAACTAATAACGCATAAAATAGAGCTGACATCAACCGAACCAGTAAGATCGAAGCCTTACAGGGTGTCTCCAAGACAGAGAGAGATTATGGAGGCAGAGATACAGCGCATGCTAGAGTTGGGAGTTATCGAGCCCGCTGAGAGTGACTACACGTCACCGCTAATACTGGTAGAAACCCCTATCAAGGACCCTAGTCCGTGTGTTGACTACAGGAAGTTAAATGCCATCACTAGGGATCAGGTGTACCCCATACCCAACATTGAGGAACGAATTGAAAGAGTTAGCGCTGCTAAATTCATTTCAACTATAGATCTCGTGCGGGGGTACTGGCAAGTTGCCCTTTCAGAAAGTGCCAGCCACTATGCCGCATTCATCTCACCTGTAGGCACTTTTCGCCCTCTCGCACTCAGCTTCGAGCTGAAGAACGCCCCGGTTAGCTTCCCTAAGTTAATGGATATTGTCCTAAAAGACTTGCAGGAGTTTGCCTTGCCATATCTGGATGATGTAGCAATTTATTCGGACAGCTGGCAACAACACGTATCGCACCTCAAACAGGTGTTCTCACGGTTGAGGGAAGCCGGCTTAACGATGAAAGCGGAAAAGTGTAGATTTGGTTGTTCACAGGTTACTTATCTGGGCCATGTTGTCGGCCAAGGCACGAGACGGCCGGCCGAGCTGAAAATACCTACGATTGGACAATTTTCTCAGCCGCGCACGGAAACAAACCTACGTTCACTTTGGGACTTGTGGGGTACTATCAACGGTACATTCAGAATTACTCGCAAATGGCAAGTCCATTAACGGACGCCCTCCCAAAGGGAGCACCGAGTAGTGTACACTGGGAGAAAGACAAACAGAACGCTTTCGAAAGTTTGAAAACGCTATTGGTTTCTCGTCCTGTGCTTCGCGCGCCAGACTACACAAAGGAATTCATAGTTCAATGCGACGCAAGCGACAGAGGCGTGGTACTTAGTCAGGTCGGCGACGATAACGAGGAGCATCCTATCCTCTATGCCAGCCGTAAACTAAATGTAAGAGAGAAAGCCTACAGCGCTTCAGAGAAGAAATGCGCTTGTTTAGTTTGGGCCTTCCAGAAGTTGTCGTGTTACTTGTACGGAGCGAAGTTCATCTTCGAGACCGAACACTGTCCTCTGACGTGGCTCAATCAAATGTCACACAAAAATGTCCGCTGGCTCCGATGGAGCCTCACTCTCCAAGAGTACAACTTCTCCGTCAGATATAAAAAGGGAAAATTGCATAGCAATGCGGATGGTTCGAGCAGGCTGATTTGAATTCTGCGTTTTATGGTCCCGCCTAAATTCTAGGGTTACTAGTGTTAATTTTATTAAGCCAAGAATATCCCCTCTCATTTAGCAGGATTCCCTCCATGATTGCTGAATTTGTCAGCACGAAATTGCTGCAGAAATTGGCATAGCGAAATGCAGCCTTTTTTTGTTTGTGCTCTTATTTTTATTTTTGAAGCCTAGTGGGTCTAAAGTGGGGGCCAATGTACGTCATCTCGGCACAGAGCCTTGTTGTGAGGTTCATTTTGCAGTTGCCTGTCCTTGTTGTATGTTTTGGGGCGGTGACATCATTACGGAAGTGGTCGCTGCGAGCGAAGGCATCACCCCCTGGCCACCAGCCGTTCTCTTCCTGCCCAACGGTTGTCAGCGCTGGACATTCGAGGTGTTCCGGGCCATAGAGGCGCTGGTAAGAACGGCCAGCTGAAGGGCAAGTTTTGCCAGCCAGTTGCGACAGCGGCGGCAACTTTTCTGGAACGCCACCGCAAACCTCTAGCCACGGCGTCACTAATTTGACCGTGTGTGAAGAACAATACGCGCGTCCTCAACTCTCCGTCACTGGAGCCGAGTTTGACGAAGCAGGCTTCGTGCTTGAACGCGCCACCGGGGACCTGATCTGCTATGAGCGGGGGAGTTGCCGCGGGAACGTCTACGGAGACCCCTTCCCGCGCGCCGACCAAGACGCATGACAATGGACAGCCGGTGGGCGCGCTGCGGGGGTCAGCTCGGGGAATAAAATGCCCCTACGGTGCCTGGTCCTCTCACCTACGGTGCCTCGTCAACTTGTCCACGGTGCCTGGTCGAACGTTTCCGTCACCTTGGGATTGATTGAGGACCGAGTGTTTATAAACCGCTGTTGTGCGGCTGCTCAGTGGACTTTCTCTAGCAGTCATGTTAGACTGATGTACTTTTCTCTCGCAGTCATGCTAGACTAATGAACTGCATGTAGATACTGTAAATAAAGCCATATTCCTCGTTCTCGATGAGAAGCAGTCCTTCCCTTCATTAACGTCCTCAATGTGGATAAGTTGGACGACGGCATGTGCCAGCTACCTTCTATTTCATGCCGGACTCGAATCTTGACAACGGGTTACGAGCGATGGGATTGAGCCCCCAATCCTGACAGAGCTCGCTAACCGGGCGCTATTGGAAGAGCTGTCCAACCGAGACGACGCATCGACAGAACAACTGAACTACACTGAAAGTATGGAACATTAGAGATATACCAGGAGACACTTCCCCCACCACAGAATTCCGTTAACCGAGAAAACACCATCGCGTGGCGACAGCTTCGAACTAATTCATTTTCCTGTCTCTTTTATATCCACCTCTTCCATCTTCCCACAATACCCCTCATACTGTGCCTACAGTGGAGCAATGCCGACAGTATGTTATTGCCCCTGGGAGTGCCTACACACTCCGGGTTACTCCTCTATCCCTTCACGTTCAACTTCCTCCTGGGAGACTGCGCTGACCAGCTTACACCCGCAAGAGCAACAACGGCTGATCTGGCGGGCAGGCGGAGTGGCGCGAGCCAATGGGGCCCTGAACTAAGGGCTCTACCCTACGAGGAAGTCTCCCTGTCTCATCAGAAATAAATGATTTACCTGTCTCATAGGTGGACATTGCACTCAGCAACTCAAGTTGGTCCAACGTTTGGTTTCGAACCCTCTTTGTTCAGCTCTTACCGTTCGACCATAGACATCACAGAGTACCAGGTTGGCCAGATGGGGACAAGCATATAAACATACATGGATAGGTGGACAGATTGCCCCCGGAGAATCAGTGAAGTACCCTAAAGACGATAAGTGCTTTAACGCGACTAAAGTTGCAGAAGGACCCATCTGACGATGACTATCGACGGTAATGCATTAGCATTGAATTGATATACCAACACAACGTATTGCCACCCTCATCGTTTAACATCATTCGTTCTCAAAGGGATGAAATTCTGTTTGGTCATAGCGTTTCATGCAATAATTACTAGAGAGAACTCTGGCGCTACAATCGTTCATCCACGATAAGAATGATGGGAAGTAGCTGGATCTGTCTGATTGTCCTGCTTGTGCATTCAGACTGTCTTGTGGCATATTTTATTACACTTTATATGCCTTCACGGACGTAAATTCCAGAGCAACGCGTACTTGTCGAAGTTCAAAAGACGCAGCGAACACGCACAATCGCTACAAATTGCAACGCTTCAAGTTGCCGAGGTGGCCAAATCGAAACGCACTAAGCGCCTCAAGGCACTGACTTGCCCGTTATAAATTCATAAGGGAGTTTTATGTCGCCTGTTGATGCATGCGTCTGTGGTGCAATGCTTTCAATGTTGGACTTCTGTGCTAGAGGTCCTGTGTTCCAATCCTGCGATCGGACAAGCTTAATATTGGTATTGTGGGCATCTATAAGCTATTCTTTGTCATCTGTACATGATCATCATCATGCGGGGTTCACATAGGGTTCTTCGTCACCATCGCTTGTGGGGCTTGCTCTTCAGTGTGATCCGTGCTGTGGGCGTGGTCGGCTCGCCGCATCTCCGACGCGCAATAAACGTCGTGATAACTTCTGCCTCACAAGTGGTGGAGTGGGCTCTTCAGTGCTCCGTCCTCTGACTCCCCGCTCAACCGCCTGGAGCTTCCATCAGGTTGCCGATTGTGCCAGCTATCCATCAGCATGTCGCAGGAAGAGCCAACAGGCACTTCTCCTTCAACCATCTCGGCCTCGGCTACACCAGCCTATCCGTATTGGATTGTCAGTGGGCACCAGCGCGATCCTCATCTGTTTGCTGGACTTGACGGTGAAGGCGTCGAGGATTGGCTGGACGACAACGACCGAGTGATTTCAGCTAACCGTTGGGACGATGCGTCAAAGGTACGTCACGTCGCCTTTTATCAGACAGGAAATCAACCTCAACCGTGAGGTTGATTTCACGAACTGGGGCTCTTTCAAACAGCAGTTCCACCATATCTTCGGCACACCGGCTGTTGGTTCCCGCCTCGCAAAAAAGGCGCTCTACACTCGCAAGAAACAATTCGGGGAATCTTATACGTTGTACAGCGAGGATGCGCTTGCTCTTTGTCGACGGGTGAACACGGCCATGACCGAATCAGACACGGTTCGCCACATCCTCAAAGACATCGGAGCAGTCGCTTTCAAGGCTTTAGCCATCAAGAGCCCCGCAACCGTCGCTGATCTCGTCGCTACTTGCCAGCGCCTTGACGAACTCGAATCAGTAGGGTTGCAGCCAGACACCACTGCACACACTACCGCCAACTACCCCACGTTACGAGCAATATCCGCGCAATAATTCGAGAAGAGCTACAGTATGTTTCCTCCTCATGCCTCGGATACCAATCTGCGAGACGTTGTCAAGGAGGACTTGGCGTCCATGGCTGGTGCTGCGTGCACGGACCCTCTAACCCCTAAGGCGCCAACAACGTACGAACAAGTAGCGGAAGTTACTCCGGTCATCGTTCCGCCGATGCCTCCAAAACCAACACCGGCTCACATGGCTTCCATGAGTACCAGCGCACCTACCCAAACCAGCTACACGCAGTGGCGTCCTCCTCGTCCCATCTGCTACTACTGCGGTTGTCGTGGCCACACAGCACGTTTTTGCCGCAAGTGCCACCAAGACGAGCGTCATGAATATGACTTATACGAACCGGATGACTTTTCTCCCGGATCTACTTTGCAACGTCTAGGGAGCCTCCATGACCAACGCCGTCCTTTTGCTCCACCACGCGGCCCCTCTCCATCACCTACTGTAGCATCCGAGACGGCTACAACGTACCGTCCTGCGAGGCGCCGCTCGCCATCACCCCTTCGCCGCTGTACGTCCCCACTGAGACCTGCTTCTCAATTCGCGGATCGTCGTCCGGAAAACTGAATTATGCAGCTTTTCCTCCAAAAGCTGCATCGAAGGACAGGACAGAAATTCCTCCATCGCGTCCGTGCAATATGATATTGGTTGTAGTAGAAGGTGTACAAGTAGAAGCTTTGATAGACACATGTGCTAGTGTTTCAGTTATTCACCGTGAATTGTGTTCGCGACTTCGGAAAGTTACGACCCCCTATGATGGACCTACGCTACTCGCTGCTGAAGGAGCCGCCATTCGACCTATCGCCATGTGCACTGCTCATATTTCCATCGATGGACTTCTGCATTACGTACAATTTGCAGTGCTAAGTTTGTGTGCCCAGCAGCTCATATTGGAAGGGATTTTCTTTCTACGGCCTCCGCCTCCATCGGCTGCGGGCAACGCGTTCGCCATATGACCGACACGACCTGTTTACTTATGCCGATGACGCACCACTTCACTTGCTTGCCTCAGAAGATACCGCACTACCTCCTCTCCATCAAAGAATTGTTACTATCACGTTTGATGTCATTGACCGCGGTGACGTGCTCGTGCTCGTATTACCATCTGCACGCTGTCTCGCAAGAGGGTTAGCCTTTGCATCAGGGCTGGCTTGGTTATATCATGGCTGTGTACGTCTCTAAGCTACAAACGCGACATCCGAAAAGATTGTCATCCTTAAAGGCACTACATTGGCTTGCGCCGCTGTATCCGAGTTTATCTCTGTTGTTTCCCTTAAAGCAGCTTTCTCTGAAGTTCCTTGTAGTGGACGGGCCGCATCTCCTTCAGCTCTTGCACCTGCTATCAGTTCCGACCTGACACCTTCGCAGTCACAACAGTTGCTTGCTTTGCTCCAAAAACATGAAGCTTTGTTCGACGCACATTCTGCTTCATTGGGAAAGACTTCGATTGCGACGCATCGGATAGAAAGATGGTACATCCATCGTGCGCCGGCGCACGTATCGCGTATCGCTTGCCGAGAGGAATGTCATTGAGAATAACGTCACCGACATGCTCCAACGGAACACAATACGCCCCTCTGCTAGCCCTTAGTCATCCCCCGTTGTGTTGGTTCGCATAAAAAGACGGCTCCGTTCGATTTTGTGTCGACTACCCAGCACTTAACAAGATCACACGCAAGGATGTATATCCTATGCCGCAAATAGACGATGCCTTGAATTCCCTGCAGGGTGCTGAGTACTTCTCCAGTCTCGATCTGCGTTCCGGCTACTGGCAGATACCTATGCATGAGGACGATAAAGAGAAAACAGCGTTTTCAACATGAGATGGGCTCTACGAGTTTAATGTCACGCCATTTGGCCTCTGCAATGCGCCCGCAGCGTTCGAGCGCATGATTGACACCGTTCTTCGTGGCCTGAAGTGGAAGACTTGCTTGTGCTATCTGGACAATATTGCTGGTTTCTCGACAACCGTCCATAAGCACCTGAAACGTCTGGATGAAATTCTCATGTGCCTTGCCAACGCTGGACTTCAGCTAAATACCAAGAAATGCCATTTTGCGAGCAAGACGATCAAGGTATTAGGTTACATTGTGAGCAAAGACGGCATTCGTCCTGACCCTGACAAGGTTTCCGCAATTCGGAACTTCCCTCGTCCCGAAAAGACCAAAGATTTGTGTAGTTTTCTAGGCCTCGCATCCTATTTTGACCGATTCATACGAGACTTCGCCTCAATAGCGTCACCTCTGCACAAATTGAGTTCTAATGTTGCCTTCGTGTGGTCTCCCGAGTGTGATTCAGCGTTCGCCCATCTGAAGGGCGCTCTCACATCTGAAACAGTACTTCGCCATTTTGACGAAGCTGCTCCTACCCTCCTGCCTACGGATGCTAGTGGTCCCTGCATTGGCAGCATTCTCCTAGGGCGAGACGACACTTTAGGTGAGAGGGTCGTCGCGTACGCAAATCGCGTTCTGACAAACACTGAAAAGAATTACACCATTACGGAGTAGGAAAGCCTAGCTATCGACTGGTCTATGCAGAAGTTTCAACCTTATCTTCACGGCCGCCATTTTACCATCGTTACAGACCACCATGCATTATGCTGGCTTTCAACGCTGAAGTACTTCTCTGGACGACTTGGTCGGTGAATTATTCGTCTGCAAGAATACGACTTTATCATTACCTACAAGTGCGGTAAAAAACACCAGAATGCAGACGCGTTTTTTGCTCTCCGCTTCCTACGACACCATGCAATGGATCTCCAACTACCTGCCATGACAAGCTTACGCACGATCCCTCTTCATATGCTTTCTCGTTGGCCATTGTAGACGAGATGCCTCCACACGACAACAGATTCTTCCACTCTCATCAACTCCACACTCATCAACCCACCATTGACCCTGACGGTCAATGGTGGGTATCTGTCCTGCCACGCTCTCTAGGTGCTCATGTCCTGCAGGCTTCTCACGACGACATGACTGCTGGTCACCTTGGTTTCCAGAAAACCTATGACTGCATCAAAGTTCGCTTCTACTGGCCTGGCATGTCCGCCAGTGTAGCGAGGTATGTCGCTTCCTGCGCCCCATGTCAGCGTGGAAAGCTCCCTACACAGCTCCAAGGGGACAACTGCAACCGGTTCCGTGTTCGTCGCAACCATATGAAGTCGTTGGCATTGACCTGTATGGTCCTCTTCCTGTGAATCTCACCGGTAAACGATGGATTGTGACAGCCGTTGACCACTTGACACGCTACGCGGAAACAGTTTGTGTGAGTTCTGCCTCCGCCTCTAAAGTTGCTTCATTCATACTTCAAGCCTTAATACTGCGTCACGGTGCTCCTCGCGTCCTCCAGAGCGACCGGGGAAAAGCATTCCTCTCGCAACTAGTAGGCGAAGTACTCAGAGCCTCCGAAACCACCCACAAGACTACCTCCAGTTACCATCCGCAAACTAACGGCCTAACAAAGCGACTTCATCGCATGCTGTCAGACATGCTAGCCATGTACAACGAACCAGATCACAGAAACTGGGACGCAGTTTTGCCATTCGTGACTTTTGCGTGTAATACTGCCGTTCAACGCAGACCGGTTACTGGCCCTTCTACCTCGTCTATAGTCGTTCGCCCTCTTCCTGTCTTGACGTCTCTTTCTTCGCGCCAACTGTCAATCGATGCCCATCCTCCTGTGAAGAATATGTAAAAAAAAATGAAAAATATGTAAAAGTGAAACCTCCGGTGCCACGAAATTCAGAGAAACGTTGACAAGCGAAACAACACAACGTGTGAGGCAAGCGTATTCTAGAGGTGAACATTACGAACACGCCTTTATGCACACTTCAAGAGCTTCATTGCATTGCAAGTGATAACGGCGTCAAGTATAATTGGCGCTCAAAGATAGCTATATATTGGCAATGATACACTAAAATAGAGTTGTCCTTTATTCATAAAATGGACTCAGAATTTTATTTTGGTCGAATGAATCAAACTGTGTCTCGTGTTAATTAAAAATGTTTTTATTCTTTCGCAATGTTTGTTGCCTTCTCACATAGTCGCGCTTCAATCACTTCTCCCATACCACCCTTGCTTATGTCGGTGACAATTAGTTCTGAACCGCCTTTCGCCCGAAGCTTCGCGACCAAATGGGATCCACCTTGGATATTCAAGGATACTATATATTTACATATATATAACGATTCGCAAGCAGTTCTTCGTAGTCCACGTTATCTGAACTCAAGCTGAACGAAGCACGTCACTCCGGGCTACCGACTTGTCCGCATGGCGCATGCGCAAGTTTTGTCAGAAGGAGGCAGAAATGAACTACTTCGCACATGAGAGAAATTAGTTGATGTTTTACATGGACGTCACTTAATTTTAATGCCATTCAGCCACATGACGCGTATAGACACCCATTTTAGCACTGATCGCTGGCGTCACTTGTTATCAAAGAGTGCGCGGCACGCGGTTGGGCGTCCCGAAGCGTCCATCTCTGCTCTCCCTCCTACCGTGTCTTCCATTACCGTCACTTGTACTGAGTACGTGCAAACTGTACAAGACAGCCTTCCGAGAAGTACAAGCGCACCGATTTAGGTATTTGCCTAGGGAAAGTTTCACGGTTTAAAATGTGGTTCTGCCGCGAGGAAAACTAAGCAGAAAGAAGGTACAGAAAAAGCTCCAACTTGCTACTGAAATTATTACACAGAAACACCCAGATAATATACACACAGGACTGACATGCGCAATCACATCAAGTACACGACACATCGTTATATTCAGTTTCGTTATTCATTTCAGTTCTTTATTCCCCAGGGGGCGCTTCTGTTCTTTATTATATATATGACTGTATAGGTTGAATAAAGGGCTTTTAGAGCGCAGCTCTTTGGCGTCCGTTCCTGGGTTTCGCGTCGTCGTCGGCGTTGTCGTCGGCCTCGTAACCAGCTCCGCCCCCCTTTCATCCCCCTAGCGCTAGCAGCGACCGACTGATACCGCTGGATGCCGCTGACGCCGCTAGAGAGTCAAGATAACGTGACTGCATAGAACACCGTCGCCGCCATGCAGAAAGAGGAGGAAAGGGTCCCCCCCCCCCCCTGTTCTTGTGTGGCGGATAGGGTGCTCTTCAGTTGCCGACGCGCCGGTTATTTCACGTAGGCCCCGGCACGTCGACGAATACGTGACCACCTTCCCACGGCTAGACCTGGTTCTTAGCGCTGCGGAAGCGAGGGTATCATATTGTTTGTGTCGGCATCGGCGGCGTTGTCCCTGAAACCAACTCCGCAGCTGGGGTTGACTCACTATCGGCGTCAGCGGCATCAGTCAGTCGCTGCTATCTCTTCCCTCCTCCCTTTATCGTGTTGTCCGCTTGCTGCGCGCGCTTCTGCCCCCATCGTTTGCCGCTGGGTGTACACGCCGCCCCCCTCCCCCCTCTTCCTGCGAGTCTCCGGTTGTCAAAGCGCCGGCTCGAACTTCATTCCTTTCTTCGCTCCTCCTCCAATGCAACCCCTGTGCGGTGGCAATCAGAGAGCCACATCGGTGGCGGCGGATCTGTATATGTGCACCGCCCGAGCCGAAATTGCCGCTGCCGTTCGCCCTGTGCGGTGGCAATCGGAGAGCCAGATCGGTGGCGGCGGATCTGTATATGTGCACCGCCCGAGCCGAAATTGCCGCTGCCGTTCGCCACTGCGAAATTATCTGCCAGTTCTTTCTGGGCCATGAGCGAGACGACCGATGGAAGTCCTCCGTCTGCTGCTGCTGCTGCTGCTGCTGCTAAACGAGCTGCCAGAGCAGAGGCCCAGCGCCGTCGCCGTCAGAATCCAGAGGTGCGTGCCGCCGAAGCAGAAGCTTACCGTCGCCGCCGTCGAGATGATCCAGGAGTACGCGTCGCCGAAGCAGAGGCTAAGCGCCGCCGCCGAGAAGACCCTGCCGTTCGCGCCGCCGAAGCGGAGGCTCATCGCCGCCGTCGAGAGCAACCAGCAGTAAGCGAGGCTGAAGCAGAAGCTCATCGCCGCCGCCGAGAAGACCCTGCAGTTCGCGCCGCCGAAGCGGAGGCTCATCGCCGCCGTCGAGAGCAACCAGCAGTAAGCGAGGCTGAAGCAGAAGCTCATCGCCGCCGCCGAGAAGACCCTGCCGTTGCCTCAATCTATCGAAAAGGTGAAACAGCTTATTTGCTGCGCTCAAATTTCGCATTAGGAAGTAACGTAATCGTCGGTAATTTTTTTACTTCGGGGCGGCTGGAGCCTGACTTCCACCTTCGGTGAACACAACATTGGCGACGAAGACGGGATGTCGACGTTGGCGTTGTCGATGTTGGCGACGAGGATGTCGTGAACGTATACCCAGCCCCGCTGCGCCATCCGTATCCATCCACCATGAGGTTCACCGGGCTTGCTCCGCCACCGTTTTTCATTCCGACGCCCGGCCGCCCGTCATTGCCACGGGAGCAGATGTTCAACGTGTACTTGCTGTCACCCGGAGCCGCCGCATTCAAGCCGGAGCAACGCAATGCTACTCTTTTGCATTGTTTGGGGGCGGAGGGCCAGCGTATTTATCAGACGCTACACGCAGGAACCAGCGCCGCAGCACCGGCAGTGCTAAGTGCCGCAGCACTCACCGAGGACAAGTCTGTCGTGGCCCCTACTGACGAATACGACTCTGCATTTGCCGCATTACGGCACCAGTTTTCAACGTCGCGCAACGTTATCGTCGAGCGCCATCGCTTTCACCGCCGCAGCCAACACACAGACGAGTTCGTTCATGACTTTGTTGCCGCTCTACCGGAGCTAGCGTCACATTGTTCGTTTGCCTCGCAAGATGATGCGCTGCGGGATCAATTCGTTGCCGGCGTAGCTTGCAATCGCGTACGTGAGCGGTTACTGCTCGAGGGTTCCACACTTTCATTCGAGAATTCAGTTCGAATTCCACTTCAATTTGAGCAGGCGGCTGAAGAGCTAAATGAGCTTTCTGCTTCGGTCGAAGCAATTTCATTGCGGCAGCGCCGTAAACCGTCGTCGCATTCTTCGAAAAAAAAAAAAAGGAATTCACAACCGGCAGCCACCTTTGAGCAGAATTCAGGGCCGATTTACGCTCAAACCGCCCATGGCCGCACTCCGCACCGCAAGCGAGTGGTTGCCAGTAATGGCCGACGTGACGTCACGGGAGGCGGTCGCATAAACATGGCGCTGGTTCGAAGCGAAGCGGAGCGCGAGGCCTAGACCGCTAGGCTGCAGCGACAGTTTGTTTTTTGTGTGGTTTATTGTGATCATTGCAAGAGCTATTCAGCACCTGCAAAGCTATTTGTCTAACGCAACAAGCAGCTGTACACTTCCTGACCTCTTCAGTCTGTGCGATCGCCAAAGAAACAGACGGCTGTGTGTTGTGTTTACGCGAGGGTCGGAAGGAATGAAGCCGGTGATTTCGTGTGTTTTGCCGTTTTTTGCATGTGCATAAAAAACGCGAAGGCCATCGCATACGCCTGAATTCTAAGCATGACACTGGTTCGGTACGCGGCAAAATGAAAAGATTGCGATCGCCCTCCTCAGCATAAGGTGTTCGTAGGTGTTGTGTGTGCGCGCTTCATCGCTACCAAGATTGCAAGTTTGTGTAGTACTGGTTTGTGTTTCAGAAGTGATGGCACGATGTGTAGCGATGAGCTTCATTATCGCCTCATCGCAGTCATTCGTAATGTGCTGTTTATGTCTTGCTTCGTGTGAGCTGTTCTGCGGGCTGCAATTCGCATTGGTGACCGCGAACATGTACAGAACGTTCCAGCGCTAGGGTACTTAATTTTACTAAGCGTAAGTGTACTGTGATGTGTACAGTCGAGCGCGATTTGAAGGTTATCGCGCGAGCGTCGACCGGGAACGCGAACAGCGCCATGGCCCAGAATTCTCTGCCGAGGTGAGGGAGGTATCAGGCCTGCTTCCCTCACTCTTTTTGCTGTTTCTTCAGCAGCCGTCACTCCCTGCTGGGCTATCAGTTTCTTTCATTTTTTTTTTGTTCTGCGAACAGGCAGTGATCGTAGTGCGCACGACGTATTCTTCGGTTTTATATGAAATTGGACGTTACGAAGCTGTATCTAGCCTATGTAACGTCATCGCTGCTGAGCCAGGAAGAATGGGTGACCAAGAACATTAGCTTAAGCCCGCGAAGATACGAGGTAACCAAGTCCACACTTTATCGCAACAAATGGAGAGAAAGGGCGGTGAGTTTGTCGCGGGGTGATGGTTGTTGTATGTAACAGCGAACGAGGGAGAGAAGAGTGCGAAATCATGATTTTTCCTGTCCCGAAACCGGCCGCCAGGTGCCTGGACTGCTGGGCTGGTTGACGCTCGCGCGATAACCTTCAAATCGCGCTCGACTGTACGTGCAATGTGTCGCAATGGTGCTAGGCGTATAAGTGTTCGTTTCATGCAATATGCATATGTTCTGAAGTGAACCTTGCATAACCGTTGCGGGCGAGTTTTGGTTCCGGCCCTTTCTGCCTCGTTCACGTATCTTGTGTGTTTTTCAGAAGTTATTTCTATGCTATGAAGGTGTTTGTAATCAATGAGGGCAATATAAGGAACAGCTTAAAAGTTACATGAGTACATGCGCGCTATCGTGAAATGTGGGCGCGCTTACATGCACTGTTCTCATGAACGCAAATTTCGGGCACTCTTCATTTTTGTCATGTGGAGATTGGTGTGAACAGCAGAAATCCTGAGATATATTTCAAGATTAAGCAACGTATACAGTCTTATACTGAGAAATGTGAGCACCTTGCATGTGCAAGAAATTCAGCTGCTTGTTTCTTATTAGTATCTGAGTACACACTGTTAGTGCCAACACCCATGGCACGGTATGATAAGCATATAATGTGTGAAAATTAGATACTTCCTTTTTATTCTTGACAATTTGCATTTTTTGATAAAAAGCCATATGCATGTAACAAAGCATGAAGATGACAACACAACAGGCATGGTCAATATAAGATTCGAGGATTGTAGCAGCAGAACTTAAGGAACACGGACACAGAATGGACGACTAGACGAAGATGCAGCTGCACTGTCAAATGATTTCTTAATTGAAATTGCCACTCTTATTTATTTCGTCGCCATATCTCTTATCTGTCTGAGGCTGTCTCAAAACGGTGACTTCCTTTCTTGTCAAGGCGACTGATGGTGTGCCTACACATTGCGCTCCTGTTTTACTTATCTCAAATGCCTCAAGAATCTCACGAGTTAGCCTATTGTTGTCCTTTTCAGGACTTGCACTTCATGAAATTTGGGGGTGCATGTGCTTACTTAGCTATCTTGTCCCTTGTTCATTTCGCAATGTTTGCAGTGCAAGGCCAGATTGCTGCCAGGGGTCCCTGAAAGTGATGATGCGTGCTCTCTTGTTCGAACATTAAGGCATCTTCCTGTTTGCTCTATGTATTGTTTTCCACAGGACAGGAGGATGGCGTACACAACTCTTCTGACAGGATCGCAGTATCTGCTCTGGTGTGTGATCTGACATTTTGGTTCCTTTTTTTCCTGGTTCACTCGTGCGCACATACTTTTTCTCTTGTTTGGTGCTGAGCACACTACTCAGATACCGTGTCTTTTGCCAATCTTGATGAGATTGTGGGTCAGTCCATGCACATATGTTTCTTGCAGAATTGTTTAAGGCATTCACAACTTCAGGTCAGCTTTTGCTTTCGTGTTTTCTTTTAATCTTCTCTACGAGGCCTTCAGCTATGCTGCATAGCATTCACACGGCATGTATTCCCCTGCATTTTTCAGCCTACTTAACTGCCGCTGAAAATTTTTTTCATTTTGATGCTGGCATGATTTCTATAGTGCTGAACTAAAGGCTGCACTCGCTATTGCCCTTTTTACAGTCTTGAAATGGCTTGACGTGAAGGGAAGAAATTGTCTCTATGCTCTGGGCTCGTACCCGCAGTGTAGATGTCCTGGTTGGAATTCTAGTAAACTTTTGAGGAACAGCAGGGGACTACGGTTCGGACGCTCATAAGGGAAGTTCAGCTCTTGGCACGTTGATCGAAAGGACTCCAGTACGGTGTCCTTAAGTTGTTGGTGATCGGTTGCATTCTCTTTCAATAGATGAAGCGCCAATAGAGATGGTACACTAGGAAGGAAGAAAGACAGGACAAGGCGCTACTTGCAACTGTTTATTCAAGTGAAAGGTGGCTGATTAATACCCATGGGGAGAGGGGGCGAAAAAAGAGGAACACTGATTATGTGAATGCACACGTGCGAGAACACTGAATATATATACGAAGGAAATCGCGTTTAATGTAAATCTAAAACTTATCTATGAACACGCTTTCATTTGTGTAAATATCAGAGACGGGTTGCTGACACAGGCGTTCCCTCTTTTCTTAATCTGGTTGGCCTCCAACAATTCATGCGCCACAGAATCTTTACTCTTAAACATGATTGTTATATCATGAAGCCTTGCTTCACATACTTGTTTCTTCTCATTCCCGCAGGCCTCGCAATGAAGCGGCAAGCTTGAACCTTATCCATTTTTCAATGAAAGCTTATGTTCCGGGAGGCATTCATTAATACATCGGCCAGTTTGGCCGATATACTCATTCCCACACTACAGCGGTATACGACCCCTTTTTCACACTTAACAAAAGGGTTCGTATGTTTACTAGAACACCCGACTTACTTAGAGTCATTCGAACCGATCGGGCGGCACAAAGTAGCAAGGCGGCACAAGGTAGCAAGTTTTCGGGGTGCAGAAAAAACCACAGGAATTTTGTTTGTCACGGCGATGTGTTTAAGATTATGCGCCACTTTATGAGATTATGGTATAACCACTGGTTTAGCTTTCTTTTAGAATGTTTGACCTTCACTTCTTCTTCTTTCTTTTTTCACCTTTTTCAATAACGCCTCCGAAACTGCGCTTAAAACCAAGCAAGGAAAGCCAGCCTTCCTGAACTTCAAAATCTGTTCGTCAAAGTTTGCTTGTGCCTTATGGCAGCACGATTTTTTCAGGGCGGATTCGAGGCACATACTGGCAGTCGCACGTTTAACACTCTTGGAGCGTGTAGACTCATACGGCAACAATTCCCTGTGGGCACGGGGTCGGTACATCCAGCAGGAACCTTCGTCAGTAAGGGTTATGTCAAGATCTAAAAACTGCAAGCTGTTATCCTTGGCTAGTTAAAAAGTAAAATCTAAGCCTTTGCCTTGCTGTTTAAAATTACATAAAATGCCCTGCACAGTATGCGAGTAAGTCGCAGGAGATGATTCCGTCAGTAAAATTAAAAATCGTCATCATACCTAAAAACCTTGAGCACTTTGCCTCCGTCGAGCACCTTGGATAGCGCTCTGTCAATGCCCGCAAGGAAAATGTTGCAAAGTACAGGAGCCACGCACGAGCCAATAGAAATTCCTTTCTTTTGCACATAAAACTGGCCTTGAAAACAAACAGCTGTTAAGCACAAATAAAACTCGATTAAACATACGAACCCTTTTGTTAAGTGTTAAGGCGTCGTATACCGCTGAAGTGTGGGAAAGAGTATATCGGCCAAACTGGCCGATGTAATAATGAATGCCTGTGGGAACAAAAGCTTTCATTGAAAAATGGATAAGGTTCAAACTTACCGCTTCATTGCAAGGCCTGCGGGAATGAGAAGAAACAAGTATGTGAAGCAAGGCTTCATGATACAACAATCATGTTTAAAAGTGAAGATACTGTGGCGCATGAATTGTTGGAGGCCAACCAGATTAAGAAAAGAGGGGACGCCTGTGTCAGCACCTCGGCTCTGAATATTTACACAAATGAAAGCATGTTCATAGATAAGTTTTAGATTTAGATTAAACGCGATTTCCTTCGTATATATATATATATATATATATATATATATATATATATATATATATATATATATATATATATATAATATATAGTGTTCTCGCACGTGCGCATTCAAATAATCAGTGTTCCTCTTTTTTCGCCCCCCCCCCCCTCTTCCTATGGCTATATAATCAGCCACCTATGACTTCAATAAACAGTTGCAAGTAGCGCCTTGTACTGTCTTTGTTCCTTCCTAGTGTGCCATCACTATTGGCGCTTCATCTATTGAAAGCTATGCACCAACTAGCCGCACAACGTGTGTTATTGCATTCTCTGTTTGGCACAGTATCAAGAAGTCGTCCACATATCGATAGATCCGTGTGACATGCCTTTCCTTGATGGATCCTTGAATTTTCTTCTCGCATGCTGCCAAGTACAAGTCACTCAGAATTGGTGCTATTTTTGATGCAATGCAGACCCCTCTGTTTTGGACAAACAAGGTACCATCATGTACAGTGATTGTGGCAGCGAAATAGGCGCTCAACAGCTCCAAGAAGGTCTTCACAGACATTCCTACGGAGTTTTGAAATGGAATGACTCATTGCCCCATGTTGGTCTCTCTCAGTACATTCATCGAATCCGCATGCAGTATTGAATAACGCATATCTTCGATATCAATCGAGAACCCGTACCAATCATTCATTTCGTGCATTCTTATCTCGAAGGTTAGTTCTTCAGAGTTACTAATCGTGAACTGACCTTTTACCCTAACTTGAGAAAGTTGCGTGAAAAGGTGTGCTGAAAGCAGCAATTGCCACGTGTCTGCTTCCGATAAAATGGCGTGAAAGGGGGTACCAATATTATGGCTTTTTCCACTGAAGAGCACTGACAGCGAGGTGGCTTTTGCTGCTTTAACCTTGTTGCACAGCTGGCTACCATTAGTTGTTTCTCCTAGAAGCATCTTGACCTTTCTTTTCGCTTTCTTTAGTTCTTTATTTTCTACCTTGCAGAAGTTCTTATTGATGGCTTCTAATGCTTTTGTATTGTAGCTGCTGGCATCAAATACTACAAATCCCCCTTTGTCTGAAAGGCACCTTATGAAGTTTTCTTTTTTCAGTTGTTTACAGTTTTAACAAAACTGTGCACACGGCGTTTGCATTCTTTTGAATGAGCCAGTGTGTCTACTCCGTCAGCCACAACTCTGCTAGCGTCCTCTTCATTCGCTTTTTCTGCTACTCGTCTGATAATGGCAAGCTTCACTGCTGCGTCTAGTCTCGGGGGAAGCGCAAATTTTGGACCGAGTTCCAATACTTCTTTAGAAGGTTGTGAGACCTGCACCTGTCCTACTGTGACCGCTGGGTCCTTGCTTATCTTCTCGTACTCTTTCTTACCTTGTATTGTTGACTTCAAAATTGGCAGGAACCACTTATTCCACATGTGTTCAGTGTTAAAACTGCCGCTGGCCAAGTGAAGACGATATGATTTTTTGCCAGAGGGTCTCACCTTGAGGAAGTCGGTGAGTAGGCGAATCTGTTTCCATATTTCAGCCCGTATTATCTTCATAATTCTTCTTGCGTGTCCTTGGTAAGGCGACAACCTCCCGAGTAGCAACCTAACGTTTTCCACCGAAACGTTCTCCTTGATGCAACATGAGGATAAGCAGGCCCAGCAAGTGAAGAAGGCAATGTGAACACATATTTGTTGTGAGTCAAGAAGATGCAGGAAACAAGTAGCAACGCTCAGAGTACTGAAAACGAATGTCAAAAGGGTGTTTAATCGGGCCAGTTGTTTCATTCTTCGAGGATAGTAGCAGCAGAACTTGAGGAACACGGACACAGAAAGAACGACTAGGTAAGGACACAGCTGCACTGTCAACTGATTTCTTTATTGAAATTCCCTCTCATTTTTTCCCTCTCTCTTCTCTTAAATATCTGAGGCTGTCTCAAAAAGGTGACTTCCTTTCTTGTCAAAGCCACTGACGGGTGTGCTTACACATTACGCTCCTGTTTCACTTATCTCAAATGCCTTAAGAATCTCCCGAGTTAGCCTTCATCGTTCCTTTTCAGGACTTGCATTTCATGAAATTAGGGGGTGCACATGCTTACTTGGCTATCTTGTCCCTTCTTGTTCATTTCCATTCGACTGCGATTGCATCAAAGGAGTAGCGTACGCCATCCCCCTGTCCTGTGGAAAACAATACATAGGGCAAACAGGAAGATGCCTTAATGATCGAACAAGAGAGCACGCATCATCACTTTCAGGGACCCTTGGCAGCAATCTGGCCTTGCACGGAAAACGTAGCGAAATGAACAAGAAGGGACAAGGTAGCTAAGCAAGCACGTGAACCCCCAAATTTCATGAACTGCAAGTCCTGAAAAAGAACAATAGGCTAACTCGGGAGATTCTTGAGGGATCTGAGTTAAGTAAAACAGGAGCACAATGTGTAAGCACACCGTCAGTCGCCTTGCAAGAAAGGAAGTCACCGTTTTGAGGCAGCCTCAGATGGATAAGAGAAGAGATATGGTGATGAAATAAATAATAGTGGGAAATTCAATAAAGAAATCAGTTGACAATGCAGCTGCGCACTCGTCCAGTCGTCCCTTCTGTGTTCATGTTCCTTAAGTTCTGCTGCTACAATCTTCGAAGAATGCACCAACTACCCCGTTAAACACCCTTTTGTCAATATATGATGCTGCTGGAGCATGTAGTGTTTGTGTAAGTGTCGAAACCATTACTTGAAGCTGTTGGTATTTCATAGGGATATTCGAATATTTGCAACGTTGTAGTTATGCACCGAATAGTGCCCTATTCGATTTGGTGGGAACTTTTT
The DNA here is from genome assembly GCF_023375885.2 of Dermacentor andersoni. NCBI lineage: Eukaryota > Metazoa > Arthropoda > Arachnida > Ixodida > Ixodidae > Dermacentor > Dermacentor andersoni. Next base: position 133,727,043 of record NC_092822.1, on the reverse strand, counting down.
GTAATTGTGAATATTTTTTTCATACCTTTCGGGCATTTCGAAATGCCAACCGCACCCACATAAACATTAAATTGGAGAAAAGTATGGTAGATTTTCACCACGACAGGCATACTGTAGCCATAAAACATGAGAACTTGCGTAGTGGAGCAGCCTAGGTCACTCAGGTAGCCCCACTTTACAGGCTCTACAGTGGTCATTTGCATCCTCTGAAGAACCCTGTGCATGCGAATAAACTACTTGTTTGCTCGTAATGCTCAATTTGTGTTTTTCAAATACAATACTTAATAAGGTACTATATAATAGAAACCTTCTAACTTCAAAAATACTGGGATGTAAACATCAGTTTGTATTAATTATGGTAATGGCTTTCGCTTTTAGAAAAGTATTCGATTCAATTTGCTTCTGGCACTATTCTATTTGGTCCAAGAAAGCTCTATTTGCTCACCTCTAATATTGCATCTTGTTTGTGTTGTCTTTCACATGTGCATTGCAAACAAGACACACAAATGTGCACGCAGAGCATATTACATATAATTAAAGGAAATTTCCGAGGGGGCTAGTTGGTTTGACATAACACTGTTGCGCAAAGCTGCGAAGAGACGGGACTTCAGAAAAACAATGCACTGCACCCGCGTGCAAATTAACAACTGTTTTATTTTTTGGAGAATGAGACCTTCATATAGCCTACTCGCATGTGCAGGGATGCTCTTCCCAGTCGAGCCATGCCATCTATTGTCAGCCATTAAGCTAATCTCTTTGCTGAGTGATATAGATGGCACATGGGGTCATCTTGATGTTGTAGGCTTCCATGACTTCTTTTTCTTTAGTTACTACATTTCAGCAAGATCAGATCCCAATCCTCTGAAAGATATGGCATGAAGCGCAATATATGGCAAGGTCTCAGGGTGCTTGTATCAGAATGCAGTCCTGTCGATGTTCGCACAGTCAATCATTTACGCACCTGTCTGACCCACGTGATCAGCCCCATGTGTCAAAGGTATCTTGAAGACCACGTCTATCGTGCATTCAATCAATCCTTTAACGTGGCTTATAGTGCATGAATTCAAGGTATTCCTATTGCTGGTTTCACTTTAGCTTTTGTCGTACTGTGACGACCACTCTTTCGCTCATTTAACCGAGCGAATGAGTTCAGCAAATGATGAGAGCGAATACACCATGCAGTGGGAGATAAAAAAAGTGGCAAGTGAGAAGAGGCAGGAGGAGGAAAACGGAGAGGAAGGAGCAGCCGAACCATGAGGCAGTAAGCAGAGGAGTGTATGTCAAAAGCGTGCGAATAAAAGCGAAGTGCAGTGACGGTAGCTACGAGATGGTGCCAGAGTAGCACGCAATGTCTGGGAGGTTTGTTGGCGGTGGATTTTGTGAATCACGCCCACGCGTCACCCATGCGCTGGCTCACGCGATCTCCAGATTAGCGAGGCAGTGGCGCCACACTTCGCTCCGTTTGCAACATGCCACAGGAGACTGACTGTCCACACCAGCGAAATGACAACACCTGCAGAGCTGCACTCAAATTTCGTATTAGGGAGTAACGTAATCGTTTGCGAATTTTTTCTGTCACTTGCATGTGCTCTGAAGTAATAAACATTGCAGAGGCATCGCTGGTCGCTTATGCTTTTATGCATCTCAATATAGGTATTGTATCAAGGCAGATTCCTTGCTTTGTACACGTTTGTTTCCAGAGCTGTCTCTGCAGATTTTGCACTTTATGAAGAGGGGAGGCTAGGGAACAGCTTGGAAGTTGTATCACTGCAGACACCAAGCAGACGGCACAGCGCGATGAGCACACCTTGAGGGGCATTCAGCCTTCCCATTAGCTAAGGAGCGCAGCAGCTTCTCCACTGCTGCAAGGAACTACTGAGATGGAGTACAGCTCACAGAACACATTGTATTGCATTTATTTATGTTGTGCTAGGTGTCACAAGCGTAAGACAGCTGACATAAGCAAGTATAATATTGTCACGTGGTAGTGACGGTGAAGAAAAGCAGCAATACGAATGAATACAAAACTAGCTTTTATTGGGCGAACCTGTGCCCACAAAAACAGGCTACACTTGTAGCACAACGATAGCGGCGAACACGGTCGGCGATCGTCGGAAATCTCATCAGCGAGTCAAGCGCGTCGGCTTTTATAGAGCAGTCGTCGAATGTTCCAGACTAATCGTTCGGACCCGCGTACCTTCCACAAAGTTCTACACCATTCGCGTTACACGATGAAATCAGATAACACAACGTTCGGCGACAACAGATAGCCAGGTAGAAGTATCGATAACTTTCCAGAAACTTCGGATACATGCAGGCGCGTCCCGCGCTGTGCGATTACATTTGTTAGGTGGCGAAACGTGGTCACCCGATAAAGATAAGTAAAGATAAGTACACGTGTCAATACCCCCCTCTTAAAAAAAGCATCGACCCGATGCTGCATACAAACGAAATAAGGAAAAACACCCGTAGCAAAGAAAACAACAAAATAAGGAAGTTCGTCAGCGTCCGTAAAAGGGTTTAAGACGCACCACGTGGACCACTTCAGATCGTGCGTGGCGCCGCTGTGAATGTGAAATTCCGTCTCGCACGACCTCATAGTCCAGTGCGCCAATACGTCGAATGACCTTGTAGGGTCCGAAATAGCGGCGCAATAGTTTCTCACTCAGTCCTCGTCGGCGTATCGGTGTCCAAACCCAAACACGGTCACCCGGCTGGTACTCTACGAAGCTTCGTCGGAGGTTGTAGCGTCGGCTGTCGGTCCTCTGTTGGTTCTTGATCCGCAGGCGGGCGAGCTGTCGGGCTTCTTCGGCGCGCTGGAGATAGCTAGCGACGTCAACATTCTCTTCGTCAGTGACGTGGGGCAGCATAGCGTCGAGCGTCGTCGTCGGGTTCCTGCCGTAGACCAGCTTAAACGGCGAGATCTGTGTTGTTTCTTGCACCGCCGTGTTGTAAGCGAAGGTTACATACGGCAGGACCGCGTCCCACGTCTTGTGCTCCACGTCGACGTACATTGCTAGCATGTCGGCGAGGGTCTTGTTGAGACGCTCCGTGAGACCATTCGTCTGCTGGATGATGTCGTCGCGCAGCATTTCGTCGACTTGGTGCCTTATAGCTTCACGTTCTCGCGTCGAAACTTGGTATGGGCTCTGGCGGAGAGGTCGAGCCCCCTCTTCGGTTATTATGCGATGCTTTGCGACTGGGGTTTGTCGAATCCTTGATGACGTCGCAAAGCACTCTTTGTATCGTCGAAGTAGACTTCTGAGCTGTTGTTGCTTAATCGTGGGGAGACTTGGATTTATGTCGAAGTCTGGTTCGGGGACAATGCTCATCGGGGTAGATGCGGCTGAATCCGAGAGGACAAAGGCATTGCTGGTTTCCACAATTTCCTCGATGTATGCGATTGTCGTGCCCTTGTTGATGTGCGTGAACTCTTGGCTGAAGTTGGTTAGCATCACTTCCGCTTTCCCTCCGTGGAGTCGAGCGATCCCTCTTGGGGCGCAAATTTTACGGTCGAGCAATTGATGTTGGTCGCCCTCGATGACGCCCTCTACGTCAGCGGGTGTTTCGGTGCCGACGGAAATAAGAAAGCTGGAGCGCGGCGGGATGCTCACTTGTTCTTCGAGCACACTCAAGTTGTAGTGACCACGAAAGTTCTCCTATGGTATCGCTTGGTCTTGCGAAAGCGTTATCGAGTTCGACTTCAGGCCGATGATTGCGCCGTGTTGGTTCAGGACGTCTATGCCAAGAATGACGTCTTTTGAGCACTGTTGGTGGATAACGAAAGTGGCAGGGTAAGTCCGGTCATGAACCGTAATTCTTGCCGTGCATATTCGAGTCGGCGTAATGAGGTGTCCTCCAGCGGTCCGAATTTGGGGGACCTCCCATGCAGTCTTGACCTTCTTCAACTGCGCGGTGATGTGTCCACTCATTACGGAGTAATGGGCTCCTGTGTCGACTAAGGCAGTGACTCCGTGGCCGTCGAGAAGCACGTCGAGGTCGGTGGTTCTTTGTCTGGCGTTGCAGGTGGGTCTTGGCGTCGGATCACGGCTGCGTCGAGTTGAACTGAAGCTGGAACGTCGCGTCGTCAAGTCGTCTTTCGTCGGTGTAGTCTTGGTTTCCTGACTTCGTCGGGACGGCGGCGTGTCATTAGGTCGTCGAGATGGTTTCTTCGTCGTCTTCGTCGGCGGCGAAGGATCTTCGTCAGTTCGACGAACAGCAACCGCACCTCCATCGGCTGCTGCTTTTAATTTTCCGGATATGGGCTCGCAGAGCGGCCCCGGGCTGCGCCGGTGTATGGTCGCCGCTGCGGCGACACTTAGCGGCCAGGTGACGGCGAACGGGACGGTCGTCGAGGGCTCTATCGAGTAGCGGCGAGGTAGTCGGCGATGTCACGTGGCCGCTCTCCAAGCTGTGGACGCGGCACGTTGACGGCGAACCCTCTCAGTCCCAAGTCGCGGTATGGACATCGGCGATACACATGACCGGCTTCTCCGCAGTGATAGCAGAGCGGGCGGTGGTCGGGGGCTCGCCAAATGTCCGTTTTCCTCGCGTAGGTGCGCTGGGCGACGGGTGGGCGTGTTGGTCGCGGCGGCGGCGGACGACGCAATTGCGGCGTTACAGGGCCCTGACGTGGTGGCGGAGGGGGGCCTTGACGGCGTGCGACGGCAGCATAGGTCATCGCTCCTGGCTGGGGCTGTGGTAACTGAGGTTGCACCTCAGGAACTTTAAGCGATCGCTGAACGTCATCTTTCACGATGTCGGCGATCGAGGCCACTTGAGGCTGCGACGAAGGCAGGACCTTGCGCAGATCTTAGCGCACAATGGCCCTGATGGTCTCTTGAAGATCGTCGGAAACCAGTCCTTGGATGGCGTACTGCGGCGTGAGCCCCTGGCGGTTATATTGCCGGGTGCGAATCTCCAGAGTTTTCTCGATCGTCGATGCCTCTGTAGATAACTCAGCTACGGTCTTCGGTGGGTTACGAATAAGTCCGGCGAAAAGTTCTTGCTTGACGCCCCGGATCAGGAAGCAGACTTTTTTCTCCTCAGACATTTCCGGGTCGGCGTGCCGGAAAAGACGGGCCATCTCCTCCGTGAAGATTGCGATCGGCTCGTTTGGCAGCTGCATTCTTGTTTCTAGTAGCGCTTGGGCTCGCTCTTTTCGCACGACGCTTGTAAACGTTTGCAAGAAGCCGCTTCGGAACAGGTCCCACGTCGTTAAGGTGGCTTCTCGATTCTCGAACCAGGTCCTGTCGGCGTCTTCCAATGCGAAATAGGCATGCCGCAGCTTGTCGTCGCTGTCCCAAGTGTTAAACGTAGTGGCCCTCTCATACGTTTTCAGCCAGCTTTCCGGGTCCTCAAATGTGGAACCGCGGAACGTCGGTGGCTGCCTGGGCTGCTAAACAAAAGGTGTCAGTAATTAAGTCTTGAACTTAGAGGTGCGAGCTGAGGTATACTTTAGAAGGCTCAGCTGTGGTTGCCAGAATGGCAAAAGTGGTGCTCGAAGATAGAGATGAATGTATTCTGGACGCGTTCAATGAGGTCAGAATTAGATTTGCACGTTGCACCCCCTCCTGTAGAGGCATACTCTAGTAATAGGAGGCACATAGCAGAATTTGAGATGCACAACAGGTGAGTGGAAATCGTGCAACATACGGCATGCTATTCCAAGGGCGTGAAGGTCATGTTGTGTAATTATCTATGTGAGGAGAAGCTTAGCATTTTGTTGAAGTACACACCAAGATATTTCATTTCATCGACCCTAAGGAGTGGAGCCTCCAGTAGGGTGTATAAAAATTTCACATGTGCTTACGGCATACAACTTAATACCATAGTATGGGAAGCATTTAAGATTACCTATTGTGTCTGCACCAGTTTGAGAGTGAAAAAATGACTTTTTGGAGATCGACGCATTGGTAAACACTGTTGACAGACTTAAATAGTTTTAAGTCGTCGGCACACAAAGCTATTCTGTTTATTTATTAAAATGCTCTTAGCACTAACAGAAAGCAAGGAATCCAATACCCATTCACACACTTTTGACCCACTGCAGAGGATAAATTTAGGCGAGTAGTTAGTAACTGCAGATCTAGCACTCGATTTGTGCACGGGCAATGTCCATGCTACTTTCCGAGTGCTAGAAAATGTACTAGACTTCAGGGAAATATTGAAGATGCTTGTGAGAACAGGGAACAAGAATGCTTCCATACGTCTTAAGCTCTGCAGAAGAAATACTATGAGCACCAGAAGAAAGGGAAGGTTTGAGGCACTTGATACACTTGAAAACAAGGTTTTCATTGACTTATAGCGTACACACCGTGCCAGACTAAGCAAGATTCATCATCATCATCATAATCATCAGTCTGCTACACCCACTGCAGGGCAAATGCCTCTCCCATACTTCTCCAACAACCCCGGTCGTGCGCTAATTGTGGCCATGTTGTCCCTGCAAACTTCTTAATTTCATCCGCCCATCTAACTTTCTGCCCCCTCCTGTTCCGCTTCCCTTCTCTTAGAATCCGGTCCGTAACCCTTAATGACCATCGATTGTCTTGCCTTGCCTCATCAATACATGCCCTGCCCATGTAAAACTCTTTTTCTCAATTTCAACTAAGATATCATTAACTCGCGTTTGGTCCCTCATCCAATGTGCTTTCTTATCCCTTAACATTACACCCACCATTCTTCTTTGCATAGCTCGTTGCGTCGTCTTCAATTTAAGTACAGCCCTTTTCGTGAGCCTCCAGATTTCTGCCCCATAGGTGAGTACTGGTAAGACACAGCTGTTATAAACTTTTCTCTTGAGGGATAATGGCAACCGTGTGTTCACTATCTGAGAATTTCTGCCAAACGCACCCCAATCCATTCTTATTCTTCTGATTATTTCTGTCTTATGATCTCGATTCACGGTCACTACCTGCCCTAAGTAGATGCATTCCCTTACCACTTCCAGTGCCTCACTACCTATTGTAAACTGCTGTTCTCTTCCGAGACTGTTAAACATTACTTTAGTTTTCTGCAGTTTAGTTTTTAGACCCACTGTTCTGCTTTGCCTGTCCAGGTCAGTGAGCATGCATTGTAATTGGTCCTCTGAGTTACTAAGCAAGGCACTATCATCAGCGAATCGGAAGTTACTAAGGTGTTCTCCATTAACTCTTATCCCCACTACTTACCAACCCAGGTCTCTGAATACCTCCTGTTAACATGCTGTGAATAGCATTGGAGAGATCTTATCTCCCTGCCTGACGGCCTTCTTTATTGGGATTTTGTTGCTTTCATTATGGAGGACTACGGTAGCTGTGGAGCCGCTATAGATATCTTTCAGTATATTTACATACAGCTCGTCCACATCCTGATTCCGTAATGCCTGCATCACTGCTGAGGTTTCGATTGAATCAAACGCTTTCTCTTAATAAATGAAGGCGATATATAAGGGTTGGTTATATTCTGCATATTTCTCTATCACCTGATTGATAGTGTGAATATGGTCTATTGTTGATTGGCCTTTACGAAATCCCACCTGCCCATTTTGTTGACAGAAGTCTAAGGCGTTCCTCATTCTATTTGCGATTACAATAGTAAATATTTTGTAGGCAACGGACAGTACGCTGATCGGTCGATAATTTTTCAAGTCTTTTTCGTCCCCTTTCTTATGGATTAAGATTATGTTGGCATTTTTCTAAGCTTCCATTACGGTCGAGGTCATGAGGCATTGCGTAAAGAGGGTGGCCACTTTTTCTAAAACAATCCGCCCACCATCCTTCAACAAATCTGCTGTTATCTGAACCTCCCCAGCTGCCTTCTCCCTTTGCATAGTTCTCAAGGCTTTCTTTACTTCTTCCGGCGTTACCTGTGGGACTTCGAATTCCTCTAGACTATTTTCTGTTCCATTATCGTCGTGGGTGCGACTAGTCCTGTATAAATCTCTATAGAACTCCCGAGCCACTTGAACTATCTTATCCATACTTGCCTATTCCTATTTTCTTCTTCACTGCTGTTAGGCTTCCTCCGTTCCTGAGAGCATGCTCAATTGTATCCATAATAGCTATCCATCCAGCTATCTTACGCTAGTTGATTGCCTTGGAAGTTTCTGCCGGTACTATTCTAGGTGTAGGGTTAGAGGCTTTCATACACTGGTGATTGTTAAACAGATCTTTCGACTCCTGCGACAGCTTACCGGTATGCTGTCTAACGAAGTTACCACCTAATTTCACTGCACACTTCTTAATGATGCCCATAAAATTGTCTTTCATTGCTTCAACACTAAGGTCTTCTTCCTATGTTAAAGCCGAATACCTGTTCTGTAGCTTGATCCGGAATTCCTCTATTTTCCCTCTTTCCGCTAACTCATTGATCGGCTTCTTATATACTAGTTTCTTCCGTTCCTTCCTCCAAGTCTAGGCTAATTCGACATCTCACCATCCTATGGTCACTGCAGCGCACCTTGTTGAGCACTTCCCCATCTTGTATGATGACAGGGTTAGTGCAGAGTATGAAGTCTATTTCATTTCCTCTCGCCATTCCGGCTCCTCCACGTGCACTTTCGGTTATCCCGCTTGCGGAAGAAAGTATTCATTATCCACAAATTATTCCGTTCTGCCAACTCTACAAATAGCTCTCCCCTGCTATTCCTAGAGCCTATGCCGTATTCCCCCGCTGACTTGTCTCCTGCCTGCTTCTTGCCTACCCTTATTGAAGTCGCGTATCAGTATAGTGTATTTTCTTTTGACTTTACCCATCGCCGATTCCACGTCTTCATAGAAGCTTTCGACTTCCCGGTCATCATGACTGGAAGTAGGCGCATGGACCTGCAAGACCTTGAATTTCTACCTCTGATTAATTTTCACAAGACCAGTCACCCTTTAGTTAATTCTATAGAATTTCTGTATGTTACCCGCTATATCGTTATTAATCAGTAATCCGACTCGTAGTTCTCGTCTCTCCGCTAAGCCTTGATAGCACAGGATGTTCCCGCTTTTTAGCACTGTATATGTTTTATTTTTCCTTCTAACCTCACTGACTCCTATTATATTTTCACATCCTCTATGGTCGCCGCGGGTATGTGCCAGGCGATGAAAACGACGCTGAAGTAGCGGGCGAGTAGAAAAACAGACGACAATGAGTGCGTTGATCAAGTGCTTTTACACATCCTCGACACCGGCTTTCCCGTCTCCTACTAAACTTTGACACTGGTGGAGGTGCGGGGTAGGATTGCCTCATGATCGGCACCCCTTCGCGGAGCCATACATCGAACACGGGATCGCCTGCATTCGTCGAAACTCCTGCTCGCCGGTACCGTCGCCGCCTGCTAGGCCTGACGCCCGAGTTCAACCCTTTGCAGGGCCCTGCAGGAACGCGGCTACCTACTTCACCCATGGCTACTGCTACTCCATCGCAGGTGACCTTACAGAATCCTAAGGTCCCAGAAAGTTTCCATGGTGACGCTTTTGAAGATGCCCAAGATTTGCTGGAGCAATTTGAGCGTGTCGCCAGTTATAATGACTGGGGCTCCCAGCAAAAGCTGGCTAATGTCTATTTTGCGCTTCAAGACAGTGCGCGGACGTGGTTTGTGAACCGGGAGAGAAGTTTGACCACATGGGATGCCTTCCACACCCAGCTGCTAGACACATTCCCTAGTAGCGACAGAAGAGACAACGCGCAGCGCCTGCTCGAATCCCGTATTCAAAAACCAAACGAGAGCGTTGCCATGTTTGCAGAAGATATGACCCGCCTTTTCCGCAGAGCAGACCCTGAGATGGCCGAAGAAAAGAAGTTACGCTATCTCTTGCGCAGAGTGAAGGAGGAACTGTTTGCCGGACTCGTGAGGAACCCACCGACGACAGTGGCCGAATTCACCAAGAAGGCTACCGGTATAGAACGGGCACTACAGCAACGGTACCACCAATATGATGGCAAGAACTCACCGGTGAATGCTTCAATTTTATCTGAAAGCTGCGGCACGTCTCTGCGTGAAGTCATCCGAGAGATTGTGCGAGAGGAGATCCGGCAGCTCGGGATTTTTCCCATGGCACCGGCGGTGGCTTCTGTCGCTGATATCGTTCGGGAGGAAGTTCGACAGGCCTTTTAATCGCTTTCGACGATTAATCTACGCGGAAGCTGTCTGTCGTCCACCTCCCGCCAATTCGATGCTGCTGACACCGTCAACCCCTACGACGCAGCTATCACCGCCACCCCCGACGCCCTATTTTCGACAGTCACAGCCGCCGCCAGCTATGCCGTATCGCCGCCAGCCGATCGCTGCGCCTCGGTCTTCCGGCGAATGCCCTGCCTGCTACCCGCTTCGAAAGACCGATTTGTGGCGCACCGCTGACCGCCGGCCGCTATGCTTTCATTGCGGCGAAGCAGGACATGTTTACCGCGCGTGCCACTACAGCGCAGCTGGGTATCCAAGGTTTCCCAACTGCAATTACCCTGTGTTTGATGCTGCACGTACCTGCTACGAAAATACTACAAAGTTTCGGCTGGTAGGTTCAGCGACGCCTCGATCGCGTTCCCCTTCTCCTGCTCGTTACACCCCAACGACCCGTCGCGATTTTCCTGACGTCTCTAGGGGCAGGTCCCCTAGCCCGCGCCGGGGAAACTAGAGGCAGCGACCTCCAGGGGTGAGGCTGCAAACCGTCTAACATTGCAAGAGCCCCCATCAGCGACGACCGACGACTCGACGACTGCAACCACACTCCCTATAACCGACGCCGTCAGCGCTGTTCTTGTCGTTTGCATTGACAGCCACCAAGTGGCCGCTCTCGTCGATACTGGCTCCCATTTTTCGATAATAAGTCAGAAGCTGGCCGACAGGCTGAGAAAAGTGAAGAAGCCGTGGACTGGGGCCCAACATCGGAACTGCCGGCGGCCAGTTGATGACGCCTATTGGAAAATGCACAGCCAGAATAGTAATCGCCGGTGCAACCTTCGTCGCCACCCTCGTCATTGTCTTTGAGTGCTGCAAGGAACTTATATTGGGGATGGATTTCTTGAGAGAGTACGGTGCAGTGATGAACGTCCGTGACCTCGTCGTCACATTGCTGCGAGCGCAAACGAGGTCGACCCCGCGGAACACCAGCGACCACGCTCACGTATCGCCGCCGACGACGTCGCGCTTCCGCCGCGAAGCTGTTCCCTCGTACCTGTTATCTGCGACAACTTGAACACCGGGACTGGCGTCGCCGAACGCATCGGCGCACTGGTACTGAGTCAAGGCGTTTCCATCGCCAGGGCCATAATTGACGTACACGACGTACGTGCTGAACCCCTACTGACGAATTTTACTAGGGAATGTCGACTTATTGGTAAAGGCACGGCTGTTGCTTACTTCGACGAATTTACCTCAGTACAAGACTGCCTCTCAGTGGAGCACGCTACGTCCACCGTGGCCCCTGTGGTTGACATCAGTCCCACCTTGTCGCCCGTCGAACGCAACAGCCTTCTTGAGCTCATCTATGAGTTTAAGAGCTGCTTCTCATCAACGTCACGAGTCAGCCAGACGCCGCTCACTAAGCACCGTATTGTCACCGAAGCCGACGCCGGACCAATTCGGCAGAATCCTTATCGTGTAGCACCGAAGGAGCGCGAGGCAATACAAACCCAAGTGAAGACGATGCTTGAGGACGGGGTTATTCGGCCATCTAAGAGTCCTTGGGCATCGCCTGTCGTATTGGTGAAAAAGAAGGACGGTAGCCAGCGCTTCTGCGTCGACTATCGAAAACTCAACCACATCACAAAGAAAGACGTTTATCCGCTACCGCGTATCGACGATTCACTGGACAGGCTACGAAACGCACGTTACTTTTCGTCGATGGACTTGAAAAGCGGCTACCGGCAAATAGAAGTTGGTGAGAGAGATCGTGAGAAGGCAGCTTTTGTGACGACCGACGGACTTCATGAATTTCAGGGGCTCCCGTTCGGTTTGTGTTCTGCGCCAGCAATGTTTCAATGACTAATGGACACGGTACTCTCAGGCCTCAAATGACAAATCTGTCTCGTGTACCTCAACGACGTGATTGTTTTCTCCGTCACATTCGAGGAACACTTACGGAGACTAAAGACGGTCTTTGAAGCAATACGCTCGGCTGGTCTAACTTTAAAACCTGAAAAGTGCCATTTTGGCTTTGAAGAACTTCAATTTCTCGGTCGCACTGTTAGTCGTGAAGGGGTCCGACCTGACCCTGATAAAATCTTTGCCGTTGATAATTTCCCAACGCCATCAGATAAAAAGGCCGTGCGACGTTTTCTGGGCCTTTGCGCCTACTACCGACGCTTTATTGCGGAATTTTCGCGCATCGCATGGCCATTAACACATCTCACCAGAGACGATGTCCCCTTCGTGTGGGGCGAAGACCAGCAACGGGAATTTCACGACCTACGGCAACGGCTGCAGACGCCTCCCGTGCTCGCACTCTTTGACGACGACGCTCCTACGATTCTTCATACCGACCCTAGTAATGTAGGCCTTGGCGCTGTGCTTGTACAGCGGCAGGATGGCACCGAAACAGTGATTGCTTACGCCAGCAGGACGCTATCAAGGACGGAGGCTAACTATTCCACTACAGAAAATGAATGCCTCGCACTGGTGTGGGCCGTCCTGAAATTTCGGTCGGTGTTTCACCGTTGTCAGTGATCATCATGCACTTTGCTGGCTGGCTAATTTAAAAGATCCAGCTGGTCCCCTTGCGCGCTGGAGTCTTCGGCTCTAAGAGTTCGACTTCACGGTTGTCTACAGATGAGGGAAACGACACACCGACGCCGACTGCCTTTCTCGGTCTCCTGTTGAGACTGCAGTGCACGACGATGATGACGCGGCTTTTCTAGGCAAGGTAGATACTGTCGCCGTTTCACGCCACCAACGTGAGGACGCAGAACTGGTCCCTCTTTTCGATTTCTTAGAGGGAAAAACAAGCAGCGTGCCGAGGTTATTCGCGAGAGGGCTGCCTTCATTTTGCTTCCGCCACGACGTTCTCTATAAAAAGAACTTTTCCCCTAGTGGCAGCAGCTACTTACTCGTCATTCCCGCATCTCTTCGTGACGAAGTCCTACATGCCTGTCACAACGAGCCGACCGCTGGTCACTTGGGTTACACCCGCACATTGGCAAGAATTAGGCTAAAGTACTATTGGCCAAGACTTACGTCGATCGTGAAACGTTATATGCAGACATGCCTGGATTGCCAGCGCCGCAAAGCCCTACCCGGCAAGCCAGCTGGACTGCTGCATCCTGTCCAGATACCTCAAGCGCCGTTCGAAGAAATTGGCATGGACCTTTTATGTCCTTTTCCACTGTCTACTGCCGGAAATAGATGAATAATCGTCGCCACAGATTACCTTACTTGATACGCCGAAACAGGTGCTATCCAACGTGGAACAGCAGCCGAAGCAGCGCGATTTTTCATCGAAGCCGTCGTTCTAAGGCATGGCGCTCCCGCAGTGGTCATAACAGACAGAGGATCTGCGTTCACGGCTGCGCTTCTGGATACCGTTTTGCGTCTAAGTGGTACCACTCACCGAAAGGCCACGGCTTATCATCCCCAATCCAATGGGCTGACAGAACGTTTGAATAAGACTCTGGCAGACATGATGAGTATGTACATCGAAGTCGACCGCAAGAACTGGGACGAGATTTTACCATACGTTACATTGGCGTATAATACGGTGCGCCAAGAGACAACACGCGTGACGCCTTTCAACCTCTTTTACGGGCGGGAAGTGACAAAAATGTTGGACGCAATGCTGCCACACGAGTGCGGTGACGACGAGACTGGTGCCGAGGAGTTTACGCAACGCGCAGAGGAAGCCAGGCAGCTTGCGCGTTTCCGAATCCAAGAACAACAGGAATACAATGCCCGACACTACAACATTCGGCATAGACCCGTCACATACAACGTCGGTGACCAGGTGTGGGTCTAGACTCCGATTCGTCGGCGGGGGCTGTCTGAGAAGCTCCTGCGAAGATACTTTGGCCCGTATACAGTTCTGCCTCGCATCAGCGATGTGAACTATGAAGTTGACCCCGACAGCCATAACTGCTCCAAACTCCGGCAGCATCTGCCCGAGGTTGTGCACGTGCTTCGTATGAAGTCATACTTTTCCTCGTCACCTCAACTTTGCACCCTCTGTGCACAGCCTTCGGACGTTGGTGCATCGGGACGATGCCTCCTTTTCAAAAGAGGGGCAAATGCCACATCCTCTATGGTCGCCGCGGCTATGTGCCAGGCGATGAAAACGACGCTGAAGTAGCGCGCGAGTAGAAAAACAGAGACAACAACGACGTCGCGTTGTCTGAGCTGATAAAGTGCTTTTACACGTCCTCGACTCCGGCTTTCCCGTCTCCTACTAGACTTTGACAATATCCCACTTAATGTCCGCTAATTACTTCAATAGCACTGTAATTCCTGCAATCACTCGATAAAGTTCTAGCGTTAAACGTTGCCAGGTTCAGGCAACAATAGGTACCTGTCCGGACCCATAGATTCTTAGCACCCTCTGCTGCATGGCAGGTGTGACCGCCGCCGTGGTCAGTTGCTTCGCAGCCGCTGGGTACTGAGTGCTAGGGTTTAATTGTTGTATTCATATAGGAGATTGTGGCCAAGCACTGCACCAGGGTGGCCAATCCTGGTGACCGGTTCTGGTCACCGAGATCAGGGCGCACTCCAGGCCTGTTTGTGCAATTTTATCAACACGCGGATTTTTTTTAATCCAGTGGAAAATTGCGCGGCACCTGGATTCGAACCACGACCCTCTTGCACGCGAGGCGGATGCTCTACCTCCACGCCATCGCGATGGCCTATAGGCGAAGGGAACATTAAACGTCTTCAATTGTTTTGCTAGCTGTGATAATACTCAGGGTAATACTCACGTCTACTCACGCTCACGCACTCACCTTCGTACTCACGTCTACTAACACTAACGAGCACTCACTCACATTCATACTCACCCGCACACACTAAATCGCCTTCACATTCACCTCCACTCACCCATGTTCGCACTCACCTGCACTAACACGTTGACACTCACCTCCACTCACAAACACTCACTACGTTCACGCTCACCCGCACTCGCACTCACAGGCACTCACTCACGTTCACATTTCCCTACACTCACTCACAAGTACTCACCACATTCACACACACTTCCACTCATAAGGACTCACTCGCGTTCACACTCACCTCCACTCACAGTCACAGGAGTGAGCCGCGTTCAGACTCACCTCCACTTACACTCACTCACGTTCACACTCACCTGCACTCGCACTCACAGGTACACGTTCACACTCACCTCCATTCACTCAAAAACACTCACCACTTTCAGACTCACTTCCATTCACACTCACATGCACTCACTTTCGTTCACACTCATCTCCACCTACACTCGTAGCACTCAGTCACGTGC
The DNA here is from genome assembly GCF_023375885.2 of Dermacentor andersoni. NCBI lineage: Eukaryota > Metazoa > Arthropoda > Arachnida > Ixodida > Ixodidae > Dermacentor > Dermacentor andersoni. Next base: position 133,711,645 of record NC_092822.1, on the reverse strand, counting down.
ACACTCACCTCCATTCACACTCACTGGAACTCACTCGCACTCGCATTCACCTCCGCTGACACACACTGGCCCGCACTCGCACTTACCTCCGCTCACACTCACTGGCACACGCTCACACTCGCACTCACTTCCACTCACACTCACCGGCACTCACTCGCACTCACCTCCGCTCACACTCCTGGCACTCTCACACTCGCACTCACCTCCGCTCACACCAACTCGCACTCACTAGCACTCGCGCTCTCGTCTTTGAAATGAGTGCGAGCGAGTGTGAGCGGAGGTGAGTGCACTCATGAGTGAGTTTGCCGACCTACGCATTGCGGTAACATAAGGTGCAGCTGCCGGGATGCGTGATAAGCAGTCAGGGATCTTTGATTGCTATCGCGTTCCACTCTTAAAGGACAAGCTTAAGCCTCCTCCAAGTTATTCTGACAACGATGGACACTCCAGGTGCATTTCTGCCGTCGTAGTCGTGTCACCGTGGGGTTTTTATAATATGTTAGGTCAATAAAATCGTCGCCGCGCGACGTGTGCTGTATGTGCGAATGAGAGTGTGCGAGGGTGAGCCGGCGATCGGGGCTCAATCTTGCGCACGCAAGAGAGGAAAGCGGGGAGGAAGCACACCAGGGTCGTCCATCACGCTCAAAGCTCCGGGGGAACTGTAGGAAACGGTGGAGGTGTTCTACTCCGGTCCGTCCGGACGGCCGCTGTATTTTGAAGGCCATCTGCGACGGAGACAGACTCCGTCCGTGTGCTGTGTTTTCATCGTTTGGTTCGCGTTGATGTGGGACGCAGCACGAAGGTCAATTCACTCGCTGCTGCTGCTGCGCTTCCTCACCGCAGCGTCTTGGCAGCAATTTCCCATGGTGATGTGGTGAGATGAGTTCAAATTTTTTTGTGCTCGCGTGATACCATCCTTGTTAAGATTGTTAGGGTGACTGCGTTTACGAGTTCATACGTCTGATAAAACTACTCTCTTTGTATAACTAGGTGTCCGATAATTTGCTATCGCAATCGATGCTTCGGCTTTCGAGCTAAACTGTGATCTTTTTTTTTTGTTATCGATAACCTGTGGTTTTTAATGGGTCATTAGCGTAACGTAGAGTTTGGCCGATATATATTCGGCCACAACACAGATGTATGTAGTAAATGATTGCGATGGCTTAGCCCAGGAAACGCCTAGCGGGCTTAGTGCACAGAGGCTTGGTCCTTCGACAGGCAATGCGGGCGCAAACACTCAACAGCTTATTAGACGCGAAGAAAACCACAAGACTTCGAGCCGATTCGCAACATTTTTCGGGTTGTGTGAGACTTTGTGCATATACGGTACAACTTGCAGTTTTTTCTTATTTCTGTGCTGCTGACCTGGAACTCTGCTACCGCCCTTCAACCTCTGGAGCAGCATCTCGGATGCACTAACTAAGGCCGAAGTAGGGAAGCGGGCTGCAACCAGTCGCGAATCTTGCCAGTGAAAGCCCTCTTCTATCGTGTGTTCGCATCACTTGAGTACAGACCAAAGACACAACGTCACTGTAGCTCTATCCACTAGCTCTGAATTCTCGGAATCGAATTGGAGTAAATATTTTCACGCTCGGGGGCTATATTGCCTGCAACCATTTCGCCCGCCTAGAATCAAGCTGATATCTAAAAACTGCAGGTTCATGTTCGACGCTAGTTCGTGGTTGAAGGTTCAGCCTTTTTCATGCTGTCTGAACAAGGCTGAAAACGTATTTACATCATGAGACACAGTAAAAAATTCCGAACTTTTCAAAACCAATTGGAAATAGTAAACTTATCTAAATATCTTCAGCACTATGTCCGTGTCAGTCTCTGAAATGCGGTCAATAGGCGAAAGAAAAATGCTGCTAGAACAGGAGCGACGTGAACTAATATAACACTGCGTTTCTTTCGCGAACAGTTCGTGATAAAAATAAATAAAGGTGGTGCGTAGGTGAAACTCTAATATTAACGTAAAACTGCCAGATGGGCTGGCCGGAGGGGTTTCAAAAATCTATGCGTGAATCCAATTATTGACCGAAGATATGGTGGAGTGTAGGCATCGATTTTATTCGCTCTTTCGGCTTGTTCATTGACAATATTGTGTCACTCTTAGAGCTTTATCTAGGCAGTGCCTTCATTTCTTTTAATGCCGCATCATGACTTCCTATGATTTGAACTATTCAAAAGTGCGCGTGCAGGTCCATGTGCGGAACAGTACACTTTCAATTATACAGTCAGATTACTTCTTTTGATAGCGACGGACGTTGCGCGACGTTGCGCTGGTCGCCATTGCAGAGATGTTCCGCCATAATTTGTGGTGCGACGAGCCTCGCGAATTATGCTAATGAGCGGCCATATTAAATGGCGGCCGATGGCATGCGTATCGCCAGATTTCCCCCGTCGTTTGGGGCCATGAAAATATTTTGTTCATAACGCGCGCTCATAGTGTTTGCATCGCTCTCCGGCGGTGCTGGCGTTCGTGTTTCGGGCGATCGCTTTCCTAAGAAGCGCGTTCATTTGGGATAATATTGGTTGAACATTACAAACCTGCTGCGATATCTTGCAGTTTTCACTTCTGCGTATGTATTCTAATCTAGATTACTGATATTTCATATCATTAGAGATTATGACAACTGTGGTTATTTAAATTATAAAAACAAATGTACTCATGACTGGAGTTTTCTCACGTGGCGCGAGTAAGCAGCGAAGTGAACAAGAGATGGCGCTTGTGTTGCACAAGTGGATAGCCGCGGCGCACGCAACCGTATCGGCGATATTCTGTCGCTTCTCAGCCAGACGAGTCCGGCTGAGTAATTTGCGTTTCACGCGATAGCGATAACGCGGCCTAGAACGCGCGATCTTCACCACTGGTAGGGCGCGTATCTGGTAAGGTCCATCCAAATAGGTCGCGAAGTTCCGGGCGACAAGCGATTTAGTGCAACTTGTCACCGGCATCATCAACGATGGCTATGGGAGCAACGATAGAAGCGCGAATATGTTTGAAGGCAACAAACACTGGGAAAGAAAAAAAGCGCTTTTGTAATTCAAGCGAGACACAGTTAGATTCATTCAAGGAAAATGAAACTCCATGTCAATTTTATATATTCGGGATCAGTTAAGGAAATACAAGTTTATTTAATTTTATTATTATTAATAAATACATTTCTTTTCAGCATCCATCGTTACAGGGGGCGTTGACGCCGCTACAATTCGCAATGCAATGCACCTCTTGAAATGTGCAGAAAGGCGCGCTCGTAAAGTTCACCTGTTCAAATACGCCCCCCTCACACGTTGCGCTTTTTTTGCTTGTTGTAGTTTGTCTGAAAATGGTGACGCGGACAGCTTCATTGCTTCTTAACTTGTTCAGTCAACAGTAGTGAGTCACGACCGCCGGATAACTGTGCAGCTGTTTTGTGCGACTGCGCGGACCGACGGGCTTCGCATCCTACGGTAGGACCAGCACTCGACACCTAAAGCTTTCGTCGGCCTCCAATAAAAGTAGTTCTGTGCAGCGGTGCGATTTGGACAAGCGTACGGCTGGCCTTTTCCTGCACTGGTTTCCGCGCTGAAAGCTCGAAACGCCCATGAAGTCGAATGGCGGGGCATTTGAATAAATAGCTCTAAAGGCAGACCAACAAAACAAATTTCGCGCCTTCGAAAACAATATGACGTGACTTGTGTTTTTAATAGATATGGCGTCACATTAATTTTCGTTCCGCCGGAAGTGTTCCCTCCACATACATATGGTGCTAAGTCCCATGAACCGCCGATGAACCGCCATGTTTTGAACGTATGGGCTCCTATGGAAGCTTCGCTACTAGGTATATGTACCTTGTATCATGTGTCAAGGTAGAAAACATTCGCGTTGTGGCCAATATACGATGACTCATTTCGTTTCGTGTATTCTTGCTAATGCAGCAGCGACTGCAGCGAGAAGCATTTTCGACGGAATTATCGTATGCTTTGAGCTAGCTGCTATATTTTTACTGTGTTGTAAAACTGCTCTGCTATATCAAGAACGTTCGGTTCACTTCCCACATTACACCTTCTTCGTTGAAACGTCAAATATATGCGTCAGACTAGGAAAATAAATCAGGGCCATCAGTGCCATTTTGCAAGCGTCGCGCCTACGTCATGCCTCGAAGAAAATGGCGGAATGTCCAGAGAATATAAACGAGTTGCTTCGCTACTGGCAGGAAGTTCCTGTCGCTCAGGCTAGCGGCCAATGCACCGAGCCACGTGAGCACCGTTGTTCTTTCACAGAGCGCCTACAGTGAGCGTTTGCCGAAAAGGAAATTAGGTCTCGAACACAGCGCAATTATAGTTGCAGCCTGCGCCTCGCCACAGCCCACGGGCGCATGTTGAGATAAGAGACGCTATAATTTCCGGTTGCCAGTTGCTGCCGCATCGGAGAAACTGCTTCGTCAAGTCGTATACGTAGAAGGAATGCTTTTTTTGCCGTAGTAATACAAATTAAAGAATCAACTTTAGTCAGGACACACAAAAGCAAAGTTGCATGAGAAGCGTCCTCAAGAAAAGAAGTACAACTTCCAAGGAGTCGTTTTTAGCATGTTTCACACACTGACGAACAGTGCAGCACACTTCAGGAAATTATAGGAAAATGATTACAATACATACCTACAAATGCGATAATTTTTCCGGTAGATTAAAAACTTCTAGTGCCATTGTTTACCTCGCACTAGCCAGTTGTTTACGCCCCCCTCAAGTGCAGTTAGCCATTTTCATCTCGTTCATTAGCAGAGTCCTGTAGCAGCGCACGTAACCTAAAGCGATACAGTTCCGAACTTTGATTAGGAAGGGCATCGATGTACGTTTAAAGAAGAATGACGAAAATCGAAGTTAAACATCTTAACGGCCTGGTGTGACAGAGGGCACCACGCGCGCAGGCCGCACTGCAGTCCCTCAGACGATGAAGAAGATCGCACCTTCGCGTCAGGTCAGGTGCTTCCTCCTTTGCCACACAATTTAGCATGCAGCAAATGAAGTGGATATGGGATTAGTGACCGCGCTTGAAAAATTAATTTACCTACTTCTGAAATAAGTAACTCCCCAGAGCAGGATTGGCCACCCTGGTGCAGTACTTGGCCACAACCTCCTATATGAACACAACAATCAAACCCCGGCCCTCGGTCCCCAGCAGCTGCGAAGCAACTGACCACGGCGGCGGTCAGACCTTCGACGCTGCAGAGAATCCTAAGAATCCCTGGCTCCGGACAGGCGGCCATTGGTACATGAACCTGGCAACGTTTAACGCTAGAACGCTATCTAGTCAGGCGAGTCTAGCAGTGCTATTGGAGGAATTAGAGGGCAGAAAACGGGATATAATAGGGCTCAGTGAAGTTAGGAGGCCAAAAGAAGCATATACAGTGCTAAAAAGCGGGCACGTCCTGTGCTACCGGGGCTTAGCGGGGAGACGGGAACTAGGAGTCGGATTCCTGATTAATAAGAACATAGCTGGTAACATACCGGAATTCTATAGAATTAACGAGAGAGTGGCAGGTCTTGTTGTGAAACTTCATAAGAGGTACAAAATGAAGGTTGTACAGGTCTACGCCCCTACATCCAGTCATGATGACCAGGAAGTCGAAAGCTTCTATGAAGACGTGGAATCGGCGTTGGGTACCGTCAAAACAATATACAGTATACTGATGGGCGACTTCAATGCCAAGGTAGGCATGAAGCAGGCTGGAGACAAGGCAGTGGGGGAATATGGCATAGGCACTAGGAATAGCAGGGGAGAGTTATTAGTATAGTTTGCGGAACAAAATAATATGCGGATAATGAATACCTTCTTCCGCAAGCGAGATAGCCGAAAGTGGACGTGGAGGAGCCCGAACGGTGAGACTAGAAATGAAATAGACCTCATACTCTGCGCTAACCCTGGCATCATACAAGATGTGGACGTGCTCAGCAAGGTGCGCTGCAGTGACCATAGGATGGTAAGAACTCGAATTAGCCTAGACCTGCGGAGGGAGCGGAAACAACTGGTACATAAGAAGTCGACCAATGAGTTAGCGGTAAGAGGGAAAATAGAGGAATTCCAGATCAAGCTACAGAACAGGTATTCGGCTTTAACTCAAGAAAAGGACGTTAGTGTTGAAGGAATGAACGGCAGTCTTGTGGGCATCATTAAGGAGTGTGCAATAGAAGTCGGTGGTAACTCCGTTAGACAGGATACCAGTAAGCTATCGCAGGAAACGAAAGATCTGATCAAGAAACGCCAATGTATGAAAGCCTCTAACCATACAGCTAGAATAGAACTGGCAGAACTTTCGAAGTTAATCAACAAGCGTAAGACAGCTGACATAAGGAAGTATAATATGGATAGAATTGAACATGCTCTCAGGAACGGAGGAAGCCTAAAAGCAGTGAAAAAGAAACTAGAAATTGGTAAGAATCAGATGTATGCGTTAAGAGACAAAGCCGGAAATATCATTACTAATATGGATGAGATAGTTCAAGTGGCTGAGGAGTTCTATAGAGATTTATACAGCACCAGTGGCACCCACGACGATAATGGAAGAGAGAATAGTCTAGAGGAATTCGAAATCCCACAGGTAACACCGGTAGAAGTAAAGGAAGCCTTGGGAGCTATGCAAAGGGGGAAGGCAGCTGCGGAGGATCAGGTAACAGCAGATTTGTTGAAGGACGGTGGGCAGATTGTTCTAGAGAAACTGGCCATCCTATATACGCAATGCCTCATGACTTAGAGCGTACCGGAATCTTGGAAAAACGCTAACATAATCCTAATCCATAAGAAAGGGGACGCCAAAGACTTGAAAAATTATAGACCAATCAGTTTACTGTTCGTTGCCTACAAAGTATTTACTAAGGTAATTGCAAATAGAATCAGGAACACCTTAGACTTCCGTCAACCAAAGGACCAGGCAGGATTCCGTAAAGGCTACTCAACAATAGACAATATTCACACTATCAGTCAGGTGATAGAAAAATGTGCGGAATATAATCAACCTTTATATATAGCTTTCATTGATTACGAGAAAGCGTTTGATTCAGTCGAAACCTAAGCAGTCATGGAGGCATTGCGTAATCAGGGTGTAGGCGAGCCGTATGTAAAAAACACTGAAAGCTACCTATAGCGGCTCCACAGCCACCGTAGTCCTCCATAATGAAAGCAACAAAATCCCAATAAAGAAAGGCGTCAGGCAGGGAGATACGATCTCTCCGATGCTATTCACAGCGTGTTTACAGGAGGTATTCAGAGACCTGGATTGGGAAGAATTGAGGATTAATGGAGAATACCTCCATTATTGAGGTTAATGGAGAATACCTTAGTAACTTGCGATTCGCTGATGATACTGCCTTGCTTAGTAACTCAGGGGACCAACTGCAATACATGCTCACTGACCTGGAGAGGCAAAGCCGAAGGGTGGGTCTAAAAATTAATCTGCAGAAAACTAAAGTAAGGTTTAACAGTCTCAGAAGGGTACAGCAGTTTACAATAGGTAGGGAGGCACTGGAAGTGGTAAGGGAATACATCTACTTAGGACAGGTAGTGACTGCGGATCCGGATCATGAGACTGAAATAATCAGAAGAATAAGAATGGTCTGGGGTGCGTTTGGCAGGCATTCTCAGATCATGAGCAGCAGGTTGCCATTATCCCTCAAGAGAAAAGTTTATAACTGCTGTGTCTTACCAGCACTCACGTATGGGGCAGAAACCTGGAGGCTTACGAAAAGGGTTCTACTTAAATTGAGGACGACGCAACGAGCTATGGAAAGAAGAATGATTGGTATAACGTTAAGGGACAAGAAAAGAGCAGATTGGGTGAGGGAACAAACGCGAGTTAATGACATCTTAGTTGAAGTCAAGAAAAAGAAATGGGCATGGGCAGGACACGTAATGAGGAGGGAAAATAATCGATGGTCATTAAGAGTTACGGAATGGATTCCAAGGGAAGGAAAGCGTAGCAGGGGGCAGCAGAAAGTTAGGTGGGCGGATGTGATTAAGAAGTTTGCAGGGACAACATGGCCACAATTAGTACATGACCGGGGTAGTTGGAGAACTATGGGAGAGGCCTTCGCCCTGCAGTGGGCATAATCAGGCTGTTGATGAAATAAGTAAAGGCGATGTCGCTTGAAGCTGCTGCAAAATTTGGGACTCCAACAAGAGAACAATAAGCGATTATTTGCAATGAAGAGACATGCATACTGCTCGTTTGACATTAAAGCCCACTTGAAGTAAATGTAATATGCGGCAGCCATCTAATTGCAACCCTTCATGGGGTACGACACCACCTCTGAGAAAAAAAAAGGTGCAACAAAAGATCTTTGTTAGGGGTGCAATGATAGTATTGTACACTGTGATAGATTGGTTCCCTACGCAGAGCAGCATGTCAGCGATGTCCGTATACGCCGAATAAAATGTATGCCTTTTCCTTAAAGGGTTCTCTCTCTTTTTTTTCTCTAAGAGCCACCAATATTTCCAAGTTTCATAAAGCTTATAAAATATAGATTATAGGCACAGATGTAGCAGCATATTTTAACAAAATTGTGTCAATACCATATGTCCACAAGATTGCGCATAACCTAAAGAACGCTGGTAGCAGATGTGGTCTACAAGCAGTTTTTTTCAGCATGTAACAAACTATGTAAAATATGTGTCGGAATGGATTGTACAGTTTCAGCAACATGAAAAGAGAATGGTTATAGGTGCACGGTCAAGCATAGGAAACAATTTGTCCTGTGCAGGTCGTCCGTTGTGTACTGTTTGCCCATATCTTGTGGAAAAGTATACATCGGCCATGTGGGTCGGTGTGCAAGCAAGACTTTTGGAGGACGAAAGGCCACCGGGGAGAAACATTCATTCCCACATTAAAGGGTACTGCTCACAACATAGGTCTTGGCTGTTTTACAATGACACTACAGTTTTATCGCACCATAAGGATCAGCTTACCAGGGAAATAGTCGAAGGCTTTCACATTTACAAGAGAGGAGAGGATTGTGTCAGTCAACCATCTGTTTTTCTGAGCCATGGCGAGGTTGCCTTTTTGAAAGAACTCTAGGAAAAAGATAAAAGAAAATGTGTAATAAAACATATTTGTTAGGGGTGCCACGGGTAGGATTGCACACCATGATAGATAGGTTGCCTACCTTCGACGCCCGAGTATGGGCAGGTTAATAAATTTGAAAATGATTTTAACCTTGCCTTGCTTATCTCTGACATCTGAGGGTGCGCAGGTATATAACTGTGAACTGTGTGTTCTGAAATAAAATAGTTGGGAGTGCAGCAGTTGTCGTGTATTCTTGTGTCTCTTTTCCTTGTCCTAGTCACGAACAAGCTCCGGTGAAGAACTGATAAAGTCAGTGGTGTTTATGACTTTGCCCATGATACGAATATTTTTTTATATTGCCTTACATTCCCATCTATCATAGGTGTTGCACGAGTTAGCCTATCACGCTATGATAAAAATGCTGATAACAATAGGCATACGCGGAAGACGCGTGGTTGCTTACAGCTGATCCAGAAAAAGATCACCGAGGATTGCGTACTATCTAACGCGAAATTTGAGCGCAGCTCTATACGTGTTTTCACTTCGTAATATATTAGGTGGCGCGGACAGTCTGTGTTGTGTGGCACCTTGCAAACGGAGCGAAGTGTGGCGCAACTGCCTCGCTGATAGGGAGATTGCTGGCGGCAGCGCGAGGGTGACGCGCAGGCGCGATCCACAGCAGCCTCTGCACACAGACATCCGCTCCTATGTAGCGCTTTTTTTATATGGTATAGATGGCGTAATCGGCGAACAGACGACGCGCCCTCCTCTGGCACCATCTCATAGCCGCTGTCGCCGAAAAGCACGTCTTGCGCGGCACTACGCTTTTCTTGTCACGCTGTCGCCACACTCCCCTCCTCCGCTTTCCGCCTTAAGGTTCCACCGCAACAGCGAATTGCGGGTGTCGCTCGACCATTTCTGAATGGCGACCAATAGGCGAGTGAAGGCGACCGATGCTCACACCGGCAAGCCCAGTTGAGCGCCAACTGCAAGTCGCATTGCCAGAGATAATCGTTCTCAGGGGGAATTCTATTGGGATCTACGCCGTTCGTGCACACTTCGCTGGTTTCGCGTTCTTGCAACAGCCATGAATTTTAATTCGAGTGACTAAGAACTTGTCCTCAATGTGCTGATGTGCTCTAGCGTGATGTTAGATGTGGTAGCGCGGGTGCCTACGAAGGAAAAGCAACGCCAGTGTGTGAGCCCATGCCTCCCTTCGCGATAAGTGGCTGGCCAAGCTAGCCACCTCCTGCCTGAACTCCGCGAGCATGACGAGGAGTATTAATTGAGAGTAAGTTGTAATTTCAAGTTCGCGTTGCGTGGAAATGGGTGCACAATTTTTCGTGCAATATTTTGCTGCTGTTTTGCTTACTTACCGTGTAGATTTGACACGTTGCCAGAACCGCTCCGCCGCAGCGCATCACGAAGCAAAACACGAATTACATTCCTTGTAATCTGCCATGGTGGTGTGGACTTTGTAATTACATTCTTGTAGTCTGCCACGGTGACCTAGACTTTGGTGCAACCCACAGAGGACGCGGATGAAAACACATGCTAACAAAACTTTGAGCGCACCGCTGATTGGTTTAGCAGTTTTGCGACCATGGTCGCACGACTGAAAAATCGCACAGCGGCGCCAAACAGTCGTTTTTATAGAAAAGCGACCATTTTCGACCGTTTGCGACCTGTCGCTTTGCGAGCAACTTTGTCGCGCGATTGCTGTCAATTACCGGTATGAATGAACTTTTACGATTCCGCTACGCCCTTCTCCTCCATTTTCTTCCTCGCGCTTTCTTCGCCATTGCTGTCTTTCATCCCCGACAGCGCTCCGCGTTCGCTCTTTCATCCTTCGCTGTGCTTGTACGCTCGGTTACGCAGGACGGCCAACGCCGACAGTCACCGGAGAAACGACGCACGCCTAAGAGCTGCATTCTAAAAGATGTGTATTGAAATAGGAAATGTAACACCCGGAAAGCACACCCGGTGATAATACATTACGGGGCGCGAGATCTAAGGAAAAGTTGAATATCTCCGCAGCCTCACAACGCAGTCTGCTCTTCGACTAGATTATGCTAACACCATTGTCGTGCACAGTTTTAGTGGCTACTGCTACAGGCTGCTCGGAAATTTAACGTTTCGGAGATGCTGTGGGCCGTAAACAATTGTCCCCGGCTGGGCGTGTGTAGTCTGAGCAGGAGACGGAACGGAGCCTTTTGTATTGATCGCTCCTATTTCGTCGCATCTTAAGCTTCCTTTTACTAGTTGGGTAGACTAGTTTTTCATAAATACGGTAGTTGTTCCTTATTTATAAATCATATCTGTATATACGGTTTACAGATATGATTCGGTTCCGCTACGCCCTTCCCCTCCATTTTCATCCTCGCGCTTTCTTCGCTATTACTGTCTTTCACCCCCGACAACGCTCCGCGTTCGCTGTCGAGTTGAAAGGAAGGTGGAAAATTGAAATGGTGAGCAGTATTGGCACAAGGTGCCTCGCTTTAGGTGTAATGTTCGGACACCGGGACTTTTCGTCAGGGCTGATTTCGCAGCTGCACCAAGCAGTTCCAAACAACGCCGCAACTGCAAAAAGCAATTGCTGCCCCCACGAAGATAAGTAGCCTTGTCGAAAAGTTGGCTCAGCTCCTTGTGCCACTACTGGTAATCATCTGTAAACATTGGTTCCTATATGAAACTAAACATAGTTTCCAACGAATGTGCAATTTGTTCCGTGATGACGATAGTACATTCAGTTACCAACTGAATAATCTTTTTTAGTCTCACGGACTCTTATAAGACCTATTTGTGAGATAATATTCGATTGCAATATATACAAAGCATGACCAACTTTCTTTACGTGGGAAACCCAGGTCGCACTATAGTTTACCGTGTCCGTTACAGATACGCTTAACCATAGTGAGACGCACAATGTCTAAAACTGTAACGCAGTGTTCAATAAACTGCTGTTTGGTTAAAAGGAGCCAGCTTTCAAAGGTTACCATAGAATCACGTCGCGCTTTGTTGAGCCCAGTCTTAGAGTATTGTTGAACAAGATGGGATACATTCTTTTCGAAAAGTCAAGAAATATGGTCTGCTTTCAAGCTGTGGTGTTACATGATGCCACAGGGCAAAAAAAAGAAAAGATATTCCACATTGGCCCACCGTGGCCGCGATTGGAAATGGATAGCACTCCTAGGGCTTGATCTATCACGCATAGTTACAGAAAATAGTGGCCGAATTGATAGCCGAGGCCCTAGCAGAAGTGGTAGTGCAATGCACGCGTTATGTGGAGCTTATGGGTCCGAATCAGACTGGCGACAAGTTATCTTTTCGTCCACTTTTATTTTCACTTTTTCCTCATTATCAGTGTGCAAACGGGAATAGCGGATATTTAATTGACAATAAGACAAAAATATGAAACTGGGCAGGCCATGTAATGCGTAACCATTAGTTACAACATGGGTGCCAAGGGAAGGGAAGCGTAGTCGAGGACAGTAAAAATTACGTGGGTTGATGAAATTAGAAGATTTGGATGCACAATTCAAATCCGCTAGCGCACAACGAGTGTAAATGGAGAATGGTGGGAGAGTCCATCCTACAGTGCACGTGAACATAGGCTGTTGTTGTTGATGATGAGTTGATATGGCTTTGCCAGTTTAGGAGGATGTCGAAAATTGGACCGGAATGTTTGAAATGGCACGTCTGCTCAAGCAGGCAGTTGTGTATTCTTAGGCCAAAAATAATCAATACTTAAAGATCGGTAACGGGAGGGAACAAATGTGTGTTTTGTTTAGAATAATTGTTAGTTTGTTCACTGAAAACCACTTACAAATGTTACACTTGGCATAACACACAGGAATCACCGCTGTGCGATTCGCAGGTGCGTGCTGAAAGCGTTTCATTCGTACCCACATGGTTACCCGTCAGTGCGAATGTACTCGCTTGTTCCGCGAGCTGAAAGCCATCTTTGAAATTAGCGGCGTGTGTGTAGTTTCGGCAGTGACCGACGCAGAGGCCGGAGTGGCCGAGAACGAAGGAACGGATGGGCCACGCGGCGTCGTAAGAAGCCGCGCAAGAAGACATGCGCGGACTCCCTGTAGCTGTCGCCCAGCGACTACGACTGGTTCCAAAGGAAGTAGTTCCCGAAGGCTTGCACGAATTCCGCGGGATCCTTTCATTCGTATGACAATGGCCCGTTTAAACAGCATATTGTTGGTACCGTAAAGAACACGCGGCTGGGCATGTTCACGCGCGATTGCCAGTACAAGTGAACTGATGGCGATTTCGCGCGTATACATGACGTAGTGGTTTATGAAACCATATGCTTCGGCCACACTTGCGCTATTCGAAACATTTAGTATGCCACACCAACAGGCCCGAGTGATCACAATGGTGATATCCACGCAGCCTAGTTGCCTTCTGTGTTGGGCTGCTATGCACGAAGTGGAGTGATCGAATCCCGGCCCCGGCGGACACATTTCAGTGGGGGCGAAATGCGCAAACACCCGCGTACCTAGATTGAGGGGCACGTTAAGGAACTGCAGGTGGTCCAAATTTTCGGAGTCCCCCACTGCGGCGTGCCTCATAATCAGATTACGGTTCTGGCACCTAAAACCCCACAATTTAGTTTTCTTCCATGGCCCCTCCAGCTGTGCCTGTAAAGTAGTGTGGATAAGAGAGCAAGTAGAAATAGCCGATATCCTACGTTGCGTTACAAGAAGATGAAGAATGGAACTGGACAGGCCATGTAATGGCGTATCGCAGATAACCGATGCACCATAAGAGTATCGCAATGGGTGCCGAGAAAGGGAAGTGCAGTCGAGTACGGCAGAATATTAGGTGAAGTGATGAAATCAAGTTCCACAAATTTGCAGCCGTAAGTTGTAATCAGCTAGCCCGAGACAAGGATAAGCGGAGATCCTGGGAGAACCTTCCTCCTGAAGTGGACGCAAAAATAGGCTGCAGCTGCTGAGGATGATAATCTACGATGCCACCAATGCGCGTGTATCAGTTTTTGCTGTGATACGCAAGTGTTTACGTTGGCCAACCTGGCCAGTGTATTAATGATACACTGCGGTAGATTTACCGCTCGCTGAAGGGTGATAGCAGCGCCAATCTCCCCAGACACACCAGGGAATTCAAACGTTCCTACCCGAAATTCAATCAAGCCATCATTGTAGGCCGGGGAAACTCTGTAGACTTGAGTGAGAAATTATGGAAGCGGCACGCATGCGCAGACTTGGTTTAGACACGTGCGTAAGTGAGTCTTCGGTCGCTCGCCTAGTCAAAGAAACCCGGTTTTCGATTAACCAGTGATAGTTGTTTTCTGGCCCTTGGCACTTTCCATATTCATCTAGGGGGCTCTCTACCATGTGTGTTTCATCTTGCTCGTCACTATGTCAAGGCACGCTGCGCGCAGATGCGACCTTTTGCTGCTACGTGTTTCATGGCAACAAACCTCACTTACTAGTGACCGCTCGTCCGCTCCACTTCTTCGTCTGACGTCTGGTCTGAAGTCGCGGTTCTTTTACTTTTTAATAAAATGTTAAATGCGCGCTGAATTCAAGTACCAGCGACCGACCGTATTTGGGGTGATCAAGTTCCACAAGTATTAAACATCGCCTGTTGCAGATAACATAAGTCTAGTGTTTGAGCTGGGTTATTCAGAAAGGTGGACATTACTTCCACGAGAAATCGGAAGAAATATTGAACTAATGAGATGAAATCTCTAATTAACGTTTCATGTACTTACTTTACGGCACTTATTGCAATTATACGAATTTTATCGGTTGAGCTTCCAAGGTGTATCTGTTTCGATGAATTTACAGACTAACACCACTTTGGAGATATGCGCCATAAAACTCGCTCTGGATATTCATTGTTACACTTCTTAAGAAAGTGCTTTCTTTATGCATTGAAGTGTAAAACATAACCGGAGCGCCCATGTATTCGTCCCACATCTTGGGGAAAAATGTTTCGAAAGTGGCGCCATCATCGCGATTTATTCGAAGTAGATATGTCTTGCAACCTCACCGGCTAGAATTCGTAAATTGTGATAGTATGATAAAGTGTTTGATTTGAGAAGGTAATTAGTAAATTTTTGTTGGTTATTTGAAAATTAGTTTTCATTCCGCTAGCTAGTAATCTACGCCTTTTAGAATAACCCAGCTCAAGGTGAACAAATATTCTATCTACCACAGGTGATCTTTAAAAATTCCGGGAAACCTAACAATTATCAGCCCGTACAACGGTTCAATTATCAGCCCGTACAACTGTTAACCCTCATGTGAGGGTCATTACAGAGAGGGAATACATTACAAATACGAAACTGCTATGGAACGAACTTGGACGTGTCATAAAACTTCAACAATACATCATCGAAAAATATCGAGATCATCGAACAAGTAGCATAGAATGATTGACAGGAATGCAGAACATCAAGAAAACATTGAATGGATTTCAAGGGACAAAACTACCAAGAAAAGGTTCAAACTTTTACATCAGTGCATTCAGCAATATGTGCAGGTAGTGCATTCCATTCTTGGATGACATCAGGAAAAAACGAATAACGAAAGACGTTTGTGCGGGTGGCATAAGGACGGATGGTTGCACCAAGACTTATTCTCTTGCTAAGTCTACCAGGTGCACGTATGTAGCTGTTTTTATCAATCTTTGCATAATCGTGGCGAATCTAAAATAATAATTTTCTCCTGTTCCTCTGTCGCCTAATTTCTAATAATTACAGATTACATTACCTCAGCATTTCGGTACCCATGTCTTTTTTTTTTACCTAGAACATATAAATTGGACTGCAAGTCTTCGAATTCTTTCTAGTTTAGCGTTTAGACCTCATTGATGGGGATTCCAAACTACGGCAGCATATTCGAGAACAGGTCGAATAAATGTTTTGTACGTCATTAGCTTGACATCTTTGATTGCGTTTCGTAGCTTTACTCGAACAAAGCACAAATTTTTGTGCGATGCAGAGCACACATTTTCAATCTGGCTGCGCCAGTTTACGTCATCAACAATCAAGATATCTGAAACTCGACACATTTGTCAAAATAACATTTCCAATATGATACTGAGAGGAAACAATCTTTTTCGTTCGGTTAACGTGCGCGAAGGTACTTTTGGTATAATTAATTTCCATGTTTCATTTCTGACACGAAGTATGGAGACCTTCGAGACACTGTTTAAGTTTCACCTGATCATTTTTACAGGACACTGTTGCATAATGTACGCAGTCATTTGCAAAAAGCTTCAACACCACTGGCGGCTGAACAACTGTAACTACATCTGTTATATAAAGCAAAAACAATAATGGGCCTAGCCCCGCCCCCTGTGGTACCCCAGGAAATACCTCCAAAAAAGCTGACACACAATTACTAACGCATACAACTTGCCTCAGTCCTGTTAAGTCTGCTTCAATCGATTTTAAAATATCGTTATTCATACCTACTTGGAGGAGTTTAAAAGCAGTTTATTATGCAACACTTTATCAAACGCTTTCCTAAAATAAACGCAAACCACATCAGTCTGTTGGTGTTCGTCTAAAGCAACTGAAAAATCGTGAACCGTTTCAATTAGTTGGGTAACCGTTGAGAGGCCCTGTCTAAAACCATGCTAATATGCATTAAAGAACTTGTTTCCAGAAAATGAGTAATGTGTTTTGATATTACGTGCTCCATGAGTTTGTAACATACAGAGGTCAGGGATACAAGGCGATAGTTGTTTGGAAGCAGGCAATTTCCACTTCTGAACACCGGAATAACAGCAGCGCAGCGCCAATCTTGTATAAGGGAATGAGTACGTAAAGAGCGTTCAAAAATATTTTCTATATAAAAGGAAATCCACCCGGCATATCGCTTCAGAAATACCGTCGGTATCCCGTCGGGGCCACCGGCCTTTTTTGAATCTCAATTTAGCAGTTGATGAAAGATGCCCTCCTGGTGAAACGAAAGAGGCACCAAAGGAAAAGCGCAGGAATAGTTCACGTCATCTGCGACGTGATTATCTGTATCTCTGTGAAACACCGACTGAAAGAACTAATTGAAACCATCTGGTATCTGCAGCGTGTCTGTTACAAGGTCGCCTTCTATTGTTATCTGCTCCATTTTTTGCTTTCTGTGCGCCCAAAAAACGCCAAAATTTTTGTGAAGCACGTTTAAGAAAGTTGCCGAGAGTGTCACTGAACAACTTTCTTTTTGATTCTGATAATGCTGTTTTAAGGCTGCTCCGCACCTGTGATGGTTCGTTGAACTACTTTGGCTGCTTGCGTAGCCTTTTTATTTTACGTTTCACGTGAGCACTGCCACGGGTTATTCATTCTTTTTCTCTGTTTTCCTTTTTTCTAACGACTTTGTACAGATCTGCCGGCGCTAGTTGTAACAATGCATTTCAGTCGCTGCCACAATTCCTTGACTGACTCAGACTGGAAGGCAATTTCAAATTCATCAAATGATTGCTCTAAATAGTCGAAAACGGAATTATCATCTGCTCGTCCGTAATCATTAACCGACAATTGTTTTTTAGTCCCTAAGTCGGCAATATAATTACACGACGAGGGCAGTATGTTTACTGAAACCATCTTATGGTCGTATATACTATCCAGTAATAAGCTTCGGCATTACTGGACAGAAAAACTAAATCCAATATTGATCGGGATGCGGGTGTCACTCTTGTGTATTCGTTAATAAGCTACCTTAATTCATTAATAAGTTACCTTATTCATTAAAAAAGGCGATTTCCAATAATTGAGTTGCACTCATCGTCTCGGTGTGGTTACTTGATAGAGCCTCCCATCAATGTGTCCTTAATTAAAGACGCCAGCCAATATTAGTGGAGTGCTTCTATTTACATGAGTGCTGATAAAGTCGTTGAGGCCATCTAAAAATTCAGGTGGAGTCGCTGGTGGCCTGTAAACGACTCCAACAAGCTGCGCAATGTTCCCAAAAATTAGTTTACACCACAATGACTCTGACATATTGCTTTCTACCATTATGGCCCGACAACAATCGTTAACAATAATGGCGAAGCCCCCACCTCTTGCATCTCTGTCCCATGTACACATGCTATACCCTGGCGGTGCCATACGTACAATCGCTTCGTGTCCAGGTGCTTAACCTGGTTTCGGTTAACAATACAGGAGGGTTCGCCGGGAGCAATATCTATTCGAGGTCAGTAATTTTATTAATAATGCTACGAAGATTCAAGAGAATGAAGCGTAGCTATGCTTCAGGTGGCTTATTCCGAGACGAATGCATGTTCTGAGCTATGCCGGTTTCAGAACATATGCTTTGATGGCCTTTATTTCGGTGGTACTGATATGGGCACCACTCATTTTGATCTGTGTCCTATACGTATACTTACTCGTCGACTATCTTAATCTTGTCACCGAGGAGGGTTGCCTTATTGCAATTCACCTTGTCCGCAGCAGCACATTCCCACAATTTTTCGCGAACTACTGCAGTTTCATACGCATAATCAGTGCTGGTGCTTACAGAGCTCCGTTTCAGTTTCTTGCAATTCTGCAGCAGGCTATCCTTTTTTGCCGCCACCAAAAATTTCATTATTATGGATCGACATTCGCTCGGTGGTTTTTTCGGATGCGGCGAATTCTTTCTATTCACTTCATTTCAACGCCCACTGCGTTGCAAATATGTAATTCACAACAGCTTCCTTCAAGTCAGCCTCAGATTCTTTGCCCCGCTCTTGAACACCAAGAACTAGAAGGTTGTTTCGTCTCCTTCTATTTTCTAATTCTTTTAATCGTCCAGCCTGGTACTTTACAGTCTTTTCAAGAGAAGCAATCTTAACATTCATTTCCTGGACTACCTCAAGAATATCGGTTAGTCGGTCTGTTTTAAGGTTTAGGGCTGAGATTTCCTCTGTAATAGCATTTAACCTGCGGTCCAATCTTGCCTGGTTGCCCGAAATTGTCTGTAACATTCCCCTCTACATCTCCCGATGTCAACAATAATAGCATCATAGACCAAACATCAATCAGTACAGCACAACACCACCGAGGGCACGGCAGCAACAACAAAAATCTATCTTTGCTACGGTATGAAGCAGTATCATTCCCAGAACTAACCTGGAAAGGTGACAGTAGCTGTTCATTCCTACTGGCCGCCAGGTAGGTGCCGTGCCCTCTGATGTTGTCGACGTCGTGCCGCTCCTCTTCTATTCTTCCTGCCGACGACGTCACCGTCCACGCCCTTTGGTGAGCCCATAATGAAGCCATCGTCTCGTCGCCGGTACGATGAAGCAAGATTTTGCCGTGCGTTTCGTGAGTGTTCCTTGCTGTTTCTGCCGCAATCAAAAACCAGGGCATGATCTGGAAAAGTAACAGTAGCCGTTCATTCATACTGTCCGCCAGATAGGTGCTTTGGCCTCTTTGTTTACTTTGTTTTTATTTTAGATCCTTCCGAAGAAATGAAAAGAAGGAATAGAAAAACGAAAAAAGATATGTGCTCTTGTGTGGTGCTACAAACAAGACGAAGCTTCCAACGTGAAACCTGAACATATAATGTCGGCTCAAAGGCATTTCTAAAGGATACCGATCTGCTAATGCAGTGCTGTATAATATATAGTCTATTCATTTCTTTACTTTTTTTCATTCGGCATGTGCTCCTGTGTCTCCTGTGTTTCTGGACAATGCTCTATATAGAGTATCGCCCAATGTGACACATGAAGTACACATTCCTTAAATATTCCTGAATAACCCGCCGTGGTTGCTCAGTGGCTATGGTGTTGGGCTGCTGAGCACGAGATCGCGCGATCGAATCCCGGCCACGGCGGCCGCATCTCGATGGGGGCGAAATGCGAAAACGCCCGTGTGCTTAGATTTAGGTGCACGTTAGAGAAGCCCAGGTGGTCGAAATTTCCGGAGTCCTCAACTAAGGCGTGCCTTATAATGAGAAAGTGGTTTTGGCACGTAAAACCCCATAATTTGTAAATATTTCTTAATAAGTATCGTATTCTTTTGCGACTGTCATCACCATTCTTCCCTTGACAAACATCTGCGTCCTCGCAGGATGGTTGAGTCTCACACTGTGCGTCCACCTCTTAGAATATGCATCTCGGCAAAGCTTGTTAGTAATGTAGTGCATAAACACGAATCTTGCATTAGAATAAAGTTGTGTGCTTTGTGATGTATAAACATAAACACTGCCTGAAATTACTTGTGGTATAGGATGAAATGCACAAAATACACAAACACTGCAGACCAGTTAGAACAAATCATTGAGGACCTTAACAGAGAGTCTGGAAGAGTGTGGTTGAAGAATAATATGCAGCAGACAAATATAATGATGAATAACCGGGCAAAGGAACAAGAATTCTGGATCGCCAGTCAGCCTCTAGAGTCTGAGAAGGAGTAACTGGAAGCTGGAGTGACTGGAAGCTTACCATTAATATTGAAAAAGGAAGGCTTATAATCAGTGCATTTCACCGGTGCGGACAAATGGAGCTGAGCCTCAGAGGCTGACAAAGGAACTTAGAAATAAGTTAAGGACCGCACAAAGAGCGACGGAACGCAGAATGCTAGTCATAACGTTGAGAGACAGAAAGAGAGCTGTTTGGATCAGAGAGCAAACGGGTATAGCCAATATTCTAATTGACATTAAGAGGAAAAAATGACGCTGGGCAGGCCATGTATTGCGCACGTTAGATAATCGTTCGACCATAAGGACTACAGAATGGTTAGCAAGATAAGGGAAGCGCAGAAGAGAAGGCTGACGACTAGGTGGTGTGGTAAAATTAGGAAATTCGCGGGTACTAGTTGGAATCGGTTGGCGCAGGACAGGGTGTTAAAAACGGCCAGCTGCAGTGCAAGTTTGCCAGCTAGTTACACCAGTGGTGGTAACCTCATCTTGCCGTTCCGCCGCCAACCTCTAGCCACAGCGTGGCTAAGTCGACTTTGTGTCATGAACACTACGCGCATCCTCCACTCTCCGTCACTTCAGCTAGGATGCGTTCGACGAAGCAGGCTTTGTGCCGAAACCGTCACCGTTACGCTCTAGCCTCATCGCCGTTGTGACTGAAGGAGTTCGATGAAGCAGGCTTTGTGCGCAACAGCACAACGCGCACCTGATCTGCTACGGGTGGGGGAGTTGACGCGGGAACGCCGACGCAGGCTCCTTCCCACGCGCCGACCGAGACGCAAGACAACGCGCTACCCAGTACGGCTCCGAGTTCTACGAAGCCCCTCTGACGTCGGCTCCGCACCATCGCACCGGTGTGTATGCGTGTGTGCGTGTGTGTGTAACCCGTCCCGGAGAGAAGCGGCCTGTTTAAAATGACTGAACGAACGTTCGCGTCACCTTGTATCGGGAGAGGACCGAGTGTTTAAAAACCGCTGTTGTGCGGCTGCTCAGGTCACTCTCTCTCTCAAGCAGCCATGTTAGACTGATATAAATACTGTAAATAAACCCTTATTCGTCGTTCTCGATGAGAAGCAGTCCTTCCCTTCATCAACGTCCTCAGCGCGGGTAAGTTGGACGACGGCATGGGTCAGCTACCTCCAAATCCATGCCCGACTCCAATCTTGACAACGGATCACGAGCGATGTGATTGAACCCCCAATCATATCAACTGGCTGACAGCAGTGAGATGGACTTTCCGAAGTGGTGCTGTGACTGCGGTGAGTGCTTGGTTCTTGCTTTGACTCTCTAGGCTTCATTTTGTGGTTGTTCTGTTTAAAACAGTAGGGAAGCTAGATTGTTGACTGTTAGCTAGGTTGTGTTTTCCTAGCTAGATTTAGAGGGCAGGATCAAGGCAGTAAAGCAGCAATCATGGAGTTAAGGACACTGCTGAGAGACGAGTTGTTGATTGTTGGTGAGGAACTGGGCCTAGAGGTACGCAAGGAGATGCTAAAATAGGAATTACTGCACCTAATTTCCGAACAGGCCAGTGAGGAAGAAATTGAAATGGGGTTTGAACTTCTGAAAAAGAGAGAAGAACGAGAGATAAAAGAAAGATCGCAAGTTAAGCAAAATGCAACCTGAAGTTGAAAGAAAACGGTTGGAGTTGCCTCAAGGAAGTGAAGGCGCTCTGGGACGATCAAGTGAGGCAGAGTCATACCGCATGGACCGGCTATTAAAGCCATTTGAAGTCGGGACCGACATAGGCTTGTTCCTAAGCAATTTTGAAAGGACTTGCGAGAAGATGAACTTCGGCCCGGGTACATGGCCACAGCGGTTGCTGTCTATGTTGCCGTGTGAGGCGGCGGAAGTAATTGCCAGGCTGAGTGCACAGGATGCATATGATTATGCAAAAGTTAAGGCTAGTCTCCTGAAGAAATACCGCCTTTCAGCCGAAGCTTTTCGGCAAAGGTATAGAAGCACAGGCAAGAAAGATAGCGAGGGGTATCCGAAGTTTGCATATAGCTTAAAAGCCAACCTAGTCGAGGGACTGAAAAGCGCGGAAGCGTACGACAGCAGAGACATGATCATAGAATGCGCGCGTCTAGAGCAGTTTTACAAAACCATCCCCCAAGCTGTGAAACTGTGGGTGCAAGACAGAGGGAATATAAACACTGTGGAAAGGGCGGCTGAATTAGCCGAAGAGTACGCAGCGCGTAGAAAGTTGAATGCAGAGGACGGAAATTGGGATGGTCGAAATGGACCGCGGAGACCATTTCCGTTCAAAAAGGCTTCGCAGACTAGACGACCGGAGCCTGTAGACGTGGAGGAAAAGCCCTCAGAAAAGAGTGAGGAGAAATCAAACGGGCAAACAGCACCAAAAGAGCAGAAAAGAAAATTCGAATCTGCCACAAACTGGGACATATAGCTCTAAACTGCGGGAAGCCCAGCGTAGTGTTTTCTTCCTGCTAGAGAAAAAAGACGAGAACATGGAACTTTTAAGCCCATATCTTCACGACCTGCAAGGTAATGGCAAACCATGCCAAGTGCAAAGAGACAGTGCCGCCACGATGGTCACTGTCTATCCGTCTTACGTGACGGTAGATGACTTCACCGGAGAAGTAGCATGGATCAAACAGGTTGTAGAAGAACACAGCGCGTGTCTACCCATGGCCAAAGTCAAAATCAGTGGACCATTCGCGGAGCTAGTGACCGGGGCTGCAGTTTCCAATTTTTGTCACTGCAGTACCCTTACATCTTTTCGAATCGTTCGAATCAGTTACTGCGTGAAAAAGGGCTTAAACTGGGAGAGGGCATAGTACAGGCATTGACGCGAGGCCAAGCCCGTAAAATCGCGTCGCTTTCGGCTGAAGATGCACAAGCTGCTCCAGCGGAAGCAGAAAAGGGGATAACTTCCCTACCCGAATCTGAGCTAGGCTCGACGGATGAAAAATCATTCGAGGAGAGCCTGCCAGCTGACCAACTCATTGAGAGCGTATCACTAGAGTGTCCAAGTTCAAGCTTGCAGGAAGAGCAAGCTGACGTACTCACAAGCGAGACAGGGTCGTTATTATCACCGGCCTCAAAGAACTTTGATAAGCTCTTACGTGTGGATAGAGAGGCACTGGCAGCCGAGCAAAAGATGGATGACAGCTTAGCTAAATTATACCACACAGCTAAAGAAGGTATTGCGAGGCGCAACGTGACGATACAAGAGAGAGGAGGATTCTTGTATCGGCACCGCAGAGATCAAAAGGGTAGGATTTTAGATCACTTAGTCGTACCTACTAAGTATAGGGAGGACCTTTAGAGCCTCTGTCATGGAAATGGGTGGTCCGGCCACCTAGGCATAAACAAATCAAAGGAAAGATTGCTTATGGAATACTACTGGTCTGACTGTTTCAAAGACGTAAAAAACTTTGCAAGATCCTGCGACGCTTGCCAGCGTTCTGGAAAACCAGGAGAGACATGGAAAGTTCCACTGAAGGTAGTGCCCTTAATAACAGAGCCTTTCAGGCGAATTGTAATAGACACGGTAGGGCCTCTTCCAAAAACAAAATCGGTCTACAGGTACTTGTTTACCATGCTGTGTCCGGCTACAAAGTTTCCAGAAGCAATCCCTCTGAAAGAGCTCAGCTCCACCGAAGTAGTAGACGCGCTTTTGACAGTGTTTGGACTAGTTGTGTTTCCAGCAGAAATTCAGGCAGATCAAGGGTCAGTATTCACGAGCGCACTGACTTCCACATTCTTGCAAAAGTGCGGGGTAAAGTTAATACACAGTTCTGTCTATCACCCTCAGTCAAACAGTGTAGAGAGGTGTCATTCGGTGCTTAAGCTAGTTTTGCGTGCGTTCTGCTACGAGCACAAGGAGGACTGGGAGAACTGTCTGCCGGCAACTTTGTTCGCTTTGCGAACGGTTCCACATGAAGCGACAGGGTTCCCGCCAGCAGAACTAGTGTATGGGAGGACACTCCGTTCTCCACTAAGAATGGTGAGAAATATGAGGGAGGAAAGAGGGGAGAGTCCAACATTGGTTGAATACGTGCTAAAATTGCTGGAACGGCTGAGCGCAACCCAAGAACTAGTCGGAAAGAACATGGGAGTAGCTCAAAAGAACGCCAAATTCTATTACGACAAGAATGCGAAGCTTCGTATGTTTAACGCCGGAGACCAGGTAATGATCCTCAAACCTTCAAGAAAGAACAAGCTTGAAGTTCACTGGGACGGACCCGTTAAAGTGTTGCGCAATCTTTCGAATACTAACTATGCTCTGAAATTGCCCGGTCGCAGGAAGGAGGTGAGGATATATCACTGCAATTTGACGAAGCCGTATATATAGCGGAGCGGAGTCGTTTACTATACCATCAAAGAGCGGGATGGCACTACCCTTACAAAAATGACTTTAGACTGTCTATAGAAAGTCTATAGACTTTTCATAGACGACCTTTCCTTTCTATAGATTTGGACTTTTGTTGATACAAAGTCTATAGACTGTCTGTAGACGAAAGTCGATAAAGTTTCTATTTCTTTTTGTCTATTCGCAGTCTATAGACGGTCTATAGAAAAAAGTTGATAAGGTGTTTGTTTCCTTTTTGTCTACTTCCCCTCTATAGAATACCTACAGACGAAAGTCGACACAGTCTCTATCTATTTTTTTCCATACTTTGTCTATAGACTTTCTATAGACGAAAGTCGATAGGGTTTCTATTTCTTTTTGTCTACTCGCAGTCTATAGACGGTCTATAGAAAAAAGTTGATAAGGTGTTTGTTTCCTTTTTGTCTACTTCCCCTCTATAGAATACCTACAGACGAAAGTCGACACAGTCTCTATCTATATTTTCCATACTTTGTCTATAGACTTTCTATAGACGAAAGTCGATAGGCTTTCTATTTCTTTGTGTCTACTCGTAGTCTACAGACGGTCTATAGAAAAAAGTCGCTAAGGTGTTTGTTTCCTTTCTGTCTACTTCCCCTCTATGGACTACCTATAGACGAAAGTCGATATTGTTTCTATCCATTTTGTCCATACTTTGTCTATAGACTTTCTATAGACGAAAGTCGATAAGGTTTCTATTTCTTTTTGTCTACTCACAGTCTATAGACGGTCTATAGAAAAAAGTCGATAAGGTGTTTGTTTCTTTTGCCTACTTCCCCTCTATGGACTACCTATAGGCGAAAGTCGATACAGTTTCTATCCATTTTGTCCATACTTTGTCTATAGACTTTCTATAGACGAAAGTCGATAAGGTTTCTATTTGTTTTTGTCTACTCGCAGTCTATAGACGGTCTATAGGAAAAAGTCGATAACGTGTTTGTTTCTTTTTTGCCTACTTCCCCTCTATGGACTACCTATAGACGAAAGTGGATACAGTCTCTATCTATTTTTGTCCATACTTTGTTTATAGACTTTCTATAGACGAAAGTCGATAAGGTTTCGATTTCTTTTTGTCTACTCGCTGTCTATAGACGGTCTATAGAAAAAATCGATAAGGTGTTTGTTTCTTTTTGTCTATTTCCCCTCTATGGGCTACTTTTAGACCAAAGTCGATACAGTGTCTATCTATTTTTGTCCATATACTTTGTATATAGACTTTCTATAGACGAAAGTCGATAAGATTTCAATTTCTTTTTATCTACTTGCAGTCTATAGAAAAAATTCGATAAGGTGTTTGTTTCTTCTTTGTCTGTTTCCCCTCTATATGGACTACCTGTAGACGAAAGCCGATACAGTTTCTATTTATTTTTGTCCATACTTTGTCTATAGACTCTCTATATTATGGACAATATAGTCGACAAGGTTTCTATTTCTTTTTCTCTACTCCCGGTGTATTGAATATGTATAGAAGAAAGTCGATAATTTGTAATTCCGAGTTCCCATACCCCCCGCCCTCTGCGAACGCGATGATATGGCACTGGTTCATGCACGACGGCACCGCAACTCCGGCGCGGCGGGCAAACCGTGCAGACTGCTAGTCTGCGTTCGGTGCAGCTGCCCCGAACGAGGATCGCGGCGGAGCAGGCACCGTCCGAGTCACCAAGGTCTTCCAGGCACCCGAAGGCCCTAAACCTGGCTGCTTCCCGGACGTACACTTCGCGAAGACCAGGTGGTGAAGGTCAGATGGTGATGATGTGGCAAAGGTGGTGAATAAGTGGCGAAAGCCGGCAGACCAGGTGGTGAATTCACCACCTGGTCTTCCTCTGAGTTGTCGTGGTCTTGCATGTCTATAGATTAACAATAGACAAACATCGTTAATCTGGGCCCAACCCGTGTACGCTGTAACCAAGCGCAGGTACCGGTGGATAATACGTAGCTGCGTTTGATATAAGCCACTGAAGTTGTATACTGCTGAGATTGCTGTAGAGCCTATTTGTAGACATTAGTATACACATAGCGTATACCTCCGCATTTGTTGACCACATGATATCATCTACGTAGCCGCTCTCGGCAATCCCAAGACAGTCTTCACAGTTGTCGCATCACTTTTGCGGCAGTAGAATAAAGTAAGCAAAACGCCGATCCAATTGTTATAATAGATGTTATGAACGCCAGCTTCAGCTACAAGTGGATTCCAAACAGGCATCAAGCTAACAGCAAATACACTCGTAATGTTTGTAGCTGACAACGCGGACTTTGTGAATGTGCGATGAACCGATGTCACGCATGTGGTCTTCGCGTTGTGTGTCGTCCGATTCTCGGATACATTTCACATTGTCTTCATATCTCGGCTGCGTCACTAACATCGGGCGGTTTTTTGTTGACTGATATCCTGCGCTATAAACCTATCAAAGTTTCTCATTCACTTAAAATAGGTGCCAAATTCTCTGAGCCCACCCAGTATTTCGCCGGCGGTATGCCTGCGCAGCCACGCATATGAGTACCTCAATGCTGTACTGATTGCTTTGACCTATCATCGGAACAGAAAATTAGCACTAACATACGTGCGGGCATCACATTTGGCGGTACGCTGGAAGATATGCTACAAGTACGCTGTATTACTAATCGACGCTGGCAATAATGCGTCTGAAACGTCTGAAGGGCCCTGTAACGGCTTTTACAAACAGCGCATTCATGTTAGCGTTCCAGTCTCATACGATAGCCCACAGCGTTTGTCATACAACCTACCAGCGCATTTCCTTCGTCCATGAAAAAAGATGAATAGTGGTGTTAAAGATGAATAAGCCACCCGTTCCGGCGCGCATGGCGCGCAGAGAGAGAGAGAGAAAGAGAAAAAAAAAAATGAAGGAGGAAAAGGCGCTCACACTCCTCCGAGCGCGCACGCCCTCGCGCGCGGAGCTCCTGCGCATGCTCGGAGCTCTTGCGCATGCGCGGCGGTGCGCCGTCTCAACGAGTGCGCCAGGCACGTAAACGGTTGTACCGGTGTGCGGTGTATGCCTGAACGTCGGTGTCTGTGTATGCGTGTCATCTTTGTGGCATCACACGTCAACTACACTGAACGGTAAGCTTTAGCAAAGACGTTTTGCGTCAATAGCTCATGATTATGTGAGCGCATCTCTTAGCGCGAAGCGGCTGCATGTAGCGCAGGCGACTCGGGTATAGTGTCGGTTTGTCGTTGACATGGTTTGATAACGCGCTCTTGTTCTCGCTTCTACTATAGGCAGGTTGCGAACGTAGTTCCCGCGCCTACTAGGGCGCCCCTCGCGGCGGCGAGCGCGGAACCGGCAGGATACGACCGGCCCGCTTGCGTTCGGAAAGCCTGTATGTGCACTGCTTCGCGCGTAGCTGCTGCCTTTTCTGAGCAATGCCGAAGTGCAACCCGAGCTGTTGAGTAGTGGGCTGCAACAGCACGTACACCAACTCACGAGGAATACAGTTTTACAGGTTTCCAAGCCGACCGTATGAAGCAGAACGGCGTCATTGCAACACTGGATAGCGCTCGTCCAACGGCATAAGCTGTTTTATGTCCCGGCGTTATGCCAAGTGCGTTATAACGCTGAATTCTTTGCTTTTACAGCAATGATGGCAGCAACGGGATACCTGCAGTCAGTGGCGTAGCTAGGTCGTCTGGCACCCGGGGCCCATAGGTCTTCTGTCCCCCCCCTCCCATGGGTTTATTGGAGGAAGGCGAGGATATCAGCAATTTCCGTGTGTCTCCAGACTTATATGGCACCCCCCCCCCCACTGGCCCCTTGCACCCGGGGCCCACGGCCCACCCCCTTTGCCTACCAGGATATGCAGCAAACAAAGTAGTTTGTTCCCACACTGTACCGCAGTAAAGCTGTGGAACTCTTTCCCAATCCTCTCCCATTCCAACAGCGCTAGGCCTTGCTGAGAGATTTGAGGAGGGTTTGCAGCCGGCTGAGCTGGCATACACCCTTCTGCGCCCAGCATATCAACGAAGGGCAGTTGACATCACCAAAATTTTTGACAACGTGGTTAATTGGAACCTCCTTTGCACGCACTCAAAAATCGCAACATAAGAGTATCGCACTTCCAGTAACTTGGGCGAAAATATTTTCCCAGCGTAGTCTAACACAACTGGTAAGTTCATCCCCTTTTTTTGTGTTTGGGGAGAGCAACGTTAGAATACCTCTGGTAGGTCTTACGAGTCGTTCGTACGCCCCACGTTCTTGGATGAGATGTTCTGGATTCGTATTTGGCGTCCTGTATGTACAGGGAAACTACCGCGGCGTCCTTGCACTTCCCTGCGATGCCAGCACGGCAATCGCAGCTCCCCGCTAGGATTTGTCTGCTGTCGCCGATCTTCAAGAATCAATGTCGCCTATAATTTCATGCGTCCACACCGTAGATAACGAAGTAACTTACGCTGAGCTTCACGCATCTCGCTGGTGCATTATTTTTCGTTTGCGGAATAAACCTAGCAGTCACTTCCGATCAGTGCGAGTTCGACACTTCCCTCACGTCGTAGACGTGCCCCACTTCAAATAGACGACTTCCTTTCCCTAAATTCTTTTCACGAAAAAAGCTATGAAGATCTTGTAATTCCCGAAACCCGGTTAAAATTAATATCGGCGCGCTGTTTCGCGCCATCGCTACCGTTTGACAGGACGCCAAACACGCAGCGCGGGCTGCTGACGCCGTGAGTAATCCTACCACATTCGCGCAACTATTCGTCAGATGGCGCTAGGGGTCGGAAAGACAGGGCGCCGCCTAGCACTTGCAACGTGCCCATACGGAATGTTTTACGGCGAGCGATCGCTCGGGCTTGTTGATTTTAGCATTATAGTTTACGTGCGTAAAGAAGGACGTACACCATGTTTTAACTTGATACTGTATGTTGTGTATGTTGTGTATGTTGTGCATTGTGTATGTTGGGCAGCCAGTGCGGTAGATCTAATTTCGTGGCGCTTGATCCGGCCGCGATGAATGCTGCGCCGCATGTCTAGTGAAATTCTCGTGACACGCTTTACGTATATATCTCGAAATTGTGTTAGCATCAAGAATGTTCAGACAGACACGTATAGTTGAATAACTGCTAACCTACTCGGATGAAAGGCCGTGTTTGCGGGGCATGCATCAGCAGTGTGTGCGCTGCCGTTTTCGCATCGTTTGGGAACTTACCGCAAGTTAATTTTGGGAAGTTACCGCAAGCAAAACACGAGACTTGAAGAAATATCAAGCAAAAATCTCTAATTCACCCAATCTATTTATATGCAACCACAAACGCTTTGGAGCATCAAACCTGCGATAAGCTCAGTCACTTGCAGCTTCGCAACTTAGCCGAAAAAATTGGAGAACACTAAATTAGTCGTTCCGGGAAGCACCTTTACACGTTTCAAACTGAAGGCATTGCGTTTGACGGTAGTTGGAAGATTTTTTTTTGTCTCTTTTTTTAAACAGTTTAGCAGCAGAAGTTATCTTTCGAGCTATATGAAAAGCGTTAAGCGCCTTTCGATGCTTCGGCGTTATGCAGTTTACGTGCTCTTAATCACTAGGCAGCTGCTGGCGCAGATTCGCATTGTGCCAGTCGTGCATGGTATGAAGCCCTTGTCGTGTGTAATAAGTGTTCCGGTTTTCATTACTGTTGCATGTAGTGCCGTCGTCTTGGACAGACTGCATACTATATGCGCTGTACAAAAGAAAAAAGAGCCAGATTATCAATTTGGTGGTCTTTTCTTAGTAGATAACGCACAGATTATTCAAATAATTCAGTGGACATTGCATTTGTTCTACCCTTATCATCACGCCTAAGAGATTGTAACATGTTTTAGTTGCTAAGTAACCTGATCAGTACGCCCCCATTCATGTGCATTCTACTGAAAGTGTGGCAAATGTATTCATCTCGAAGTATGAGAAAAGAGACATTGCAGACTGTTCTAAACGGAAATAAATTGCAAATGTTAACGTGATTGTTCAAAAGTGCAGTCAGTATGCTGAGCATGTTCGTTCGGCACGGGCATATTGCATTAACACCTGAAAAATGTGCACAGTCCAGCCGGGTATCTTTGTTTCAACAATTATTATTATAGGAATCGTTTGGGATTCTCGCATTTATTTTATTTTTATAAGTACACTGTGTGTCACATGAACCTGTCTTGAAACGAAACGTACCGTTGCTGGCACCGGCGACCATTACGGTTGTCTAACTGCTTATCACACTGTAATATAACGAAACATCATAATGGTACTGATTAATATTGCCATGTAGTCTTTAGTCAGAGAAACAAAGTTAAACTAGAGGCATAAGTGATGAGAGCAAATTATATAAAAAACTACTATTGAACCGTAAAAATATCTCATTGTATAGTTTTCGCTCACATTGTTGCATTTGTTTTACGTGTGTCTCTGTGTCTTCCGTGCTGTACTCGTGTGGCCATCAATTAGGAACTTGCCGAAGCCCTTGTCAGCTTTATTAAACAAGGGATTCAAGTCAGTTGCATCTAATACTACATATCAAGTGACCGACGTGTTATTCGTTTTATCTAAATATTATGGACTGGCAGTACTTGGCAAGCATTAAACCACAATATTTTTTTTATTGCACTTAAGCTGCAGGCGTCATAGATTGCCAGAAAATTTTCATGAAAACAGCCAGGGAAAGCTTGGAAAAAGATCGGGAAATCTTAATATGGCCACATAGGTATGCTGTCTTGTCATATGTCATACAACGTTACCAGAGAATCTCTGTGTTAAATATATTTTTAAAACCTTTCACTTCATAAAAATTGAGGGAAATTGGTCCTATTTATTGAAAAAAAAAAGAAAGTCAAGCATACTGACAAGGCATTTCTTACTCAATATGTTTTTTTTGCGTTAACGTCCTGAACCTCGATAGCCTAGAAAAAAATTTCATCTTTCAAAGCACCTTAAATAATTTACTGTGATAGAATTCATTCGAACTATCTTATCAGTTCTGTTTCCTAGGAGGTGCATATCTGTCGTGCCATGACACAAAGTGCTCGTGTGGTATTTCGGGTGCTCATGTGGTATACCTAACTTGGAAACCTGTTAGCATGCCCAAGAGGCCTCATTACCTGTAAGAAATTAAGTGACCATATCAATACAATCAACCCATCTGCCTTCTGTTGAAGTTATGGCCAATGACCATTCATTTAAAAGTATGAGAAAGACATTTAAATGTGTATTAAGCAAAATAAATTACAATCTTAGGCATGATACTGTGAATATTCCAGTCACGTCTTCTGAAAATATCCCTCTGCACGGGCATACTTAACTACCAGCCAAAAAATTGTACAGACAGCACAACTGGGTAACGTTTCAGCAATAAATATAGAGACCATTTGGGATAAGTACATTAATGCATCATATATGAACTTGTCATAAAAGGGAACATACTGTTGCTGGCACGAGCAGCAGTTGTGACTGTTTAATTGTTCACCATACCATGCAATAAAACATTGTATAAAGGTACTGATTTGTATTGACAAGCAGCCCTTAGTCATAGTTAAACCGCATTAAGTATTGACTTAGATGGTTTGAGCAAATATATTAAGCTGCTTAATGAACATACAAAGAATACACACTTGTTATTTTTGCCTCATATTGCTGCATCTACTTATTTGCAGCATACACCTGCAGCACCTTTGGGACTAATGACACAAAGGTCAAGGCCAGCCTGGCGACCATGCTTGCCAAGGAGTAGTGTAAATATGTAATCTGTTTCCATAATTAGCATAAGACATGAATTTAAGGAATTCATATATTATATCGAGCAATAAAAACGGTTAATGCATTGCCGGTGCATTTGTTTTATTTTTTTTGCACTGCATGATTCAACACTATATAAATTCTTTCTGTTTATGCAACATATATGAAAGTACAGCTGGTTCAGGAGCATTATTAATCTGCTAACGGTAATGCATAAGTGCAGATGAAAAGGAACAGGTGCACATGCATAAATACATTCAAAACGTTTTGCTACCGCATGTAAAGAAAAATGTAAACTAACTTGTAAAAAAAAAAAACTAGTAGGTAGCCGCTATGGAGTTATGGCCTTATACACTCTTTGTAGTCTTGTCTATAAAATGTCTGTGTCTATAGAGTGTCTGTAGATTAATGAAAATGCATGTTTGTTGACAAATGTCTGCAGAATGTCATAGAAGAAAGTGTATCGGATTATAAAGTTCTGTTTTTGTAGACTGAAGTCTATAGAATGTCTATAGACTATCTATATACATTTGTCTATAGACATTCCATAGACTTCAGTCTGCAAAAGTAGAAGTGTATATATAGTTCTACTTTTGTAGACTGAAGTGTATAAAATGTATACAGACAAATGACATCTATAGACATTCTATAGACTTCAGTTTACAAAAGTAGAACTGTAAGCCTATACACTTGTCCATCGACATTCTGCAGACAACTGTCTACAAACATGAATTTTAATTAATCCATAGGCACTCTATAGACTCAGACTTTTTATAGACTAGTCCATAAAAAGTGTATGGCCATAAGTCTATTGACAGTCTATAGGCTCAGACTTCTTATAGACTAGTCTATAAAATGTGTATGGCCATAAGTCTATAGATAGTCTAAAGACTCAGACTTTTTATAGACTAGTCTGTAAAAAGTATGGCCATCAGACTATAGACTGTCTATATGTAGTGTATAGACAGTCTATAGACTCAGACTTTTTATAGACTAGTCTGTAAAAAGTATGGCCATAAGTCTTTAGACTGTCTATATGTAGTGTATAGACAGTCTATAGACTCAGACTTTTTATAGACTATTCTATAAAAAGTGTATGGCCATAAGTCTATAAGCGGTCTATAGGCAGTCTATAGACTCAGACTTTTTATAGACTAGTCTATAAAAAGTGTATGGCCATAAGTCTATAGACCGTCTATAGACAGTCTATAGAATCAGACTTCTTATAGACTAGTCTATAAGAAGTGTATGGCCATAAGTCTATAGACAGTCTATAGACAATCTATAGACTCAGACTTTTTATAGACTAGTCTATAAAAAGTATGGCTATAAGTCTATAGACTGTCTATAGACAGTGTATAGACTGTCTATAGACTCAGACTTTTTATAGACTAGTCTATAAAAAGTGTATGGCCATAAGTCCATAGACTGTCTATAGACAGTGTATAGACTGTCTATAGACTCAGACTTTTTATAGACTAGTCTATAAAAAGTGTATGGCCATAAGTCCATAGACTGTCTATAGACTAGTCTAAAGAAATGTCTATAGACAGTCTATAGACTCCATAGACAAATGTCTATAGACTGTCTATGGACTTTCTATAAAAATTTTTGTAAGGGTAGTATCAAGTTTAAGGAGTATAGGGCGACCTCCAACTCTGAAATCGGCCTAGAAGAAGTAGTAGAACACACGGTAAGCTCGCACGCTCTAAGACCCGAGCAGCCAGATGAGCTAAAAGAGGTGTTAGGGGAATATATCGACAGGTTCAGCGATCGGCCGGGTAGAACCGAACTAATAACGCATGAAATAGAGCTGACATCAACCGAACCAGTAAGATCAAATCCTACAGGGTGTCTCCAAGACAGAGAGGGATTATGGAGGCGCAGCGCATGTACAGCGCATGTAAGAGCTGGGAGTTATCGAGCCCACTAAGAGTGACTACACGTCACCGCTAATACTGGTAGAAACCCGTAACAAGGACCCTCGTCCGTGTGTTGACTACAGAAAGTTAAATGCCATCACTAGGGATCAGCTGTACCGGATACCCAACATTGAGGAACGAATTGAAAGAGTTAGCGCTGCTAAATACATTTCAACTATATATCTCCTGCGGGGGTACTGGCAAGTTCCCCTTTCAGAAAGTGCCAGCCGCTATGCCGCATTCATCTCACCTGTATGCACTTTTCGCCCTGTCGCACTCAGCTTCGGGCTGAAGAACGCCCCATTTAGCTTCTCTAAGTTAATGGATATTGTCCTAAAAGGCTTGCGGGAGTTTGCCTTGCCATATCTGGATGATGTAGCAGTTTATTCGGACCGCTGGCAACAACACGTATCGCACCTCTAACAGGTGTTCTTACGGTTGAGGGAAGCCAGCTTAACGATGAAAGCGGAAAAGTGTAGATTTGGTTGTTCACAGGTTACTTATCTGGGCCATGTTGTCGGCCAAGGCACGAGACGGCCGGCCGAGCTGAAAATACCTACGATTAGACAATTTTCTCAGCCGCGCACGAAAACCGACCTTCGCTCATTTTTGGGACTTGTGGGGTACTATCAACCGTACATTCCGAATTACTCGCAAATGGCAAGTCCATTAAGGGACGCCCTCCGAAAGGGAGCACGGAGTAGCGTACACTGGGAAAAAGACAAAGAGAACGCTTTCGAAAGTTTGAAAACGCTATTGGTTTCTCGTCCTGTGCTTCGCGCGCCAGACTACACAAAGGAATTCATAGTTCAATGCGACGCAAGCGACAGAGGCGTGGTACTAGTCAGGTCGGCGACGATAACGAGGAGCATCCTATCCTCTATGCCAGCCGTAAACTAAATGTAAGAGAGGAAGCCTACAGCGCTTCAGAGAAGGAATGCGCTTGTTTAGTTTGGGCCGTCCAGAAGTTGTTGTGTTACTTGTACGGAGCGAAGTTCATCTTCGAGACCGAACACTGTCCTCTGACGTGGCTCAAATGTCACACAAAAATGGCCGCTGGCTCCGATGGAGCCTCACTCTCCAAGAGTACAACTTCTCCGGTAGATATAAAAAGGGAAAGTGTCATAGCTATGCGGATGGTTTGAGTAGGCTAATTTGAATTCTGCGTTTGAGGGTCCCACCTAAATTTTAGGGTTACTAGGGTTAAGTTTATTAAGCCAAGAAGAGCCCCTCTCATTTAGCAGGATTCCCTCCATGATTGCTGAGTTTGTCAGCACGAAATTTCTTCAGAAATTGGCATAGCGAAATGCAGCCTTTTTTTGTTTGTGCACTTATTTTTTTTTTTTTTTTGAAGCATAGCGGGTCTAAAGTGGAGGCCAATGTACGTCATCTCGGCACAGAGCCGTGTTGTGAGGTTCATTTTGCAGTTGCCTGTCCTTGTTGGATGTTTTGGGGCGGTGACATTACACAAGTGGTAGCTACGAGCCAAGGCTTCACCCCCTGGCCACCAGCCGTTCTCTTCCTGCCCAGCGGTTATCTGCGCTAGACAGTCGAGATTTTCCGGGCCATGGAGGCGCTGTTAAGAACGGCCAGCTGCAGTGCAAGTTTGCCAGCCAGTTAAGCCAGTGTTGGCAACCTCATGTTGGAATTCCGCCGCCAACCTCTAGCCATGGCGTGACTAAGTCGACTTTGTGTCATGAACAATACGCGCATCCTCCACTCTCCGTCGCTTCAGCTAGGATGCGTTCGACGAAGCAGGCTTTGTGTTGAAACCGTCACCGTTACGCTCTAGCCTCATCGCCGTTGTGACTGAAGGAGTTCGACGAAGCAGGCTTTGTGCACAACTGCACAAGGCCGACCTGATCTGCTACGGGTGGGGAAGTTGATGCGGGAACGCCAACGCAGGCTCCTTCCCACGCACCGACCGAGACGCAAGACAACGCGCTACCCGGTACGGCTCCGAGTTCTACGAAGCCCCTCTGACGTAAGCTCCGGACCATCGCACCGGTGTGTATGCGTGTGTGCGTGTGTGTGTGTAACCCGTCCAGGAGAGAGGCGGCCTGTTTAATATGACTGAACGAACGTTCGCGTCACCTTGTGTCGGGAGAGGACCGAGTGTTTAAAAACCGCTGTTGTGCGGCTGCTCAGGTCACTCTCTCTCAAGCAGTCATGTTAGACTGATGTACTTTCTCAAACAGTCATATTAGACTGATACAAATACTGTAAATAAACCCTTATTCCTCGTTCTCGATGAGAAGCAGTCCTTCCCTTCATCAACGCCCTCAGCGCGGATAAGTTGGACGACGGCATGGGCCAGCTACCTTTTAATCCATGCCCGACTCCAATCTTGACAACGGATCACGAGCGATGGGATTGAACCCCGAATCATAACAAGGGGTAATTGGAGATCTCAGGGAGAGGCCTTCGTCCTGGAGTGGACATAAAATAGACCGCTGCTGCTGATGATGATGAGAGTTAGTTGTAAAACATGAAATCAACCGTTTTCTATGTGAATTACTGCACATTTGAACATTCGTGAAACTTGGCGTCACCTAAACTACAGAATAGGCGTTAGATCCGCATATATATTTTTCTCAGTACCGCTCGCACAGCGGAATTTGCACTGCATAAATACTAACCTTCTGGGCCCGGTAGAAATGGATGAGAATGTATTATATTGTCAACCATTACACATGACGCAGCTAGTAGAGTTAACTAACCAACTAGAGTTAACTATACTAACTAGAGCACTAACAGAAATGATTCCAGTGCTACGGTCTGGCCTTCTACCGTCTGGTAGAAAGGGTGGGGAAACTGAAGAAACCAAGCTCGCGTGCGTTTGTACTGCACTGGGCACGTGGTATAGCACTTACCCCTGTCTCATTTTAGGCTCGAAGTAAGCGCTTCTCTTTTCAATATGATTTTGTTTGTCTTGAGAGGTTTGGTGACGTCGCATTGCTTGTGGATTGACATTTGCACCTACTTGTTTTTCTATTTTGGGTGATAAATTTTCACCGGTTAACAAATGTTAACCTTTAGCGCTCAGCGCAGGACGCGCCTGCGTGCATGTGAAGTCTCTTGAATGTTATCGATGGTTCTATCGGTTGTCTCTTGTCAGCGAACCTTGTGCAATGTGATTGTATGCGCGACGCCAATTGTGTACGACTTTCTGGAGCACAAGCGGGCACCAGAAATTACTCTGGAACCTTCGATGACTCACGTGAAAAGCCGACGATCTTGAGCTGGAGATCAGATTTCGACGAACGCCGACAAGGTTCGCCGCTGTTGTTGTGCTCCATGTGTCACTTGTGTTGTGGGCACGAGTTCGCCCCATTAAAGTTAGTTTCGTCATTCACAGTTTTCCTACTGTTTTTTTGACGGTGACTACATTGCGACGTAATGATGCACACTTCGGCTCGGTCTCAATGAGTGGAAGTTTTGTATAGTGAGCAAACAACACAAAGTTAGGCGGTTGATTTTAGTGTGCTTAATCTGTTTTTCGCGCTGTTTCCACAACAAAATGCAATACCAACTAGTTAGGTGTCGCATCCGCTTGCTGCTTTGCAGGTGAGAAACGCGCAGGTTGGGAGAAGCGTTATGGAAATATTGCAGGTTTAGTGATAATTTGCGGAAATTCGGGTCTGTTGTCTTGAGATAGAGAGGGGGATATAAGGAAGGCAGGAATGTTAGGTAGCCAAGAGTCTGTTTGGCTACCCTACGCTGGGGGAAGGCAAAAGGAGAACAGAGAGAAGGGAGAGAGAGGGTATAGAGGCGTGCACAGACAGTCATTGAGTCAAAGCCGTTCGTACAAGCCAGGCGTTCTCAGAAAGCGCAAGCGCTTTCATTGCCTTCTGAGCCGATGATCGGTGGGGACGGTGCTCTAGTACCGTCTGTTCACTCAGAGGACGATCATCTAATTTTCTCAATGTGGCGGACAAAGATTGTCTTTGTGCTTGAAATTCAGGACAGTAGCACAATAAGTGGTCAGTGTTCTCCTCGCATCCGCAAACATCACATGCAGGACCATCAGGCATTGTAATTACTGTTCAGTAAGTTTTCGTGAAGGCAAGTACCAGCCACAACCGACACCAAAGAGACGTTTCGCGTCGGCGCAGTCCGGCCGGGGGGCTGAGTTGCAGTGAAGGGTTTGGTCTGAACAGTCTAGTGCGCCTTGTACGTGTGGTATTCTACTCTGCTAAGGAAAGCGTGTGTGCTAGAATGCGAAGTTGTCTCGCAGCGTCAGTCCTTGAGAGACAAATGGGGATAGAGCGGTCTTATTTGTTTGATATCCGAGTTGCCTTATCTGTGTCACCATTTCTAAGGATAACGCAATGACCTGGTATCCAGTGAAATAAATGCTGGCCGTTTTCTTTTAAGTGGTGGACAACTTCCACGATTTAACACGTGAGCTGATCGCGAGAAACGGCTGCACACTGCAAGGCCGACCTTGCATCGCATGGGACTGCCCATTTCCGAAGTCTTTCAGCATTTATCACATGAAGTGCGTCGAGGAGAGCCGCGAGCTCTGCCAGTTGTAGTGATATTTGAACTCCTGAACCGCTTGCTTATTCCCATTGTTGGTATAAGTACAGTGCCACCGGAACAGGTTGATGTAGTTGAGCCATCAGTGTAGACGCGTTTGCAGTCCCTGTATTTCTCGTACGCAAGGAGTAAAGTAATTTGCTTGAGTGCTGACGCTGGCAAGTCCGACTTTTTTGAAGTCCTTCGGTTGCAAGTTTTACTTGAGGATGGCTAACACACCATGAAGGAATCGCAGGTCTTGCCTCAGATGCGTAACCTGACCTGAGAGAGGCACGGTGCACGAAGGCAGTTGCACAGAATGTCGTGCGAGGCCTTTCTACTGGAATACTTGCGAGGTGGTGGGTAGGGGTCCGGGCCAATTGCCTTATGTGCACACGCATTGTTTCCATGAAGATGTGCCTTCTAATAGTGTAATCTTAAGCGACTGCAATAGCTTCAGTTGACACATTCCGCGGTAGACCAAGGCATATCTTGAGGCATATGCTTTCGATTGTATTAAGGTTAGTTCTGCAGGTGTCGGAGATGACCAGTAGCCTGTACCGCAGGCAGCCAAGAGTACCCTGTACAGTTGCAGCATAGATTGTATTAACAATCCCCAGGTCTTTCCTGCTAGAAACTTAAACATATGACAAATTTCTGTTAGGCGTTTCTCACATAATTGACATGAGGGGTCCAGGAGAGATTTATGTCAATGACCACCTCTCACAATCTTTGACTTGTGCTGTACGAGTTCAGCTGTCCGTCGACTTACACCACGTCCATAATTCGGGCGGTGCTGTATGGTGTGCACATTACTAACAATTCCAGTCTATTTTTATGCTCGCACATGCCCTCGTTCAGGCTGTTATTCAAAGAAACGGTAATCCTTTTGTATATATGGAACAATGAGTTCTGCCTCCCGTATGTCCCCGCCAGAGCATTACGTACACGAGACCGCTTTACCTTACCAAGAGTACGGACATGATATGGCAAACGTGTCCGTGCCTTCTATGTACCTGATGTGTTAAATGACCTGTCAGATAAAGTTTTATCTTCCAGCACATGGAAAGAAGTTAAATCTTATATTTTTGATTTGTATGTGTCATTTCGTTTCTTTCCTTTCTTTCTTTCTTTCTTTCTTTCTTTCTTTCTTTCTTTCTTTCTTTCTTTAGTTCTATCTTGAGTCTTGTACATAATTGATTTACTGTGCCGCTCCCTGGCTTGCTCCATGCTGCCGAGCGCTGCCCCACAAGCCCATTGTTGGCTTGGGCAGGCTCGTATTTGTATGTCATTTTCGAAATAAATAAATAAATTATATATATATATATATATATATATATATATATATATATATATGGAGGCATTGGTTTTCTGGTAAATGCTATCACTGCACACTTTTCACAAGACAATTCGATCCCTTGTTCTAGAAGGTAGGATGATGTTAAACTGGCTGCCTTCTAAAGCCGTGCGCGAAGCTGCACTCGCGTCACACCCGACGTCCAAATAGAAATGTAGCCTTTATAGATGGAGAGCGTAACGGAAAATGGAAGGGTGTAGGTGAGTCCAATATCCGCTAGATTGAAGAGCGTTGCGCTCAGTACTCCGCCTTCAGGCCCCCCACAGTTATTGTAATGCTGTAAAGTTGGGCCATCCTCGGCAAGTATGTAAAAGGATCTGATGTACATAACTACTAATCCAGATAAATCTTGCCGCCAAGTCCTACTGCCCCTAAAGCGTCTAAAATCGCTTCATGGGTTTCGTTATCGAATGCTGCTTTAATATCGAGAAACAGGGCAGCAGATAGCATTTTGCAGGGCTTCTGGTGCTCGACGTACGTCACCAAGTCGATAACGTTTTCTATAGAAGAACAGCCACGCATCAAACAGGACATTGCATCTGGATATACGTGCTAATGTTCGGTGTGCCATTCTAGCCGTGCTGCAACAGTCCTCTCAATTAGTTTTCTAATGCAACTGGCAAGCGCGATTGGTCGGTATGACGCAATGTCCACAGGTGATTTGCCAGGCTTGAGCAGTGGAATTAGGAGACTGGTCTTCGATTCCTGGGGAACCGTACCTCTCTGCCAAGAGCTGTTGAACAAGAGCAGCAGCGATTTCCGAGCCTCCTCAACAAGATTTGTGCTGTTGAAGATGAACCCTTGCACAAGGCAAGTTCATCTTCGAGTTCGTACACGGAGAAAGGACGGTCCATGCGGGGGTTGCGTGAAATCGATGAATGGTGGAGCGATCTTCCAGCGGAACTAGTTTCGCCAGCAATCCTCCTGCAGACACCTCAGCGACGTCAATCTCTCTACATTGTTAGTGAAGGGCCAAAGGCTTGAAAGGGCGGCGCTACTGAGGGGCTCAACGGAGACCATGAACAGTTCTCCGCTTGTGAGACAAAGGTATTCGTGGATCGAAGGACTCGCAGAATGACATCCATCATTGCGATGCAAGTTAGTCCATAGCACGCTGAAATTTCTTTTGAGTTGTTTTGGCCAATCTCAAGTCACGTACATACTTTGTACGCCTGTATCTTCGCGCTGCACGGCGACGAATTGCACGAAGCTTCGCCAGCTCAATGTCCTATTCAGTGCGTGTAGACGTTCGGTGAAGCGAGAGCGTGGAATACTTTAGGGCACCCTTTATGGTGTCCTCTAGGCTAGAGGACAAGTGATCACGACATCTGGCTTCGACAATTGATTTCAACATTAACCAGTTGATACATTGAGTGACGCCTGCTTACTTGGAGCCCGTCAACCCTTTAATCCTTAGATAAGTGGGTAGGTGGTAACTTCCCCGCGGTTCAATATCCGGAAACCCCCTGACCTTCCTACTGAAGGAGCGTGAAACAAAGGTGAAGTCCAGACAGCTACAGCAGACAGTTCCACGCAGAAAGGTGGTGGTTCAATAATTTAACAAGCACAGTTCTTGTGCTGAGGCAAATGACAGTAATGCTCTTACCCTGGAGTTTATCTTAGAATTTCTCCAGAGATAGCGGTGGGCATTAAAATCTCCATCACCAGAGGCTGTGGAGTCGCTGTCATGATTCGCCGTAACCGCTCGCAGACCACCCTACTTGAGGGCGATGTGTAGGCTCCAACTACTGTGAAAGTGAACTTGCCTTGTCAGGCATACTTACTCGTTTTCTTGGTCAGGTGGAACTGGATGATGGACATGCGTAAGATCACGCCGTATGAAAACGATGATCTTGCTCGGATTTTACGTTCGTGGCAGGTATGACACACTCGTACCTGGACAGTCTGATGTTAGCTGATAAGGGCTCGCAGATGACGATGATGGAGAACTTATGCATGAACGCAAGCTGTCGAAAGTCCGATATGCGTGACTTATGCCCTCTTGTGTTCCACTGAAATGTCGACGCGTTCCGGACGTCGTCACGAAAGGACGGCTTCGGAAGAGCCATGATTTCAACCAGGAGCTGCAAGTGCTGTACTCAAAGTGTCCAGCACCTGTAGCGCTCTTTGCGCAGATGAAGTATTTATGTTAATTATAACGCGAGTGGCATTCATGAGCGACTGCAGAGTGTTGATGATATGAAGAACATCAGCGAGCGTCGTTTCAACAGTTGCCGAAGCTGTCGAGGTCGGTGCGTTTTGAGGTAGCTAAGCAGGGCGTTGTGGCCTCGGTAGCTCAGGTCAATCTTCAGGACGGGCAAACCTTTCCGCTTTGTTTGCTTTCTTTCCATCTTCCTTGGTCGTGCTATGCGTTGATGCGGTAATCCTTGGGACGGAAGGTGGCGTGTAACTATCTGCAGCTATGTTTCTTCGTGAAAGTTTTCGGTGTCGATGCCGACATTGCCGAAGAACGGCAGCAGCCTCTCGATGCATCCAATTGTCCCGCATCATTCCTTTGACGATCCCGAATTCCTTCCGC
This sequence comes from Dermacentor andersoni, assembly GCF_023375885.2. NCBI lineage: Eukaryota > Metazoa > Arthropoda > Arachnida > Ixodida > Ixodidae > Dermacentor > Dermacentor andersoni. The sequence goes on along the minus strand of NC_092822.1, from coordinate 133,668,820 downwards.
ACCCACGGACAATCCTTTGATGAGGCCTTGTGAGGACCACTGCAGTTAGGGCACTTTAGAACATCTGTGCGGCAGGCGTCTTGTGAATGGGACACAGAGCGCCGCGGGCACACGACTTTGTTCACGCAGACACCCTTTACGTGGCGAATCCTGACACACTTAAAACACTGGAGGGGCTTCGGTAAGGATGGTCGTACTGGTTGGCGGACATGTCCTACTTTGACGTGGGAAAGAAGGCTGTCTCCTTCAAACAAAGTCTTCATACAGATAGTGTTTCCCAGTCTGAAATTCTCGTAATGAAAGCGCCTTCTGTCGTTGGTTTGGTCAGTATTGGCAAGTCGTCATTCAGGATTTCAAAGTCGATGTCATAAATGACGCCCGCAGTACCATCGCCGCCTGTAGGGATCATTGATCGCACCTTTACATTGTCGATCTCAATTATATTACGCAGGCCTTCTATGGCGCTGCGCTGTAACACGTCAACTAGAAGGACACTTTTGGGCGAGTTTATTCTCACATCTTTATTCTCGTTTGGTGCGATTTTCTCGAGCAACTGAAAAAGGACCTGCCTTTTTAGGAGCTGCATATTGGTGGCTGGGTCCACGGGCATGAAGAGCACAGCGGGTGGCCAGCGCTACGGAGCACTCTTTATGGTAGAAGCACTTGGTGACGAAGATTCCTGCAGTAGTGTTCTTTTTCTGATCTACACATCACGACTTTGAAGTCATCGTCCGACGAGTTGTAGCTGTCCGAGCATAACTCAGTGGCCTCGCTGTCCGCATCGCTTGACGCACTTCCACGTTTCCTAGACGTTATCCGAACTGCGCTCCAAGAAGGCCCTCGGAGACCTCTTCATCCATTGCCGCAAGGAGGGAGCGGCAGCTCCCAGAAATGCAGGGAAACAAAGCGAAAAAGCAGAGCCAAAAATACAAGCGTTCTATCAACGAATCACTTCGTCTTCCTCCTTCCTCTGTTGTCTCGAATAAACTTGTTAGCTAGTCGGTTAAGGAGGATCGCAACAAAAACATAAAGAAAATAAAAATTTGATCAATACGCGCTTTTTCGCATGTACTGCAATGTCAAACAGGTTAGGATTTCAAACTACTACATGTTGAATAGTGTTAGCGAAACGCGTTGGAAGGTGGCTGTTTGAAAATATTTATAAATTGCAGGAAGATTAAGAAATTTTTTTTTATATTGGCAAGGCCTTCGAAAAAGAATAAAGCAGTAAATGTCATAAAATGTAGGATTCTTTACTAGCCTTATTGAATGAGCGATCACGTCTTTTTCGCTGACCGGGTGGGTGGGACACCTTGCTCGTACTAGTGTACACTGTCGGTGCACGGCCACTTTAGACCTGCATCTATGACGACGATTGACGCTATTCTGCGAGAGCGTTCAGTAACGTTATGGCTTGTGTTATTTACTTTCAGTATATAGTCAGGTTAACTTAGCCCGTCTGAGGCTTTCTGGTCTTTAAGAAAGTACGCTTCAAGGATCAAAAAAGAAGTGGTGAGGGGCGATAATAGAGACCAACGCAAGAAGAGACCGCGAACAAGAGGCAGCGCTGAGAAATGAAGAAGTCGCAGGGCTTAACAGGGCGCGAAGCCATGCACCCGGCTCGGTGCAAGCGAGCTCAACTGAAGCGAGAAAAAAAGAGCGAGGGATGTGGGGAGCCAGCAAAAGCCGAGCAGCAAGAGCGGCGGCAAAGCCACGTGTCCAAATGCGGGCGGCTTTTCGCGCTCGGCCGCCCACCGAAGACGTCGGCCAGGGGTGCACAAAGTTTCTCCTCCGGTCGGGCCCGCTCCAACTTTTGCCGCCGGTAGCAGCTGGCCGACTAATGAGCTGCACGGGGGCCAGTTGTGCGAGCGCAGGAACCAGCGGCGGTCATTTGCATAATCCTCGCCGTACACCCCCTCCTCTTCGGTCTGATCGACGGCAGCTGTGTCGAGGGAGCTGGCCCTCGCCGTCCTCGATCGCGCGGACAAGCGCGCGCACAACAGCTCGTTGGTTCCGGATGCAAATGGAGGAGGAGCAGCAGAGAGCGCGTCCGTGTCGGCTACAACAACGCTCTCCTCTTGGCCCACGTGGCCGTTCACGGTAGCGCAAACCGGCGCTGAGTCAGGAATACATCGCACGCTGCGTGAGCTCAACAGGGTGGCTTCGTCAGGCGCCGCCTGCTGTCCACCGTGCTCATGACAGGATTTGTCGTCCCCGCACATGAGCTGTAGTTTGACCTTTTTCTATGCTTATGCTTTCCAGTTCACCGTAATTTGAGGTACCGCTTGGACATTTACTACCCAGCATACGGTTCAAATGAGGCTATCAAAATATCGTGCAAGATGCTTCTTTTTGTCAGAAGTATGACATATTTTCTAAGTGTGAGCAGTTCACTGAAATTTCGCTTGACTATAGAAAGCGCAACGGCGCCTTACGATAACAGCGTTATATTACATGTGGCGTAAACAGACTCGGCGGCCTCTTGGGAACAGAGATAGCCTAAAGGACGAACGGTGCTGGCCGATCAGCTATGACGTGAGCACTGTGCGCCAACTCTGGGCTGATATTTTCTAGCGACGACTTTTGAGTAGCCACATTCGACGTTTCATTTTTGGTGCATTATATTCATAAAGTGTCGCACATATCAAGAAAGTGGCTTGGCGACATGGTGTATAATTAATGTTTTCCGCTCCGTTTAAGCTGTCAGGACTGTGCATGCGCGTTGAAAATGCTGAAAAGAAGAAGGAATACTACAAATCCAAGCATGTGAACAAATACATTAGGTGCGCGACACATGTTATCTACAAAATTCCGTTGAAGTGTGGTAAGGTCTATATTGGCCAAACAGGTGGATGTGTCAGTGACCGCATGCGCAAGCATTGTGTGTTGACGAATTCTCAATGAGCTGGTCACCTGTTTTTTCATTGTCATCATTGTCGTTAGCGTGACAGTGCACCACGTTTTGAAAATGTGACCATTCTTGGCAGAGGCAGGAGGAAAACCGAAAGAGAAATACTTGATGAATTTAATAACAATATGAAAAAAAATGTATCAGTGTTTCTTCCATCTCTGAGCGATAAAGAGATAGCTTATCTAAAATGCAGAACTTAAAGATGTGGTAGTTAGGGCAAAAGGGTGTGTTCGTCAATTTAAAAAACTTGTACCTTGCTAAAAGCATTGCACATTCGTCAGCGGTTTGATGTTCCAGGGTTGATCCGTGTTTTCAAATATATGTCAGTTGCTAGTCCAGCGTTCTTCCTTTTGTCGTGGTTGCGTCTCAATTTTTTTCGCTTGTTTTCGCAAGTGCCAGCAAGAACCAATTGGCCCAGCAAGCAGCACTTGAATTGTCGCAGATTAGGTATCGCGTCTAAAAAGACAGCGCGCATAATGGACAGCAAGAACGGAAAATAAAGAGGCTGTAGATAACGTAGCATAATGTAGGTCTTGTGCAGCAATGCAAGACTCACGTACTGGTGATACTTTTCATATAGTTGCAGCGGTGACCATTTTTGCCTGAGGCAAGGCCACCGCTACCAAGGCGGCCGGGCAAGAAACTCTGATGGAGCACTCAGCAAAGATCGTGTCACCCACTGTCCTAGTGGCTACAGTGGAGGCCTCAACGTCTTCCACCTTCCACAAACCGCACTCATCTGCATTACTACCGGCTTCTATACCGTCGGGACGACCGTTCAGCACTACGATTCAAGTGCCGAAGTGTCTTGACCTGTAAATTATTGCCTTCATACCTTTTCATCATAAGCCCCAGTTGACAGATGAGCCTTCATCCAGGACATTGAAACTCGCTTTGCACTCAGCCTCCTGTCTCTCCCGACTGTTTTCGCCAAGCGAACATCTCTGCAGATGAGATCATCCCGGACCAAGCCATGTGCGTCATCGCCATTGAATCTCAGGGGTACTGTAGCAGCCAGGTGCACAGCCCCAACAGTCTCCTACCTTCAATGGCAGCACCTCGTGGGCAGAATTTCGCATACAGTTCACCTGGATCTTGGGAGAAAAAACAGAGGTGCTTGTTTCACAACTCCGTTCCTCGTTGGCGGAGCTCTGGAGGAATATTAAGTTAAAGCGACGGCGCATTATTTCCCGCGCTCGGGGCTCGTTTCGATGGCGGCCATCTCCACCAGCTTTTCCTCACACAGCTGAAAGTGTTCGAGAAGAAGCGTTCGACAGCTCGGCTCCCATGTTGAAAAACTTTAGCGAAACGCACTTGCAGGGTGTCATTGTGTTACAGAGGACCTTATTTCCAAGACCGCTTTTGTCAACGCATCTCTCACAGCAACATCCAATGCTTTGTTGGCTGGGGTCGGCCTGCAACTATTACTGAAGCACTTGCTCGCACTCTTGAGGCTGGAACAATGGAACGTGTGACAACACATCACTGTGCAATCGAACCAGTTAATAAAAGCCCTCAAGGTGTTTTACAATTGCTGCTTGAATTAGACATGAAGAAGGGAAGCTACCCTGATGATCTATGAACTACATGTATAAAACAATATGATGAATGCATTTCCCTTTACTTAGAGCAAATGTCTGCGAAGTTTTCATTCGCATTCACTTCCACAAGACACGCGCAATGCAATAGCAGTCCCCGTTTTAGAAAAATGGCAGCCGTACGCAAGTAAACAATTACCGACCGATATCTTCGACGTCAGTTGGCTGTAATGTCTCAGAACGCCTTATTGGAAAACATGTTATTATTTTAATTGACACTAACTAGTTACTTTCCACAAACCAACATGGACTTAGGACAGAAACACTCCATCACTCTCTCTTCAAGAAAATGAGAAAACTAGAGACTGCATTCATGGCGATTATCTGGAATTAAATCTTGGAGCGCTTTGACAAAACGAGCGTAGCACTTCAGAAGCCAGGCCTAGACATTTCAACTGCTGTAGACCTGCTGAGATCTCTAGAAGGCTTTGTTAATTCTTTGCGACCTGTTTTTGATACGTTCGAAGAGAGAGCACGCACGCTAAGTACCAATCAACCTTATCAGGATGAGGGCAAACGCATCGTATTGAGTAAGCACCCGGACGAAAAAAGGGATAGTGCGCTACAAGCTAGAAAAAAGTTTATCGTACAGACCTACAATGTTGTACTTGACAGGCTAGGCTCTGCTTAGAGAGTGCGAAAGGCTGCCCACATTGAACTCTGCGAAAAGTTCGGATTCTTAAAATTGATGACAGAAGTTGGGAGCGAGGCCTCTTTGGCACAGCAGGCTGAGAAGTTGATGAAAACTTACAAAAATGATTTGGCGCCAACATTTTTTTTTTTTTGCTAAAATCTTTCAGTTTGCAAACTTTCTGCACAACTCTCTGTGCCAGAACACGAGTCCCCTGGGAATAACGAAGTTGCTGCACGAAAGAAAGCTTATTGATGTGTTTCCGAACCTTTCTATTGCTTTGCGAATGTACTTGCATACCCGTGGCAAACTGTGAGACCGAACGATCGTTTTCCAAGTTGTCGCTGATAAAAAATCGCCTTCGTTCGAGCCTCCTTGACGACAAGGTGAACTGGCTTGCTATCATGTCCATTGAAAGTGACCTCCTCGGCCATCTATCCTTCGAACAGGATTTCACCAAAGCGAAGGCGCGAAAGGTTCCATTTTAAAAGAGGGCTGTTTACGCTATACATGAATAGTTCCAATAAGCTCGTTGTGTCGCCTCCCAGCCTCCACGTTGTCGACGAAACGCTGAGCAGTGTAATTCAAGATATAAACATCTTCGTTGTTCGTCTATTGGTTGTTCTTCTTGTGATATTTAGTGCGCTTACAAAGAACTGTGTTTTTGTTGTTTTTGATAGTGCCACGTTTATTTGGTGCCGTCTTTGCTTGTCTTACCTTCAACGAAAATATTTTCAAATAATGTTTTGTAATTACACTTGGTCATTTTCATCTGTATTCTAGTGCATATTTATGCTGTTTGTACTGCTATAAGTATTGTATATATCTATTGCATATTTATAGAGTAACCTGTATAACGCTTACTGCAGTCTGATGCTCGAATTTTAACAAAGAATGTTTTGGAAACAACCATGCGTCTCCTCACTGGATTAAACTTAGTGATGCAAACAAAGCCTAGCTTCAGAAGGATCGACATCTGAGCTGTGTTGTCTTTTCTACGTTTTTGTTCGTCTTGAGTGCACTGAACTTTTCCTCAAAGCCTAGCTTTTGCTGAAAACAGAATGCTGATTAATCACAAAGTGAACAGATGTGTTGGTGTTTACAACAGAACGCGTTTCAAGCAAGTTTTGTTGTTTTCCTTATAATAATAACAATAATAATAATCCCGTTGATCGCCCTTTGTTCTTTTTAATTTGGCGGAATTATAATGAAACATGGCATATTTGCAGTGGCGTAGCAGGCGGCAGGGGGGGGGGGGGGGTCAGTATAGAGAAAGGGGGCCTGCATGCGCATTAGTCCAGTGCCCCTATTTTTTTTAATCCGGCGCTGCCCATACGTGGGCCGATCTCGAAGATAGTGCAATATCGGGCGGACCCGGGGCGGAGGTGAAGTAGGCGTTAAGCACTCCCCATACGTGGGCCGATACCGAAGATAGTGCAATACCGGGCCGACTGGCAGCGGAGGTGCAGTTCGCCTTTAAGGGGCCCACATACACATCTTTGGTGGTCATCCTTCTTCATAGAGTGGACTGGCACTGAGAATGTTTTTGCATTCACACTCTATGAATAATCAAAGTCCAAGATAGCGGCGCGCTTTTTCAGAGAATGATACCGAGGGGCAACTGATACACCTATCTTCCATTTGTCCCTTTCTATTGCTTCAAAGATTTCCCTTGTTTCTTTTTTTTGTGCTCTCTGTGCAAAACTTCTGTATCTGTCAGGAGGGGTTTGCAACCACAGTCCCTGCAATGAAAGACTAAATGACTCGAATTTATAGTCATTTAATGATAATTGTGCTCAATTAGCCGCGTATTCAAGCACCCGCCCAATGGCCCAATGTATGCCTTGTTACAGGACAGAGGGACTTTTTAAACCACTCTCTCTGTGCAAGACGATGCGCAAAACGAGAACAAGGTGAAATCGGGAACGAACGTTTTGACAAATCGACTCGTCTTTTTCAAGGCGCACATGCCTTCCAAGGCACGGTATATATAAGTAGGGTTCTTCTCAAGGGGAGAGGTAGTAAGGAAGGTCTGTGCGGCCACGAGCGAAGGTGAGCTAACACGACGGTGTAGAATTGAGAATAAAGGAGTGCTGTGATGAGGCCGGTGAACGGCCGTCTGTCAGTCGCATGTCAACGACCCCGTGTCAGTCGGCGTGATAACGGCGTGCACAGCACACCTCTATTATCTGCTTCGCTGGTGGTCGTGGGCTATCCTTTCTGTGAAAGAGATAGTAGAAGGAACGGCAGAAAGCAGTGCCCATGGAAAAAAATATAAATAAATGTTTTAGCGAGCACCGGTTTGCAACGAGCACAGGAGGGCAACTGCCTACCACCCGCAGACGAATGGTCTTCGGAGCGGCTGAACAATATCCTCCCCGACATGCTAGCAATGTACATCGATATCGAGCACAAGATGTGAGATGCCGTCCTGCCGTACGTAACCTTCGCTTATAATACGGCAGTGCAATAAATAACGCCTATCACGCCGTTAAAGTTCGTCTAGGGCAGGAACCGGACATTGACTCTCGACGCCATGCTTCCACACGTCACCGACGAAGAGAACCTTGAAGTCGCCGACTATTTCCCAACACGTTGAAGAAACTCGACAGCTCCCCCACTTGCGCATCAAAAACCACAAGAGGATTAACAGCCGCCACTACAATCTTCAAAGACGCTACGCGGAATACCGGCCCGGTGACCGTGCTTGGGTCTGGACTTCGATGCGCCGATGAGGAAACAGCGGGAAACTGTTACGATGGTATTTCGGACCCTAGACGATCATCCGACGCATTGGCGAACGGATGTGTGAGGTTTTGTCAGGCGGCATTTCGCTATCACAGCTGCACCGCGCACGACCTGAGGTCGTCCACGTGATGCGTCTACGCCCGCTAACGCAATAAGAAACTGCGTTTCTTGGTTGCTTTGTTGTTCTTTCCCGCGTATGCGTAGTTTCGTTCTATCTTTCATGCCTGTTTGTAGCATCAGGTTGGTGCTCTTTAAGAGTGGGGCATTGACACGCATACTTCATCTGCCTATTTTATGGCCACTGCAGGACGAAGGCCTCTCTCTGCGATCTCCAATTACCCCTGTCTGGCGCCAACCGATTTCAACTTGGGCCTGCAAATTTCCTAATTTCATCGCCCCACCTAGTCTTCTGCCGTCCTCGACTGCGCTTCCATTCTCTTGGCACCCAATCGGTAACCTTAATGGCCCAGCTGTTATCTAAACAGCGCATTACATGGCCTGCGCTGCTCCATTTATTTCTCTTAATGTCAATTAGAACATCAGCTACCCCCTTTTGCTCTCTGATCCACACCGCTCTCATCCTGTCTCTTATCGTTACGCCTAACAATCTTCGTTCCATCGTTGTGTGCGCGGCCGTTGACGTGTTCTCGAGCTTCTTTTTCAGCCTCCAAGTTTCTGCCCCATACGTTAGCACCCGTAAAATACAATGATTGTACACCTTCCTTTTCAATGATAATGGTGAGCTTCCAGTTAGGATCTGACAATGTCTGCCGTATGCACTTCAACCCATTCTTATTCTTCTGTATATTCCTTTCTCGTGATTAGGATTCCCTGTGAGTAATTGACCTAGGTAAACTTACTCTAAAGCAGCAGAAGCTTGATGTGGGCGAGTTGGTTTCGCATACTTGAAGAAAAGAGCGCTAAAAAGACGCGGACTAAAAGAAGAACATGTACGACGGACAAGGTGCCTTGTCCATCGTACATGTTCTTCTTTAAGTCCGCGTCTTCTTATCGCTCTTTCCTTCAAGTAAACATACTCCTTCACCGATTCTAGAGGCTGACTGGCGATCCTGAATTCTTGTTTTCTTGCCAGGCGATTGACCATTATCTTTGTCTCCTGCATATTAACCTTCAAACCCCCTCTTACGTCTTTTAAGATTCTAAATCATTTCTAGTAACTCGTCCCCACAACCACACAACCAAAGGTTCTGTAGGTATTCGGCGTTGATCCTCACTCCTAAGCCTTTCCAGTTTAATAGATCAAGTACATTCTTCAAGCATGCAGTGAATATCACAGGAGATATTGTGTCTGCTTGCCTGACCCCTTTCTTTATGGGTATGTTTCTAGATTTCTTGTGCAGAATCAAGGTAGCTGCGGAATCTTCCTAGATATGTTCCAAAATATTGACGTAGGCCTACTGTGGTCCTTGATTACGTAATGCATCTGTGACTGCTGCGACCTCTACTGAATCAAGTGCCTTTTCATAATCTATGAAAACGATATAGAGAGGTTGATTCTACTCTGCGGATTTTTCAGTTACCTAATTGAAGACATGGATGTGATCCATGATAGAGTATTCTTTCCTGACGCTAGCCTGTTGTCTTGGTCGACGGAAGTCAAGTGTCGCCCTTTCGTTATTGAAAATTATCCTGGTGAATATTCTATACAATATTTGAAATAAGCTAATGGGCCTATAATTTTCATTTCTTTAACGTTTCCCTTCTTGTGGATTTGTATAATGTTGGCATTCTTCTAGTTGTCTGTAACCCTTGAAGTAGTGAGAAATTTCGTATAAAGGTCCGCAAGCTTTTCAATCATATATCTCCTCCATATTTGATAAAATCGACTGTTATTCCATCTTCTCCTGCCTTCTGTCCGTTATGCATCTTGCAAGGCCTTTCTAACTTCATCGCTAGTTATAGAAGGAACATCGGTAACCTGCTCTTTACTACTTTATAAAGGAGCTATTGTGGCTGCTCTGGGTGCCGTACAGATCACTGTAGAATTTTTCCACTGATTTCACTTTACCTTCGAAATTGATGATGATGTTACCCTGTTTACCTTTAAGTGCAAACATCGTGGCAGGTCTTATGCTAAGTTTTCTATTCACTGATTTCATAAGGCGTCCATTTGTACTGCTTCGTCAGTGTTTCTCACGTTAGAATTTCGAATATCCCTTACTTTCTACTTGTTTATCAGTTTTGACTGTGGCGTGAATTCTATCGGATCTTTTTAGTAGGACACTTTGATTGTCTGTCGTTTCTTTATTCAGTCCAACGTTACTTAGGAGTGCTTGCCTAATGTTTGTGCTAGTGCTTTACCTTCCATTTCAATAGCTACTTCTGAACCTAGCCCAGTTACGGTTTCATTCATTACCTCTATGTGATCTTCATCTCGCTGCTCTAAAGCTACATATTTGTTTGCAAGTACCAGCCTGATTTCGTCTGCTTTTACCCTTACTGCGTCTAGGTTGGCGTGCTTCTCCTTGACCAATTTTACTCTTTCTCTCTTCATATTGAGGCTAATGCTAGACCTAACTAACCTGTGATCACTGCATTTACCCTAGCTAACACTTCTACATCCTGCACTGTGCTGGGACGGGCAGAAATTATGAAATCTGTTTCATTTCTTGTTTCTCCATTATGGATTTTCTTGGTCCACATTTGGTTCCTGCTCTTCCTGAAGAAGGTGTTCATTATTCGCAGCCCATTCCTTTCTGCGAATTCCACCAACATCTCTCCTCTAGTGTTCCAAGAATCGATGCCGTAGCTGCCATGTGCTTGTCCACCAGTCGGCCTTTTCTCCACCTTTGCATTGTAGTCCCCCATGAATTCAGTAGCCTGAGCTTGCACTTTTCTCATCGCTAGTTTAACATTTTAACAAGGCTGTTCTACTTCTTCATCATCGTGAGTGCAAGTCGGAGCGCAGGCTTGTACAACCTCTATTCTATACCTCCTATTGAGATTTGTTATGACCCTCTCATTTATGCTGTAGAATTTGTCAATGTTGCCCGCCATATCCTTATGAACTAGCAATCCTACCCCGTATTGCTTATTATCTGGCAGTCCTCTATAGCAGAGGATGTGGCCGTTAGTCAGCAGTGTAAAAGTCTCATTAAGGCCAATGATATGCCTCCCATTGCCTCCTAGTGCCTGAAAGAGTCCTGTTTAGCTAGCTTCAGTACAGAAGATTTGCGTGTCGAACGTTGACAGGTTCAGTTTCCAGTTGCGGCCTGTCCGGCTCCAACAATTATCAGCCCCCTCTGCTGCGTTACAGGTCTGACCGCTGCCTTGGTCAGGTATTCCGCAGCTGTTGCGGACTGAGGCCTTGGGTTGATTGAAGGATTCATGAGGAAGGTAGTAGCCGAATACGGCACCAGAGAGGCCACTTCGTCTTCTGGTGAGGGAGTCTCTTCTGTTGAAGCTTAGTAGGCCTTCCTAATTTGGTAGTACATGGATTAGTATAGCCCTTAGGCTCTCGGCCTTTTTTGACAGTGTCAAGCGCCACCCCAAGCCTGGAGGAAGACGCGCCCGTATGGTTGGAACTTACTGGCATTTTGTTGATGGTTATATCTATTGTCTCTTGTCACCGGAATTTGTGTCACCTGATTGTATGTGCGACGCGTATTGTATAGTACTTTCTAGACGGCACCCAGGCACAAATGATTACTATGGAACCTTCGATTACTCATGTATAAAAGCTGACACGCTTGACCGGCAGATCAGATTTCAATGATCGCCGACTGTGTTCAGCGCTACCTTTGTTCTTTGAGTGTAACTTGCTTTTGTGGGCACAGCTTCGCCAATAAAAATGTTAGTTTCATCATTCACAGTTTTGTGACTGATTTCTTCGTTTTCATTACAATGTGACAATATTGTGTACGCTGCTGGTGTACCACCTGGCCTAGAAAAAAATTCATCAATGAAACACTTTGTATTATCCAAGTATGCCAAAGATATTCGCAGGTTCGTTGGGCTCTGCTCCTATTTTCGCCAGTTCGTGAAGAATTTCGGAGTTAATTCGAAAACTCTCAGCGATTTTAAACAAGACGCCCATTTTAACTGGGGTACTAGCTAAGCCGCAGGTTTCTCTGAGTTAACCACACTCCTCACAACGCTTCCCATTTTGGTCCATTTCGACCAATCGGCTCATCCCGAAGTCCACACTGGCACGAGTGGTTACGGGATAGGCGCTGTTTTGGACGACACGGACTGCGTCATTGCTTATGCCAGCAGGCATCTGCTCGCATCGGAAGGAAATTACTGAATTACAGAACGTGAGTGCCTCGCTCTTGCAAAATTTCACCCGCAGCTATTCGGCCGACCGTTCAAAGTAGTTTCCGACCACCATGCCTTCTGTTGGCTCGCCTCTTTGAAAGATCCTACAAGCAGACTCACCCGATGGGCGCTGCGCTTGCAAGGGTACGACTGCACGGTGGTTTACGAGACATGCGGATTGTTTGGCCCGGTACCCTGTGGGCGGTTGTAACTTCCAGCTCACTGAATTCCTCGATTGCGTTTTTCCGTGAGCCAGTTGCTTAACATCGCTTACGAACAGAGTCACGATGCCTACTTAAGAGACATAATCGCGTGCCGGAATTATCTCCCAGCGACGCGTCTGTGCGCTTGTTCACCCTGAAGCATGATACCTTATAAATGCGGAACGCGTAGCCTGATGGTCCTGATGTTCTCCTAGTTATACCATCACACCTGCGCTCCGCAGTTCTTCGTGAGCTTCACGACGCCTCAGCCACTGGCTACCTTAGTGTCACTTACACACATGACCCTGTGCGTCATCGCTTTTAATCGCCTGGCCTGGCCCACTCAATGCGGCGTTATGTTACCGCCAGCGAGCTCTGTCAATGCCATAAGAGACCGTCTATGCTTCCTTATGGATATCTTCAACACATCAACGCCTGACATGAGCTCTTTTTCGGTGTCGGTTTGGACCTTCTCGCACCCTTTCCTAAGCCCTGATAAGGAAACAAATGGGTTGCCGTCGCTACCGATAATTCGATACGCTACGCAATGACATGATCACTGGCTACGAGCTGCAAACATTCCGTGACGGAATTTTGGTAAACGGTTCCCCACGCCAATCGCTGACTGACCGAGGCCGTACCTTCTTGCATAAAGTAATCGGCAATATACTGCGGCGTTGCTCCACGCAGCACAAGATCACCACGTCATACCATCCCCGGACGAACGAGCTCGCTGAACACTTGAATCGGCAAATTAATAAACAAAATAATAATCAATCAATCAAAGGTGTTTATTAGGGTGCCCAGGAAGAACCTCGATGGTCTTGGGGCTGGCGCACTGGGCAAAACAATTCACAAGACGAACAATACAAGCTCTCATACACATACACACATACTAGCGCGCGCACGCTTAAAAAAAATAATAATTTCACGAATACAGATTTTAACCGAGCATAAGAGGATACAAAGAGAAGAATACGAAGAAAATACAAAGCAAAAGTGGAGAACTAGAAAAAGAAAGGATTACAGAATGACGGAGCACACAACAGATATGAGCGGTTATGGTAAGTTATGTAATTCCTCTGCGACTACTTTCAGAAAAATATTAAAATTAGGCATGAAGATATCCAGGAACATTGAATGGGCGTTATAAGTCACCTGCCCTCTAGATCGAGGGTCACAAAAGTCTGAAGGCTGAAAGGCGTGCTGTTTCCTTGTGCCTTTCTGCGAAATGTAAAATTTCACTGGCACAGCTTGGCTGTCGCCACTAAGTAGAGAGATATCTTGTTTGTTATTGTTGGAGGACTTCTCACGATTGTGTCGCCAAAAAGACTGAATTTTTAGTACTAGCTTCCACATGTGATATATAGATGAAATGGTCATGCTTGTAAAGATGTTTAGAGATGTGTCCAGTACATTTTAAAATCTATATTTCAGTGTTTCTGATTCGTAGGTTGTGCCTTCGTATGAGCGTGGTCTTTTAGTTTCAAAGTTGTCTTCAGTTCAACAGAAAATCCGTGGGGAAATTTACAGCGTTTTTACCCATTTAGTGGTAAAAAGTGCAACAACGACGACAACGACTACCACAACAACGACAACGACGACGACGACGACGGCGACAAAAACAACAACAATTTTTTTATTGCACAAAGGAATACGGAATACAAGAAACGGGCCTGTCAAAGCCACAAGTGGCTTGAGCGACTTCAAACGGACGAGCGTGCTTGAAGCGTGCATGAGCGGACGAGCGGGCAATATTCACATTACCATAGACATCTGGCAAGATAATGCAGTAGGATTAACAGTTAGGAAGCTTTACACGAATAAGAAGCAAAACATATAGCAATAATCAATAATCGACACCAAGATGGCAAGATGTACATGTTTTAGAAATGATGAACAGCATTTGTGGCAAATGTTGAAGCAACCATGTTACGTTGAATAAATCATGGTTTTCAATGCCTTTTTTGATGTAATGGAGAATGCCTCATTTGGCAAATCGTTCAGATTTTCGGCGCATAAACACAACGCCTAGCTTCACCATATCTTTTTGAGGACCACGGAAATACAAAGCGAACAGTACTACGAAGGCTTCGGGCGGCTGTGTAACATACTTTAAGATCACTGAACCAAAATTGCCTTAGCACCACAGTTTGCGTAAACAGAGTCCAGAAGCATGGGAGGCCAAGCGCTGAGAAGACGTTACGATTTGTGATTGAGGAGTGTTGTAGGCTACGTTGTTTAGTATGTTCTTTAACAAAGAATCAACATGGTTGTGCCATAGGGTGGGGCAGAAGGCAAAAACAGTAATTCCATATCGAAGAGTGCTGTAGACCAAGGTACACGCAATGTTTTTTTCTTTTACTTGAAGCGGAACGATAGATTTAATGTGAAAGAATAAGCACGCAGCGCTCCTATGCTTATCCCAAATGTGCGATAGTTGACTATGCCACGACATATCGCTGTCGAAGAATACTCCCAGGCATTTCAGCGAGCTCACTAGTTAACCGGCACGAATCGACAAGGATGACAGTTCCGACTGTGCGGTAAGATCGGTGCATCAATTACGGTTGGCTTTAAAGGGGATCTGAAGCAAACGAGTTGGGTTTTTAAGGCGTTAACCATTAGACACTAATCAGCGAACCATGTCATTGTCTCGCCCTCATTATTCTGAAGATTTAAGGTAGCCATGTTGTGCGAAAAATATTTTGACAGCAATACAGTGTCGTCTGCGTATTCAAATATCGAACATTTTGAAACAAACTGAGATAAATTATTAATAAACACATTGAAAAGTAGAGGTGATAGAATCGAACCTTGAGGAACACCGGCTTTCAGTGGAAGCTCATCACTTGCATTTATCATTTTATCCAAGACAACCACTTGTGACCGTTCTGCGAGATGGTTTTTGAGGACATCGTAAAACTGACCCCTAAAACCACTGGAATATAATTTTTGTAATAGAATCCCGCGATGAACTGTATCGAAAGCTTTTTTATGTCCAAAAATAAAGCAACGCTAAACAGATTTTGATCAAGAGCTGGAAACAGTTCATCGGAGAACTCCCCCAGAAGGGCAGCGGTGCCACGACCGGTCACAAAACCAAACTGACGAGTCGACAAAATTTAAAATTTTTGAACAAAAGGTGTCATCGATTTTAAGAGAAATTTTTGAATAGTCTGAGAAAGTATGAGTAGTATAGAAATTGGTCGATAGTGTTTCATGTCATTCTTTTTCCCTCTTTTAAAAAGTGGTTTAATAATTGCGATCTTAAGCGCTTTTGGGATAAGCGCGGTATCAAGAAAATTGTTCAACATGAAGAGTAGTATATCGGATAATGCTGCAAAGTTCCTTTGTGGCAGATTCGCTGATAAACCGTCGATTCCAGGAGGCCTACTGCGCTCAAAGCTGAAAATTATTTCACGGAGGTTACTTTCTGAAATTCTAGGTAGAAAGGACGACGCTGAAAGGGATTCTTTAAGCGTGTATTCGACAGTCTGGCATGAAGATGCGTTCTCGGAAGCCAGCACAAGCAAATGGTTGAATTTATCTGTGACCTTGTCTGATTCGCCTTAAAAAATGGGAATTGGGCACATGTTTGAGGCATTTTTCCCACGAAGATAATTTATCAATGCCCATGTTTTTGCCGAATTTCTCGATGACTGCTGAGATTTTTCGAAAATGTGCTGCCGTTTTGTGTATCTTATCAAAGCAACCACCCTATTTCTTGCGACTTTGTACTCGAGACGTAGGTTTTTATTTTCGAGGCATGTTTACACCGTTTCCAGAGCATGTCTCTGTAAGAAATGGCACGCATTATGTCTGCGGTCAACCAATTATAATCCTTTCTACGCTTCTATATTAAGCTCCTTTAGAAATGTTTTGAAACTCTTTTATTTGGTCGCTAAAGGTACTATACACCTTCTGCGGTGAACTTGAATCAGTTATAGCCATATAATTAAAGCTGTTAATGAGGTTGTCTAAGACCCTCTGGTTGGTTATAGTGATGTAAATTGAGCTATTGGGCGTGGTGGCTCGACGAGCAGTTGGCATTGGAGAAGATGGAGACGAACGACAAGCGACGAGATAGTGATCCGCGAAACGTTGCAAAATAACACAAGAAGCAAAGGAGTAGTTAGGAGCGCGTAAAGCGATATGGTCTAAACATGACATTGTTGCGTGCTCATCAACTATTTTTCCCCGGGTGAGAGCGGTTATCGTATTACCAATACCGTACGAGGACACGAGCGACAAGTAATCGGATACAGAGCCTACTGTGGAACATAGGGTATTTATATTCATGTCTCCCACTAAACATTATTCTTCCACTGAATTCCATGAGATCAACTTTTCTTCGAATTCCAGAAGAAAACGGGTAAAACTGTTGCAAGGGGGCACCAATAATAATAATAATAATAATAATAATAATAATTTTTATTAAGCACCCAAGAAAATCAGTACAGCAAAACGGGCCCATCTAAGCCAATGGTGACTTGTGTGACGTGGCCCGGCATCGTCAGCCAACCGATGTAATTTCAGTATACATGCACAAATTTAAAACCAACAAAGAAAAAGGGAAGAAAATGAGTGATAAGCGTAGATCAGGTGTCGACGGTATCGAAATAAAATCGACATAAGCCAGCTGGTATAGACGGTATATCGGTATATTTGCTCCAACGAAACTTCAACGCACTATCGCGTATTCTTCTTGTCATGCTTAATGGATTCCTAGAGACAGCTACAATGTCGGCGGAATTAAAAACGGCTATTATATCTCCATTATTTAAAGGAGGAAAGAAAGGTATTGTGGGCAGTTACCGACCGATTTCGATCTTGCCTATCATGTCACAAATAATAGAAAAATTTCTCTTAGAAACTATGACGCCATTTCTAGATAATTTTTCAGTTATATCGAGTCGTCAGTTCGGCTTTGTCACTGAACCGAAATACAGAACCGAAACTTTCTGCCAAGCGATCAGTGTTCGAGACAACATCGCCTTCTTCATCAAGAAGGCATACATCTCCGGGGCTATTTTTAGAAGAATGAGAGCGCACGTAGCTCCTAAAATATTTTGAATGACGTGTAATTCAAGCTTCAAGAGGTTCAATGTGTTTGTAGCGATCATTGATGAAATAAAATTTACAAGGAGAGTGACCGCGCCTAAATTCAAGTTTCCACTTATCTCTACCTGTTTGCCCCGGTTTCCTGTGCGCGCGGTCTTTCACTTTATTGTCGTTATTATTATTCAGTTTATTGTCAGCTTATTTCAGTTTCATTGTCGTAATACTACTACTACCACTACTACTACTACTACTACTACTAATAATAATAATATTAATAATAATAATGGTACTATTAGTATAACCATATTACAAATATGGTATTATCAGCGTATTTTGCGAGGGAAAAGTGAATGAACGACATGGCACATTTTCTTTTTTTGTGTGTCCGAGAAAACATGCTCAATGTCGGTTTCATCGACGTGGTCATGCGCTTGCATGTACTGTGTGCTAAATACCTGAAGTATCACCATTTTTAGGGAACTACACCTTGCTGTGCGCGTATTTGCTTAGTGGTCATGCAACGGTGTGGCTGAGCGCGCACCGTACCCGGTGTCCCGGAATGACCCGTATTGCGAGGCAGTCGTCTTATCGACTCGGGCTGCGCGTTGCGCCCCGTTTCCTTAGACCGCCCGAGCGGGAGGGTGGACGGAGGCGCTGTTCCTCGCTTCTCGGCCTTCCTCCTCGACGTCTACATTAGGCATGCAGTCGGCGGACATTAAAGACGTCGTTGGCCAGAGGTAATTAACCGAAGACACCCGAAAAAGGCCACCTGTTGGAGGCAAAAAGAAACGATGGGAGAGGGCGTGAGAGAGAGACCCATTTGGTGGCGAAGATTTCCGCGAACACATTGTTTCGCAGAGCTCGGTGCTATGCGCCTCTGACGGAAAAGAGCACGTACTGTTCAACCAGCGTAGTCGTCGCTAACGCCCGTCTTTGAAGAATTCAGTATCACAAAATAGCGATAACGTTAGCAGCTTGGTATTTTCACCGATAAACGCATTCACAATCCTGCATGAATACATGACATTCATGTTCTGTGCACTTTTTGTTCATTTACTTATTCGCGTTATGCTAATGCAGGCCAATTGGTCCTAGCACGAGCAGCATACTTCCAGCACAAGGCACTTACTGCAAACACGCAAGGTTTACCTGAAAAGATTACTCAGTTACACAGCAAATTACACAGGTTTACATTGGTTAAAAAAAAGAACATGTCAGTATATACAACTCACCAAGCAAAAATACCGATGGAAACATGAGCATGCCAAGCGAAAACTAAAAAGCGAGAGGCTCGCATGACATGTTTAGGGCCCGTATTGGTTGTTTAGTGGCAATAGCGTCAGCCTGCTAATCACGAGGACGTGGGATCGAATCCTGGCCACAGCAGCCGCATTTCGGTGGAGGCGAAATGCGAAAGCACCCATGTACTTAGATTTAGGTGCGCGCTAAAAACCTCAGTTGGTCCGAATTTCCGGAGTCCACCACTATGGCGTGCCTCATAAATAGAAAGTAGTTTTAGCGCGTAAAACCTCATAATTAAATTTTTTATCAAGTTCAGGATATTGAGTCCTCTTCCTCTAGTGCATGGCGAGGAAGCAGAAGCCGAGTAGTACGGTCGTGCCCACATCGGCTCCTGCTTTCTTCGATATTTTCGGTGAGCAATTCATCTCAATCTCGATGGTTTCTGCACCAGCGGATGCATACGAAAAAGAGGAACCCACGGATACCAACTTTTAAACGGTGGGTGGCCTTTTCGGCGGTTTTTCGAGCTGCTTCTCTTCCGTGACGCCACGCTTCCCTCAGTCTGACGGCAAGGCCTAACCAGCGTTCGCCGGTCAGGGTTAATCCTGCCTCGTCATGACAGAGGGAATGGTCGTTGTAATGGAAAAAGACGATCTTCCTCCGGAAGAATTTGGTGCGGAGCACGGCTGGCGCTCCGCCGCTGTCAAGAAAAACGCCCTGCGCGTCTCTCGTCGCGACAGCACGTGTGAAGCGGCAAGCAGCGAGGGGCACCGCGAGCGTCTCAATGGTAGCAGGAAGCCCATTAGCCTAAAGCACAAGATCATCAAGTCGTCGCGAATGCCTCAGCTCCCGAAGGAACACTGGAAGATTATCGCCCGGCCCAGGGGTGGTCTGGATGTTCAGAAAACGGGCTCCGCAAGGCTTGGTCGGGCCGTCGCCGCCGCGGCAGTACTCACGTCCGAGCAAGCTAGCCCCGACAATGTCTGCCCCAACGCAACACAAAATATTATCTTCCTCAGCACCGCGTCTCGCGATAACGCAGATGCTTATCTAAAAATGAATTGCATCACTTGGAATTGCATCACATCAATTGGGAATCAAACAATACGAACTCAGCACTTACGAAGCCGCGCCGCACGCCACGTGCAAGGGTGTCATACGCCAAATTGATGTGTCGGAGAGCCAGGCCGACCTGGACAGAAGCATCCTCAACGAGAGAATTCCCTTAGCCCTGGGAGCCAAGCGAATCAAGAATAAGGAAACGGTAGTCATCGCTTTCGACGGCTACAAGGTCCCCAACTTCGTTTTCTACGGTTCGGAGCTAGTCAAGTGCTCCTTGTACCTCAGGCAGCACGACTGCTTCTATGCCTGCGGTAGACTAGGCCACAGAGCCGACGTCTGCCCAACGCCGGAGGACAAACTATGCAGGAAATGTGGGGCCAACAACCCCGACGACAACCACACCTGCTCGCCTACTTGCGGCCTCTGCGGCGGCCCGCACGCCACAGCGGACATGATTTGCAAGCAAAGATTCCAGCTCCCGTACATCGTTGGACGGAGGAGGAGGGAAAGAAATGCGGAATACAGGACTCGAGACCCGTCAGCAGCACAGACATGCGCCGGAAGCGAACCGGCTAGATCTTCGAGCCGGCGCTCTCGCTCGAGAAGCCGCTCGATGTCCTGGAGCCAATCCCGGTCCAGGTCCAGGAGCCATTCTAGGTCCAGGTCCCGGGGCCTACAGAACAGGGTCCGGTTCGAGAAGCCAGCTGGTCCTGGGAAACAAGGCGCCACCTGGGCAGACAGGGTGCGGAGTGGAGCGAGAACTGCCGAAAAGGTAACGGGGGATGCGGCGCCAGAGCACGGTTCCTCTGAAATAGCTCAGCTCAGGAAAGAAAATGCCGAGATGTACAGCCTAATCGACCTAATGCGAGCCGAAATAGCAGAGCTCAGAAAGGCTAATCAACCTCACCACGTTCCAGTCCCTAGTTGAACCCCCTCATGAACCCCCTCGGTGACCCCTTCGCCCCTTCCCACTCGGGGACCTCAACCCGTTCCAGTCCCTTGTTCATCCCCCTCAGGGACCCCCTCTCTCCAAACAGCAGACATTCCCATGGTCGTGGACGCAAGCCACTCGGGCAACCCAGCGAAACGAAAGGCCGTTCCCAGCATGCCCGATAATGTACAGGCTAAAGCCAAGTCGGAAGTCAGAGAAATGTTGAATTCCATCTGCTTCGAGATCAAGAAGATTAATGAAAGACTATCTGCAATGGATCAGCGACTCTTGGTCGTGGATCAGAAGTTAGACGCGCAAAACATCAAAATTCAATGCCTAGAAAACAGAATGCCAGAGATAGAGTCCAAGGTGCAGGAAATGGATATCAGGACATCGACCCACGTACGTCCCGTTTACTTCCCGGATGGCGCGTCGGTATCTACGCCGCCACCACTGCACATCCCCGGACCGATTAATAGAACCATCTCCCTCGAGACCAAAGCAGCAACGCCGGAAGGTGCTCTGTACAGCAATGATGGGGCCACACACCCAATTTAGAATTTGGCAGTGGAACTGCAGGGGACTCCACCATAAAAGATGTACCCTGCAGCAGTTTGTTCGCACTCACAAAGGAAAGCCACATGTTATATTATTGCAAGAAACGATGACTGATCAGGTTTCACTCCACGGATACAAAGCTCTGGCTCTCCGTGGGGACGGCAGAGGAATCTGCACATTAGTCTGCAGCAAGTTCACTTTCGTCGCACACGATCTAGGGGTCCGGCCTAGCAAGACGGAGACCTCCCTAGTAGAAGTCATCCCAAGTCAATCCAACATCTCCAGCATTTTTATACTTAACGTATATAGCAGCCCGAGCGATCACAGACAACGTTTCAAAACCATCATCACTAGGGCAACGAAACTCGCCGGAAACTCTCCACTGGTTGTGGCCGGCGATTTCAACGCCCCCTTTCAGGCGTGGAACTACACGCACGACACGGTCAAGGGCAGAAGCCTGTGGCAGGAGGCGGGAGATGCGGGACTCTCTCTGTTGACGGACCCAGCCTTTCCCACCAGACGTGGCACCTCCTCGACCAGGGACTCTGTCCTAGATCTCGCCTTTGTTAAAAACACTGGCTCAGCCGTGTGGTCGAATCTGCTCATAGACCTCGGTAGCGATCACTACATCACGGTCACCAGCTTACAAGTGGAGCAGAAAAGAAAGGCCTTCTCGGTCCCTGACTGGCACAAATTCCGTGAGGTTCGCAGGGCCCACGCCGGGCATGGAGAAAAGCCGGAGTGTCTCGTCCAGTGGTGCGCATTAATTCTGCAAGATGTCTGCTCCATCACCAAAACCATAGAGACGGATCTACAGACAGACAAAATGGATAGCAGGCTAGCACACCTTCTCGAGGCCAAGCAATCACTTCTTGAGACGTGGAAAAGCCAACGCTTAAATCGCAAGCTCAGAAAAAAAGATAGCCGAGATCAACAAGCAGATCGACGAGCACTGCCAAGCCCTGTCTAGGCAGCAATGGGACGAAATTTGCAATTCAATCGACGGGCAGATGCGCACAGGAGGCAAGTGCAATCTTCTCAAACACTTGCTCGACAACTCCAGCACCAAGTCAAACCAAAGAAGTGTCCTCGCTAGAGCGCTCCACGAAGCCAAGAAGTCGTCTTCGGAAAAGGACGTGCTGGAGATGCTAGCTAAGAAGTACCTGCCACTCAAAATTGTGGCCAGTATACAAAGGGAAGCCGAACTCCGTGCTGGACGAGCCTTTCAAAGCCAGTGAAATCCGTCGTGCCCTACACGACCTCAATGGCAGGTCAACGCCCGGCCCGGATCACACAAGGCTCTCAGAAACCTAGAGGACGCATCGATCGAGTTTCTCACAGATGAGATAAATCGGATTTGGGAGGAGGGAATTGTACCGGAAGAATGGAAGCTAATCCCAAAGCCCGGTAAACCGCCAAGCTTGGACAACCTCCGCCCCATCTCACTGACGTCATGTGTAGGGAAGGTGGCCGAGCACGCCATCCATAACAGAATTGCCGATTATATCGAGACCAACGACTTTTTCCCTCACAACATGATAGGCTTCAGGCCAGGCCTCTCCACCCAGGACGCCATGAAGCTTATCAAGATGCAAATCCTGGAACGCTGCACTCGGGAAACGAGAGCCATCCTTGGTTTGGACCTGGAGAAGGCCTTTGATAACATCCGTCACGAGTTCGTTCTCGAGGCCATCTCCAAACTCGACCTAGGCTCGTCCTTCCATGCCTTCGTCAGATCTTTCTTAAGCAACCGATGCGCCATCCTCAAGGCTGGAGATTTGGAATCGGAGAAAATGGAGCTGAGCAGAAGAGGCACCCCTCAGGGGTCAGTCATCTCACCGCTCCTCTTTAACATCGCAACGGTCGACCTCTCAAGGTACTTAGGCAAGGTCCAGGGCATCGGTCACACGATCTACGCAGACGACATCACTGTCTGGTGTGCGGGTGGCAGTGACGGACAAGTCGAAGCCGCTCTCCAGGTAGCTGTCGACACTACAGAACGCTTTCTAACCGACACGGGACTCCGGTGCTCCCCAAAGAAATCGGAGCTCCTTCTCTACAGCCCAACTAGAAAGGGCCGCAAGCCACATAACTGGAAACCCCCCACTGAAATTGACATTAATCTCTACACCAAGTGCGGAGATCCTATTCCCAAAGTCGCGTCCATTCGAATCTTGGGAATGACACTCGAAGGGGCGGGCACGAATAGCATCACCATTCACTAACTAGCAAAGAAGACGGATAGCGTCATCGGTCTAATCAGGCGGGTAGCTAACAGAAGGAGAGGCCTGAGCGAAGAGAATCTGATAAGGCTAGTCCACGCTTTCTTGTTATGCCATTTCACGTACGTAGCGGCCATGCATGTCTGGAAGGGGGCCGAGCGAAACAAGCTAAATGCCATGATAAGGAGGGGGATCCAGAGCGCGCTCGGACTACCAAACTACACACGCACCGACCGACTCCTGCAGTTGGGTATTCATAATACCCTGGAAGAAATTACAGAAGCACAAGAAAGGGCACAGATTCTCAGGTTCTCCGGCACCAGGGCAGGCAGACGACTCCTAACAGAGATGGGCGTCCCCCCGGCCACTGTCGAAGACGCCTATCAGGGCCTTCCGAAAGAGCAGTAAGATAACATCATCATATCGCCTGCCCCGCGCAATATGCATCCCCAGCGCAACGTAGAAAGAAGGAAGGCCAGGGCGGTGGCGCTCCTACGCCGCGCGACAGAACTCCCTGGCGGCAGCTGCTTCGTTGACGCGGCCCAGTATGGCAACAACAACAATTTCACCGTAGTGTCGATCAGCCACAGGGGTTCGACCGTTAACGCCGCTTCGGTACGAAGCACGTCGTCGCGTGCGGCCGAGCAAGTGGCCATTGCCTTGGCCCTCCTGGACGACAAACATGCCCATATCTTCAGCGACTCCAGGGCAGCCATCCGCGCCTTCAGCGTTGGCGCTGTGTGTAAAGAAGCCTGTCGCATCCTCGACGGCAAAAGCATCGCCACCCACACCCTCACGTGGTTCCCCGCTCACATGGGATCCATCATGGGAGGTCCCACAAGCCTCATTGAGCTGGCCCACTCCAAGGCGCGAGGTTTCGCTTTCCGCGACCATGGAGAACTCCAACGCCGGCCCGCAGTGGTGGAGAACAGAGATCAACCGACCACATAAAATGAAATTGCGCAGCACTTTTATCTCGGCAGGAGAGACTTTCCCCTTCCACACAAGAAGTTAAATGGAGCGCAGGCATTGACCCTCAGATTATTGCAAACAGGCTCGTATCCCAGCCCAGCTTTATTCCACAAGCTTTGTCCTGACACCTATGCCACTGGTTCTTGCAGGCACTGCAATGACATCGCTAGCCTAGACCATATGCTCTGGCGTTGCCCCT
The DNA here is from genome assembly GCF_023375885.2 of Dermacentor andersoni. Taxonomy (NCBI): domain Eukaryota; kingdom Metazoa; phylum Arthropoda; class Arachnida; order Ixodida; family Ixodidae; genus Dermacentor; species Dermacentor andersoni. The sequence continues at coordinate 133,644,201 of NC_092822.1, read as the reverse complement.
CGTTACGAGGCACAGAACAAATCAATGAGGGCAAATGGCTCTCCGCTATCAAGAGCCCCGATGCCGGGGCGCAACTATGGGCTGTCCAGAGGGCCCACGATGTGGCGGTCGGGCATGGCCTGACTGTCCCAACGTGGGAGCGGCCCGCAGCGCGCTGAGTCGCGTACCTCAGGACCTTCATTAAAGTTTTGCATCCATCCAACCATCCTCTAGTGCATCATTTAAATTTCTAGCTTGAGCTTCAATCTTCATTAGTACGAAGCAAAAAGTTGTTCCAAAGGCTTTATCTACACGCAAAAGCTGGAATAATGACACCACATAGGGATCGACGCTTCCAACAAATTTATTAAGAGGAAAAGGGAGACCACTTATACACAAAGAGCTGTCACCGAGGCGCAGCGTGCAGTCACTTCGAGACATTGCATTTTTCGGGGTGCTAACTATATGGATGTTACGCTCAAACAACGCTCACCTGCTACTATGATTCTTCTTGTCTCAATTATCAACAGCATCTACATACGTGGCCGTCTTGAAAAAAAAAAAAAAAAAGAATGCGACAAAGCTCGGTGCGGACTTTCAATCCCGACATCGCATCGCCAGGTGTCCTGTGTCGTTCCTAACATAGGGACATTGCTGTCACAGCCTTTCATTTAATCACTTACCTGTCAGGTCTACGTATTTTCTACCGCAAGAAAAATATTTTTCGGCGTCCACATGACAAGTGACATACTTACTCTCGTAGTTGACAACACACTGGTGTTTTGGGGAACATGTTAATTCTGTAGAGGCTGGAGACTTTCAAAGGGGCAGAGAAGATCACCTTTATAAGAACTCGCGGTGCGATCTTTTTGAACTGTGTCATGCACTCAATATGTTAGGTATTACGGCTAATTGATGTTTTTAAGTGATAGCGTTAAGGGCCGCGTGTCGTAGAAAATTCCCCGTCGGCGTCCCACGCCCAACGTCACACGTCCTGCGTCGGAGTTCGTTCCGGTAAAAATAATTTCTTACCACGCATACTACGTGGTTAGAAATTCCTAACCACGCACGCCGTCCATGTGGCGCAATGAAGTTACTGAACTAATCGAATTTTTCAGGGTAAAATAAGTAGAAAAATCACAAAGTACAACTTACACACAACCTACAGGCATGATAGCGTCGGGTTTTAAATTGAATTTACGTGAGAACATAATTCTGTTACGCGAAAAGTAAAAAAAAAAATCTGGCAGAGTGACATCGGCGATATGGTCGCTTGCAGCAGCTGTCATTCTTGCAGGAACCAGGGTGGCCCCTCTCTGAAGCTTCGTGCACATACCAAGCACAGCGTTCGCCGCCAGCGCTTCCCGGTAAACATTGCGGTTGCACAAGCTGCAGTTGCACAAGTTTGACGCTGTTTCGCTCGAGGACGTGCCGGAAGTTGATTGTGTCTCCATTAAAATAACCGTGTGGGGCGACTCATTCATCTCATACGCATTATACGGACCGCCCGACTCAACTCTTATTATTTACTAAATTTGAAGGTATACATGTCTAAATACCAGGACAATAAGGTTCTTTTGATTGACAATTATAATTATCCTGTAGTAGACTGGTGATGTTTTGAGACGTTTTAAACTAATATCAGTCATGTAAATGCTGTGTTTAACACAATATACAATTACCATAACATAATATAACATAACAATGCTATTCGTTTATAAACAAACGCATTGTCAAGGCACCTCTACATTTGTTTCATATTTCGTATTTCTACGACGTGAATGCGCCATATCCACCGTTTTAATTGATCAAGGGCTGTTCCCCACCTTGTCTTAGCATCTAATCCCTTCTTGCCGTTTTTGTGAACTATGAACCCGTCCTTTCTTTGTGTGAAAGGGTACACACGTCCCCATGATGCACGCATCATCGTCCACCTAGAAACTTCTCTGATAGATTTTGTTGCTAGCGATGTTTGCACTTTGTTGGGCGAACTTAAACGCATATGCTTCTACTGCATTAACAACTTTATACCGTTTAAACATAAAAACGTGCATATACATACGCCTTGGAGGACGAGAAGCATCATTAACCTCAAGCGTAAAAAGAAAAGAATAAAGGAAATTCATGCTTACCCCAAATATATATCCGACACTCAAAATAACCTTGTCCATGTGGTGCACACCTCGAAAAAATCCTACTTCAATACGGTACTTCCAAATTTTATAAAATGAAATTGAATCATAAAAATTTTCGAACTATATCAAGGAAAGAAAGAAACCCATATCACAGGTTTTTGTCTATGACTCCATGGTATCAGATCGGACCGCCATTGCTCAACACATCAATGACTATTTCCAATGTGTATTTTCTACCCCTAGTGTTTCTCTAACCACCAAAAAGATGGTTAGAGACAGCGCTTGTGGTGTCGTCTTCTAGTCTCGTCTCTCGTCTATATTTCGCGCTGTTAACACCAGGATGGAAAACCAACAAGCCCAAGCTGCTATTCTAGCAAAAAGGTGGACCGTGCTGTAAATGTGAACTTCATCAGAACAACCGCAACGTATACGTCAGATTGCGTTTGTTCAGATAGACTGAAATCTAGAAAATGAATAATTCTGGTTGGCAAATAAACCGAAGCTTCTCATTCGTTTATCGTGTGGACATCTATCGAATGTCTTGCTGTAATTTAGGAATATTACGCCAATTCAACTGTTAGTATTTAGACAAGCTACGAAACCATTTAGTAAGCAATTGTGTTGTAGTGGAAAACTTTTTCGAAATCCATGTTGATGATTTGTTAAAACTGACCATTAAAACTGACACTCTCGCTATTTTCCAGTAACTTCTGGCGTATCACAGGCAAGCTTACTCGGCCCCTGCATTTCTTGCTATGGGTAAATGATATTGTCAATGTGGTTAACACCCGAGTTCAAATTCGTCTATTCGCTGACGATTGTGTTTTGTTTAGAGAAGTTACCTGCACTAGTGACCTACGTGACCTAAATTCTCACTTAGGCAATGTGTTAAAATGATGTGAGCAATGGCGAATGCTTCTTAATGCAAGTAAGAGTGTATATCTCCCCATAACGCGCAAAAAATACCCCTTAGACTACACTTACGATTTAGCTGCACCACATTTACTAAAAGCAACCTGCTACAAATATTGCCGTCTAACATTAACGGGTGACTTATTGTGGAGCTTGTAGAAATATATCATCTGCTCCGCTGCTTTATGGAAACTGTCTTCTACGCCACAAAATCGAGACTGCTACGCCTAGTTTTAAACTACTCTCTTACTTTCCCTTAATTGGGCGAAAACTTGAGTACCCTTCCATAGTTTGGGACCCTCACTCAACAATTAACATTGCGATGAGGTTTATTGTCGTTGACAACGTTGCTATATAGGTATAGGAAGGCACCGCAAGGGATGTCCGTAGCACGGGGCTCACTCAGTCACGGCACTGTCCTTCGTATTTCTCTTCAGTCAGAACATACACAGGGGCACGTCTGCTTCAATACAGTGCCCCGGGAGTCAATCGTAGCCACCGTGGCGACTCAGGGCGCAGAGAAGATGAGCGAGTCGTAATACGGTTTCAGGCGGTTGACATGTACTGTCCCTCGCCCACGACGATGCTGGTCTGGTGACACTGTGAGCGGTTCGACGATGTAGTTGACTGCTGAAGTGGCATTGATAATACGGTACGGACCCTGATAACGCGCCAGGACTTTGGAAGAGACGCCAGGAATGTGGGCTGGTATCCAAAGCCAAACATGCGAACCACGAGCAAAGTGCAGCGGTGGTTGATGAGTACTGTTATGTCGTGTCTTTTGATGTTCTTGCTTGTTTTCGGCAATGTCTCGACAATTGACGCCATCATTAAAGAATGCCGTCGCCTTAAACAGGCTAAGAGCCGCCGTATCACACACCACATCACGCGGTTACCAAACACTGCTGCTACGTCAACATGTGAGGGTCCACCACGTCATGCTACCACCTGTGACGACGTCACCCGTATCGTTCGCCGCGAGCTCGAGGCCGCCTGTTCGCCAGCTTTCGCCGCGACGCCTCCCGATCCGCCAGCAACCACGATAGCGATGATTCAGGCCGTAGTCAGACAGGAATTTGAGAACATGGGTCTGAACTCCGTGTGTACAACGTCGCAACCCAACGTTCCCCAGTTCTCTACCAGCCCTCCTCTTCCCCGGCACTCCTTTTCTGCCATATCTCCCCGCAACCCGTCTGAATGGCGTACCCCTAATGACAGGCCGATCTGCTTCCACTGCTGTCGCATCGGCCACGTCGCTCGTCACTGCCTCAACCGATGGCCACCACCTCCTCGGACATACGCCGCCACTTATTCCCGCACTTTTGGACCTTCTGTTCCCTATGCCACCCGCTATGAACCCACTGTTGCTGATGCCCCTGCTCCGAACCTTCGCTACAACCGCTCGCCCTCACCTCGACGCCATCAGTCTCGTTCGCCCCAACCCCGCCGCTTCTCTTCGCCGCCTATCGCCTCCGGGACCCAGCCGGAAAACTAGGCACTGCAGCTTCTGGAGGTGAAGCTGCGTTGTCGACCCTGCCTTCAAATCCTCTGCTCACGTTACCAACGAACGAAAACCTTCTTGACGTTGACGGCTATCCCATCACTGCACTCATCGATACAGGCGCACATCTTTCTATTATGAGTGCTGCCTTCCGACGACGACTCAAAAAGCTCCTCACCCCTGCGTCGGCACGCGTCGTCCGCGTTGCGGATGGCGGTACTGTGCCTATCATCGGCATTTGTACGGCACGAGTCAGCATTGCCGGCTGCCACACCCCTTTTCTCTTCACCTTGATTGCTCATTGCCCCCACGACCTAATTCTCGGCCCCGACTTTCTCTCCGCGCATTCTGCCCTTATTGACTGCTCTGCCAGTACCCTTCGCCTTGAGTTGCCGATTCTCGGAGAACCTTCTGACGCACCCCAGTGCCGCTTACGCCTCACCGGCTTTCTTCGCCTGCTACCAAAATCAATCGCCTTCATTGGACTGTCGTCTTGCCCACCAGTTACTGATGGCGAGTACCTCGTCACTCCTCTGCCCGACATTCCACTATATTATGACCTTACCGTGCCTCACACTAAACTTACTATTACTGCAAACCGCACTCGCATACCTATCTTTAACTTTGGATAGGCAAAGCAAATTCTACCGCAAGACAGCTACCGCAATGTATTAGGTATTTCTACCGCAATTTGCCTTGCCAACGTTGATGATCTCGGCGACCATCATGTGGCAGCGTTACCAACCGATGGTTCTTGCGAGCTTCGCAGGCCCCTCGGGCCAGCCTCGGGCGCCGATCCCAAAATAAGGAAAATGGTTGCGACGGACCTGTCCTCTGCGCAGGCTGGAGCCCTTTACCAAGTATTATCGTCCTACAGAGATATTTTCGACTTCGACGATCGCCCTTTAGGCGAGACGCTCGCGGTCAAGCATCGGATTCTTACTGGCGACGCCATGCCCATTAACCGACGACCGTATCGAGTTTCTGCGTCGGAACACCGAGTAATTCAAAGTGAAGTCAACAAAATGCTAGAGAAAAACATCATTGAGCCTTCTTCAAGTTCCTGGGCGTCACCGGTGGTTTGGTTAAGAAGGCCGACACATTGCGCTTCTGTGTAGACTGCCGTCATCTGAACAACATTACTAAGAAGGATGTCTACCCGCTCCCACGTATAGACGATGCGCTTGACTGCCTGCACGGTTCCAGCTATTTCTCGTCTATTGATCTGCGTTCTGGATACTGGCAGATTGCTGTTAACGATATGGACAGGGAAAAAAACCGCGTTCATCACACCTGATGGCCTATATCAATTTAAAGTAATGTCGTTTGGATTACGCAACGCCCCTGCCACTTTTGAGCGTATGATGGACTCCTTGCTCCAAGGTTTCAAATGGTCCACATGTCTCTGCTACCTCGATGACGTCATCGTCTTCTCGCCAACGTTCGACACTCACCTTGAGCGTCTAACAACTATACTTGATGTATTTCGCAAGGCTAAGCTGCAACTTAACTCATCCAAATGTCGTTTTGACCACCGTCAACTTACTCTTCTGGGCCATCTCGTTGACGCTTCCGGAGTACAGCCTGATCCCGACAAAACTCGCACTGTCCGAGATTTTCCATTTCCGAAGACAGCCGCAGACGTCCGAAGTTTTGTAGGACTATGCTCGTACTTTCGTCGTTTTGTTCCAGATTTTGCGACAATTGCTAGACCCCTCACTAATCTTTTGAAGGCGTACAGTTCTTGTGAGGCACTTCAGAAGCCGCCGCCTTCTCTCTTCTGGTCACTCTTCTAACCTCACCACCCATTCTCGCCCACTTCGACCCTGATGCACCTACAGAATTGTGTACAGATGCCAGCGGTCATGGCGTAGGTGACGTCTTAGTCCAGCGTCAGCGCGGCCAGGATCGCGTTATTGCTTATGCGAGCCGCCTCCTAGCACCATCGGAGCGCAACTATTCCATTACGGAACGAGAGTGCCTTGCTGTTGTCTGGGTGGTTGCGAAGTTCCGTCCTTACCTTTACGGTCGCCCTTTTTCCGTAGTCACTGACCATCACGCTCACTGCTGGCTCTCATCGCTAAAAGATCCTACAGGACGGCTTGGTCGATGGGCTTTGAGGCTACAAGAATTTTCATATTCCGTTGTCTGAAGGCTGGCCGCGTGCACCAAGACGCTGACAGCTTGTCGCGTTACCTTGTTGACGATCCTGACTCGTCCGATATTACCAGCGCTGCTTGCGTATTCTCTGTATCACAGACAATCCGAGCGGTCGTGCGGGAGGAGCTACAGAAGGTATTCCCGTCATCACAGCCGCAAGTGGCTTCGATTGGTGACGCCGTACGTGTGGATCTCCAACAACAACTCGGAGTAGCCTCTGAATCACCGCAAGCGATGACATACGCCGCTGTAGCCCACCGTCACATTCCCCCTGCGTGCCCAAGGCCCAGTGACGGCACAGTTCCGTCGTCCACCACCACCCCCGCCGCCAGCACGCCAACCCGTCACCCTACGCTGCATTCCAAGGAAGACTGATGTTTGGTGCACCCCGGACCACCATCCGCTTTCCTATCACTGGGGAGAAGCTGGGCACATCTACCGCCGATGCCCATACCGGGAGATTGGACTCCGAGGGTTCCCCGTTAACGCGCCGCGATTACAGATTGGCAAACGACCTCGCGATACCGCCGACTACGTCGCCGCCACTAAGTGGAGCCCTCGACGACCGTCCCGTTCACATTCACCAGGCCGCTAGCTGTCGCCGCAGCGCCGACCATACACCGGCCCAGCCCGGAGCCGCTCTGCGATCCCATATCCGGAAACCTGAAAGCAGCAACCGATGAAGGTGCGGTTGCTGATAGTCGAACTGACGAAGATCCTCCGCCGCCGACGAAGACGACGATAAGACCATCTCGACGACATAATAACGACACGCCGCCGCCCGGACGAAGTCAGGAAGGCAAGAATGCACCGAGGAAAGACGACTTGATGACGCGATGTTCCAGCTTCAGTTCAACAAGACGCAGCCATGATCCGACGCCAAGACCTAACTGCAACGCCAGACAAAGAAACACGGACCCCGACGTGCTTCTCGAAGGCCATGCAGTTACCGCCTTAGTGGATACAGGGGCCGATTACTCTGTATTGAGTGGACACATCGCCGCCGGGTTGAAGAAAGTTAAAGCTGCATGATAAGGTCCTCAAATTCGAACCGCTGAAGGACACCTCATTATGGCGACTGGAATCTGCACTGCAGGAATTAGCGTTCATGACCGCACTTACCATGCCACTTTCGGTATCCTCCAACAGTGTTGACGAGACGTCATTCTCAGCATGGACTTCCTGAACCAACACGGCGCAATCATAGACCTGAAGTCAAAATCGATAACGCTGTCGCAAGATAAAGCGATACCGCCGGAGAGCTCTTGTAGTCCCCACGCCTTGAGTGTGCTTGAAGATCAAGTGAACATCCCGCCGCGCTCCAGCATTATTTTTTCCGTCGGCACCGAAACACATGCTGACGTAGAAGGCGTCATCGAGGGCGACCAACATCTACTGCTCGACCGTGAACTTTGCGCCGCAAGAGGGATCGCTCGATTTCACGGAGGGAAAGCGGAAGTGATGCTAACCAACTTCAGCCAAGAGTTCAAGCACATCAGCAAGGGCACGGCAATAGCGTTCATCGAGGAAATTGTGCAAACCAGCAATGCGTTTGTCTTCTGGGATTCTGCCGCATCTACCCCGATGAGCATAGTCCCCGAACCGGACATCGACGTAAATCCAAATCTTCCTATGAGTAAGCAGCAACGGATCAGAAGTCTTCTCCGACGATACAAACACTGCTTTTCAACGTCATCGAGGATTCAACAAACACCAGTGGCAAAGCATTGCATAATAGTCGAAGAGTGCGCTCGACCACTCCGCGAAAGCCCTTACTGAGTTTCGGCGCGAGAATGTGAAGCTATTAGGCAACAAGTCAACGAAATGCTGCGCGACGACATCATCCAGCCATTGAAACGTCCGTGGGCATCTCCTGTAGCCCTGGTGAAGAAAAAGGATGGAAACCTACGCTTCTGCGTCGATAATCGTCGACTGAACAAGATCACGAAAAAGGACCTGTGCCCCCTTCCACGAATAGAGCACGCATTGGATCGGCTCTGCAACGCTAAATACTGCTCGTTGATAGACCTCAAGTCTGACTACTGGCAAATAGGAGTCGACGAGAGAGATCGCGTAAATACCGCCTTCATCACGCCAGTCGGCCTCTACGAGTTCAAGGTCACGCCATTAGGACTATGCTCGGCGCCTGCAATGTTTCAGCGCGTCATGAACACGGTGTTAGCAGGATTGAAGTGGCAGACCTGTTTTATTTACTTGGATTACGTCATTGTCTTCGCCGGAAATTTCGACGATCACCTTAGGCGGCTCTCGGTAGTACTAGAGGCCATCAAGTCATCAGGGCTCACTCTGAAGCCAGAAGAAAAGTGCCGCTTCGCTTACGATGAGCTTCTGTTTCTAGGCCACGTCATCAGCTAATCTGGAGTACACCCCGACCCGCAGAAGACAGCTCCCATCGCAATGTGGGCACACCGAGTTCTTTGGTTCGCTCCGCTTGCTCAGGCGGACGTTTCGTTGCCGCGCCGAACGCTGCGTTGCTCGACGCTCACCGCGTGATTGGTGGGTGAAAAGTCCGATGCGGGGCGCCTCGTAAAGGCCGATCCACACGACGGACCAAGTCCGCGGGCCGCTCGGTCACGTGACGCGACGTAACGGCCCGGCGCGGTCCGGTCCGGCGCAGAGCACATCCACACGGCGGACCGCCATAGCAGACGGCAGAGCAGACCAACCAGCTACACTCTCGGCCAGAGTGTTATCATTGTTATCATTCCGGCTCGAGTCCCACAAAGCCGGGAGCTGCTCAACGAGGTATACAAAATGAAAAAACCTCCTCGTCACTCCAAGCGGACACGGTGCTTAAAAAATATATCTGCTGCACGCACGTGTAGGCGGAACGGCGGACATGAAACGACTGGCTTGACTGGCTTTTGCTGAGCCGAAAACTAGGTTGGATTTGGCTGAAGACACTCTGTTGCCGGACAACATTCGTTGGCTACGCCAAAATCGCTGCGGTTTGCATGCGGTCCGCCGCCAAAACGGAAGCGGGAAAAGCCTCGCCGATTTGTTGGACCGCGAGGGCCGCGGTCTTGCGCGGGCCAACGGCGGTACGCACGAACTGGTGACGTCCTATCACGTGATGCGCGGACCGCGGTCCAAAAGAGCAATTTGGTCCGTCGTGTGGATCGGCCTTAAGTGATCGCTGCGCCGTAGCGCATTGTCTTACACCCCTTGGCGGGTCGACGGGAACGCTGTCGCGTTCCACTCTTGAAGGCGAAGCTTAAGCGTCCTCCAATTTTAATGTGGCGAGAACACAGCGCTGATGAGGCTATCAGCAATCGGCGCTCACTGTCGCCATCGCAGATCGCTTTCAAGATATGGCCCGTGCTGCGGCCGTGCCATACACAGCCGCCGGCAGAGTACGGTTGATAACGGTTCACGACGGTTCGACGTGGGTGGACAAGGCGCTAGAGAGCAATAACGGCTTATAATAATCGGAACATCGTCAGCCCACCTGGCTCCGCCACCTGCAGTAATTTGATTGCGTCATCTATCCACCTTGCGCCGCCGTGCTCAGCAGCTCCTGTCGCCGCAGCGACCGAGCTGCTGCGACCGTTCGTAGTGACCGGATAAAGTTTCATAAAAGTGATAATGACACCGGGCGGCGTGAAGAAGATGAAATGACACAATGCTTACGCTTACTCAGAAAACTTCTAGATGAGATTCTGCGCGATTATATTTTGCGTGGGCAGCGCGACTCAATATTGACGGCAGAGACGCAGGTAGGGCATGCGCTGTGACCTACTTTGCCGCTATCCACAACAAGAAAAGTGCAGTGTGTTTGCCAGGCTAATGTTAACTGTCACTGCCTTCAGTCCAACAATTCCAACAACAGAAGCATGACGAAAACGAAACCTCCTTTGTGCTTACGCCTGAAAGGAGCCCGCGGATCATGGAAGAATGCGGCGAGTGTCACTTATTCCGGGCTTTCGTTTCTCAGTCTTGGGAGAAACTTCATTCAACAGGTATTGAGCAAAAGAAAGGCGTAGCGAGAATTTTTCAGGGCGCTCTACAATTCCTTCAGTGACGCTTTTGCCGTGAATCTATTATATAAGAATGTTAAAGTAATGTTAATAGCAAACTATGTAATTAGGAGAAATACGAAAAAATTGTTTAAATCCCTCTAAGCGACGGAAAACCTTAACGTTCAGGTAAGTGGCACATGCCTCATTTGAAATTCTGGCGCAAGTTACGTGGTATGTGCGCACTATTACACAGTATGTTCCGCTGTGACTTGACTCGAGTGCGAGCGTTAAAATAAAGGCGGCTCGGCGCGAAGCAATTTCGTTGCGTCTGGCGCCACGCATGACACATCGAGCCGGCGCAAAAAGAAACGGCGTCGGAAATGAAAATCGCTGACGAAGCACAGCGACGCCGTTGGCCTGGCGTCGGGCGCCCGGGTGCGACGCGAGATGCGTTGTTATTCCGTAACGAATGGGCTGTTCGGCGGCCGTTTAATTATTGTGCGCTGGCACTATTTATTGCTCGCTTTAATTAAAAAAAGGCGCCGGACAGATGGCGGCCCCCTCTTAATTAATCCGCGCCAACGAGCGCCACCACAGCGCTCTCTCTGGGTGCACAACGTCAGTCGCGGTCGGTGCTGAAGACCAGCAGCGTGCCTTCGGCTAATGGACAGCGTTCGACGGGCGCCTGCGGAGCATCGCTGCACGCGCGGGCCCGTCGACACGCGACAGTTCGCTGCAGTGAATAGCCGTGATGGCAAGTCCCGTTTAGGAAGTAGCTGCGACAGCACCAATGTGTCGCGTACTGTTGGCACGTTAGCGGCAATTTTCTTTCACAGAAAAAGATGACGGCCCTTTGTGCGACAGATACTGCTTCTTTCAGTCTGTTTTACCTCTGAGGTGTAAGAAGAGATTTCTATACAACTCCAGCGATAGGCGAACTTTCAACGAGAATGAGGAATGAGGTGGGATTCATAGCTCGATTTACTTCCGCTTTTCTTTCGTGCCTTAAAGTAGTGTTAGTGAGCAAGTGAAAGCGGCAACATTCTTCCTAAATCACGAATATTTTTCTTTAATATCAGATTACTTCTGGTTATAGCAAAACGTGTAAAACGAGAAAGAATAACATGGATATCCGCGATAAAAGAGTCCAAGCAAGGAAGGCATCATATGTGCTAACCACCAAGAGCTTGCGCCCGAGGGACACACACTCGCTGCACATAACTTTGTGACACGAAGTGCTGAGCATTTACCTTTATTCTTGCCTTTCGTGCACTCTGGAAGGCGCAGCGTAGCTCGACAGTAGCGTTGCGCGCAGAACGACGCCCAGTGGGTCTTTCTGAAAAAGAGAGCGAAGAAAGACGTAGAAGTAAGCGTTCTAGCCGTCGTGGACGAGACAACGTTTCCGTCGTTCTGGGCAGCGGTGTTCGAGCATTATCGGAACTCTGACCTTTCTTGCAGAATTGCATCGGTGACAATGAGTGATATTGCCCTTTTTATAATTTGCATATTCATGTAATTGATAGCAGCAGCTAAGGTTTCATCAATAATTCTGTGAAGAAGAAGACTGACCGCCTATTGTATGAGTGTCCTCAACTTGAAACACAAATACAATTTCTTTCGTGCGCATTGAGGAGAATAGGTGATCATTCACTGAGTAAAACCAGATAACACTGAAACATCGTCCTTACCAATCACTGGCTCAGAAGACGGCAGCGCTCTTGCGCTTCTGTGTTTTGTGCGAGTGTCTTCGCCTGCGACCGTGGTCATTGCATCGCTCTCTTTCTCGTTCTCGCAGGGTTGGCTAGCCATACAGACTCTTGACGGATTTCATTTCATTTATTTACTCTCAAGGCCATACATGCATTACAAAGAGGAGTGGAAGTAGCAAAAAAAGAAAAAAAAAGAAAAGCCGACTTCAAGATATTATGATCTGTGAAAACAGTCGTCTGCGAAAGAGCCTAGTATTAGAAGTAACAAAATCAGGCCGGTCATAAATATAAATTAGAAATAGGAGAGGCCCAAGCACTGATCCCTGAGGAACACGAGATGTGACGTAGCATTATTTAGAGTCATGATCATTAACAGAAACATACTGTGTTCTATTCCGCAAGAAACATTCCATCAGTTTAAGCAAGCTGAAATCAAGATGGAGTGCGCTAAGTTTCAGTAATGCTCAGTTTCACTTGTCAATGTGAGACGGTTTCAAAACCTTTCGCGAAGTCAAGGAAGATGCAGTCAATCACTGAAGCTCGATATAAAGCGGCAGAGAAATCATTAGTAATAGTTAGTAATTGAGCCTCACAAGAATGTTTACCAAAACCATGCTGCTGTGAGGTAAAAAAGTTCTTAGACTCGAGAAAACTAACAAGCTTGCAGTAGATTATGTTCGCTAATAACTTGCATGGAATAGAAGTTAAGCAGATCTGCCGATCGCCAGACTTGTGGACTGGCATCACCTTCGCCGTCTTTCAATCGTCCGGCATTGTTGAACTCTGCAAAACCTTCGCAAAAATTTATCACAAGAAAGCAGATCAATGTGCTGCGGTACTCTTAAAGAATATGTAATTTACATTATCCACATACGCCGATGAAGTAAGTTTAGCTTTTTTAATGAAATGCCATATGCCATGAACGTCGATCGAAATCGGCTCCATCTCAAGGTACGTAAAGGCACCTGCGGACAGTGAAGTATTTGTTAGAGCGTCAGAAAAAGATATCGAAAACGTGATATTCGAAGCCGTCGAACAACGCTCACGGGGGACACGAACTTCAGCGTAATTTTTCAGAATCATTTCTTTAGGTTTCCGTTAGTTGATAACGTTTCAAAACTTCTTCGGATTAGTTGTGAGCAGAGCGGTAGTGTTTCAGAAATAAACATCTGTGCCCTTCCGCTCTGTCAAGAAGGATGACCAGCGAAGCTGAATATGTCGGTCCCTTAATGGCCAACTGCACCTCCGTCGCGAGTCGGGGCGGCATTGCATTATCTTCGAGATAAGCCCACGCATGGGGAGCGCTTAACACATGCGTCACCTCCGCCGCAGGTCAGGCCGTTATTGCACTAACTTCTGGATCGGCCAACGTATGGGGAGTGCTTAATGCTTGCTTCACCACCGCCGCGGGTCAGCAGGCATTGCACTAACTTCTGGATCGGCCAACGTACAGCGAGTGCTTAACGCATGCTTAACCTCCGCCGCGGTTTGGCTCGGTATTGCACTTCCTTCGGAATCCGCCCACGTATGGAGAGTGCTTAACACCTGCTTCGTCACCACCGCGGGTCGGGCTGCTATTGCACAATCTTTGGGATCAGCTTACGTATGGGGAGGGCTTAATGCCTGCTTAACCCCCGTCGCGTGTCGGCCTGGCATTGCACTAACTTCTGGATTGGCCAACGTACAGGGAGTGCTTAATGCCTGCTGCACCACCGCCGCGATGTGTCTCGGTATTGCACTACCTTCGAAATTTGCCGACGTATGAGGAGTGCTTAACATCTGCTTCACCTCCACCGCGGGTCGGGCAGCTATTGCACAATCTTTGGGATCGGCCCACGTATGGGGAGGGCTTAAGGCCTGCTTAACCCCCGCCGCGGGTCGGCCTAGCATTGCACTATATCCTGGATTGGCCAACGTACGGGGAGTGCTTAATGCCTGATTCACCACCGCCGTGGTTTCTCTCGGTATTGCACTACCTTCGAAATCTGCCCACACATGGGGAGTGCTTAACATCTGCTTCGCCTCCACCGCGGGTCGGGCTGCTATTGCACAATCTTCGGGTTCAGCCCAGGTATGGGGAGGGCTTAATGTCTGCTTAACCTCCGTCGCGGTTTCTCTCGGTACTGCACTACCTTCGAAATCTGCCCACGTATGGGGAGTGCTTAACATCTGCTTCACCTCCACCGTGGGTCGGGCTGATTTTTTTCCGAAGTTTTTTGTAATTAATCCTGCGATTTGCCAGGATGGTCTTTTTTTACAATGGTATTATTTGCGCTGTGTAATAACGCAAAAATAGGGCAGTGGTCAGTGAGACTCGTATCGTATACGCCAGAATTTATGCTATTACTTTTACGCAATACACGGTCTATAGTTGTAGATGCACCTGGTGACAATCTCGTAGGTTCATAGATTGTATCCTTAAAGTTGTATGGTTCTAGTAGGTGCGAGTATTCAGAATTCGTATCTTTGCTGATATTAATGTTAAAGTCGCCGACAACAGTGATGGTACCATAGCTCTTACTACTTAAGGTGGAAAGGATAGATTCGAACGACTGATAAAAAATGGGCAGACTCGAGTTTGGTGGCAGGTATATTGTAGCAACAACTATGCGTGAATCTAAAAGAACAATGAGAGATTCAATCATACTGTTGCTATTTTCAGTATCGGTGATTATCCTAAAGGGTACCGTCTGCTTGATTAGTAGAACGACTCCCCCACCACGCGATACTGCATTCCTGGGATTGCTTACAAGACTGTATCCCGGAATGGAGATGTGCTCACCTTCTCTTAACCAAGTTTCCGTTAAGCCAATTTCATCAAAAGTAAAATTATGCTGTGCCAAAAAGGAACACAATGTATCTTTGTTTCTGTGCAAACTTCGAATGTTGCAGTGAAATATCGATATACACTAGGTTTTGTGGAATTCCCGTTCAACATCACGGATTGAACGCCATGATTGGTGCGGCTAACAAGACTTAACTCTAGAGGCTCCTAAACTACCTTTTTCAGGTCGTCTTCAGAAATGATGTACAGTACACGAGAATTCTCGGTTTTCCGCATTAGAATTTTGGCCTGCGATATCCACAGATACTTCCAATTGTTCTCTATTCTCGCTTGGCGAGCTTTTGCGAGAAGAATCTTAATCTCTTGGCACAGTTGTTCATTAATGAATATAAGCTCATTATTTTGGAAGTCAAGGGCAGGTGTAGACAATCTCCCTTTCTCGGCATTCTTTATCATTTTGTCTCGTACAACAGTGGAGGTGAATCTTACCAAAATGTTCTGCTGAGCCTTGTTTTGGTCGGAACTCGATGCACTACATCGATATCTTCGGTACGAAGTTCCATCTTCAAGCAAGTCGCTAATTTTTGCATCATTTCTGGCCACGATTACTCTGCCGACATAGGAACATTTCTTATTTCCAAGTTCTTCCAACGACTGTATTGCTTGCGCTCGATTATTTCCTGTCGCATTTGTCTCACTTCCCCCAGCAACTGATGCACATCGCCAATAATGCTAGCCTGCTGGTGTTTCACTTCTGATAGTTCACGGTGCACGTTGTGCACATCAGTCCTGACTTGCTCAAATGTCCTATTCATGACATACACGGATGTCTTGATGTCCTGCATGTCCCTCTGGGACTGTTTGTTGTCTGCTACTAAGCTTTTTATGTCAACTCTGATGCTTGTTGTGATACTTTCTAGCTTTGAGGTCATGTCAAGCAAGACTTTAGCTAGTTCCTTAACGGCATCCGGTGGTTTTTCCGCAAGAACCTGTCCAAATGATTTCAGTGGAGTTTAACCCATTAAATGTTTTCTACAACAGAGCAACAACGCAGAGCGCTCCAGCAGCTATTATTTGAACTTGAGATAAGCGTTAAAAAGCTTATGTACCTGCAAAGATGCAAGGTCCGGGTTTTGTACATGGCAGTTGCTAGTTGCTTACTGGATTGCTCTGAAGTGATGATGGCTCCATCCAAAGGGGGCTTTTATTGCAAAGCCAAGGTGCGTCGTTTGCCAGAATAGCCGCTGCGCGCATCAGCTGCTGTGGTGACAGTGCGATCAGCCGTTGGGGCGGTAGGTCCGTCGTAGGCCACCAGTTAAGTCACGCACTTGCTTGTCACGCACTTCTTAAGCAATCTTTCGTAGATATGCCTGGGGAGTACTTAACGTCTGCTTCGCCTAGACCCCGGATCGGGCTGCTATTTCACTATTTTCGGGACCGGTCCTCGGATGGGGAGTGCTTAACGTCTGCTTCACCTCCACTGCGGGTCGGGTTGCTATTGCACTATCTTCGGGATCGGCCAACCTATGAGGAGTGCTTATCGTTTGCTTAACCCCCGCCGCAGGCCGGCCCGGCATTGCTCAAGCTTCTGGATCTGCCAAAGCATGGGGGAGTGCTTAACGCCTGCTTCACCTCCGCTGTGATTTGGCTCGGTAGTACACAATCTTCGGCATCCACCCACATATGAGTAGTGCTTAAAATCTGGTTCAGATAGACCACGGGTCGGGCTACTATTCCACGATCTTCGGGATCGGCCCACGTATAAGAGGTGCATAACGCCTACTTCACCTCCGCCGCGGGTCGCCCCGGTATTGGACAATCTTCGGAATCCGCCCACGGATGGGGAGTGCTTAACGTCTGCTTAACCTCAGCCGCGGGTCGGGCTGCTGTTTCACTAACTTCGGGATCGGCCCACGAATGGGGAGTACTTAACGCCCGCTAAACCCCCGCCGTGGTTAGCTCGGCATTGCTCTAAATTTTGGATCGGCCAACGTATGGGGAGTGCTTAACGCCTGCTTCCCTTCCATCACGCTTTGGCTCAGTAATGAACAATCTTCGGAATCCGCCCACGATGGGGAGTGCTTAACGGCTGCTTCACCTCCACCGCGGGTCGGGATGCTATTTCACAATCTTCGCGATCGGCCAACGTATGGAAAGTGTTTAACGCCTGCTTCCCTTCCACCACGGTTTGGCTCGGTAATGAACAATCTTCGGAATCTGCTAACGTAAGGGAGTGCTTAACTTCTCCTTGACTAGCACCCCGGGTCGGGCGGCTACTGCACTAACTTCGGTATTAGCCAACGTATGGGGATGCTTAACGCCTGCATGACCCCCGCCGTGGGTCGGCCCGGCATTGCTCTATCTTCCGGGCCGGCCAATGGATGGGGAGAGCTTAACGCTTGCTTCACCTCCCACGCGGGTCGGGGTGCTATTGCACTATCTTCGGGATCAGCCCACGTATGGCGAGTGCTAAACGCCTGCTTCACCTCCGCTGCGTGTTGCCTCGGTATTGCACAATCTTCAGAATCCGCGCGTATATGGGTAGTGCTTAACGCCTGCTTCACCTCGACCGTGGCTCGGGCTGCTATTGCACTATGTTCGGGATAGCCCAACTTATGGGGAGTTCTTAAGCCTGCATAACCCCCTCCGCGGGTCGGCCCGGCATTGCTGTATCTTTTGGATCTGTTAATGTATGGCAGTGCTTCACGGCTGCTTCACCTCCACCGCGGGTCGCCCAGGTGTTGCTCTAAATTTTGGATCGGCCGACGTATGGGGAGTCCTTAACGCCTACTTCACCTCTACCGTGGTTTGGCTCGGTATTGCACTATCTTCGGGATCCGGCCACGAACGGGTAGTGCTTAACGTCGGGTTCACCTCCACCGCGGGTCGGGCTGCAATTACACTATCTTCGGGGTTGGCCCACGTATGGGGCGTGCTTAACGCCTGCTTAACTAACACCCGCCGCTGCTCGGCCCGGTATTGCTTTATTTTCTGCATCGGCCAAAGAATGGGGAGTGCTTAACGTCTGCCTCTCCTCCGCCGCGATTTGGCTCGGTATTGCACAATCTTCGGCATCCGCCCACGTTTGCGTAGTGCTTAAATTCCGATTCACATGGACCACGGGTAGGGATGCTATTCCATTAGCTTCGGTATCGGCCCACGTATGGGGAGTGTTAATGTCTGCTTAACCCCCCCCCCCCCCTCCTGCGGGTAAGCGCGACATCGCATTAACTTCTATATCGGCCGACGTATATCGGCCGACGTCTGCTTCACCTCCACCACGGGTCGGGCTGCTATTCCACTATCTTCGACTTCGGCCAATGTGTTGGGAGTGCTCAACACCTGTTTAATCGCAGCCGCCGGTCGGCCCGGCATTGCTCTATCCTCTCGATCGGCCAACGTGTGGGGAGTGTTTAACACCTGCTTCACCTCCACCGCGGTTTGGCTTGGCGTTGCACAATCTTCGGAATCTGCCCACGTATGCAGAGTGCTTAACGTGTGCTTCACCTCCAGCACGGGCCGGGTTGCTATTGAACTACTTTCGGGATCGGCTAACGAATGGGGAGTGATTAACGCTTTCATAACCCGCGGGTCGCCCCAGCATAGCACTATTTTCTCGATCGGCCAACGTATGCGGAGGGCTTAATGCCTACGTCACCTCCTCCGTGGTTTGGCTCGGTTTTGCACAATCTTCGGCATCCGCACACGTATGGGTAGAGCTGAACGTCTGCTTCACCTAGACCACGTGTCAGGATGCTATTCCATTTTCTTTGTGACCGGCGCACGTATGGGGAGCGCTTAAAGCCTGTTTAACCCCCGCCGCGTGTCAGCCCGGCATTGCTCTATCCTCTGTACCAGCCAACGTATGGTTTGTGCTTAACGCCGGCTTCACATCCGCCGCGGTTTGGCTCGGTATAGCATTACCTTCGTGATCCGCCCACGTATGGGTAGTGCTTAAGGTCTGCTTCACCTCCAGCATGGGTCGGGATGCTATTCCACTATCTTTGGGATCGGCCCACGTATGGGGAGTGCTTAAAGCTTCTTTAACCCCCGCTGCGGGCAGCCTGGCATGGGCTATCTTCTGGATCGGCCAACGTATGGCGCGTGCTTAACGCCTGCTTCACCTCCGCTGCCCGATGCCCCGGTATTGCACAATCTTCGGAATCGGCTCAGGTATGGGGTGTGCTTAACGCCTGCTTCACCTCTACCGCGGGTTGGACTTCTATTTGACTATTTTCCGGATGGGCTAACGTATGGGGAGTGCTTAACGCATGCTTCACCTCCGCCGCGGTTTGGCTCGGTATTGCACAATCTACGGCATCCGCCCACGTCTGGGTAGAGCTTAACGTCGGCTTTACCTAGACCACGGGTCGGGCTGCTATTCCACTCTTTTAGGGATCGGCCCACGTATGGTTAGTCCTTAACGTTTGATTCGCCTAGACCACTGTTCGAGCCTCATATGGGGAGTGCATAACGCCTGTTCACCTCCAGCGAGGGTCGGGCTGCTTTTGCACTACCTTCGGCATCAGCCCACCTATGGGGACTGCTTAAAGCCTCTTTAATTCCCGCGGCGGGTCGGCCGGGCATTGCTCTTTGCTCTGGATCGCCCGACGTATAGGCAGTGCTTGACGCCTCTTTCCCATCCACAGCAGTTTCGCTCGGTGTTGCACAATGTTCCGAATCTGCCCACATATGAGAAGTGCTTAAGGTCTGCTTCACATCTGCTGCGGTAGTGGTCGGTATTGCACAATCTCCGGCATACGCCCACGTATTGGTAGTGCTTAACGACTGCTTCACCTCCACCACGGGTCGAGCTGCAATTCCACTATTTTCGGTATCGGCTCACGTATGGGGAGTGCCTAACGCCTACTTAACTCTCACCGCGGGTCGACCCGGCATTGCTGTGTCTTCTGGATGGGCCAAAGTATCGGGAGTGCTTAACGCTGCTTCACCTCCGCCGTGGGGCGGCCCGGTATTGCACCATCTTCGGAATCCGTGCACGTATGGGGAGTGCTTAACGTCTGCTTCACCTGCACGGCGGGCCGGGCTGCTATTGCACTACTTGCGGGATCGGCCAACGTATGGGAAATGCCTAACGCTTGGTTAACTACCACCGGGCGTCGGCCCGGCTTTGCGCTATCTTCTGGATCGGTATCTTGTAGATGTGGAGTGCTTAACGCCTGCTTCCCCTCCACCACGAGTTGGCTTGGCACTGTGCTATCTCCAGGATCGGCCCACATACGGGGAGTTTTTGCTTACGACACAAGATTTCCTTGCACTTTAGAGGTATACAGCTTCTGTGTAAAAAACTAATACTTGGCTGAGCGGATGTCTATTTTACATTCACATGTGCTAGCTACCTAGGCAGCTTTCGCTTTTGTTTCGCCAGACTTCTTGAAGAGTTTTGAAATGCATATTTTCTTGTTAAGAAGCTGCTTTATACAAAGGGTAAGCCAAGGAGCCCGATCCCATGGAGAAAAGAGGCGAGTCAGAATGTATTTTTCGATTAGTATTTAAAGCATATTTTTGGAAAAGGAGCCAGTATTCTGCGATAGACCTTTCCCAGAACATCAGTAAGGAGAAATCCTCAGTGCTATGTAAATCGTTATTGATCCAGGAATAATCTGTTTTTACGAATTTTCTTACAGTAGCTTAGACGCTGGGGCGAGCGTAAAAGAATGGCGAAATGAATCACTGAACGATCGTTAAACCAGGAATGGTAACCAAAAAGGTTACCATTCCTTGTGTCTCACGCACTCACACGGTGGTGAGGCAGATCAGGGTGTTTGCTCACTTGGTTTGAGCATTGGTGTATCACCCAATAGAAAAATTGGGAAACTCCAAACTGAGAAAGTAATAGAAACCAATTATCATTATGTTTCGCAGTGAACTGTCTTCGAGAGCGCGAACAAAATGTTTTCCTGCAGTGCAAAAGAGAAAGAGTAAATATAAAAAAAATAATGTTGACCTGGCCAGTCTTACCATCAAAGGCCGCAAGAAAATGAGCAATAGTAGTCAGCCGTGTAACAGCTAAAAATTTCTTCCTAGTTTACGTTCGAGTTGCGATAATACGATACCATTGTCCAAAATATTTGATACATGTAGCCACAATGACACTCACAAAGCTTACAACAAGACGTTAAATATATGGCGGTACTTGACAACTGACTAGGGTTCTCCATTCATTGGTACTGGAACTACGCATGCTAATTTACTGTCGCTTGGTAAACGAGTAAGTAAAGAATATTGAAATATAAATGCAAGAGAATGTGGCTAACAGTCTGGTAAAAGAGCTAAGGAAAGCGTTGGGTATTTCAAAAGGCCGTCGTGATGACCTCCGCTTGATTTCCAGCAGCATATTGTTACGGAAGGATGAAAGAAGAGAGAGGAAGAAGATCGGAGACGCGGGCTGCTGCGTGTTGTTGTTCGGCAGCCACCTTAACTGCTCTGACTCCTCATATATATATATATATATATATATATATATATATATATATATATATATATATATATATATATATATATATATATATATATACTCGCAAGATCCCCGTAACACATTGGTGGCAGGTGCGGGGCACCACCGCTGGAAACTGAACTCCGCAGTGGACATCACAGCACCGTCCGCACCATGAATGACGATGAGCACGCGGGATCAACGTCGTTGCCGCCTCTAACGACAGCGTCGCCAGCTACGTCGCTGTCACCTTAGGTTGTGGTTGCGTAACCCAAGGGTTCTGGGATTTTATGCGGGACCGATGGCGCCGACGTCGAAGAGTGGGTGGCTATGTACGAACGCGTGAATGGAATCAAGAGTTGGGACCCAACGCTAACGCTAAGAAACCTGTTGTTCTACCCAAGAGGCACGACAAAGGTGTGGTACGAACACCATGAAGAGGAGCTAATCAGCTGGAACCAATGGAAAGAAAAGCTGACAGAGTTGTTTGGTAAACCAGCCGGCCGTAAAATTGCCGCAAAGCAGGAACTGGTCTCCCGTGCCCAATCCTTCACGGAGTTCTATGTCTCGTACACCCAGGATGTGCTTGCACTTTGTCGTAAAGCCGAACACGACATGACAAAAGCTGAGAAGATGGGGCACGTGCTTAAGGGTATTACTGACGACCCCTTTAATCGGCTCATGGGCAAAAGCTGCTCTACAGTTGATGCTATCATTAAAGAGTGCCAAGAATTCGAGGAGGCCCAAAGCCGACGCGTCTAGTACCCATTCGCCAGACTTTCCAATACTGCCGCAACGTCGGCGTGTGAAGATCAACCCGCACAGCAGCATGCATCGCCATCTGAGGACGTGGTGTGAATCGTTCGACTTGAACTGGATGCGATGGCCCCCGCAGCTTTCTGTTCGCGTAGCCCTGATGCTATCACATTTTCAGTCCCCCCTCGTGCAAGCTATCGTTCGCCAGGAGCTTGAACATATTACTTTACATTCTGTATGTCCTGTCGCCAATACCAGAGCTAGCGAACGCCCTTCTACTATATTCGCTCATCCCCGACACTTCTCTCCGCGTTATCGCAATCCGACTGAGTGGAGAACTGTGGACGACCTGCCGATTTCTTTCACCTGTCGCCGCATTGTTGATGTCGCCCGATACTGTCGCAACTCGTGGCCCTCTACACCTTGCACGCCAACGGACTTGACCCGTTTTGACGGAAATACCCGCAATTTTTCGCCCACCGCCGAGTCTAACAGCGCCGACAACTCTGCCAGGAAGACATGGTACAGTCACTCACCATCGCCGCGCGGACAGCCGTCTCGTTCATCACAAACACGTCCTCCATCATCCCGTTCGTCGCAGCCTCGTCGCCTTTCGTCCCCTATGGCGTTTGGCCGCACGCTTTTGGAGAACTGAGAAAAGCAGCCCCCGCAGGTGGTGCTGCATTGCCTACTACCGCAGCAAATCAGGTCTGTGCCCACAAGGAGAAGTACAATAGATGTTAAAATAGACGGCGTACCTGTCCAAGCACTCGTCGACACTGGAGCCCACGTATCTGTGATGAGTGCTAGCCTACGTAAACGTTTAAAAAAGGTCCTCACCCCAGCTGCTGCCCGAGTGCTTGCTGTGGCCGACAGCGGCGTGGTGGTTGTTCTTGGAATGTGTACTGCGCGTTTAATTAGAGCCGGCCACCGGCTTTGCTGTGATCAACAACTGCCCTCACGACGTTATCCTTGGATTAGACTTTTTATCCACTCATTCTGCTCTCATCGACTGCGCGACCGGCATTGTTCAGTTGGAACTGCCTCAACTCGCCGATGCTCCGAGCACCGCCCCACCGCACTTGTGGTAGCTTTACGATGTGCGTCTGTCACCCGAGGCAGGTACTTACGTCACTTTGACCGCCCAGCCACATGCTCTTGACGGCGAATATGTGCTTCGCCCCATCAGCGACGTGCTTTTGAACCGGAACGTTGCTGTTCAGCCTACGTTGATCACGGTTACTAATAACGACGTCGTTCTGCCGCTTCTGAATTTGAGCCTGTGCCCTCAAGTGATTCCGGCCGGCATGTTCTTGGCGAGCGCTTCAGAGAGTCTGAATGGCGAGAGTGGCTTATTAGCGCCAATTTCAGCTCACAGCTCTGGTTCGTTAACGGATGACTTCGCGAAAATAATTGCACCCGTCATCACCTATGCACAGGCCACGGACATACGTCTCCTGCTTGAATCGTACAGTGACATCTTTGATTCGGCGACAGGGCTTTAGGCCAAACATCTGTTGCTCACCACCGCATAAACACTGCAGACACGAATCCTATTCGTCAGTGTCCCTATCGGGTATCGCATGCTGAACGTCGAGTTATCCAATCAGAAGGGGGCAAAGTGCTCCGCAAAGGGGTCATCGAGTCATCCCTTGTGCTTTGCCTGTCGTCCTTGTGAAAAAGAAAGATGCTACCTTTCGTCTTTGCGTCGATTATCGGCACTTAAACAAGATACCGCGAGAAGACGTCTACCCATTGCCGCGCATCGATGACGCCTTGAACTGTTTCCACGGAGCTAAATACTTCTCGTCCATCGATCTTCGTTCCGGCTACTGGCAGATTTCAGTTGATGAATTGGACCGTGAGAAGACGGCCTTCATCAGGCCGGATGGCTTATACGAGTTCAAAGTCATGCCCTTGGGCCTATGCTATGCTCCTGAGACATTTGAACGTATGATGGACTCTCTTCTGCGAGACCACAAATGGACCAGCTGTCTTTGTTACCTTGACGACGTTATTGCTTTTCTCCCACGTTCGCCAGCCACCTTATGCGACTCACTGTCATTCTTTCGGTCTTCTGAAAAGCCGGCCTTCAACTGAACTCCACAAAGTGTCAATTCGGGCGCCGTCAGATTACCGTGTTGGGACACCTCGTTCCTGAAAAAGTTCGAGCTGTCCACAGTTTCCCTGCGCCACGTTCAGTTTCTCACGTGCGCTTTTTCGACGGCCTGTGTTCTTACTTTCGCCGTTTCGTGAAAAACTTCGCCGACGTTGCTCGCCCGTTGACAGATCTGAGAAGAAGAACACGTCATTCTCATGAGGCCCGGAGCAGGCTTCCGCGTTCACTGGTCTCATTGGTTTTCTGATCACCTCTCCCATAATTGCTCACTTTGATCCGTCTCCACCGACTGAATTATACACGGACGGAAGCGCCATGGCATCGGCGCTTTTCTCGTCCAACAGCAGAGTGGTACCGAATGCGTGATAGCTTACGCCAGCCGACTGCTGTCACCTGCCTAGAGAAATTACTCCATTACGGAGCGGGAGTGCTTGGCTTTAGTTTGGGCTGTGGCCAAGCTCCGGCAATATTAGTACGGCCGCACGTTTTCGGTCTTCAAAGATCATCACGCACTCTGCTGGCTGTCTTCCCTTCGGGACCCGACTGGACAGCTTGGTCATTGGGCTTTGCAATTCCAGGAATTTCCATTTAGTGTCCATTACAAGACTGGGCGCCTCCACAATGACGCCGACTGCCTCTCGCGTCACCCCCTGGATCTTCCCAATCCTGTTGCGCATGATCCGATGAGCTGCATGATGGCTTTCACTGACATGACCGACATGCGCGCTGAACAAGAACGCGACGCATCCTTACAGTCCATCATCGCCGGAGTGCAATCTGGCCGCAGCGACGGCACATGCCACATATTGGTGCTGCATGACGGCATCCTCTACTCCAGCAATATCAACCCCGACGGCTCTGAGTTGCTCCTTGTCCTTCCTCGTCATCTGCGATCCGTCGTTCTCGAACAACTTTACGATGCCCCGACGCCGGGACACCTTGGTGTTTTGCGCACATACGACCGCCTACGACGCCGGTTCTTCTCGCCGGGTCTCTACCGCTCTGTGCGTCATTATGTCGCAAATAGTGAATCGTATCAGTGCCGGAAGAAACCTCCCCTGGCACCTGTCGGACGACTCCATCCAGTTGAAGTTCCCTCTGAACAGTTCTTTCGCCTAGGCCTTGACCTGCTTGGCCCTTTTCCGACGATGACTAGAGAGGATAGGTGGATCGCCGTCGCTACAGATTTGCGCGACACGCTACTCGATAACAATGGCGCTGCCGACTAGTTGCGCAATACACGTTGCCGATTTTCTTCTCCACGACGCCATTCTCCACCACGCTGCACCTCAAGAGTTGCTTATAGACTGCGGCAGCTCGTTCTTATCTCGAGTTGTCGACGACTTCTTCCGCTCTTGGGCCACTGAGCACAAGCAGTTCACCGCCTACCACCCACAAACGAACGGTCTTACGGAACGTCTCAACCGAACAATCGCAGAGACGCTGTCGATGTACGTCTCCAACGATCACCGTGGCTGCGGCGCCATGCTGGTGCACGTGACATTCGCCTATAACTCGTCCTGGCATGACCACCGCTGGATGTTCGCCTTTTTATCTCTTGTATGGCCGCGACCCGACATTGCCGTTTTACACCATCCTCCCTTCTGTGCCGCGTGTTGGAACTGAGTACGCTCGTGAAGTCATCGATCGTGCTCACATGGCACGTCAAGTCAACCAACCTCGTTTCTTACCCTCGCAGCATATACAATAAGAGCGTTACGACCGCTGTCATCGCGATGTTAAGTTTGCACGAGGCGCTTGGGTGCTCCTCCGGTCAGAATGTCGTTGGGTTGGCCTCTCCCAGGACTTCTCACTCGTTACACAGGGCCTTATCAAGTCCTACGCCAAGTTATCGGCGTAAATTACGAGATTTCGCAGGTACTCTTTGATGCATCCTCAAGTCATACGCCTGTTGACGTCGTGCACGCTTCGCGGCTGAAGCCCTACTTCCCTAGCAATTCTTCGCCTACCATGCGCCGAGAAGGTGCTTCAGCATCCGGGGGTCCTGTTACGGAAGGATGACTGAAGAGAGAGGAAGAATACCGGAGACGCTAGCTGCTGCGCGCTTACGAGCCGTAAAACAGCGCTGAACAACAGGACAAGGAGAGGGACACAGACAACAGCGCTAACAACCATGTTGTTAAGCGCTGTTTTACGGCTCGTAATCATGAACCAACCAGCCCAAATGTGTACTCTTCTCTGCGTGTTGTTGTTGGTCAGCCATCTTATCTACTCTGACTCATCATGTATATATATTGTAAATATAGTCTTTCTATACTCGCAACATCCCCGTAACAATATTCCATAGTCCTTCAGAAGACATAACATTAACATAACAAAAAAAAGAAACATGAGGCGCGACTAGCGGTAATGTAGTTAGAAGCAGCAGAATACTCTCTATAAAACTTAACATATGAATGGTCAGCCTTACCCTAAGGATCATTCAGGTTTTTATTCTTAATCGATATCTTAATTACTGGCTTCTCGCGTTCTATTACAGTCCCAGTACTTCGGCGGCCGATATTGAATAAAGCTGGACAGAGTAGTGTTGAAGCTCTTTCCCTTTGGACAGCCTCACGAGTGCTGTTTGGAGTTCACTGAAAGCTGGAGAATGCGCTCTGCTTTTTCCTAAGCGCTTAGCGTGACGTTTGAAATGAATGTCTATTTTTCCAGGGTGCATATTCGCTTGTTTCTTTAAATTTATTTGGAATAAGACGAAGAAGGCTAGATAAACAAATTTCCTTAACGTTCATCAAGCGCAGGAAAGGAAAGCATGGTGAAGTCAGAAACACCGTGGACTTCGTTTCTAGATCATTCAATTAATCAGTCAATGGAACTTAATTTTCAAGTACAAAAAGAATTGGTACGGATATAATTTCGACCGATCGCCTGAAATGGCTTGTGGCCAGTCCAGTACAATGTACAACCAAATATGCACAGGTCATTTATGAGAACAAAAAAACAAAAGCGTATACACCTACGTCTATATATATATATATATATATATATATATATATATATATATATATATATATATATATATATATATAGAAACGAGAAGAAAAGGGGTTAACGGAGGGACCCGATTTTTATTAGTCATATCATGAGAAGCCAACAATCATATATATATATATATATATATATATATATATATATGATTGTTGGCTTCTCAAGAATATATATATATATATATATATATATAAACGAGAAGAAAGGGGGTTAACCGAGGGACCCGATTTTTATTAGTCATATAATGAGACGCCAACAAACACTGACACCAAGGACAACGTAGGGGAAATTGCATGTGCCTAATAAATGAAATAAAGTAACGACAAATTAATGGAAATTAAAGTGGATGAAAAAACCACTTGCCGCAGGTGGGAACCGAACCCACAACAATTGGTAGAGCATCGCACGCGACATGCGAGGGTTGTTGGTTCGGTTGCCACCTGCGGCAAGTTGTCTTTTCATCCACTTTAATTTCCATTAATTTATCGTTACTTGATTTCATTTATTAAGCACATGCAATTTCCCCCATTGTTGTCCTTGGTGTCAGTGTTTGTTGGCTTCTCATTATATGACTATATATATATATATATATATATATATATATATATATATATATATATATATATATATATATATATATATATATATATATATATATATATATACTCTATAATAGATACAACCATATCTTTTACCGCAGGGTGACCATAAACCATATCTCGCAACGTACGCAAGGGCCGTTGACTTGGTTCTATTCCTCGGTGTTCTCCTGGACGCTAACCGCAAATGTGACTACCACATTTTCAATATTAAGAAAAAGACGGCATTCGGCATTAAAAAAATTAAAGTATGGGGTTTTACGTGCCAAAACCACTTTCCGATTAAGGGGCACGCCGTAGTGGAGGACTCCAGAAATTTCGACCACCTGGGGTTCTTTAACATGCACCTAAATCTAAGTACACGAGTGTTTTCGCCGCCATCGAAATGTGGCCGCCGTGACCGGGGTTTGACCCCGCGACCTCGTGCTCAGCAACCCAACACCATAGCCAATGAACAATTTGGCATTCGCGCTCTAATAATAGCACACGCCTTCTTTTCCCACGAGGCCTTTTTATCACTTTGATTTCAGTCTTAGTCATATTAACTATGGAATCGCTGCGTGGGGTAACACGTACGATTGTCGCCTATCATCACTTTGGCGTTTACAAAATCAAGCAAATCGGATCGCTACTAGCAGTCCTCGCCAGTCAAGTGCATCCTTTTTCCTCCGTCAAAACCTCATTTTAACGACCGTGCACTTGTTTCAATATACCTTAACAATCTCATTTTTCAAATATCTTAACCAATTGCTTTACGAATTTATTGACTTAAATGACTTACATAACTACCATAGAACAAGGTTTGCTTTAACAGAAATACATTACTGCCTCGTGTTCGTATCAATTGTGGTAAAGTAACATCATCTCTTGCTGGCATATCTTTATGGAATCGCTTACCATCAAACATAAAATCACTCACTTCGTTCAATGCCTTCAAAAAATCTCTTAAAAATTTCCTTTTGACGCATCGACCTAATTATGGTTCCCAATGTTTTATTTATTTATTCTTATCATTGTTTTCTCTAAGTTTTGCTATTCACATGCTTCTTGTTGCCTTTAGTCATTTTGTTTATAAATGCTCCTTTTGTGTATTCTCTTGCTTTTCTTGTCTGTCGAAATTTTTATACGTATATTTTTATCACACTTATATCTGTACTTTACGTTCATTTGGGTCTGCCGATTATATTTTTCTCCAGTTTCTTCTGTTCCTTCTTTACATAATTTAAAGGTTCTTGTACGCCGATTTTATTTATATTTTTTATAGTAATACTGTGCAGTGTAGTCCTAATCATGTTTATGTTGTTGCATTTCACCTTTTTGTTTCTCTCAGTGGACATTTTGTAAATTTTTATTTCTGTCCTGCCACCTATGCAATTTTTTTTCTCATAATTACCTACCGAAGATCCCGGCTACAGTCTTTAGGACCCTCGCCGGCAAAACAAAAATTTCACGGTTTCCTTTTTTTTGTAATCAATAAACTTGATTTGATTTGATTTGATATGAGTTCACAAGTTTTGGACAGGCAGAAGAAATGCCTCACATGCTAGGCCAAAACTATGTGCTGTTTTTATCTCAAGTGGAATCATGTTCGTAATTTTGGTTCCATTAAGTTGTATTAGTCTTACACCATAAGCGTTACGACATTTGGGCCCGTTTCAAGTATGTCGCGTATTGCGTATACGAACGAAAAGAAGCTCAACATGAAGACCCGAGTTTCATTGTCATTGACTGAAACACAAATGTCGTAGTCGAGCAACATCAGAACTGAATGAACTCGTTGTGATAGAAAAATGTTACCTATGGGCTGATCGTGTCTCATGACTCGCAATATCCGCTTTTGGAATCGTTCCAGAGATTTTAGATAACTAGTGTATGCCACACGCCATGAATCCAGACATCAATCTACGTGAATGTGGCATAATGCAAAGTAGAGTGTACGTTATAAAGCTTGTGGAAAATTCTGGCGAGTTTTTATTGGAGCATAGCAGTCATAGCCTACCTCTGCGTATACACTCTGTACTTGCTCATAACAGTTTGAATTCCCGTCAAACATTTCCCTAAGTACATACAATAAGGAACTTGTTAATTAAGAATGTTGTTTAATGATGGGTTAAGAACTGCATATCAGTGCTTCGTGTGAGAGGGAAATACAACGTATTTTCTTCTGGAACAGTTGATAGTCAACTTATACAGGGTAAACGAGCCTGAAATGTTTGACAAACCGGTCATAACGTCATTTGGGAGGGCTGCGAGGGAGTGTGTTGTAGGAACTAAACCAGTATTGTCCGCTTATTGCAATTGCTCTGACCTCTGCAGGGCTTGTGTATCATCATTTATATCAGGTGAAATCCAAAGTTTAACCGCGGCCTGTCTGGCCAGCAAAATACATATTGAAGAAAGGCGAAAACATACACCCGACCAGTTTCACTTACTTTGGTAGGTGCACTTTTTCGTGCATGTTCTATAGGATTTATATAACGATGGACTAATATAAGGCTTATGACTGAGCCCTGTGATTCCCCGCAGTTAATAGTGTTTTGGATAAATTAATGTGACCAATCAAAACTTTTTGTTTACGCCCCGATAGAAAACTGCAAAAGAAATCAAGTGAGTTATCTGTGATGCCATAGAAATGCATTTCTTCCGCGAAAATAGAATAACTCACCACATGAAATGCGCTACTGACGTATAAAAATACAGCTACAATCAGGTTGTTTTCATGCAGATTTGAATTATTATATTCTGAGAGCACCAACACAGCAGTAGAAGTGGGCCTGTTAGCCGAAAAAAACCATGCATTTGGGGACAAATAACCTTACTATTAAGCAGGAAGTGCTTCCATTGAGTCGAAATTAATTTGTGAAATGCGTAGTTGATGCAACTCACGACAGCTATCGGTCTGTATTGGAGGATTCGGTAACCATATTTGTATACTTCTATTACTTTAGCATTCTTAAGAGTGTTAGAATAAATTTTAGAAGAAAATACATGGTTAAATATGTGGCACAACCTACTGCATAGAACATCAATGTTTGACTTTCAAATCCTACAAGGTGTGACACTATGGCTAGCCGCCTTCTTCCCTTGTAACGTGCTGATAACCTGTCTCATGTCGTGCTCAGCTACGTCGCGTAGATGAAAATTACCGACAACACTACAGGGTGCATAAAATTGGGAGTATGAAGCGAGAACTTGCTCGCAAGCCTGAGACAAATATTAGTAAAGTAATTGTTAAAGTTGTTAGCCACTTCATATCTTGCATTATCAGGTATAATGCGTTCTCTGCCACCTATTCCAGTACCGTCTTTACCAGTTTGCCACTTTTTCTTCAAGCTGCTTTCATTTCGCTGAATTAGGTTGGTATAGCAGAACTTTTTTGACATTCGCATCATTGCTACTGATTTGTGTCTGTATACACTATTTTTTTCATAGTAATATTCGTTGGTGCTAAAATAATATTCCTTGCTCCTGTTGTTTCACAATTTGCATTAATAAAAATCGTTCAGGTTCTGTACTTCGAATATATTGATGTTCATTATTAGCCACATGGCATGCTCATAATTTCGCAGCGAGCAGCTGCGCGTGGATTGCTCAATGGTGTCCACAATGCATTGAACAAAGTTTTAACGCTATACATGCATATCATCTTCATTGAAAGCTTCAAAATTCATGCCCTTAGGTAATTTTTGAGGTAAGAATAAAAAGGTGCAATTGTGGTCCGCAATAGCATAATTTCGTGCACCTGCCGGTACATTAAAGTCATCATTGCACAACACGGGATCGATAATTGACTCCGCTTCGTCTGTAATGTATGAAGGCGATGAAATGACGTTTTTATACGTAGTGATTGTAGTAGCAACACCTAATCCTAAAAAAATATTTCCAGACATGTCTACGATAATATTGCCGCAAATAGCAGACGCTTGAAACGCTACAGCCGGAATCATAGTATTTTCCATAACCATTACGAAGTCATTTGTACTGGAAGATGGCGGGTGGCACACAAAACCCACCATAACACCAATTTGAAGATGGCTAAAGTGAGTTTTAACAGATGAGCTGCAGCATGAGCTATTGCTGAGGTCAACGAAGCCAAAACGATTTTTGATGAGCAGTGCCAGGTCCCCTTCCCCACTCGTGTGCCACTGTTTCAAGGTTGTGATAGCATGAAATAGCCAGGTAGATGAACTGATTCACCTTCTATAAGCTAAGATTCAGTTATAGCTATAACTTGATATTTATTGGATGCTGAGGAAAGCACGCAAGTAGATGATCGAAATAATTCTAAAGGCTGCGAATATTACGACGTAATACTGAGAAAAGTTATATGTTTTCAACCTCAGTAAAACAATGTGCCATTAAAAATAAGAAAACATACAAGTAGAAGCAAACGAACCCTAAAGAACTTTGGCGAGACCTTCAGAACACATGACATGAAACATATCTGGATGATGCGCATTGCGAATCAAAGTCTTGCCACAAGTCACCCAAATGTACTCCCAGTTCTTTTCCCGCTTTGCTTTCAAAGAAGCTGTCAGCAACTCCTCAATTACCGGGTGCAGTTGATCATTTATGATGACCGGGAATGTGACAGCCTGAAAAACCAAGACGGTCGTGTTCAGTCTTTGCGTCTTAGCAAACTGCAGCCCATTATCTTTCACAGTTCCCAAAAAAAGGCACCTATTGATGATGCTAGGTTCTGACACGTTCTTTGAAGGGACTCGGTGCATGAAGTCCACATCTGATTTGTTGGGATCACCTTTCAGACAGGTGGCAATCTGTTGGATTGTGGAAGCCAGGTTCTCTCCACACACTGCAGGAATTCCCGTTATTTTGAAAGTATTCTGTCTGTTATGTTGTTGGAGAGCTGCAAGTTCATTTTCTATTCCTTTGATATACTTGGAGAGGTCGATGGTTTCAATTATACCCTCGTGATTTTGTTCTCGCGCAGCGGCAAGTTCTTTTTTTTCGCCAAGGTCCACCATGAATTTCTGAAAGTATTGATTCAAGAAGCTAATCGACGCCTTGAGAGTTTTCAATTCGCCTTCAGTAACTCTGGCGAAGTCTATGTTGAACTCATCATGCTCAGCATCAATGCGAGCCATAAATCTTTTCCTAGTGCTATCACAGTATTAGGCGACTTATTACTCATGTCGATAATTATTTACTGAGCAGTCAAGGAGCATAGATATCTATAGTAAAATTTACACTGTATATTGTGCACGTACCTGCATGAACCAAGGCAAATGATTACCTGTCGTCCAGCCTCATGTCAGCCCATGAATAACGGCCGATCCTAGGTGAAGCGGTGAGTTTATTGCAGAGCTCTGATGCCACGAAATCCCACGGGATCCCGCGGGGCATGGTTTCCAACTTCACCCAACACTACCGTCATGAGCAGCCATTTCTTCTTTCAATGTTTCTAGCAAAGTCAAATTAACCTTTTGAACAAAAAGTATGAGCGAAACAAAATTAACAAGTGATCAGAGACACCAGACTATACAGATACATCGAAATTTACCATAGACCGATGTATCAAAACAAGCTAACGTAACATACTCGAGTTACTACTTACGCGCATACGCTCTAAGACAATCTGGACAAGAGTGTTTTCAAGAATTATGTGAAACAAGCCACACGCAATATGTGTGGTAGAAAGGCTGTAAGTCAAACTACTTCAAATCAGATAATGAGAGGTTAAATTCCCTGGCATGTATTCGTTTATCTTTTCTGTCTTGTTGTACGAGATTGTGCAAGTTTCTTCCAAAACTTACCGACGACTACGATGCTCCCTAATGCGAAATTGGGGCGCAGTTCTATACGTATTTTGATTTCATGATGTATTGGTTGGCGTGGCCAATCTGCCTCGGGCGGCACGTTGCAAACGGAGTGAAGTGTGGCGAGACGACTAAAGTGTGATGGGTGACCGCGAGAAATAGCACGTGGGTGACGCGTGGGTGCGATTCATAGCAGCCGCCGGCAACAGACCTCCGCTAAGGCAGCGCTTTCTTTATGTATAGTGTCGTTGGACCCGCTTGCGGCAAGCCATCGGTGGAGAGACAACGTGCCCTACGCTGGCGCCATCTTGTAGCCATCGTCGCCGTAGAATGACGTCAGTGTAGTCTCCTGCTCCGCTTTCCTCCTCGCGCTCTCTTCGCTCTTCATTTCCCGCTCCGCGTTCGCGCTGTAGTTCTTCGCTCTGCTCGTTCGCACGGTTTCGCCGACGACGCTGGCGCTGAGGCACGCAGACCCTCCACGCAGGAACAAGCGCTTAAGGGCGGCGCTCCAAAATACTGAGGTGAATTACGCATAAAGAATATCAAACATAATCTATATTTCCTTTCTCTGGGGCTACATCTACAAATTATGAGAAGAGGGAAAGCCGGTGCTCCCCAACATGCACCAGCACCTCGATCAATAGTTATCATATGTATGAAGAGGTTTACTTAAGGCATAAGCATTCGACATCACCTATTACATATAAAACAGTAAATTTATTGCTAGATTTGCGATCTGCAGCATCTGCACCCACTATTGTAGGTCGGTTACGACGATTTATTTTAAATGAAGGAGAGGGAGAATCAATACATCACCAGAAATTTCTTTCTGCAGCGAAGTCTCGATGATGACTGTGAAAAGGTGGCTACGAGAGAGAAGCACTGCTCCAAGCTTGTTTGTTTTCTGAGCAGAGCTAGGGGTGTTCCAATTCATAATTCTAATACAAGTAATGCAAGACCATGAAGACCATGGTGCTGAGTGACCGTTAGAGACTCTCTGGCATTCACTTTTAACGCTGCCCCTAAAAACAGTTGATTATCAGCCTGCAATAATATAAACCAATGATACCTTTTTATCGTGCAGTTGGGTATATTTAGCACAATCGCACAGCAGACATCTTTTTCTCACTTTCGTGGGGATAGCTACCTCTGAAAATATCTTTTCTCCCTTGAGCTTAGTAAGGGTTCTTGAAAACAGATATTTTATTACAATCTTGTAAGAATGCGATGACTGAACGCGATGAACACAAAACCCCCTTTTCAAGTCGATAAATATGGTGCATACATGACCACTTCATACCGAGTTTCTCCTCTAATGTCTCGATAATTGCGTTATGCTTGAGGGTATTTTACGGTTTCACCGAGCCCCAATAATTCTGATAATCTATAGGGTTGGAAGGCCCGTATCTTCCTCTAATGTCAGTTAACTTACTCTTCAGAGAACGTATTGAAGTTTCAATCCATTTACTAGCTTTAGTCGAGCTGCCAAGTTTTTCTGTTTACGATTTAACCTAAGACAAGTGTCGTTCATCTGCATGAAGCTATTTCATTCCGTAAGGAGTTCTGACTATCAAGAGCTTTCACGACAGCCTAGCTTTTGTAGGCCGGGTTTTAAGACCAACATTCCAACACCAAATACTTGAAAGCACTTGAACGCTTTCCTAATATATTGTTACAGTCCGGTCAGGACAACCAACAAAACAACCAAAATTGTGAAGGGCTTGCTAGGAAGTCAAGATAATATTTTTTGCAACAGGATACCTCGTTCAGTCTTGACTCCAGCTAACTTAAAATAAATTTCAGTATGAAGAAAGAGTGAGAAGGTGGCAGGTAGTAAGATAGTGTGGGTTGCGAATGAAGGAATGCATTGCGTAGTGCCCCTTTCAGAAACATAGAAATAACATATCAGTGCTTGTTCGGGTAGAAAGAGGTTAGGAAAGGAGGCGCATAACTTGGCTGCTGTCTAATCAAGAGACCTGAAAGCAACTGATGCAGCCGTGTATGGGGTAACTCCGCAGTTTCTTGGTCGGAGTTATGTTATTGCGCGCACCAGGGTTCCCCACCAGGGGGCAGGGTGTTTTTTCAAGCTGCACTTGCAGCTTTTCTTCCCTGTCTCCCCCAATCTGTTGGAAATAAAGATATATTCAATTCAATTCAACTCAATCCTTTCTATTGCATGATCTGCCCGATATAACACGCAACCATCAAACAAAGAAACCTTTGTGAAATTGTCATGTATACAACTAGAGGAATATGTGTGAAGATCGTTTTTGTTTTGATACAGCATGCCAACAGGACATTAAGCGTTGCTTTCTAACAGTGTTCCGTGTCGGGGAAGGCCATCGAACGTCGCGTGGTGTGCAAGAGTGACATAGCGTGTCGGCTGAGTGATGGTCATGCACCAGGGTTGCCCTTCGCGAATGTTGCGGGGAAATGTACGTGGCGCTTATCAGCGGGCATCCGGTAGGGCTGGAGGAAGCGGCGCTTCCGCCTGGGGACTCTGGACACAGGAAGCGGCAATTGGCAGCAGCCCTTCCGGAAACCGAGCACGCGGGGCGCGGCCATCCTTTTGGCACGCCGTTTCCTGGACGGCCCACGCTTTCCTATCGGGATCCGAGAATCGGAAGGCACGACCTTACCTGAGGGGCCAAAAGGGAGTCTGGTCGGCGCAGTTTTACTCTGCTGATGAAGGCATCAGCTCAGCTACCGGCGTTGAGGCCACTGCAAGTAAGTATGCCCGCTTCGAACCACTGCGAACAGTTGGAAATGCTTTCGGAGCCCCTCGTTTTCCTTGGGCCAAGGAACGTTCATTATAGTTTCACGACACCGACACACCTAACCATGACCTTAGACATTACTGTAATAAATAATGTCAGCTCCCTCAGAAAGAAGAAGCGGGACGAGTAATGCTACGAGTGAAATAACTATGGCATTGCAGGAGCTACGGAAAAGGCTCTGATGATATTCGGCTTTCCCAGCTTGAATATCAATTTATTGAGAGGATATCTTAGCACTATTTCCGACCAGAATTCTCATCGCTAATTTGTCAAATAGCACAATCAATCGCTGACCAAGTCACCAACTATGCTAACCCATTAATAATTCCTTTCGGAAGAGGTGTGAGTGAACAAACTTTTATTTGGTCCTGCAAAACGTGATAAAACGCGCACCCGGCAAATGCCACGACGGAACTGACAGATCTAGTCTGCCGGCCCGATGGCGGGCGTGCTGGACGGACAGGACTTGGTCTTCAAAGACGGGACTTCGCAGGAGCGCGTTCCGTGAACTTTGGGCCCAGCGACCCGCACTCCCAGAGCACATTAGGCAAAGTAGCAACCTCACCACAGGCCACGCAAGAACAATTCGGATAAATCTCGGGATATATGCTGTTAAAGAACGCCGGATTTGGGTAGGAGTTCGTTTGCAGGAGTCTAAGTGTGACCGCCTGCGGGCTGCTTAGCTTGGAGTGAGGCGGCGGGAAAACCCTTCTCTTTAAGTAAAAAAATTTAGTAAGTTCATTGTGCGTTATAGGAGCGTCTTTGTGTCCGAAGAGAGAGTAGCTCAATCTGAGGGCAGTGCGGTAGGTAATGTAACGCGCAGCCTCGTGGGCAGACTCGTTGAGGTTCGGAGGAACCCCCTCAATCGCCCCGACGTGTGCAGGAAACCAAGACTTCTGAAGTGAAGGCGCTAAAAAGACGGAGGACAAAGAAGAAACACACACACACAGGGCGCCACTTCCAACAATGTTTATTCAGGAAAAAAGGCCACTGATTTATACTAGGAGAGTAATCACAGTTTCTCAGGGCGCATTCGCGTTTAGGTAAAACAGGACTGCGGCAGGTTGCGGCGAGTTTTCTTAAGCAGATTGACCGCCTGGAAGAGGCAGGCTACCCGCAACCTGTTTTAGTGTCCGTAGCGGAAACAATCCTGAAGAAGTCGCGAATCCGCCAACCGGACCAGGAGCCACCCCGCGAAAAAGAAAAAGCTGCTGTCATACCTTACATACACCGCATGTCACATAATTTGAAAAAGATTGCAAAGCGAGCTAACGTAAATGTCGTGTTTTCTGCCCCGTGCAAGCTCTCTAAGCTCTGTCGAATGACCAACCCTTATTCCCGCAAGGCACCGGCCTGTGCTACTAAACACGACAACAAATACGTAGAATGTCAGGCAGGAGTTGTTTATGAGATTCCTTTAGATTGTGGTAAAAAGTACGTGGGCCAAACAGAGCAGTGCCTGAATGACAGGCTGAGGCAACACAATAACAAAGTAAACAATGGGAGGGAGGGCCACCTGGCAATTCATTGTAGAAATTGCAGATGTAAGCTAGACTTCCACGCCTGCGCTGTGGTCGCCAGAAGCCGTGACAAATGGGTTAGATTAATAATTGAGGCCAAAAGAATCATTGAAGCAGCTGATAACTGCGTAAGTGTTGCGTCCATATCACTGACACGCAAAGAACTGTTTTACCAAAACGCGAATGCGCCCTGAGAAACTGTGATTACGCTCCTAGTATAAATCAGTGGCCTTTTTTCCTGAATAAACACTGTTGGAAGTGGCGCCCTGTGTGTGTGTGTTTCTTCTTTGTCCTCCGTCTTTTTAGCGCCTTCACTTCAGAAATCATGCTTAACCAACACGCCCAACTATCCATCCTAGCAGGAAACCAAAGGATGGAGTGTAAGGAGGTGTCGTCGTGTTTGGCACCTTTCAGAACTTGAATTGCCTGCCGGGCTACCCGGCCTGTCTGGAATGCCTTGAGGGCACTTTCGAATCGATATACACCATTTCTCTCCAACCGTCTTGCATGGCGAGTGCAATGGCCAGTTGCTCGGCCACCTCGGGGTTCGTCGTCCGGACGGAAGCACAGTTGATGACTTTGCCCAGCGTGTCCACGACGGAAACCACAAAAGCCTTGCCGTCTCGGTATGCAGCTGCGTTTACGAAGCTTGCTTCAATCTTGTCCTTGTTTATTTGCTTCACTATATGCAATGCTCTTGCCTTGCGACGACCTGCGTTGTGAACGGGATGAACGTTGTGAAGCAAACGGGCGACCATGATCTTCTCCCCTGTTTCTCTGGGGATTTGGGTGTTTTCAGCCAAGTTCTTGGTAGGTGCGAGTCCGATCTCCTTGAGGATACGCCTGCCAGCCGGCTTGGTGCCCCGCCGCGTTAGCTGGGCCCGTTCCTGAGCCTCACCTATCTCCTCCATGGTGTTGTGTATGCCGAGGCAAAGGAGGTCCTCAGCATGCGTTCTGACAGGCAGCCCGAGGGCTCTCTTGACGAATTTTCTAAATTAAGCTTATCCCGTTCGGCTCTGAGCCAGTTGAGCATGGCCACCGTGTAGGTGAAGTGACACAGCACAAAGGCGTTGATGTGCCGAAACAGGTTGTCCTCCTTGAGGCCACGATGTCTGTTCGTGACCCTTCGGAAGAGGCGAAAAGCATTGTCGGTTTTCGCAATTATCTTGCGTAACGCAGTGCCGTTGCCGCCGCGTGATTCGATGAACATATCCCGACGGACAACTCCCGACGGTGAAAAACTTGGCTCTATTTCACATTGTATGGAAGGTATTACTCAGTTTGAAATGTAAGTACGGAATTTCGATACAATACGTCTAGCTGGTTATATAGTACAAAAGAATATCCACCTACTCGTTGCAGAAGCGTGCCGTTTTTTTTTTTTTTTTGTGGCCATCCATCATAGCTTGTCTTCCATGGCTTTGCAGTGATACGACGAGCTTCTTAGAAATTTGAAAGAAAAGCAAGAGCATTGATAAAGTGGCGTGATCACTTCTGAGCAACACGAGCTGATGACACGGCACATGACGCAGCACATGACGCAGCAACAAGACCACTCATCAGTGGTTTTGTTGCTCCGTTTCGTGTTTTTTCTCTGGTCTTCACTAGCTGTCAATATGACATGCAGTAAACACCGACTAAGCCAAGCTGAAGTCCTTTTGAAGTACTGCACATAGCAACTATGCTCAGGACTTTATTTATTTATTTATTTATTTATTTATTTCAATATCTTAAAGGCCCTAGTAGGCGTTAAATAGGGGGGTGAGTACATAAAATTTCATACATACATTTCAGGTGAACACATAAATATCATTTATAAACAATACAAATCAAATACAAGAATATTATTCTATTCCCAGTATCTTGAAAAATTGCTTAAGGTAGTGTGCCATATTGGTAAGAAATGATTGCGTTCTTAGTTTTTGAATGAGCGGATGGTGGGAATTGAATCTGCGCTATTGGCCTAAATTCGAAGTAGACCACATCGAAAACTGCTAGACTGCACCCTGAATTTCAAGGACTGCTTACATTTTTGTCGGTTTAGAAAAAAAATTACGCTGCACAGTTATATTCGCAACTCTGGTAACGCATA
Organism: Dermacentor andersoni; assembly: GCF_023375885.2. Classification (NCBI taxonomy): domain Eukaryota; kingdom Metazoa; phylum Arthropoda; class Arachnida; order Ixodida; family Ixodidae; genus Dermacentor; species Dermacentor andersoni. Next base: position 133,603,934 of record NC_092822.1, on the reverse strand, counting down.
TAACCAGCTACGGCATGCTTCCCTACCACATTCTCAAGTAATTACGAGCGAAAGTGGCGCTGATCTTGTGAATAACATTGCACGGAAATAGAATTAACATGGCGCGTGACCCTACAATACAACTGGTAGTGTTTGACTTAACTGCATGCACAGATACTGATATTCGCGCATGTGGAAAATATGGAAGAAGTATTAAGCAGAGTTCTTGAGAGATGTATAGGAAAATAAAGTGCCGTATTAAGAGAGTAAATATTACCGTAATTAGTGTAAGATGTATTATAACCTATCTCTAGTACAGCTAATCAGTGTGAAGATAAGTGGATATGAAGGCATTCATGTGCTCTGCTTTACATATGCAAATATTTTTCAAGTTTGGTGTTTACTTTCCATTTATGCTGATTGCGTGTTAATCGTGCATGATTTTGCAGTAGTTGTTGAATTGTGCCGGCTATACATCACTTAAATGTCTCTTAGCAAATATGGTAGGAGAATTAAGCATCTTCTTTAGCGCATTACCACATATACGTTAGGTGCCTTGTTATTTTACAGAAATTGCGGATCTCTCTCGAGAAAGGGTAAAGTTGCCAAACATTTATTTATTTTGAAGTCCAATCTTGAGCTGCCAAATAATTATCAATGTTTATTGTTTCTTCACGAACAGTTCTTTAGGAAGATTAAGTAGGATTAAGCAAGATCTAGGGGCTGTCAAACAGTATTTAACATCAGCTTTAGTCATGCTAAGTTTCTCAAAAATGGAACAGCTTGCTTTATCTCTCAATCTTGCCGTTGTCTCCTGAATAATAGCTAGAGCCAGGGCTGCAAATTCGAAGGTTACACTGGAGCGATGCTGACCTCCGCATGCGATAACTTAGCTAAGAGAAAAAGAAACATAGTGAGAAAAGGAATTCCCAAAGCAGGAACTTCAACTAACGCAGAAACTGAAGCCATTCGATATGTGCACAATATGGTGAATAATTTCAATCATGTTCAAGGCACGTACAATGTGTTCATTTCAACAGAACCTATGTACATGTATAAATATATTTTTCCACCACTTGAATGTAATTCGACTTCCGGTAAAAGGATTGATTTAAATTTTATGAAGTGCAACATGCTTTATTCATATACAAGGTTTGCGTATTGGGTAATAATAATAATATTTGGGGTTTTACGTGCCAAAACCACTTTCTGATTATGAGGCACGCCGTAGTGGAGGACTCCGGAAATTTTGACCACCTGGGGTTCTTTAACGTGCACCTAAATCTAAGCACACGGGTGTTTTCGCATTTCGCCCCCATCGAAATGCGGCCGCCGTGGCCGGGATTCGATCCCGCGACCTCGTGCTCAGCAGCCCAACACCATAGCCACTGAGCAACCACGGCGGGTGTGTCTTGGGTCGTCTTTTGCATCGAGTCTCTGCCTTATCTATTTAGCTAGAATGCATAGACTTGCCAAAGCGTGCAATTGACGTATACAGATTGGAGCTGTAGTTATATTGACGAATATTTGATCATTTATGACTGTGACAACATTTCGCCTGACGCCTCTGTAACCAATGCCTTCAGTCCATGTCACTAATGCATTAGTTACCTGACAAGCCAAGGAGCATGCGCTTTCTCGATATAAATTTTCAGTTAAAGCATGATGAAATAGACGGCCTTTCACATTTAGATTAGTGCACTCTGACCTTGCCGATTACCCAGAAATGTTCTCAGGCAATATTAGTTCCCGTCTTTTTCTTTCGTCGTCCATGTACTTCTACGCTACTGTGTAAATAATTATTGTTACGACAGTGCACTCTAGCATGGCCCACTATCCTGAAACGTTCTAAGCTAATAATAGTTACGACAGTTTCGCAAATGATATTATATCAGTAAGACTGCCCTGTACGTTGGGTTGTGACCAGATTAACGTAAAGCTTCTAGGAAGTGCAACTTGCTGTTGTTATGCCACCTTGACAAAGTTTTTCTAGCAATCTCGCTCACAAGCGTACCTTATTAAATACTATACAGCACGTCGTAGCCTCGCATCAACCTACTTTTGTGGACTCCCATTCGTTTTTTATGCTGTCTGTTCCTTAACACCTTTAACTTGTTTGCAAAGTATACTAGAAGCTTCTAATGCATATAGGCTCACACTACTTGAGATTTATTCCCACCTTTTAACCAGTATGAAAGTTGGTCTTACTAACGCTCCAGCGTAGGTCCAGTAAGTTCCGTTGTACTGAAAGGTACAGCGATTGCTTCGCTTCTTTTCTTTACTTGGAATGATTTTCCATCCTGCGTTTCCTCCAGTGTTCTTTTGTCTAGTGGCAATGTGCAATGTTTAGAAATATCTTGTCCTAACCAGGTAATAATTCTTTAATTTAACCTATACCTTTGCGCGCGTGGTGCATTTGGCGTGTGCCAAATGTGCAGTTGGCCTTTACAACTTAACAGCAACAAATGCATATTCATTCGTCTGCGTAGGAAAGTCACTATTCTATCTGTTAACCTTTAAATAGTGCATCCTTATCGCAGTGTGATCTCCTTCATAGGCCTCGGTGTCCAGGTTAGTAACAATCTAACATGGAATAAACGTGTATCTTCTGTTGTCAACGAACTTAATCGAAGTTAGGATACCTTCCTCACAACTTCCCTAGATCGCCTTCATCTGTAAGACTAATTTTTAAAACTTTAATGCACGTCAATTCGGGATCCGTAACAAACTAGCGTGACGTGATCTCTGTATAAGCTTCAAAAAGACTCTGTTCCTTTTATTCCGTTTAACTACAACCAGACCGTAAGCATCCCGTTATTGAAAGCTAACCCTGAACTACCTTCACTTACCTTACGCCATGCGATGCACAGGGGTCATTCCTCCCGTAGCTATATTATCATCCGTGCCAGCTTGATCCGCTAGTGTTTTCTCTTTATATTTCACGCCCTTACGACCATGTCCTGCCTTGTATTCGCTTGCATTCTGTTATGTAAAAGCGCTGCATCTCTGAAGTGTTACATGCCGCCTATTCGTAATTATTCGAATTGTGTACCTGCGCCACTACTACCAATCCCAAATTATGAATCTTTTGTTAACGCGTTAGCCAATATGCTCTAATATTTTCTTTCGTGCTCTTGCTTTAGATAATATTGTGCAAACAGGAACGCTTCCATGTTCTTTTTATATTGACGCACGTATATATCTTTATCCGGTCACAGCATTTCACCGGGTAACAAATGTTAAATGCCATCGGTCAGCACAAGACGCACTTTTCTGTATTGGAAGTTTCTGTAATGTTGTCGATGGTTCTGTTGTTGTCTATGTTGCCGCCCAGGCTCGTGCAATCAGATTCTGGACGAATTTCTCAGTAGTAGAACGCACCTGTCCCAGCTAGCCAGTTTTCGTCAAATTTTCAGCAGTCTCTGGGGCGCTCTCCGCGTCCTGGCTTGAGGCGATCGACGCGGAACGTTCCGCAGGCTCGTGCGGCCAGACGTCTGCAACCGCAAGCTCGTCTATGACTGCAGGCACCTGGTCAACCACCAGTGAATGCTCAAGAGAGGCTTGAGCGCCAGAACGCTCAAGAGAGGCTTCTACCCCCGCGGCCATGGATGCAGAGCCTATTGCCGGCCCGTCCGGCCAGAGCTCTACATTGACAAGTTCCTCAAGGAAGCGAGGCACCTGGTCCAGCACCAGCGAAGACACAGAGGTCTACTCAATCACAGGTGACGACTCATCCGATGACAGCTTCGTGTCGGTGAGGAGCCGAAGGGCTAAAAGGAGGCTTATCAAGGCGTCGTCACCAGCGAGTACGTCAACCATGCAGGCAGGCAGTGGACGCTGGCCGCACACCATCCTCTTCATGCCTATGGATTCTTCCGTCAACCTTCGAGTATTGAACAGGCAAGCTCTCTCTTTGTTTTTTTTGAGAGATAGGCGCCTAACGAAATCAAGGAAGTCCGGTTGAACACACGGAAGAATGTTCTAGCTGTCGACACAACCCTTGGAACCACGCTGGAGACGCTACGACAGATAACAGATCTGAGCTACATAAAAGTACGACCGGTTATACCTATGGCACGGGGCCTGCACTGCAGGTGTGATCTACGATGTTGACTTGGCAATTTCGAACTCGGACCTGCCAATTCTGATAAAACCGGCATACGAAGGAGTGGTCATCACGGACGTATGCCGACTCGGAAACAGTCGTTGTGTGAAGATAGTGTTTAAGGGAGATTCCATACCTTCGCACGTAAAGGTCGGTCATTTCCGACATGTCGTACGGCGGTTAGTCCCAAAGCCGCTTCAATGCCACAAGTGCCTCAGGATCGGGCATGTTAAGGGCGCCTGCTCAAACTTCGAAATCTGCCCCCGGTGTGCGGATTCACACACGGTAGAAGTCAGCCCTGCAACAAACTTTAGGTGTGGCAACTGTGAAGGCACCCGTGAAGCGACGTCCAAACAATGCCCAAGAATAAAAAAAAGAGTTCGAAGTTCTGAAGCAAATGGTCAGCGATAACTCAACCCATAGAGAAGCATCAGAAAAGATCCGGCGTTGACGTCGTCATCAACGGAAACACTCAAGACAGGGTGGAGGTCATGCACCGCTTGCGCATACGCCATCATCTTCAAAAAGAAAGCCTGAGAGCACAAGTAGGCCTCAGACGGAAAAGGCGGCCCCCGTGGAAGAGTGGCCGACGCTCGCAAGCTCTCAGTCTTCTAAAGAGCCTCCACGCTTGATGCTCCCATCGAAGCCCGCTTCTGTTGGTTAGGTTTCAACAGTGGACTGCCAAATGATTCTGGTACTGCGATCCATTGTGCATGTCATCAGGGCAATGCTGACAAGCATTGGCACCCCATCTGCTCGAAGTGAGCTACAAGTGCTGGACGCCCTGAGCCCCCTCCTAACAAGTCTTCAGTGAAGCCATGATTGACAATCACCAGTCATTTCGTAAGGAGATCAGAGAACTTCAGTGGAAAGCGAGAGGTCTAAGATCTCGCATCGCGGATTTCCGTCAATTTTTTCTCACTAACCGATTTCCAATCATTGTCATCTGTAAACCAAGATTATTTCATCCAATAAGACTATCCGGCTACGAGACTATATTCTCATCAGACGACAGCAAAGTAGCAAGGTCGTCGTGTTTATTCGCCGTGAACTCACTTATGTCGTTCAACCGGTGCAACCTCATGATGACAATCAGTATGTGTGCAAGACTGTTAAAAATAGGAATGCCACCTTTGCACTCTTGGGGGTGTATCTGTCGCCATCAAGCCGATTTGACACCAAAAGACTAGAAGACATCTTAAAAACACAACCTGGTCCATGGATTATCACCGGGAACTTCAACGCACACCATACCATTTGGGGAAGATCAAAGATTAACGCGACTGGCCGACGACTAGCTTCATTAGTTTCCTATAATGGTCTCTACCTGCTGAATGACGGGAGTCCAACATTTCCGGGGAGAATAACGAACAGCAGCTGCCTCGATTTGACATTGGGCTCCCACCGCCTCGCAGCACATGTTAAGTGATTTTTGGACATTGAAACGCATGTAAGCGACCACATCCCCACTCACCTCAAGATCAAGGGAATGTCTAACACGTACACGTCCACCACGATACGAAGAACAGATGGAACTGTCTTTAAATCCCAGATTGAGGACGCTTGTCGCAAAGGCCTCTCATGTTGACTTCAACAAGCTATCAAGAAAACGGCACAGACAGCCACGCGTACACTCACGTGTTCCTCAAGGTATTCTGATTTCGACCTGGAATTGAAGCGGCTTCGTGCGATTCACCGTCGTGCTGAAAGAAAATATCGACGCACTAAGTCAATTCAGGATCTAAGAACAGCCCGGCGAATGCAAAAGAAGATACAGCGCCGCATGGATAAACTAGAGGCTCAGCGGTGGTCGAAATTTTGTGCGTCGCTAGATCCCCACAAACCACTATCTGAAATATGGAGAACTGTGCGAGGTCTGGGTCCTGTTCCGGAACAGCGTTTTCCATTTAAAGCCCTAGCACTATTCCAGCACCCACAAGACATTGATGTGGCGGAAGACGTCTCTGCTATGATTGCGGGCCAGCCAACTCGCATAAGTTCGCTTACAATGGACCGTATTCCTGATTCACCAGATTCAGGCATGGATCTACCTTTCACAAGGTAGAGCTTGACGCGGTTCTTGCTCTATGTAATCGGTTGTCGTCGCCTTGTCCGGATGACATATCTTACCGTATGCTATGTCACCTTGGTGAACGGGCACGAAGTGCGCTCCTTAATATTTATAACGAGTCCTGGCAGGAGGGCAAAGTTCCTCAAGATTATTGCGCTGGCAAGTTGCACTGGGAAGGTAATGGAGCGAATGACCCTCGCCAGACTTGAGTGGCACCTTGAACATTACGAAGTCTACCCGGACGCCATGTCTGGCTTTCGACGTCACCGATGTTCTATCGGCAATGTTATCGATCTGGTAACCTATGTTCAACACCAAAAGACGTGTAAGAGGTTAGCTGTCACAATGTTCTTAGATATAAATGGAGCCTACAACAACGTTCTTCATGACGCCATACTTGAAGCATTGGAATCGGTGGGCCTAGGTGGTCCATTATATCCTTGGACACGCAGTTATTTACATAAACGGACTCTATTTGTTAACACTGAAGCTGGCCCAACCTCGCAATATAAGACACACCATGGACAAGGCAGTGTTTTGAGTCCCACGCTTTTCAACCTTGTACTTATTGGTCTTGTGGAACGACTTCCCAACACAATTAAAATATCAATGTATGCTGACGACATCTGCGTCTGGGCATCTGGTGTGACACGGCCGCAAGCACGCGCAAGGCTTCAAAAAGCTGTGACGTCAACATCGACGCACTTAAATGAACAAGGCCTCAAGATCTCGCCAGAAAAATGCGCATTGGGCGCGTTTAGCCGAAAGCCAATGAGATCATACGATGTCTCTATCGACGGTCAAAGCATACCTTATGTCAGGACACACCGATTCTTAGGCGTCATCATTGATCGTGACCTCTGCTGGAGTCCTCATGTGGGTTACCTAAAGAAGCGCCCGACGGATGTTTCTAATGTGTTTAATTTTCTTGGAGGAAAAGTCTTGGGTACGTCAGTACATGCAATGATGCAACTATACAGGACGCTCTTTCTTGGGTATTTGCGATACAGCTTGCCTGTGCTAACACCTGCAGAAGTAATATCCGTACACTCGAAAGCGTCCAGGCCCAGGCACTTAGAGTGTGTCTTCGATTGCCGCGGTGCTCGTCAACAGCTTAAACAATTGCCATTGCACACAATTATCCAGCCAAGACCCATATATTCATTGGAAGCGCCCAGAGCACACGTAAGACACCTTGCTCGAGCCCCTGCCCATAATCTAGCCTCACTGCCAGAGGATCGACCACGTGCCTCCTTTTCTGAAACAGTTCTGCCCTATCGTGCACACCTTCCATCAGGTGCAGCGAAAGTTCCGTTTCCCCCATGGTGCTTGGCTCAAGCAAAGGTTCGACTAATGGTACCAGAAATACGCACAAAAGCCCAACTCTCGTCTCCAGCACTCAAACAGCTTTCAATGTTCTTGCTGTAGGAGACATACAACGAGCATCATCATCTATATACGGACGCTTCAACCACGGTGAATGGGTCTGCAGGATTGGTGATCTTTCCAGCAAAACCCTCCACCATAAAGATTCGACTATCTCACCAGACTACATCGACTGCCGCGCAGCTTGCTGCTATTTGTTGTGCACTTCGTGTAATTTCTGATGAACTACCCAAGACGTGGAGCGTGTTCAGTGACTCCAAGGCTGCTCTTCATTCTTTGGTTTCTGCCTTACGCCGAGGACCCAATGAACAACTAGTTCTAGAAATCAGACTGCTGCTTCATCACCTCGTCGAGCAAGGACACGACATCACCTTACAGTGGATTCCAAGCCACTGTGGTATAATGGGCAATGAACATGCCGATGCAGCAGCACGATCATGAGGAGGGCTTGCAAGACTCCATTTCATTCTCAACAACAGACGCTGCGATGAAAATTTGTGTGCTTGCAAATGAAGCCATCAGAATTCCATGGAACACAAAGCTTCAAGCACACACCTCTACACCGACTGGACACATCCCTTCGACTTCAACTCCCATCTGGACTCTCTCGACTCGAGACTGTGGCTTGGTGTCGCTTACACGAGATCTTTCGCCTTCCGAATTGGTATGGACGTGAGCGCGGCTTGCAGCCATTGTGGCAGCGAGGAGGCTATCGAACATGTACTTTGCCACCGCCCTCGATACAGTGTGCGCCGGCTGTGACTAGCGACCGCGTTGGCACGCCTTGACGACAGGCCACTTTCAGAACAGTCAGTCTTGGAATGCCGACATGAACGGTCGTCGCAGCGAAAGTTGGTCAAGGCTTAATTGACCTTTTTACGTGACAGTGGCATATTAGAAAGACTATAATTATCCAATTCCGTCCCTATTCATATTTTTTTCACGCTTTTAGTTTTGTCACGCTCTTATTTCCGTCTTTACTTCCACTTTCCCTTCCCCATAGTGCAGGGTAGCAAACCTGAGGTTTTAACTCTGATTAACCTCCCTGCCTTTCACTTATCTGCATCTCTCTCTCTCTCTTTCTCTCTCTGTGCGCCACGGGAATACTCGTGTGCATTCTAGAACTTTCGCTTAGTGCAGCTATTACTCTCGAAGGTTCATTGAGACATGTATAAGTAGCCGACGCATGTTATCCGCAGATTATGTTTCAATAGTCACTGACTGTGCTCAGCGCTATTGTTTTGTTTTAATGTAACTTACATTTGTGGGCACAGGTTCGCCCGATAAAAATTGAGTTTCGTGATTCATAGTTTTTATGCGGTTTCTTCACTGTCACATCAACGTGACAAAATTATTTTGTTGAGTAACCACCCCACTCCGTAATGTCTTATGACCTTAAAGTAAAATAAATATATATATAAATAAACTAGTGAACGTCGCATGACCCTAACTTTCTGGATCTTCCTTTTGCAGACGTAACTGATGAGCACGAAGCCAACTCCGGCATCTCTCCCGGTAAGTTGCGCAGCTTTTCTAGCGCGGCGAAATATTAGCGTCATAGACATCGGACGTCTGGCTATACGAAAATCAAGGGATTTGTGTATATAGTGTTGTGAAGTTATTTCTATCGATGTAATAAAGTCTACAAAGCTAGCAACTTTAACGTATGCTGGGACGCATGTGGTATTTAGAACCCAATCAAACACTCCTCGTTTCCACTAAGTGGCTTTGGTTTGTTTTTGTCCCAAAGTGACCGTATATTACCAAGTTGTATCGCCATTGTATGCTTCTGAAAGCAAAACTGTGTTTGCGAAAGCACTTTTAGACACCAAGGAAGTATTATGAACAGCAAGGTGTACTATTAAACGCGACAATGCCAGTGCAGTAGGTCAGGGGCTATGGCATTGTGCTGATGAGAGCAAGGTCGCACATTCAATGTCAGCCACGGCGGCTGCGTTTCGATGGGGACGAAATTAAAAAAGAACGCCCATATACATATATTTAGGTTCACGTTGAAGAAACGCAGGTAGTAAAAATTATTCGGCAGTCCTCTACTACAGCATGCCCCGTACTGAGATTGTGGTTCAGGCGCGTAATACCCCCCCCCAAAAAAAGAACCCCCCCCACGACATGCCCGATAAGCACGTCATTTGCTCATGTTGAAGTGCAATGCAAACAATATACGGCAAATGAGATTCCAACAGCCGGTAAGTTGATATATGTGCAGCGCCGCAAATAAGGTAAATCATTGGCAATAAACACGCAGCGAGATGTCCTAACGCAATCCAAGAAGCGGGTTAAGTTTCACCAATTTCTTGTGGATCGACTTTCTGTGTATCGACCTAACCTAAAACATGATTCGCATGTAGCAAAATTGGCCAAGATAAGCGGCCTTGTTAATTTCAGCGGCCTTTAACTTTTCCAGTATTCGTTGCATATATTTAGGAAAGAAACAACTAGGCCAGATCATAAGCCCACTTATTATCTAAATATGAGATAGCATACATTGGTTGTGATGATGGCGGCCTCTCGACAGCTGCGCGCGCATGCGCCACAAGCGACCCTCCCATTTATCGCAGGGACAAAACTATATATGTACCTCGTGTTTTCTTTGCAATGTGCAGCACACTCCGATGCGATCGCGTACACTGAACACGCCTCGAGTTTTCGGTTGAATCTATCTATCTATCTATCTATCTATCTATCTATCTATCTATCTATCTGTCTGTCTGTCTGTCTGTCTGTCTGTCTGTCTGTCTGTCTGTCTGTCTGTCTGTCTGTCTGTCTGTCTGTCTGTCTGTCTGTCTGTCTGTGTCTGTCTGTCTGTCTGTCTGTCTGTCTGTCTGTCTGTCTGTCTGTCTGTCTGTCTGTCTGTCTGTCTGTCTGTCTGTCTGTCTGTCTGTCTGTCTGTCTGTCTGTCTGTCTGTCTGTCTGTCTGTCTGTCTGTCTGTCTGTCTGTCTGTCTGTCTGTCTGTCTGTCTGTCTGTCTGTCTGTCTGTCTGTCTGTCTGTCTGTCTGTCTGTCTGTCTGTCTGTCTGTCTGTCTGTCTGTCTGTCTGTCTGTCTGTCTGTCTGTCTGTCTGTCTGTCTGTCTGTCTGTCTGTCTGTCTGTCTGTCTGTCTGTCTGTCTGTCTGTCTGTCTGTCTGTCTGTCTGTCTGTCTGTCTGTCTGTCTGTCTGTCTGTCTGTCTGTCTGTCTGTCTGTCTGTCTGTCTGTCTGTCTGTCTGTCTGTCTGTCTGTCTGTCTGTCTGTCTGTCTGTCTGTCTGTCTGTCTGTCTGTCTGTCTGTCTGTCTGTCTGTCTGTCTGTCTGTCTGTCTGTCTGTCTGTCTGTCTGTCTGTCTGTCTGTCTGTCTGTCTGTCTGTCTGTCTGTCTGTCTGTCTGTCTGTCTGTCTGTCTGTCTGTCTGTCTGTCTGTCTGTCTGTCTGTCTGTCTGTCTGTCTGTCTGTCTGTCTATCTAATCTAATCTAATCTAATCTTTGTGGCACAAGGAATAAAGAAACAAGGGAATATATTTCATTATGCAAAAAAAAAAGGTGAGGCGTGCAGACAGAACCCAAAAGTAGAGAAGTGGACAACCCGAGCGCCGACTATCATCTGAAGGGAGCACTGAGGCGAAAAAATAAAGACACAAAACTCATCTGAGCAAGCTCTGGAATGGTATCACCACGTGCCACCCGGGCACATGTGCCGGCCTAAGTGTGAGATAACTGTTAAGGCACTTAATCTCTTTCTTATGTAAAGTAATCGAAGGCTGACTCACGCTCACTGATTTCGATTATTTTACACAAGAAAGACATTAACTGCCTTAACAGTTATCTCCCACGTAGACCTGCACATGTACCCGACTGACACGTGGTGATGCCATTCCAAAGCTTGCGCAGATGAGTTTTGCGTCTTCTTTCTTTTTTCACCTCAGTGTTCCCTTCAGTTGATAGTCGGCGTTCGTGTTGTCCAATTCTCTATTCTTGTCTCCTGTCTGCACGCTTCACCTCATTTTTGCATGATGAATCCTTACCAACTAGCTCAGCTTTCTGTCGTTCCAAGGAATATACTTACACGTCATGTAGGAAAGACAGGCAGAACAGACTAATCCCTAACGTAGTCGTTTTTAGCCCCAACGTCATGCTCCTTATCAACCTTGCTTTCAGCATTGTAACATATGTCCCACCCGCGTGGGAGCAACGCCATGGTGTGTTTTATGTGGAAGAAAACTGGTGCCATTTATGGCGTCCAGCATGGACGACGTCACGGGGAGGCGGGGTATAGTAAGTGGGAATCGTGGTCGGAGAAATTTAGCAGGTTACATCTGTCGCCTGGCGGAGGGCCCGGTAAGTACTGGTGTAGCGGGTGGTGGAGATCTTCTAGGCAACCAAGAGAGATGGGGCGCTCGAGACGACGCAGAAGTGCGTCCATTCGGAGTTCCAAAGTGGCTGGAGCATTGCAGAAGCCAAAAAGAATGACTTTGAACTGGTATAGGCAGTCCGGTGTTACAAAGGCCATCTTCTTGTGGTCCATGTTGTCTACAGAAATCCGTCAGTATCCCAAACAAAGATCCATGAAAGAAAATTATTTCGCACCGTAAATGCAGTCGAGAGCGTCATCAATGTGCGGGAGAGGGTAAACATCATTTTGAGTAAATTTTTTCGGGTTCCAGGAGCCCACACAGTAGCGCCAGGTGTGGTCATTCTTTTTTAATTAGGAATACAACGGACGAGAATGGGCTCAAAGATGGCTCAATTATTGCCCGAGAAAGTATCTTTTCGAACTCCATTTGAATGTCTTGTTGCTCCTGCTAGGACACCTTCTATGGCCTCCGGTGAATCAGGTGGGCGTCATCAGTGTCAATTTTCTGTTTCGTTAAGGAGGTCTGGCCTAAATGGCGGCCATTCAAGTAAAGATGTCGCTGAACGACGCGCGCAAACGGCGCCACCAGTGGGCGTGCTGAGGTGCAAGATGAGGAAACATCATGCTTGGCCAAGGCAGTTCGAGAAGAAGGCGAAGAGACACTGTCAGACGATGTTTCAATAGTCAAGGCCGATAGCAAGTGGTCTCGCAAGATAGCGAATTGCTTAAGGCTATTTCTTGCGGGAGAACGTGGCTGTAAGGTCCGAAGTTTACAAGAGGAAGGTACGTAGAATTGTTAGTTATATTGACGACAATGTGTCGAAGCGCAATGTTATGGGCAAGGGGGACGTCCGAAAGAGGAAAGACGATGTCATCGCCGTCAGGCGCAGGTGAGGTGGGCCAGACGGACGCACGTCGTAACATTGGGGGCAAGACGAATGTGCTCTGAGGAACACAATCGGATGGAAATTTCCTTAGGAGGGTTAGAATTGCGGCACAAATCGAGGTGAATAAGTTCCGCAGAGCGGTCAATAAATTTCGCATGCACTGATCGAAATTCAACCCCCAAAACCACGTCGGGGGGCCCTCTTCAGGGACAGTGAATAGAATAGAGGCGTTACGGCCAGCGACAGTGACAAGGGCAGCGCACATTCCTATGACGACCGATGTTCTTCCGTAGGCGACTCGCACAACACGGGACGCAGCTAGTGTGAGGACTTTGACTAGGCGTCTACGAAAATAGCCACTCCAAACATACATGTGCGCCGGTATCAAAGCCCTTACAGGGACACGATCCACATACGCCTCAAGCAAATTTCTGTCCGTCAGCACGATCAGAAGGGCAAAATCATGCCGGGTGGTTGCATTCAGAGCTGAACCCGTCAGTTTTCCGAAGAGCGCCGGCACATGGGCGACGAAGAAATTATTGATCGAAAATCATCAGGGACGTACGTCAAGAAGCTGACATAGCGTCTATCTCTCGGCGAGCGACGCGCACATTGGTTCGGAGAACATCGGAAGGAGCGTGGAGACGGAGTAGAGAAGTTAGAAATGGCAACATGACGCTTGCTTTTTCTGTCTGATATGTGCAGGCTTATTTCACATTTTTGTGCAGTCGACGAGTGAACAAAGATGAGAGTTCTTTTTTGTGGAACGTTGCAACGACTGAGTGGTATTCAAATGCTACCACGCCCGGATGTTTGTTTGCTCTGCCTCCCTGTGGATACAATAGGTGAGCTGCTGGATATTATTCTAGATCTAGCTTATGTGTGACCCGACGAACTTGTTAAGCGATATACGGTGAAGGTGAATGTTCTACTCACCCTGTTTAACCAGCTGGTACTCCAACTAGTGTACCATCGTGCGGCCTAATATGACGAAATATCAGCAACTCTTCAAGCCATAGAGATGCAACAAGAATTTTCTCCACAGAATGCCATGGAGGAAACTTCCCTCTCTGCTTTACGCCATAAGAGAAATAATCCAGTTGAATGCTTGCGACCAAAATCTTTTGACGCGTCGTCTGATAGACCAGAAGAATGCATCGCTTTTGATGAGGCCGGAGGAGAATACAATGATTGACTGGCCAAGACCGAGTCTTAGACATGCGACAATGTGGTGGAGCAGTGGTGCAGCGAGATTGTGAGATGAGTTGCACTTTTTAGAACATGTCTGTGAACCTTAATGCATGTGGAAAGGAAGATACCGTCAGCACTACGGAAAACCTATGTTCAGCGACTGCACCAGGCGCTGTTTTACCGTATTAGGTATGATTACCTGCTCAACTACTTCCTTCAGAAGCAGCGACTGCTTCTACTTGCTAAACCATAGTTGCATTAAGATCAGTATCGACGCTCGTAATTCACGGTCTCCAAAAATAGCTTTAACGGTAAGCACAAATAAAAGTTACTTGAACCCTCGATGCGCTACTAGAGTTGCTACAAGAATTCCCGCACTACTGGTCGCAGAGGAGTTGCTAGACGCGGCGAGATCTTCAGGGGCCGTCAGATTCTCAATTGAGCACTCGGATGTAAGATCGCCGCATCTTAAAGATAGCGCAAGTATTAGAATATGTAAGAGCAACTCAGGACAAGGCGACGACTTGCAGTCAAGAACAATGTTCAAGCAGAAAGAAATGACACCAAGAGTGTTCAACCGGAACGACACGATACGATCTTACTGATTTGTTGAAGATTAATTCAAATACAGCTTCAAGTGAATAGAGAGAACCTGTGAGCTCTTGTCGACAGCTAAGCTTCAATATCAATACTCAAGGGGCGCAGAGCAGACACACGAGGACCTCATTGATATGTGCGGGCTTAGTGGAATGCTCTCGGATGGGGTCGGCTGAGGCGTGGAATGGTCTTCACAGGATAATGTAGCGACTGTATTTCGAATAAAGCTGTAGTAAGACCCTACTGCGTGAGTACACGAAAACGCTGATTGCTTGTCACGCCATCCAGTAGACCCACTGCGAATATACCTGCGTGCTATCGCTCACTGCATTTCAGAACATCAAAGATCAGCAACGCTGTGACCTCTACTTGTGAGACGTCATACTCCAGATGACTTCTGATACACCTTCTGCTTCTCTGCGTATGATTGCGCTGCTGCAAGATGGCGTCTTATACAATTAGAACATGTGCCCTGCCGGTCCTCAACAGCTCTTGGTTATTCCCACACGTATGCGTCAAACTGTCCTCGCACAGCTACAAGGTGTTCCTACCGCAGGTCACCTCGGAGTTTCTAGGACGTATTACGGTGTTCGGCATCGCTCCTTTTTGCCCGGTGTTTATCGTTCCGTCTGCCATTACGTTGCTTCCTATGAGCAATGCCAGCGCAAAAAGTAACCAATATTACTCCCAGCTGGCTTCCTTCAACCCCTTGACTTAGCATAAGAGAGAAGTGGTTCTTGTGGGCAAGGAGAAAAGGCTAGCGCTATTTTCTGCAACCCATGCGGGAGCACGGCTCAGCGCCAGCAGGGTGCAGGGGATGGGGTTAAAAGAGAGAGAGGGTAGGAGAGAGAAAGGTAGAGGGTCGTAGAGATGGAAGCGAAGTAGTGGCCGATCAGGAAGCCCGAGGTGGTGGGATGGCCGTTAGGCCATCCGTCTTTGTAGAAATGTCCTATAGTCTCGCGGAGAGCCCCGACGAGTCGAGGTACTCGACCACACTTAGGAAGGCTGGTAGCTGATTACGACAGGGGAAGAGGATATCTTCCTGTCGTGAACATGGGAGCCCCAGGCGGTGGAACTTTTGCAGAAGTCGACCGCGATGCTGCAGGTGAGCAGGGCAGGCCAGCAGGAGGTGCTCGAGAGTTTCTGGTTCACCACAGGAGGCGCAGGCTGGCGAGGTGGCTTTCCCAAGGCGGTGCCGGCCAGCTGCCGTCCAGTAGCAGCCAACTCGCAATCGGAGCAGCAACGAGGCATCCCTTCGTAGGAGGCCGTGCTGTGGAAGAGGCCGTGGAGGCCGGTCCAGGAATACCCGTTTGTCCGGGTGGCAGGCGATGATGTGCCGGCGCAGCCTGTGCCTCGAGAAGTCTGCGGCCGTTACAGCAGGGCTGAGGGGGACGCTTGAGTGGTGGGCACTTTTTGCCAGAGTGTCCGCCTCTGCATTGCCTGGGATCCCCACGTGTGCCGGTAGCCAATGCAGAGATACTGAGCATCCTGCGTCCTGAAGGGCCGTCAGTCTTGAAGAGAGTAGCGCTACCCCAAGGCGAGCCCTGTCATGGTTCTGCAGGCAGAACATCGCCGCCTTGGAGTCGCAGAAGATGGCTGCCGGGGTCGCTGGTAGCTCCTCTGCAAGTAGGTCCACAGCAAGGTGGACTGCTAACTCTGCTGCGGTAGAACTTGCGTGCTCCGGGAGACGGCACAGCTTGCTCTTTCGTAGGGCCGGTGCAACGCAGGCTGCTGTGGATGAGCCAGTTTCCGGTATAACGGATCCGTCGACGAAGATTTGAAGGTGGTCCCCAAGTCTCTCTTGGAGGAGAGAGGCTGCCGTCTGCTGTAGGGCACATGTTGGGGAACGGTTCTTCGAGACACCTGGCAGCTACGTCGAGATAGGGATTGGTGGTCGATGTGGTGGGCGAGGCTGTACAGCGTTTGCAGGCGTGTCCCCTATGACCTCCTTATAGAGGCCACACAGCCGTCCCATGTGTGATGCTGGCCGGGAGCTTAGGCGGGTCAGGAGTGCTTGACCATCTGCGGCATGGTGTAGGCGATCAATGTGTCGTAGCCCCTGTTGTAGGAAGAGTAATGACAGGGGCAAGGCACCTGCCTCAGCCAAAGTGGCGGCCACTTGTGAGCTTCGGGGAACGCCAAGACAGAACCGTATTGCTGATCGATGCTGCAGCTCCAGTTTCCGCAGGCGGGGTGGGGGCAGCGCCACAAGAGGGAGGGAATACAGTAGCCGTGAAGTGACTGCAGATTCAAATAGCTGCAGGGCACATCTGGTGGTACAGCCTTGTCCACGGGCAAGGAGCTGTGAGATAGCCTTGCGGACGCGAAGCGCCTGGGCGCACAGGGCCTTGGTAGCCGGCAGCCAGTTCAGCCGATGGTCAATGCGCAGCCCCAGGTAGGTGACTGCCTTGTTCCAGGGGATCTGGACGCCCTCCAACCGCAGCCGGCCAGCTGAGCGGTGGGCTGATGCTCTGGGGTGCAGTAGCAAGGCATCGGTCTTCCTGGCCGAGATGGTAAGGCCGATGCTGCACAAGTAGGCAGCCGCAGTGTCCAGGGCTCTGTGTAGCCATTCTTTAGTGTTGCTCTTGACCCTCTTCGCCCTTTCCTGCTATGTGCCTGCGGAAATAGGTGGACAGCAGTCACTACCGACTACACGACTCGGTACGCGATCACTCTGGTTCTTCCAACCAGTTGTGCAACCGAGGTCACCGACTTCTTTCTCGAAAAGTTATACTTCACCACGGCGCTGCTCGACAGCTCTCTACAGACCTGGGCCACTATTTCATATCAAAGGCTGTCCAGGACCGCTTGCACTCCTGCGCTACGAAACACAAGTTGGCAATGGCGTACCAGCCTCCGACAAACGGCCTCAGAGAGTATCTTAAAAGCACTGTCATAGACATGCTTGCTTTATAGGTTTCTGCCGACCATCATCACTGGGATGTCGCTCTGCCCTTAGGAAAATTTGCCTTTAATTCCATCTGACATGACTGTGCAGGTTTTTCTCCACTTTATTTCTTGCATGGAAGAAACCCCACGCTGCCATTTCACACGCTCATCCCACCATTCTTGACACGTCATCGGAATACTCCCGTGATCTTCAGAGCTGGGCAGGCACGGCTGCGTCGTACCGCTTCGCAGGAAAATCAACGACGCTTCTATAATGTCCACCACCATGATACCCATTTCAATACCAGTAATATGGTCATTCTTTCGACACCGTCACGGCGAGTTCGTGTTGCAGATGCCCGCGAAATACGAAAAAATTTCATATGACATGCCCGCTTGCGCGCAATGATTGCAATGCCCCCAAACGTTCCGCTACAAACGAATATAGTATCTAGCAGGGTGTGCTGGCGCCTAAAAGGCGACATGGTAGTTACGCAGGCGTTGGCAGTGCGATTTACGCTAGTGATGTGCTTCCTTTGCGACGGTTCATCATATCGATAAGTAGACGCAGCGGCAGCACATCCGCCTAAATGCTATGTTCGGTTGCACTCGCAACGTTTAGGAGCGCTGCGATTCCGGTGCTCAAGCGGTAATGTCCCGTGTTTTCTTGTTTGTATTTCCCGCGCATCCGCAGTAAGCGGAAAAACACTAATCCCCAATAGATAGAAGCTTAGAAGTTGTTTCATCATACGTTGTGCAAAGCACTCTATAAGTTTCTAATTTGAATTTTTTCGCTAACTTCGCGGCTTCGTAGGTGGCTTCCACTTACGCCATACAATAGTCAGCAACATGCATTTGGTCGCGTCCTCTTAGAGCGCATCGGTATGTTTTTAAACACTGACTAAAACTAGCTGGGACACCCTGTGCAATTGTGGCAGAGAAATGAAAAAAGATACTGTTGTTCCATTAGAAACGAACAAAGTGTCAGTTTTTAATGTGCAAACATTCTCTGGCGAGTACCCGAGCGAAATCTCTTTGTCACGCGAAAAGTGTAATGCCTTGTATCTGCAAAAAATATATTCCAGCAGAACTTTTTGTTGGGCTAGTTGGTGCATGTTGCTCAAGTACTAAAGCGCGAAACACACGACACGAGAAGAGACACGGACGAGCGCTCGTCCGTGTCGCTCCTTGTGTCGTTTTTTTTTGGCGCTTTAGTACTTCAGCAAAAGATATATACTTTGTGAAGTTAAGACGTTTAATTATTATAATGGAGCAAATGTGGATGACTATAGTAGATTTGATCAGCAATAAGGAACAATTGAAAAAAAAATGAAATTGATTAGAGTTAATACCCATAGGGTGTGGGGTTCTCCTCGCGTGCTCTTGGGACAAAGGAACGACAACATCGTAGAGCAAACAATCACAAGGGCATTTATTGCACCTTTCATAGATCAATGCCTGCTAGCCGAGTTGCTACCCACACAACATGCCGATGGGCGCGCGACAAATCTAGAAGTCCGACTCACCATGACCGGATAGTGAGCGAATATGTTCGCCCCATGCTGGATCCCAACGCCTAGTCGTTCGCGCGTACGGTCATGCGAACGGTGGCGCGTTCGAAGGCGGCCACGCGAGAGGGTCTCGCAGAAGCATGGTTCGGCGCACGCGCGGCACGGCACGTCCGCACTGCTTGCTGTCCCGAACCAAAGAGGAAGCGCCTTGTCTGTCGGCGCCCAAGTGACACCGCCTGTCGGCGGCGTTAGCAGCGCAGCACTCGCGCCATCTGTCGTACTGCGCCTCCACCACTCCGACCACCTCGGGTGCCAGGCCACGCGAGCTGTGCGGGAAAACAACATATCAGGGGACGCGTGAGAGTCGCGCATCCCCACAAGGGATACATAGGACTATGTAGAAAATGTGCTTAGGGGTGGAGCAACATAAAATATGGGGGTAAGCCAACTTAAATTTGTGGGTAGAGCAAATTAAAGTTAGGGGTGGGCCGCATAAATTTGAGGGGTTGGTTGAGTGAGTTTTAGAGGGTGGGCCAATTTGAAAGTTAGGGGTGCGGTGGCCAATTGAAGTTTAGGGCTGGGCCAATTTAAATTTTTGGTAAAGCTAACACATCGTTAGACATCTCCAGTGGGGTTTCCGCAGATATTTCTAAGGGGGAAATGAGCAATTGGGCCAAGACAAACAATGGGCAGAAATGACAAATTAGTACTAGGCAGTCATTTTTCTATAGGACTCGCTGGAGCTGAAAGAGGGATCGCTCACCTATGGGATAAAAAAATACCAGTATTTTGCCTTACCACTTAAATTCATCCAAATATATAGATTCTATTTACCTATATATACATATATAGAATCATCCAAATAACGAATGCATATTAAGGCGAAGAGGTACAGCTTCTGGGTTAATTGCCACTCTTAGCATGTTGCCTGAAGTCGTACGACATGAATGAATAGGGTTGGCGATAAAAACGCGTTTGAATAAATGTCACGTGCTACATTTTCCCAAGTCGATGTATATAGAAGCATAGGTAGGCTAGCCGTCGCCATACAGGATCAACATATGGTGTCCGCCGTGCGGTGCATTACTTTTTTCGGGAGGCGGCAGTGCATGGCGGAGGGCAGCCACTATGTATGTAAGCTGCTGCGTGGCACTACCGCTTGACACAAGGACTGCTGGATCTGCTGGCTAGGCTGACAGCCGTGGAATGGACTACGAGAGATCATAAACCTTGTAGATACCGGGTGGGGTTGCTATAGCTGAAGACACAGTAACCAATTCAGGGCCGCAGTAAGACGTGGACAGTTTAGTGCTGTTTAGAAACGGTGATAAGACACACGAATTGGTTTGGGGCCTTCTAAATAAAAAAAGTTTTTACAGAGGTTAGATTAGAACTACCGTCGTTTAGCGTATAACCGGATGCTTTATCGGTGGAGTCATATACGCAGACATACAAACAGCCAACAATTCTACATGCTATGCTTTGCGGCGCACTGATTCTCCTGTGAATAGGATAGGCACACTTTCCTCTATCGTTTTCAATGTAATGCCTATTATTGAATTCGTAGCAACTATGATACAGGGAAGGGTTGACTATATGCAGCCCGTTAGCCGCTATACACTTTTCAAGCCATTATTCTTTCATTTGTTACCAGCACTACCATCGGCATTTGCTTGCATCATCTCGCATTATCTATTTTGTTGTTTTTCTTCCTGTCTGGTTGTTACTTGCTTGCCATGATTCTGTTTATTACTTGTACGCCACTCCTGCCTAGACCACACGGCGGTCTGCAGTACAAATAAATGAATAAATAAACATTCATCGTGTGCGATTTCTGGTGCTCAGTAACGGCCGAATGACTGTTAGAATAATAACAGAAGCTCTTGCTTTATGAAATTAGCTCGGTCTCTTAAAGTTAGCAGAAGATATGAAAATAAGAATGTTTGCGCCAACATTGTGTAAAAATACGAACTTCCGAGTAAATGCTGCTATGAAAAAAATGTTGGAATAGTTAGAAAACTTCAGATAAGAACAATGATTTCTCGCAAAGGGTCGTCACGGGCGACAAAGCATGCACTGTCATGCGCGATATTGATCTTTCGTCCCAGATAGAGACGCAGGAAAAGAAAGGTAGGTCAAGGGGGAAAAGAACACAGCGGAAGAACAAAGCTAAAATCAAAGTCATTATATTCATGTACGTGTTCAATATGTTCATTATATCTGATCCCGTTTTTTTTACTCAAGCAATTGTACACAACAAATTTGTGTCTTACTGGCAAACTATCAGTGCATCTTTCTTTGTGTAGTTTCAGTGGCGTCTAAAAGATCGTGTCCACCGCATGCGACCATACTTGACAAAAGAGGAGCGCTGGATTGGGGAGCATGTGATTTCCTGGCGCTCTGTGCACTAATCGCGCGTGAGTTTCTACTCGATTACAGCACTGCGCTGGAACACCTTCCCTGTTCGCAGGATTTGTCTACGTGCACCTTTTCTTTTTTTTCCCTAAAAGCAGACCCGTTCTCCATGGGCGGCATTTTGGGAATGGGATGCCAATTCAAAAGCAAAGGGCATCGTTAATGAGGTGTTTAACAGAAGAAGACTTCCAGGGTCCCTGTAGCAAAAGAATAAGGGGTCGAACCAGTGTGTTGTCTCTAAGGGGGAAAATTTTGACGGTTAGCACGTTGGTGCTTGAACATTGGTTACCTACCTTGCAAATTATCATTTCTCTTGCGCACGCGTCAAATAAGATTCTACTTTGCGGTGGTTTTCTTGCTTGTCAAGTTAAATCCACCAACCTAAGGCTCCTCGTGCCACTTGCATTCGCGCTCTGGTTAGTGTTGTGATGTTTTTATCTTCTTAGAGCATAATGGTAATGGGCACATGTGTCACGCAATATACACCTCATTTATTAAATTTATTTCTTTTTTACCCATAACGCCATAAGGAGACCAATGGTAGGAGACCATTCAAATTATTAGTATTTTCTGAAAGACCGCAGTATTAAATACCACATACGGCATAATGGCAATACACATTGCACACAATACAGCACAAGTCGCTGAGAAATGAGTTTGTACCTGGCAGCGCTGTAGCCAACTTCACGTGACACGTCTACTAGTTCGTCGATCTTCGTAACAAAACGCCTGCAGTTGCACACACCACCCGGCATATCAGCTTGCATCCCGAAGTTCGGCGCGGCGTACTGCTTCACTTTTTCATTTATACTGCCTAAACAACAAGAGTTCTTTTAATTAACACAACGGGTGTCTTGATATTGCCCGCCAGTAAGAGCCCCGAGGCAATTCACGCAACTCGGTAACAAGAAAAGGATCGCTAACAGCGTCTGGCCCTGCCAGTTCAACCTCCTGGACCACCTTTAAAGAAATACCGTTTGCCTGCATGCCCCTCGGCAAAACGTTTCACGTAGACAAAATGCTTGAGGTGCTCCGTGCTTTCCCACAATGCCGCCGGTAAACGTAGCACCGCGTGAAGTTGCTTTTCGCGGCAATTTTTGTTCGCTCTGGACGCTCTCTCTGCGCTGATAAATCACAAACGTTGCTCACAGCGAACACGCAATAAAGGGGACGCCTTCGTATCGGTTCATCAAAACAAGATTGCGAGCGCTATTAAAAAACCTTGCACTATTTGGCCGAGCTGAGAAAGCTTTTGCTATGAAATGAGCAGTGCCTTTGCTCTTTGCATGAGTATAACGCTCAATACCAGGTGTTCAGGTGCTCACGCATTACTTAAGCCAGTCGCTCGACTGTTGTCGACAAAGCTTCTTGCTGCTTTCCAAGTAGCTCAAGACAATAAAGTTACTACTACGGTATGACTGTTCATCAACCGTGTTACCTGTAGACTGGGCGATTAGTTTCGCCTATAACAAGTGAATTAATTTTCGCTAGTCACTGCCACCATGTCGTTTCCCGATGCGTTCAGTCACTCTTCACAGTTGGCATTGTTTTTATAGATGCTACGTTAATGTGGTCCTTATTATATCCTGGAGTGCTTTTGTGAGCGCCAATGTTGACGCCTGTAATAATCGATTGTATAAATGCCGACTTCTTGGAATCAGTGAAATTCTAAAACTTATCAATATATTAGTGAACAGCGAATATGTCCCTGCTCGATATTGCGGTTTTCGTAAATGTTCTCAAGAAGTGTAGCTATCTCTATTATCGCGTACAGAAAACTTTTACAGAGGAGGTAACCTTTACATTGGTAAAGCAAACATGAATGCGTGATTCATCTTAAATTCACATCACAAGGTAACCTAATCGCAACAGCACTGGTGCGGCAACAGAAATATCGCTTAACACTGTGAAATGCGCTCGTATAACCACCTAATTGCGTCCTTTTGCTAAACTATCCCATCCTCCCACCTTTATTATTCAGCTAGTGCGAAAACGCGCACAGGACTGAACAGAGCCTCCGCCATCATTCCACCAGCACGGATCTTGGCGGAGACATCCAGGTACCTCAGCAAAAGGCTTTGTAGAAATTCTTCGCGTTCAGATGCAACGCCTGAACAAGCGCGGACGACGCTGGCCAAAAGAGTTCCGCCAGTTTGCCCTTAACCTCTATTTCAGTAGCCCAATAGCGTAGAGTTGCCTGCCAAAAACGCTTAGCCTTCCAAGAATAAAAACGTTAAGAACCTGGTTATCGGCAGTATCTCTCTATATGGACCAAGGTTAGGTGCACTACAATAATGAGTTAATCTGCGAGTAAAAGACATGAGAATCATTCGGAGCGATGACAGGAGCTGAAGAAACTCTTTTCATTGCGATAGAGACTTACGCGGACACTCCGGGCGCATCTCTTCCATCGGCGTCGCAGTCGGCGCTGGCGCCGCCGCGATGTTCCGTGTAAAATCCAAAGGCGATGAAATCGTCGTCGCGCGCGGCATGGGCGAGTGAAAGCATGTGAGGGTGATCGTGGCTCAATCTCGCGCACGCAACCGAGGAAAGCTGGCAGAACTCGCGTCGCCATTCGTTGCACACAAGGGTTCGGGGGTGCGTTCTACACCGGGCGGCCTGGGCCACTGTATGTTGAAAGCCATCTGCGACGGATATAGAGTTCACGCTGCCCTGCGTTTTGGCAGGTTAGTACGAGTTGATGCGAAGGCCCATTCGCTCGCTGCGGCTGCCGTGTTTCCTCACTGCAGTGTTTCGACAGCGAGTTTACCTGGTCATCGAGTGAGATGTCTTCACGTTCGCTTTTGCGCGCGAAGCACTATACTGGTTCATTTATTTAGCGTGCCTAATAAAGGGAAAATGAGACATCCACCCAAACGCAGCTAAGGGCTACAAGGCGAAACCCTTATGGGTTTTTTCGAAAGAAAAGTTTCGCAGTTCAAGAAAAATTTGTCCTCGTCCGGGACTCGAACCCGAGACCGCCGCCTTCCCCGGGCAGCCGCGCTACCATCTGAGCTAATCAGGAGACTCGCAGATGGCAGGCAAAATCGTATTTATCAACAACACAGAAGCAAAAGAAAGAGTTTAACGTAATAGTTCAGTGGAGACCCGCAAGGTGGAGAGAACTAAATGATTAAAGGAAAATGAGATATCCATCTAAACGTAGCAATTGCTACAAAGGAAACCCATACGGGTTCCTCGAAAGAAAAGCCTCGCAGTTGAAGAAAAATTCGTCCTGGTCCGGGATTCGAACACGGGACGACCGCCTGTTTGGGGCATCCGCTCTACTATCTGAGCTAACCAGGCTTCTGGCAGATGGCAGGCGAAGTTATTAATTACTTCTCTCCACCTTGCGGGTCTCCCCAGAACTTTTACATCAAACTTAGTATGCCTATGTTTACATGTTCATACGGACGATAAGACTGCCATCCTTAATTCGTATAGCTGCGCAGTAATTTGGTATTCCAATCGGACGCTTCACCTTTCGGATGAAACTGTGACATTTTTTTATTCTTCTTTCATTTTTTTTTGTAATCTCGTAAGTCGCAGCACGATGCTTGAGACGCGCGGGAGCGCGCCATATACTTCTAAGAGGCGGTAGAGGAAGGTTATAATGGCTTCCGACTCTCCCGCTCTTTTGCCCTCGTTTTGGAAACCGCGCTCATAGACGTCAGGCGACAGCGCTCGTTCTCTTTGAACTCTCTCCCTTTACAACCAGCCGCCACGGAGAACCTCACTTGACGTCAATGTACTAACATATTAAAACTAACATGCCGAAGATGACGAGGCCGCCTTTGACAAAGATAGGTCCTCCTATCGATTTTGCGGCCAGCCTTTCTAAGGCAGCTTATTCCTTTTCATGACCTTTATACCACAGTGTGCAATGCCATCTGTCAGCCCCTTTCTTGATTTTGTAACATTACCAGTATTTCTGAAATTGAGTATTTTGTAAAGTTCCTTTACTGCTGAATAAGAGTTAGAAAGCACCTTTTCGTGAGCGTTCATTGCAGCAGCGTTTACTCTTCCCTTCAGATGGCCTTGGTATTTCTTGTTTTGTAGGCCTGTGTGGGATATTCCTAATAGCACAAAATAAGTTGTTGGGAGCTATTTGCCGTTTCTAGTTCTTCAAGCAGCACGGGCCGCGAGAATGTTTATATCAAATTGGTTAAATTTTTGCCGTTGCCGAAAAGCGCCGTGAGCTCCATTTTCTTTCCAAACAGCCTCAAAAGTTGCATTCCAGTCTCAGTCGCACTGCGATGCCCTAATCATGCGCCCCTCTGGTGATTGAAACAACACATCCGCATTTGTGGAGCACAAATCTTGCAAAACAGTTCGTTGGCAACAGTAATGTCGACGACCATGCACTTTGCGGCTGCAGTCTACAGGTCTCTAATAGTGCGTCGTTGCGAGCTTCCGCTCGGTGGCAGAGACGATAAATCGGAAAATTAATAATACACCTTTTGTTCTTCATCCGCCTTGTTCGTCCGCCTTTTGCGATCATCCTTGCTGAGGAACGTTGTGTGAATTCTTCCTCGTTGTTCCTGGCCGCCACTTCCAAGGCAGCCGGTAGCGGGCATCGTGGACTCGCCCGACGTCGTTGAACCGGCCGTCGCCTCGTCCACTGATTTGCCTTTAAATAGTACTCCGTTGCCCGATGTATTCATGCTGATGAACGTTGCGTCAATTCACCGTCGGTCCGTGCGGCCATTCCAAGGGAGCCGGCAGTTGCCATTGCAGACTCGCCCGACGTCGTTGAACTGACCGTCGTCTCGTCCACTGACTCGCCTTCTGATAGGGCGTCGTTGCCAAATGTATTTATCCTGAGGAACCTTGCGTCAATCCTCCGTCGCTGTTCCCGGCCGCAACTTCGAAGGGAGCCTGTAGCGGGCATCACGGTCTCACTCAACATCGTTGAGCCAGCCTTCGTCTCGTCCACTTATTAGCCTTCCGATAGTGCGACGTTGGCCGATCTATTCAAGCCACGGAAAGTTGCGTCAATTCACGGTCGCACCGTACAGCCGCTTCTAAGGGAGCCAGCTGCGGCCCTTGCGGACTCGCCCAACGTAGTTAGGCCAACCGTCATCTCATCCATTGATTAACCTTCCCATAGGGCGCCATCGCCTGATATATCCATTCTAGGGAACATTGCGTCAATTCAGCGTCTTACCGCGCAGCCACTTGCAAGGGAGCCGGCAGCGGGCATTGCGGAATCGCCCGACGTCATTGAGCTAACCGTCGTCACTCATTAACCTTCCAATAGTACGCCTTTGCCCGCTGTATTCATGCTGAGAAATGTTAGCTCAATTCTCCGTCATTGCTTCTGGCGCCACATCCAAGGGAGCCAGTAGCGCTATCGCGGACTCGTCTCACGTCGTTGAGCTAACATTCGTCTCGTCCACTGATTCGCCTTGTGAAAGGGCGCAGTTTCCTGATGTATCTATGCTGAGGAACGTTGCGTGCATTCACCGTCGCTCCGTGCGGCCATTCAAAGATAGCCGGTAGTGGGCATTGCGGATTCGGCTGACGTCGTCAAGCTAACCGTGGTCTTGTCCACTGACTAGCTTTCCGATAGGGCGTCGTTGCCCCATGTATTTATCCTGAGGAACCTTGCGTCAATTCTCCGTCGCTGTTCTTGACCGGAACTTCGAAGGGAGCCGGTAGTGGGCATCATGGTCTCACCCGGCGTAGTTGAGCGGGCCGTCGTCTCGTCCACTTATTCGTCTTCCGATAGTGCGCCGTGGCCCGATGTTATTCATGCCGAGAAAAGTGGCGTGAATTCACCACCACTCCGCGCAGCCACTTCCGAGGGATAGAAAGGGCATTGCGGTCTCACACGACGTCGTTAAGCTAAGTGTCGTCTCATCCACTGACTCGCCTTCCGACAGTGCGCTGTTGCTCAATGTATCCATGTTGAGGAACGTCGCGTAGTAACACCGTCACCCGGTGCACCCATTTCAAAGGGATCCGGCCGCAGGCATTGCGAAGTCGCCCGACGTTGTCGAGCTATCCGTCCTTTTGTCCACTGATTAGCCTTCCCATAGGGCGCCGCTGCCTGATATATACCATTATGGGGAACATTGCATCAATTCACCTTCCCTCCGCGCAGCCACTTGCAAGGGAGCCAGTAGCGGGCATTGGGGACTCGCCCGACGCTATTGCGCTAACCGTCGGTTCGTCCTCTGATTCGCGTTTCTGCAGGGTGCCGTTGCCCGATGTATCAATGTTGAGGAATGTTGCGCCAATTTGCCGTCTCTTCGTGCAGCCACTTACAAGCTTCCATGAGAGCCGGCAGCGGGCATTGCGCACTCGCCCGACTTCATTATGCTAACTGTCGTCTCGTCCACTGATTCGCTTTTTGGCAGGGCGCCAACGTGGGTTGTACCCATGCTGAGAAAAGTTGCGTGAATTCGCCGTCAGTCCGTACAGCCACTTACCAGGGATATTGCGGCGGGCATTGCGAACTCATGCAACGTGGTTGAGCTAAGCGTCAACTTGTCCAAGATTCGCCGTCCCATATTGCGTCGTTGCCTGATGTGTCCATGCTGGGGAACATTGCGTCAATTCGCTGTCGCTCCGCGCAGCCACTTGCAACCAAGCCGGCAGCAGGCATTGCGAACTCGCGCGACTTCTTTGACCTAACCGTCGTCTTGTTCACGATTCGCCTTCCAATAGGGCGCCGTTGAGTCATGCATCCATGCTGAGGAACGTTGCGTCAATTCACCGTCGCTCCGTGAATCCACTTCCAAGGGAGCTGGCAGCGGGCATTGCAGACTCGCGCGACGTCGTTGAGCTAAGCGTCGTCTTGGCCACAATTTGCTTTCCCAGATTGGGAAGTAACCTTATGTATCCATGCTGAGGAGCATTGCGTCAATTCACCGCCGTTCCGTGGAACCATTTGCAAGGGAGCCAGCAGCGGGCATTGTGGGCTCATCCGACGTCGTTGAGCTAACCGTCGTCTAGTCCGCTGATTCGCCTTTCGATAGGGCACCGTTTCCCGATGTATCCATGCTGAAGAGCATTGCGTCAATTCACTGCCGTTCCGTGCAGCCACTTGCAAGGGAGCCGGCAGCGAACATTGCGGACTTGTCTGGCTAAATTTAGCTAACCGTCGTCAGGTCCACTGACTCGCCTTCCGAAAGGGCGTCGTTGCCCGATGTGTTCATGTAGAGGAAAGTTGCGTCAATTCTCTGTCGCTGTTCTCGGCAGCCACTCCAAGGGGGCCGGTAGGAGACATCGCGATCTTGCCCGACGTCTTTGAGCAGGCCGTCGTCTCGTCCACTTATTCGCTTTCAGATAGTGCACCGTTGCCGATGTATTCATGCCGAGGGAAGTTGTGTCAATTCACCGCCTCTCCGTGCAGCCACTTGCAAGGGAGCTCGCCGCGGGCATTGTGGAGTCATGCGACGTCGCTGAGCTAACCGTCGTCTTGTCCACTGATTCGCCTTTAGATAGGGCACCGTTGCCGGATGTACCCATACAGAGGAACGTTTGGTCAATTCACCGCCACTCCATGAAACCACTTCCAAGGGAGCCGGCAGCGGGCATTGTAGGCTCGCCCGACGTGGTTGAGCTAACCGTCGTTCGTCCACCAATTCGCCTTTAGATAGGGCGTCTTTACCCGATGTATTCACGCTGAAGAAAGTTCCGTGAATCCGCCGTCGCTCCGTGCAGCCACTTCCAAGGAAGCCAGTAGCGCCCGTTTTGGACTTGCGCGACGTGGCTGAGTCATTCGCCATCTCGGCCACTGATTCGCCTTCCGTTAGGGCTCCGTTGCCCGATGTGTTCCCGCTGAGGAAACTTGCGTCAATTCTCCGTCGTTCTTCCTAGCCGCCACTTCCAAAAGAGGTGGTAGCGGCCATCGTGTACTCCCCCGACATCATTCAGCCAACCGTCGTATCGTCCACTTATTCGCCTTCCGAGATGCGCCGTTGCCCACTGTATTCACGCTGAGGAATGTTGCGCGCAGTCTCTGTTGTTGTTCATGGCCGCCACTTCCTAGGGAGCCGGCAGCGGGCATTGAGGACTTGCCCGACGTCGTTGAGCTACCTTTGCCTCGCCCACTGATTCGCCTTCCGATAAGGCGTCGTTGCCCGATGTATCCATGCTGAGGAGTATTGCGTCAATCCACCGCCGCTCCGTGCAGCCACTTCCAAGGGAGCCGACAGCACGCATTGCCGACTCACCCGACGTGGTTGAGCTGGCCGATATGGTGCCGTGGCCCGATGTTATCACCGTCGGCGAAAGAGAGTCCGCTAGCCTTATAACGCATTTCCTGCCTGCCGTTGCCGATGTTGTGGACGGCATGGCACTTCTGACACGGAGGGATGTCACACGTTCGCGCATGTCTTTATCCACTCGCAAAATTGAGGCACGCGCGAAGTATGCGCGGGCGGTTGTCACGTGATTTTCCCACTCGGTCACAAGCAGCCACTGTCGTGCTCGCAATTCTCGTTTATCTATGTACGATTTTGTTTCTATTGACGTGAAGCATATATGCTCATTTTCGGCGGGAAAAAAGGACCACTCCTTCAAGCGAGAGCAAGATGGCCGCAAATGGACGCTTTTTGTTAACGTTTGCACTTTAAACAACGTCGATCCCGCTAATTCATTTGACAATTTCTTGAAAGCTACGCCTCCCGAGGGCCCGAAAGTTCGGATATGGGTGGAAGGGACCCCAATAATTGCGAATATGACATAACTGAAAACAACAAACTTTCTCAATTTCTCTGACCTAAAGACGCACTTCCCCCTTAAAGGCGAAGCCTAAGCAAGCACCAAGTTTTTTATCCTCTTCTTTCAGCATTCTGCGCTCAAACAGTGCACCCGATAATGACAGCAGCATATTTCGCGCGAAGCAAATGGGTGATTTTCGAGACAGTCACTAACATTAGTGCATCGCGCATTGTGCACTTATTACATACGACACAGTCTATCAGTTTTCATAGTTTGTCTTTCTTGTGTTTATTTACTCTGCATTTACCCTCTACTCAACTTACAGTGTTTATTATTGTAGGGGTTTATGTCGTCAGTAAATATTTTGTTCGAAGTTTTTCCTGTTATGTACTGTTATTTTTATTCATTATTAATTTTATTGAAACGGTTGAAGTTAAGCCCTCATAACATTCTGTGCCTCAAGATCGGATCATGGTTTCGCCTTGTAAAAGACTTACCGTTTATTTTGAAACAAGTTACTTATATTTCGTTTAAAGCTTCATGTGATGAAGAAAATTACTGTGCTGGGTCAACGGTGGCGTCAACTTGACAACTATGGACCATCGATCCGACCACACACGGGCTTGGCATTCCACTAATCAGCGTAAGTGGGCGGCGCGAGTTTGAGGACTTAGTTGTTGCGGAACAGAAAACCCTGTCGGAATACGTTTCACTGCACGGAAGCGGCGCACATGGGTGGGACCTATGCTCGTTCCTCTCGCTCTCTCGATCCATTGATGAACACTTTTTTCGACGCGTTGTAGTGTGCGCAATCGCACACGTTCCGACTGCTAAAGCCGCGCTAATTCATGATGGTGCTGTAGACTGAGGAGAGCATGCGTAGTTGCTTACCTGGGATAGCGATTCGAGCTGTGCTGACATTCTTTATTGTTTTTGCATTTCTTGTATATAAGGAATTTTTAGCAAACAAACAGAAATACGTAATGAGGTATGAAAAAAATTACTCAAACTATTCCGCTAGGTTCAAAAGAGCAGCAACTAAAGCTTCATTTAGTGCTTCATGTGGTGCAGTCGTGTTATATCGCGCAGCCTGATGACCAAGATAGGCTTGGATGATGGCAAGTTTGCCAGAACTTAAACGGTAGCTCACACTTCGCACACATTTTCTACCACAGATACTCTGTGGCCTAATTTCTATATAACCGACGATGGTCATTTATGCCAACGACAGCTTTTGTTTTTCCGCGCAGGCTCACTTCTTCGTGGCATCTCATATTGCGAGCGGCCACCTAACTGTTGTTGGACCGAAAGCACTGACGTGCAGGCATGGAGTATGCTTCCCAAACACGGAGCGAAATGCTTACACGTGTACTTATTTATCGTTTCCTCGGCGACTGCATTTCACCCATTGAAAACTTAGTTATCGCTCCGTGCAAGACGCACCTGCATGACTGGAACTTTAATGTTATCGCTGCCTGTAGGTGCGTTGTATGTTGCCACCGAAGCATGTGTCATCTGCTTGTAGGCGCGACGCTAATTTTGTTGTACTATCTGGAAGATGCGCGGGCAACAGCGATTACTCTAGGACCCTCGATTATTCACGCATAAAAGCCGACGCACTCAGATTTTCGACGACCGCTGACTGTGTTCGCCGCTGTCGTTGTGCTTTGAGTGTATCTCGTTTTTGCTCGCGCGTTGTTCTCCGTGACTACTGCATGCCAGTATTCTGGCGCGAGAGACAGCGGCAAGCGTTTTATTTGAAGCTCGCGTGCAGAGTAGATAAAACATAATAGTGAATCACTGTACAGTATCCTTTTTTTTCTTTTTTTTTTTTTTTTACTGCGAGGCGTTTTACTATGCTTGAGGCGCCGCTTCCCTGCAAGGGCGCACTGAAGCGTGTGCGGGACATGGAGAAAGGAGTTTATCGATTGGCCACTGCTGTGCGCGTCACCGCCCTTTTTATTTCGAGAACTGATCCGAGTCACGAGAAACGGTATCGGCACTTCCCAGTACACTATGAACCGAATCGAAAAACGCGTTCCTGTCTTTTTTCGAAGCGCCGAGTGTCGCAAGTGTCTGTGCGTGCTTTCTGTTGCTGCGCATAGCCCAGACACCAGTCGCGGTCAGAGAACTTGTTACACGCTGCCACCGACTCTCCCGGTGTCAGCGGTGCCACTAAATCAATGTGGGATCGGGGACGGGGGCCTAAATGTGAGGCATCCTACATCGAGGCTCACTGGGTGAAGACAGTTTTCCCGGCGCATGGTCTTTTTGATTGTGCAATGCTACTTTGCTGTTTAATTTCATCTCCTGCTTGGCGAGCCATTTTACAGCGAAGCTGTTTAACTGACGGACCTGTATGAAAAAGCCGTATGCGTCATCTCGTATCTGGGCTTGCGAACGTCGTAAAGTGAACAAAAAAGATGGTGGCGCGAGCGCCAAATAGGGGATTGCGAACGACAGTACGGCGCAGAAGAAACAAATGAGGCGTGATTTCTCCGCGCGCCGCACCTGCGGAGTTGGGGAGCGCACCCGCGCTGGCCGCCTGTGCTGCCAGCTGCGTCTGCTGTCGTCCGCCTTCAATGTAGCGGCGCGGCAGTTGTGGTGGCAAAACACGGCATTGTGCGCCGCGGTGTGTAAGAACCGGATTTTGCATTTCAGAGTAGACTGCTTCGAACAGTTGCAACTCCAACAAAATAGGAAAAGTGGGAATATTACGTATTCTGCTCACGTTCAAAGAACAAGCTCAGTACGAGGAGAGACGTCGCCAGCAGAGACGCGACTATAACCAAAGACAATGTGCCCCTACGAAAGCGGAGAATGCGGACAGTGACATGCTCCGAAGAAGGTCAGCGAGAGCAGATAAGCCAGTCTAATCATCGGCGTCGAGCGCAAGCTACCGATGAAGATCCCGCACTGTAGCTGCTCGTAAGCCTCAAATTAGGTCGCTGGAGTCTGCGTCCAAGCAGCACAGGCGTGAGTTGCTACCTGCGAGTTTCACCGGGGCGAATTTTAAATTCAAGATAATGTTTCTGGACGCGGAGTTCGGCCATAGTTGCTCGGTCTGCAATCGACAGCTTCGCTGGATGATCCGCCACCGTATTAATAGTTTGGCCTGAAAATCCTTTTTCTCCTCTTCCGCTGGACCTCGTGGGTTTGCTTACTAGTTGCGTCTTACTCTTGAAACGTAACGTTCACGTTTTTACGCGTAGCATTATATGGTGGCTTCGGAAAAGATACCTTGTGTAGCCAAGAAACCATCATCCCAGTTCAGGGCGAGAATGCGCAGGGCGATAACGCACAGCTGTTATCGGGTGCGCACTGACAGGCGAGGGTCATTCCCCGCCAACTGCCCCAACTGTGGCGCTCAAGCATCTTTCATTTCTCTCATAATTAAAAAAAATACGCGTATATAAGCATTACATACACATTACTTTCCCAAAATCTTTCCAGCTGAAAAATTTTTTCGCAACCGTGAGCGCCATTTGAATTTTACGATATTGAGACGTGTATTTGTTTGCCTTTATCGGGCGACATGTTTCACCGCCTAACAAAGGTTATCGTACAGCGCAGGACGCGCCTGCATGTATCGTACGTTTCTGGAATGTTATCGATGCTTCTATCCGCTGTCTGTTGTCGCCGAACCTTGTGTAATCTGATCGCATGCGTGCGCGACGCGAATAATGTAGAACTTTGCAGAAGGCACGCGGGTCCCAGCGATTACTCTGGAACACTCGATGACTGATGTATAAAAGCGGACGCGCTTGACCCACTGATCAGATTTTCGGCGATCGCCGACCCTTCTTCAACAGTTGCCCCCGGAGCACGGACTTCTACCTGAGAAAACCAAGAAGATTGTGGGCAAGGCAACCCCAATGGCAGCCCCAGCGTCCCTCATCGTGCTGCAGCAGCCCAGAGAGCCTCCGACGTTCCGCGGTTCAACATTCGAGGACCCGGAAACCTGACTTGAGACGTATGGGAGGGTCGCTGCATTTAACAGCTGGAACAGCGACGATAAACTGCGACATGTCTTCTTCGCATTGGAAGACGCTGCCAGGACGCGGTTCGAGAACCGAGAAGCCAACTTAACGGCGTGGGACCTGTTCGGAAGCGGCTTCCTGCAGACCTTTACAAGCGTCGTACGCCGAGTACGAGCCCAAGCACTACTAGAAACCAGAGTGCAGCTGCCTAATGAAACCACCGTGATCTTTGCAGAAGAAATGAGCCGTCTATTCCGCCACGCCGACCCGGAAATGTCCGGGGAAAAGAAAGTCCGCCTACTGATGCGTGGTGTAAAGGAGGAACTTTTCGCTGGAATGGTACGGAGCCCACCGAAGACCGTCGACGAGTTTCTTCGCGAGGCCACCAGCATCGAGAAGACACTGGAAATGTGGAACCGGCAATTAAACCGCCGCGCGAACTCGACGAACACGAACACGCCGCACGAACAAACTACGCCAGAGTTGCGTCACTGGCCACCTACGACCTGCGCGAGACTATCCGAGCGGTCGTGCGGGAGGAACTACAGAAGCTGTTGCCTTCATCACAGCCTGAAGTGTCTTCGATTGCCGACGCCGTGCGCGAGGATCTCAAACAACAACTCGGAGTAGGCCCTGAATCACCGCAGCCTCAGCCGCAAGCGATGACATACGCCACTGTAGCCCGCCGTCACGTTCCCCCTCCGCGCACACGGCAGAGCCCAGTGACGGCACAGTTCCGTCGTCCATGCCACCTGCACACCAAAGCTTCACCTCACGCAGCGTTCCAAGGAAGACTGATGTTCGCCGCGCCCCCGACCAACGTCCGCTTTGCTATCACTGCGGAGAAGCCGGGCACATTTACCGCTGATGCCCATACCGGGAGAGGGGACTCCGAGGGTTCGCCGTTAACGCGCCGCGACCACAGATTGGCGAACGACCTCGCGATATCGCCGACCATCTCGCCGCCACTCAGTGGAGCCCTCGACGACCGTCCCGTTCGCCGTCAGCAGGCCGCTACCTGTCGCCGCAGCGCCGATCACACACCGGCCCAGCCCGGGGCCGCTCTGCGAACCCATATCTGGAAAACTAAAAGGAGCAACCGATGGAGGTGCGGTTGCTGTTCGTCGAACTGACGAAGATCTTCCGCCGCCGACGAAGTCGACGAAGAGACCATCTCGATGACATAATAAAAACACGCCGCCGTTCCGACGAAGTCAGGAAGCCAAGACTACATCGACGAAACACGACTTGACGACGCGACGTTCCAGCTTCAGTTCAACAAGACGCCGCCGTGATACGACGCCAAGACCTAACTGCACCGCCAGACAAAGAACCACCGACCTCGACCTGCTTCTCGACGGCCACGCAGTCACCGCCTTAGTCGACACAGGGGCTGATTACTCCGTCATGAGTGGACAAATTGCCGCCCAGTTGAAGAAAGTTAAGACTACGTGAGAAGGCTCTCAAATCAGGCCCGCTGGAGGACACCTCAAAACGCCGACTGGAATGTGCACGGCGAGAATTACCATTCACGACCGGACTTACCCTGCCACCTTCGTTATCCTCCAACAGTGTTCACGAGACGTCATTCTCGGCATGGACTTCCTGAACCAACACGGCGCAATCATCGACCTGAAGTCGAAGTCAATAACGCTGTCGGAAGATCATGCGATACCGCCGGAGAGCCTTCCTAGTCACCGCGCCTTGAGTGTGCTCGAAGATCAAGTGAGCATCCCGCCTCACTCCAACATTGTTATTTCGTTCGGCACCAAAACACCCGCTGACTTAGAAGGCGTCATCGAGGGCGACCAACATCAATTGCTCGACCGTGAAATTTGCGTCGCAAGAGGAATCGCTCGACTGCACGGAGGAAACAAGAAAGTGTTGCTGAGAAACTTCAGCCAGGAATTCAAGCACATAAACAACGGCAGGACTATCGCATACATCGAGGAAATTCTGGAAACCAGCAATGCGTTCGTCCTCTCGTATTCAGCCGTATCTACCCCTACGACCGTAGTTCCCGAACCAGACTTCGACATACATCCAAGTCTCCCCATGATTAAGCAACAACTACACCGCAGTTTACTTCGACGACACAAAGAGTGCTTTTCGATGTCATCAAGGATTCGACAAACGCCAGTCGCAAAGCATCGCATAATAACCGAAGAGTGTGCTCTACCACTCCGCCAGAGCCCTTATCGAGTTTCTACGCGAGAACATGAGGCTATAAGGCACCAAGTCGATGAAATGCTGCGCGACGACATCATTCAGCCGTCAAAATGCCCGTGGGCATCTCCTGTAGTCTCGGTGAAGAAAAAGCACGGAACCCTACGTTTCTGCGTCGATTATCGTGGTCTGAACAAGATCACCCGAAGAAGGACATATACCCTCTCCAACGAAAAGACTATGCATTGGATCGGCTCTGCAACGGTAAATACTTCTCGTCGATGGACCTCAAGTCTGGCTTTTGGCAAATAGAAGTCGACGAAAGAGATCGCGGAAAGACCGCCTTCATAACCCCAGACGGCCTCTGCGAGTTCAAGGTTATGCCATTTGGACTGTGCTCGGCGCCTGGAACGTTCCAGCGCGTGATGGACACGGTCTTAGCAGGATTGAAGTGGCAGACCTGTCTCGTATACTTGGATGACGTCGTCTTCTTCGCCGGAAATTTCGACGATCACGTTAGGCGGATTGCAACAGTACTAGACGCCATCAGGTCATCAGGGCTTACTTTGAAGCCGGGAAAGTGCCACTTCGCTTACGAGGAGCTTCTGTTTCAAGGCGATGTCATCAGCAAATCTGGAGTCAGACCCAACCCGCAGTAGACAGCTGCCATCGCAAAGTTCCCGCAGCCCATCGACAACAAGGCAGTGCGTAGATTCCTTGGCATGTGTGCCTACTACAGGCGCTTTGTCAAGGACTTTTCACGCATTGCGGAGCCGCTAACACATCTAACCAAATGTGATGTCGAGTTCAAGTGGGAACCGCCACAGGCCGATGCATTTCAAGAACTCAAACGACGCATGCAGTCGCCGCCGGTACTTGCATAATTCGACAAGGACGCCGATAACGAAATCCACACTGACGCAAGTAGTCTAGGCCTCGATGCCGTCCTAGTCCAGAGGAAAGACGGACTTGAACGGGTGATATCTTATGCTAGCCGGTCGCTGTCGAAAGCGGAAGGCAATTATTCTACGACTGAAAAGGAATGCCTCACCATCATTTGGGCTACAGCAAAATTCCGCTCTTACCTATATGGGAGGCCATTCAAAGTGGTCAGCGACCATCACGCGTTCTGTTGAACAGCTAACTTAAAGGGCCGTTCTGGACGGCTGGCGTGGTGGAGCCTCAGACTACAAGAATACG
Organism: Dermacentor andersoni; assembly: GCF_023375885.2. Lineage (NCBI taxonomy): Eukaryota > Metazoa > Arthropoda > Arachnida > Ixodida > Ixodidae > Dermacentor > Dermacentor andersoni. The sequence goes on along the minus strand of NC_092822.1, from coordinate 133,566,539 downwards.
ACATCACTGTAACCTACAAGTCCGGACGAAAACACTCAGATACCGATTGCCTATCACGCGGCCCCATTGACCCGCCGCCGCAAGATGACGAGGATGACGACGCTTTCCTTGGAATAATAAGCGCGCAAGACTTCGCTGACCAGCAACGAGTGGACCCGGAGCTAAAAGGCCTCGTCGATTATTTGGAAGGGCACACCGACGCCCTCCCTAGGGCATTTAAGCGCTGATTGTCTTCGTTCACGCTTGAAAAGAACCTACTCGTGAAGAAATTCTCACCAGTCCGTGCCAACTACCTTCATGTTGTACCGTCGGCGCTGCGTCCAGATGTACTGCGCCCCCTACATGACGATCCAACCGCTGGGCACCTCGGTTTCTCCCGGACGCTATCGAGGATACAAGAAAGGTATTACTGGCCGCGCCTAACCGCCGATGTCACCCGTTACGTCAGGACATGCCGAGACTGTCAACGACGCAAGACGCCACCGACAAGGCCAGCTGGATTACTACAGCCGATCAAGCCTCCTTACCGAGCTTTTCAGCAGATCGGGATGGACTTGCTGGGACCGTTTCCGACATCAGCTTCCGGAAATAAGTGGATCGTCGTGGCGGCGGACTATCTCACCCGCTTCGCTGAAACTAAAGCTCTACCGAAAGGCAGCGCAGCCGAAGTGGTGAAATTTTTCGTCGAGAATATCCTGCTGCGACATGTGCTCAAGAAGTCCTCATCACCGACAGAGGAACGGCTTTTACAGCAGAGCTCACCTAAGCCATTCTGGAATACAGCCAGACAAGCCACAGGAGGACAACTGCCTACCGCCCGCAGACGAATGGTCTCACGGAGGGCCTGAACAAGACCCTCGCCGACATGCTAGCAATGTACGTCGACGTCGAACATAAGACCTGGGATGCCGTCCGGCCGTACGTAATATTTGCTTACAACACGGCCATGCAAGAAACACAGATCACACCGTTCAAGCTGGTTTACGGCAGGAACCCGACGACGACGCTCGACGCAATGCTGCCGCACGTCTCTGACGAAGAGAATCTTGACGTCGCTACCTATCCCCAGCGCACCGAAGAAGCCCGACAGCTCGCCCGCCTACGGAACAAGAACCACCAGCGTACCGACAGCCGACACTACAACCTCCGACGACGCTTCGTCGAGTACCAGCCCGGCGACCGTGTTTGGGTATGGACCCCGATACGCCGACGAGGACTGAGTGAAAAACTATTGCGACGCTAGTTCGGACCCTACAAGTTCATCCGACCTATTGGCGCACTGGACTATGAGGTCGTGCCAGACGGCATTTCGCATTCACAGCGGCGCCGCGCACGATCTGAAGTGGTCCACGGGGTGCGCCTTAAACCCTTTTACGGATGCTGACGAACTTTCCTTTTTTTTTTTTTTTTGCTACGAGTGCTTTTCTTTATTACTTTCGTTTGTTTGCGGCATCGGGTCCATGCTTTTTAAGAGGGGGGTATTGACACGTTTACTTGTTTGACTTTATCGGGCGACGCGTTTCGCCGCCTAAAAATGTTATCGTACAGTGCAGGACGCGCCTGCATGTATCAGAAGTTTCTGGAATGTTATCGATGCTTCTATCCGCTGTCTGTTGTCGCCTAACCTTGTGTAATCTGATTGCATGTGTGCGCGACGCGAATAACGTAGAACTTTGTAGAAGGCACGCGCGTCCCAGCGATTACTCTGGAACATGGACGACTGGTGTATAAAAGCGGACGCGCTTCACCCGCTGATCAGATTTTCGACGATCGCCGACCCTGTTCGCCGCTATCGTTGTGCTATAAGTGTAGCATGTTTTTGTGGGCACAGGTTCGCCCAATAAAAGTTAGTTTTGTCTTTCACCGTATTGCTACTGTGTTCTTCAACGTCACCACCACGTGACAATATGGTGGAAAACCATGTGCGAAACAAAATAAAGCAATCGCGGGGATAGATCGCGAATTCTTTGAAACTGTGATTCTGCGTTGTCTGCCCACTGCTTTCATTGTAAAAAGTGTCACACTTTTTAATGTTTTTCGGTTTTTAGCACCGAGGTAAAAATGCGCAAATTATGCTGTCTGTAAATGTTTTATAAGAAATGGTCAGAGAAGGAAAGCAGGACCTATTTTCACAGAACCGTTCCCAAAATGTACTATCTTCTAAAATGTTATCTTCAGCGATGTGCTGCGCTCAGGATCTATAATAAACGCCTGACTTGGCAAAAATGGAATTTTGGCCTACGTTCAGACATTTGTAATACACTAAGGTGGATTATCATGAGAATGAAAAGTACGTAGAAAGGTGGATATAATCAAGAAGCACAGCAATTTTCTTCGCGCAAATCTCATTTGAAGTAATTGGCGCTTTCGCCAAGAAATTCATTTTTGAATTTGAACGACACCATTGCAATATTTTGGTTCGGGCTTCGGCTTAAACTCGTAGCATATTGACGAAACACACAAACAATCTGAGCGGCGTAAAAACATGCGCTGGGCATCCCTAGCATATGGTAGTCAGTTGTATTTTGTACTGTATTTTTTTTATGTCACCTAGTAGTGACGGTAGAGAACACAGTAGGCAATACTGTGAGCGTTTATTGGGCGAACCTGTGCCCACGAGAACAGGCCACATTTAAAGCGTTCACCCGGAAAAGATAAACAAGTTCACGTGTCAATAATATACGAGGTAATCATTTTGAAGTTTTAACTAAGTTTTAAAAATCAACTGTGGCAGATAGCGTAATTCTTGTTTTGAGCTGGATTATTCAAAGACAGTACTTGATATCACGAGAAATCAAAACACATATTCAACTAATTACCATACATTCACTACCTAACTTCTTAATTAGTTACTTTACAGCACATATTTCAATTTAGAAATCGTAGCCTATGGGCCTGCAAGACGTAACCACTTGATATGCCAATTTCAAGATATTTCCTAAACTGTGGGACGAAATACGTTAGAATTCTAGTTACTTTCGGGCTTCAATGCATGAAAGAGCGATTTGTTAAAAAAATAGGCCTAACAACAGTGCATTATTCAGGGTTTGATGGCATATATCTCGCAACCAGTGTGATTATGGAAATTCATTCTGAATGGATACGCTTTGCAGCCTCACCAGCAAAACTTCATAAAAGCAATATCTGCTGGCAAGTAACTATTAAAACGCTAATTGGAGAAAATTCGATAATTGGTTCAATATGTGTGTTGATGTCTTGTACAAGTCACTTCCGCCTCTTTGACTAATCCCGCTCAAGAACTATAATTGCTATCAGGAAAGCCTGTCTTTAAAAATTTACGCGAAACTTAAACATTATCACCCCGTATATAAAGGCGATAACAAACACAGTCAGAAATATAACAATTTCATTGACTGAAGTATCCCAATGCTCCCACTAATAAACAGCTGTACTTATTGGTTTCTTCAGGCTTGGCATCATAAAGGCCCTGTGCTGCGTGTGTCAACAAAAAATTTGTCTGTCTGTCTGCCATTGGCCGTGGTTGCTTAGTGGCTGGGCTGCTCAGCACGAGGTCGCATCGTGCTCAGCAGCCCGGTCACGGTGGCAACATTTCGATGGGGGCGAAATGCGAAAACGCCCGTGTACTTACGTAAATTAAGGTGCACGTCAAAGAACCCCCGGGTGGTCAAAATTTGTGGAGTCCCCCGCTAAGGCATGCCTCATAATCAGATCGAAGTTTTGGCTTGTAATACCCCAGAAATTCATTATTTTTAATTAATGAGAAATAACTAATAATAAAATTGAATTACCTGGCCCAAAGTAGCTGGAATGACAGTACGCACATACCACGGTACTCGTGAAATATGGTCGATAAAACTGCCTATCAATAATAGTCTCCAAATGTATTCTTCTTTTCTCGCTGCTTTCATAGTAAATAAACACGTGTCCTGCGAATGGTGCTCCCAGTTCACGCGCATGAAAGCGATTTGTGGCCCGCTCTACCACTTCGTGCATAGGCGGCTGCATTATACAGGGTGTGCCGCGTAACAATGGCCATACATTAAATTTATGCCAAGTGCCTCGAGTGGCCGCTCGCACGGGAATTTTGCGTGCATTTGCACGCTTCTTTCACGCTCGGAAAGCCGCTTTTACGTAGCACGTATTAAACAACAGAAAGCTGTATCGCGAGTTTATCACATCACTCTACAATTTTCTCATTGACACTTTCATCAAACTGTATTACTCTAGAACTGGATTAGTTAATTAAGACTAATTATTTAATGAAGCGTTATTAAAAATTCGTTGAGCATCTCCAAACGACAGCAAACAACATTATCTTTGTTCTCTGCAGCTACGTGGCATTTTAGAAGCATATACAGTGCTAAAGCGCGGGCACGTCCTGTGCTTCCGGGGCTCAGCGGAGAGACGAGAACTAGGAGCCGGATTCCTGATTAACAAGGATATGGCTGGTAACATAAAGGAATTCTACAGCATTAACGAGAGGGTGACAGCCTTGTCGCGAAACTTAATAAGAGATACATATTGAAAGTCGTACAGCTCTACGCCCCTACATTCAGTCATGATGAGCAAGAAGTCGAAAGCTTCTATGAAGACGTGGAATCGGCGATGGGTAAAGCCAAAACAATATACACTATACTGATGGGTGACTTCAATGCCAGGGTAGGCAAGAAGCAGGCTGAGGACAAGTCAGAAGGGGAATATGGCATAGGTTATCGGAAAAGCAGGGAAGAATTATTAGTAGAGTTTGCAGAACGGAATAATTTCGGGATAATGAATACCTTCTTCCGCAAGCGGGATAACCGAAAGTGGACGTGGAGGACCCCGAATGGCGAGACTAGATATGAAATACACCTCATACTCTGCGCTAGCCCTGGCATCATACAAGAAGTGGATGTGCTCGGCAAGGTGTGCTGCAGCGACCATAGGATGGTAACATCTAGAATTAGCATCGGAAGCCGATCAATGAGTTAGCGGTAAGAGGGAAAGTAGAGGAATTCCGAATCAAGCTACAGAACAGGTATTCGGACTCAGGACTTGACTCAGGAAGAGGACCTTAGTGTTCAAGCACTGAGACGACAGTCATGCGGGCATCATTAAGGAGTGGGCAATAGAAGTCGGTGGTAACTCCGTTAGGCTACCAGTAAGCTATCGCAGGAGACGATAGATCTGATCAAGTAACTCCAATGTATGAAAGCCTCTAACCCTACAGCTAGAATAGAAGTGGCAGATGTTTCCAAGTTAACCAACAAGCGTAACACAGCTGACATAATGAAGTATAATATGGAGAGAGTTGAACGTGCTTCCAGGAGCGGAGGAAGCCTAAACGCAGTGAAGAAGAAACTAGAAACAGGCACGAATCAGATGTATGCGTTAAGAGACAAAGCCGGCAATACAATTACCCATATGGATGACATAATTCAAGTGTCTGAGGAGTTCTATAGATTTATACAGTACCAGTAGCACCCACGACGATAATGGAAGAGGGAATACTCTAGAGGAATTTGAAATCCCAGAAGTAACGCCGGAAGAGGAAAAGAAAGCATTCGAAGCTATGCAAAGGGGGAAGGCAGCTGGGGAGGATGAGGTGACAGCAGATTTGTTGAAGGATGGTGGGGAGATCGTTCAAGAAAAACTGGTCACCCTGTCTACGCAATGCCTCATCACCTCGAGCTTACCGGAATCTGCTAAGAACGCCAACATAATTTTAATTCATAAGAAATAGGACGCCAAACAATTCGAAAATTATAGACAGACCAGCTTACTGTCCATTGTCTACAAAGTATTTACGAAGGTAATCGCAAATAGAATCAGGAACACCTTAGACTTCTGTCAGACAAAGAACCAGGCAGGATTCCGTAAAGGCTACTCAACAATAGACCCTACGGACACTATCAATCAGGTGATAGACAAATGTGCGGAATATAACGAACCCTTATATATAGCTTTATTTGATTACAAGAAGGCGTCTGATTAAGTCGTAACCTCGGCAGTCATGCAGACATTACGGAATCAGGGTGTACACGAGGCGTATGTAAATAAACTGAAAGATATCTATAGCGGCTCCACAGCCACCGTAGACCTCCATAAAGAAAGCAAGAAAATCCCAATAAAGAGGGTCGCCATGCAGGGAGATACGATCTCTCTAATGCTATTCACAGCCTATTTTCTCGTCGTATTCACAGATCTGGATTGGGAAGAATTGGGGATAAGAGTTTATGGTGCATACCTCAGTAACTTGCGATTCGCTGATGATATTGCATTGCTTAGTAACTCAGGGGACCAATTGAAATGCATGCTTACTGACCTGGACAGGCAAAGCAGAATAGTGAGTCTAAAAATTAATCTGCTGAAAACTAAAGTAATGTTTAACAGTCTCGGGAAGAGAACAGCCCTTTACGATAGGTAACGAGGCGCTGGAAGTGGTAAGGGAATACATCTACTTAGAGTAGGTAGTCGCCGGGGATCCGGATCATGAGACTGACATAATCAGAAGCATAAGAATAGGCTGGGGTGGCGTTTGGCAGGCATTCTCAGATCATGAACAGCACGTTGCCATTATCCCTCAAAAGAAAAGTGTATAACAGCTGTGTCTTACCAGTACTCACCTACGAGGCAGAAAACTGAAGGCTTACAAAAAGGCTTGTGCTTCAATTGAGGACGACGCAACGAGCTATGGAAAGAAGAATGATGTGTGTAACGTTAAGTGGGGATAAGAAGAGAGCAGGTTGGTTGAAGAAACAAACGCGAGTTAATGACAACTAAGTTCAAATCAAGCAAAATAAATGGGCATGGGCAGGGCATGTAAAGAGGAGAGAAGATAACCGATGGTCATTAAGGGTTACGGACTGGTTTCCAAGAGAACGGTAGCGTTGCAGAGTGTGCAGAAAGTTAGGTGGACGGATGAGATTAAGAAATGTGCTAGGACAACATGGCCGCAATTAGCACATGACCGGGGTAGTTGTAGAATTATGGGAGAGGCCTTTGCCATGCAGTGGGCATAGCCAGGCTGAAGTTACGTGAAGTTTGGCTTAAATTACGTGCGACACCCTGTGTACTTCCGTTGTCGAAACACCTTAAGTAGCTGCGCTTTATGGATTTAAATTCTTAGAAATTTCTGTTGATCAGACTCATACGATCAGACACATACGAGTCTGCACCTCCTTGTGTGCATTTCCTGCCAATGTGCTAAACGGGAATCAAAATATTGCTATGTTGAGCCGCAGATTCAGCATAGTTTTTTTCTTCAGTGATAGCGCAAATTACTTTCATAAAAATTTCCGTGGCGAAACTGGGGATGTTTCTCACTTGCATGCGCTTTTCTGCAAATTTCTTCATTGACCACCGTAGTTTGTTACCGACGCCTAAACACGCGCCAACATAGCATTTATGCCACATGCAGGCTTTCATTTTAGATGGCATGAGTACCAAAGAGGCGAATATAACATTTTAGAATATCGTACGTTTTAGGGACAGTTTCACGAAATTAATCTGCAGGTTTTCTTCGGTGACAATTTTTTTCTGAAAGATTTACCGAAAACGCTATAATTTTCGTATTTATATTTCGGTATTACGAGTTAAATGGCATGAAAGTACTGTATGAAACACCTTTATAATGAAACGAATATCTTCAAACAGCGCAAATTTTGAAAGAATGCGCGAGACGGTCGACTTTGGCAGATTTTGTATTGCACCTTCTTTTTCACCGTGTCGTGAAGTTCAAATGGCCCTCACCTTCCCGAAAAGCTCTTTCCCGCTCAGAATATATTGCAAAAATACTGTAAACTAATGCTTATGTGCGTGTACCTCTTTTTTATTTTTTGACGGAAATGGTTAGTGGCCGAGCGCCACGGTTGGGACAGATGGCGTGGATGAGCCACCAGCCCGATGCCAATTGGCGTAAACATAAAACATTCAATGAGCCCATTAGCCATCGCTATCGCCGTACAACGGAGACGTTAAACCTACGCGAGAAATGCATAAGCATTTCCCAAGAGGGCGATAGGAAGCAAAAGGGAAGCCCTGGTAAACAACCCACCCCTGCGGATGGAGGGTGACTGAAGGGGGCGCAAAACGAGAGGATGCATTTCTCGGCTGGTACTCTTTACGCATATTTGAAAAATAAATCATATTGACACGTGTATTTATATTTAACAGGCAACCACGTTTCGCCGCCTAACAAATGTTATCGCACAGCGCGGGACGCGTCTGCATGTATCCGAAGTTTCTGGAAAGTTATCGATGCTTCTATCCGCTGTCTGGTGTCGCCGAACCTTGTGTTATCTTATTTCATCGCGTGACTCGAATGTTGTAGAACTTTGTGGAAGGCATGCGGGTCGCAACGATTAGTCTGGAACATTCGACGACTGTTGTATAAAAGCCGACGCGCTTGACTTGCTGATCAGATTTTCGACGATCGCCGAGCGTGTTCGCCGCTATCGTTGTGCTATAAGTGTAGCCTGTTTTGTGGGCACAGGTTCGCCCAATAAAAGTTTGTTTTGTCGTTCACAGTATTGCTACTGTGTTATTCAACGTCATCACCACGTGACAACATTACGTCAGTATAACGCCCCCCCCCCCCCCCTCCGCGCCCTACACACTGTTAGCCTGCATAACACATGCAGCACCGCGCGGATCGCCATATAGCTTATACCTTATACTACGTATACCTTGCACACTTCCCGTTCAAGGAGGTTTTGTGTAATTTTAAGCTCTTCTGCTCAGAAGCTGGGTTGTTATCTTATCTTTTGTTTTCTCGGCATCTGACATCAAATCGATCAAGGCCTTAAAACCAAACGCCGTCCGGATAATTTTGTTTTCTTCACAGTCTCTTCAGTAGTAGAAGGAGAGATGTCGGTCGAAAGTCACTGTCTCTTCCGCAAGGAGGCTAGGTTATTTATTATTCAATGCATTTGCCCCCCTTGCAAAGGGCGCGACTGCTAAAGTTGGCCAAATATTTCCAAGGCTCGGAAAGACTAGGTGCAAACATCAACAGGGAACGTCTCGACAACCTGGCCTGTTCTGGTGACGTCGTGTTCAGCGACACCGAATATTACTCGCAACAAATGATTAAAGGTATTAGACGACAAGATGGGAGACCGACGTTGAAAATTATATGCAGATAACAAATTTAATTTTATATAGCTTGTAACGACAAGAAGCGTTCGGGGTTGCCAGATAGCCTGTGTAAACAATGCAAGAGGGCGTTTACCTAGCCTTCTTACATACGGGGGACGCGGATTATGAGAAGAAAATGTGAAGAAGAATAAAGTTAAGGCCCGATTCTTTCAGCTTTTCTGACACGTTTGTTTGTGTGCCAATGCGCTTCACGATCTCATTATCATCAACTTTAAACTATGAGTTTAGGCCCTGTTGCTCTCTTGTTGAATAAACATTGGTTGGAACGCAAGCGGCAGGCGTTGGCATGGCGTGACCTGCAGCCTACCATTGTCCCTAAAAACGTGTACGATTCTCGCATTCCATTGGGGCTATTTGAATAATGCAAACATTATACTAATCAATAAGGATAGAGGCGTTAAAGAATACAAGGCAATTAGCTTGCATGAAGTATCGCATAAATTTACCAAGACAATTTCCAATCGAATCAGGAAAACTCCTTAATTAAAATTTTAAATATTGCGTTTTACATGCCATGACCACGATCTGATTATGAGACACGCCGTAGTGGAGGACTTGATGTGATCTAAATGTCGCGTGTGAGAGACATTCAGCCATACGTTCCCATGACAAGATGGTTTGCCTGGACATCGACCTGTCATATGTGAGAAGTATTCAAGCGGCCGTCCTCATTTCAACATAATTGCCTTCTTCTCCGAAGCGGCGTCACCACTTTTCCCCACAGGTGACAGAAAAGATGGACGAAGAGAAGACAAACCGATGAGGGGGAGCCTGACGAGTGCACTAATGCCTCCACAGGCTCCCCGGGAACACGTCGGCAACCACAAGACCACAAAGGGTAATTAGGGGCGTCTTGACCCCCGTATGAATGACTTGTCAAGTGTGAGAAGCGTTCAAGTGGGCGTCGCCATGTCGAAATAATTGCCCTCTTCTCTGAAACAGCGTCAGCCCTTTTATTTCCCTAGCTGACACAAAGGGAAGGACGAAAGAAAGAAAACCCGAAGGTGAGGAGCTAAACGGAGCAACGTACTTCCAGAGGCTCCCCACAAAGGCGTCAACGACCATAGGACCGCCAGGGGTTATTCAAGGCCATCCTGGTGCCCGTCGTAATCAGAACCGCTCGAGACTCGGGAGAGTGGCAACCATGTACGAAGGAAGTGAATACAATCTCTCCTACCTTTCTTCATCATCACGATGCTCGGCTTCATCGTCGCTTCTTGATTCTTGCGACGTAGATGCTCCTCCCCCGGTCGAGATCGTATCAACTGGTGGCAGCGGCGGCATATTCCGCCCTTATGTCCTGGCTTCAGCAGAACGGTGAGCGCTTGACTTCCTTTGAGAATTTGCCAAGTTCTAGCTGACGTATTTACTAAAACTACAAGTGAGTTTATGCACGTGCAGGCTCCGGTTGAAAGCCTCCTCATGTCACAGTAGAGTAAGAAAATCCTTGTTCGGGGATTGACCATGTATTTCAGCAAACGGAAAAAGCCAGAGTTGTTATTACTATGTGAACAACTGGGGATTGAGGTCGGGAAAAGTCGGAGAAAGCCGCAGGTTATTGCAGCAATCGAGGACGAAATTTCAGAAGCATCGAAAGACCTAGAGAAACGAGCATAAAAATCAGAACAAAACGCTGTAGAAGAAAGGCAGAAAGCTGAGAAAGTTGAACAAAACGCAGCAGAAGAAAGACAGAGGTAGAGAGCTGATCGAAAGAAAGCTGCAGAAAAAAAAAGAACGAGAGGAGCAGAGAGCTGCGGAAAGAAAGGAATGAGAGGAACAAGGAGCTCACGAACTAAAACTAAAAGAACTAGACGTACAGCGAGATCTGGCAATGCAATCGGCAAATAGCATCTCAATAAATGAAAAACGTTCAGGTGAAGCAGGAGTAAAAATAAGAGATCTCGTGTGGTCGTATAAGGTAAACGATGACATGATATTTTTTCTCGTTACTTTTGAAGCAATCTGCGGGGAAAAACGGGTTGGCACTAGAAAGGTGGGCACAACTGATTGTGACGTTTCTTCCTGGTGAAGGAAACAAAATAATTGCAAAGCTAACGAGAGACGACGCCGATTACTATCAAAAACTAATAGCTGCGTTGCTTAGAAAATATCGGCTCTCGGCGGAGGCTTTGCGTCGTCGTTTTCGGGAGACAGCTAAAACACCGGGCGAGTCTTTTTAAGATTTAACATAAGAACTGACACCTAATTTAATTGAGTGGCTAAAAGGGAAGATGCGTTCGGTAATCATGACATGGTTGTTAAGTTAGTCTGCTTGGAGCAGTTCTATGGGTCCTCGAGGGAAAACATGCGCCTGTGTATTCGAAATAGGTGGGGCGAAAACGGATTGGGGAAGGTGTTGCAGTGCTACCAAATGAATTCACTGCACGACGCGAATACGAGAAAAGGCGTGCCAGGCCATTCATTAAATTCAGTAAAGAGAAACATAGGTGCCTCTTTCCCAACGAGGAACCTGGAGGTGGGACCGAAAACGTGCCGACCGATAATTTAGGCCAGAATAGTACCGCAGCGAAAGGCGAAAAAAATTAGCAAGGACATTGGAGGCTACAAAACCAGTCGTCTGTTTCCGTTGTAAGGAGCCTGGACACCTTCCGATCGGCTGTCTGAAGCCCAGAAACAACTTCACGCTCTTATAACCCTACCTTCGCGACCTAGTAGTGGACAGAAGGCTATGTAAGGTTCATAATGACTAAGCGGCGACCATTACCATTGTCCACCCAGCGTATGTGAAACTAGAGGATTTCACCAGGGAATGTGCCTGGATCCGACAAGTAGTTGAGGAAAATAGTGTTTGCCTGCCCACAGTGAGATTGAAGATTGAGGCGCCTTTGGGACTCTTAGCCTCGAAAACGAACTACAGGGGCGCTTCGTACGCCACTCGCGTGAAGTCGGAGTACGGACTAGCGCCTGTAGTCTGCTGCAGTTCGTGCGATGTGTGGGCGCCTTCTGCAGTGTTTTCATTTCTTCGCTCTCGTTCTCTCTGCTTGTATACTGATGGTGGTCGTCTCAAATACATTTTTGCGACGTCTTCATTCGCAAAAAATTCTTCAAAGGGCTTATTTCTTAGACGACAATACAGTTCTTAAATTTAACGCTACAGTACCATTCGAAGGAGCGCAGACCAGCCCAATGGGAGTTTTTCATGTGCGGATCGACAACCGCAAAAATATAGCATATAAGAATCTGGCTATGACACCACACCAGCTGCGGTGCAGCAAGTATGTCACAAACGCAGGTTATATATGAATTCTACAACAATTACGTTGATTTTAATCTGCTAAAACAGGTTTGCTCTCGACGAGTAGCTCATGGTATAATATCGAATTTTAGCATGTCGTCACAGAAACGCTCGCCAGTAACACGAGGACCTAACTAACACTGCAATTTCAATTCCACTAAAACCACTTGATTCTTTAACTGCTTCTCAAAAATAGGTGGTTCTTCACGCGTTTATATTAAGTGGAGGTAATTTGAAGTAAGCTAATTGAGGCTTACAGCTGTTTGCAGAATACGAAAAGCAATGCCCCAATATATATTCTCTTTTCCGAGCTCCACGTTCAACTCAATTAAGAAACTTACTCGTGTTTGTTGCTTGAGAAATATACATGACGAATCTCTTTCGCGAACCGACACAGGCTGCTCGGCCAAAATTTTTTAGTGCAATATGACTTGAACCACTGTCTGCAGCCAGAAAGAACGGGAAGCGTCATTAATTAGTTACATGGGACAGATTTAAGATATCTTAATTCCCTAGTGGAGGCGGGTCAAAAATAAAGTGAAATATGTAAGGCTTGCGGTCTTCCTTATGAAGGTATGCTAGGTTATGTTTTATGTGCTGACGAAGCGAAAAGTACTCCATTTGTATAAACAAACAACGGTGAATCGAGACATGGTGAGGCAGAAAGTGCTCGAATTTTTATTTCTAGGCAACCTAAGCTGCGCTGTAGTACCTCAAGTATACTTTAGGCATTGCAATTGGCGCTGTAAAAAAACTGCTTCATGGTTTCCACTCAAACTGGTAGTGAACTGGTGGGTTTCGCGAACAATCCGTGCCTCACTATAACAGCAGTCGGCTGCTACCGTTGCATATCGTCGATAAACTCTACTGAGGGCCACCATGAAAAATTTCATCGCTTTCAATTGATTGGCTCTCGATCTTAACCACGAAAATTTTCTATTAGGCGATTACTATATGAGATTTGTGAATTTACTATGTAAATACTCTATATTAGGTGCCGTCGTATTAGCAGCCATGAGCAATTAGTTTTATGGGGGCCTGTTTCAGAGAGCGGCGAAAGTAGCAGCAACTTTATTGAGACGAAATGCGCGCCCCTTTCTTTTACATATTAATAAATTGTCCATATTTCACTAGATCAACTCGCCAGAGTAATAAGAATCATTATGAGTTTCGCTAGGCAGTGTCTTTCTAACAGGGATAACATGTTCACTCCAAATACCAAAACCTTTTTTCCGTGTTAAATTCAATATCTCTCATAGCTAAGTATTAAGGGACTGTTAAGTGTTTAGCGAAGCATCATACACAACTTCGCGTCTTGAATTTGGAGATATTCATTATACACAAAACTTAGGGACAGACACGGTGCATATATGCATTGCAAAAACAGTAGACCCATTTAACGCAACATAGCTTCGATGACATGACCGATGACGGTTAGTGCGAGAATTTCACTGGCCGGGATGCTTCAAAGATATAGAAAATTATGTCCAGACATGCGAGGCTTGTCAGAAACTGGGGTAGCCACGCGAAACGAGGAAAGCTTCTATGAAGTTGGTTCCTGTAATCACTGAACCCTTGAAATGCTTAGTGGTTGATGGGGTGGGACCCCTTCCCGTGACTAGTTCAGGGTACAAATACATTTTGACAATCATTTTCCCGTCGAACAAGTTTCCGTAGGCCATTCTCCTAAAAGAAATCAATTCAGTCGAGGTAGTTGAAGCGTTACTCTCGGTGTTCTCTCGATTAGGTTTCCCACCTGAGCTGGAAAACGACCAGAGCAGCGTATTGACGAGCGCCCTTAGTACCACCTTCCTAGAATAGTGCGGCTTTCGCATCATCAACAGTTCAGTGTGGCATCCGCAGAGCAATAGTGTAGAAGCATGGCACTCCGTGCTAAAAAGGGTACGGCGGGCTTTGTGTTACGAGCAAAGAAAGGACAGGAAAGCGTGCTTAGTGGCCACTATGGTTGCCTTGCGGTCGGTGCCGCAGGAAGCCACAAGGTTCAGCCCAGCCGAGCTCGTTTATGGGCGGTCGCCTCGATCTCCGTCAGAAAAACCAAAATGTGGAGGAACACCCAGTAGTGTTCGTAAACCGGAAGCTGACTGTCCGCGAACAGGCCTATACTACTTCAGAAAAGGAGTGCGCTTGCCTGGTAAGAGCAATACAAAAGCTCCAAAATTATCTGGCCGGATGATGGTTCCTAATAGAAACTGACCGCCGGCCTTTGACGTGGCTTATAAATATATCCCCAAGGAATGGCAGACCGTTTCGCTTGAGCCTTAGTCAGCAAGAGCTTAGCTTTGATGTCAGGTACAGGAAAGGACACGACAATGTCAACGCAGACAGGCTCCGCCGTAGATTCCTTGTGTGAAGCACAATGTTGTAAAGGGTCCCTTTTCGTTCTCTGCTTTTCTTCGAAGACGTTATGTCTGTCTGTTTTGAATTTATGATTAACGCTATTATAGAGGGGTTTCAATACGTTCACAGCCTCTCAACAACCGTGGCTTTCTCGGAAAAAGGAAACGCAACAACTTTAGGAATTAGGCTGGTTGAAATACGCACTGAAGCCTGGTTTTCACCTTTGTTAGTTTTCAGGAATCTCGAAGGAGGGCAGCAGGCACGATTCTGATAGGGTTTTATGTGAAGGACGAGTGAACTTGGCAGTTCTTGTGGTTGGTTGGGTGCTCTCTGTTTGTTGTTCCTTGGGCTTGGCGTGGTTTATTTCCAGGTGTCACCAGGCCGGCCTTGGAATAATAAGCAAAACGAAGGACAGACACGAGATTTACCGGTCTCTTCGAGGTGCTTGGATACCCAGCCCCTTCGATACCTCCTGTGGCGGCGGACATGCTGTTATGACCGACCTGTCGGGTGTGAGAGACATTGAGGCGTTCATTCACGTGACAAGGTGATTTGCCTCCTCCCAGAAAAGGCTACTACCGAAAGCCTGTACCTCGAGCTGTCAAGTGTGAGAAGCGTTCATGCGTGCGGGCCCACGTAAAAAAAATTCCCTCTTCGATTTGGCGTCACCCGTTTTTCCCTGAGCTGGCACAAAGGGACGGACGAAGAGAAGACGAACCGAATGGCGGGAAGCCACCGACGACAGAGCCTGATGAATGCACTAATGCTTCCACAGGCGCCCTGGGAAGACGTCGGCGACCACAAGGCGGCAAGGGGTAATTAAGGCCGTCTGGGCCCCCGTATGATTGACCTGTCAAGTGTGAGAAGCGTTCAAGCGGGCCTGCCCATGCCGACATAATTGCCTTCTCCTCCGAAACAGCGTTAACCCTTTTATTCACCGAGCTCACACAAAGGGAAGGACGAAGGAAAGAAAACCCGAAGGTGAGGATTTCGACGATAGAACCTACTTCCACAGGCTCCTCACAAAGACGTCGACGACTACAGGACCGCCCGGGGCTATTTAAAGCAGTCCTGGCCCTTGTGTTAGTCAGAATCGCTCGAGACTCGGGAGAGTCACAACCATGTACCAATGAAGTAAATAAAATCTTTTCAACTTTTGTTTCATCATCAGGATGCCCGGCTTCGTCGTAATTTTCTTTTCTGGTGGTGAAGACGCACCTCACCCACTCAAGCGCGTATCAGATTTAGGAATAATTTGGACCACCTGCGGCTCCTTAACGTGCACTTAATCTAAGCACCCAGGTCTTTCGCATTTCGCCCCATAGAAACACGGCCATAGAGGGCGGCATTTGATCCGGCGACCTTATGTTTAGCAGCCCAACACCATAGCCACTAAGCAAATACGGCGGATCAAGCTTTACTTCAATGAACGGAGAAAACAGGCTTGCTTCAGGAAAGGATATTCTGCAATGGATCATGTCCATGTCATGAATCAAGTAATTGTAAATTCTGCCGAGTTCAATCAACCTCACTCATTGATTTTCGTGGTATGTGAAGACGCATTTTGCACAGATACCACCATAATGAAGGCATTGTTTCATCAAAGAGTACCAGATTCATAGGGGAATTTCTTGGAAAATATCTACAAAGATTTCACAGCTACTTTGCTTTTCCACAAGAAAAGTTGAAAATTGGCAGTTGAGAATTGTTTCAGGAAAGAAGGCACAACCTCTACCATGCAAGAAACTGCATTCCTAAAGAAAAGTATTCAGGTTGTGGCGACGAGCGACCGCGTAGACAGGTGAAGTCTCGGACTCTCGCAGGAGAGGAAAAACCGACACTCGATCTCCAAGCATAGCATTCTTTTTAATGCCTTTCGGAACGCTATCCCGAGCTGGAGCTTGCCAGCCGCTCGCGCCTCGTGTAGACGCGAGCGTCTATATATTTATCATGCTGCAGAGGGCTCCCCCTAGAAGAGAGGACGAAAATTCGGCGTACGATGGAAAGTCCACGTGACGCGGTGTGTCTTGGCGTTAGTCTTGGGTGTGACGTACGGAGGCGGCGTCGAAGGATGCAGAAGTGTTGCGCTGCACATTTGGGGGGCTGATGGCGCGGGTGCTTCAATGTAGGCGGGTTTGAGACGTTCCAGGGCAATTGTGTCTGATCGGCCGGTGACATTCACGACAAACGTCGTCGGATGATGCTCGACAACACAATATGACCCGGAGTAGTGTGCCTGAAAAGCCTTCCGCACAGCATAGTTACTCACGAATACGTGGGTGGCAGAGGTGAGTGCGGGAGAATCGTACGCAGACCTTGCTTTTTGCGAACGTATAGGCACGGGACGTATCTCGCTGAAGAAAGCTTGCAGTTCGGCAACGTTCTCGGCAGGTGATGGCGTAGGTGTTTCAGTGATGGCGACAAAGAAGTCGCACGGAAGGCGTAGGTGAGTGCCGTATATTAGGTCAGCACAGGAGCAACCTAGGTCGCTCTTGAATGCCAAGAAAGACGAAGTCAAGTAAGAGAAGGTCGTCAATCTATGCAAAAACAAAAGACAAGCCTCTGGTGACGGAATCGATGAAACGCTGAAAGGATTGACCCGCGTTCCGTAAGCCGAAAGGCATGCGGAGAAATTCAAGAGGACCGAAGGGTGTGGTGATGGCGGTCTTTGGAATGTCTTCTTCAGCGACCGGTAGTTGATGAGAGGCGCGAACGAGATCAATCTTAGAAAAGATCCTCGCACCGTGCAACGCTACTGTGAAGTCCTGAATGTTCGGTAGAGGGTAGTGATCAGGAACTGTAACGTTGTTTAGTGCCCGGTAATCGCCGCATGGGCGCCAGTCTCCCGTATTCTTAGGCACCATGTGAAGTGGTAATCCCCAATTACTGGAGGAAGGGCGGATGATGCCAAGTTACAGCATGTGTTCGAACTCCGCGCGAGCGATCTTCAGTTTCTCCAGGGACAAACGCCAGGGTCGGAAATAGACTGGTGGGTCGGAGGTAACAATGTGATTGCATACCTCATGTTGCGCCGGTTGCATCCGGTCCACCAGGTGCGTCAAAATGGGAAACTCGCGTAGGAGCGCGGCGAAAGGTTCGTCCATCATGGCAGAAATAGGCACGATTGGCGATGTGCCGGATGATGGGACGCCCGGAACGGATAGCTGGGTCACGGAGTCGATGAGACGGCGTCGTTGGATGTCCACAAGGAGCCCGTAGTTATGCAAGAAGTCTGCTTCAGTGACAGCATAACGGATTTCTGCAACCAGGAAAATCCAGCGGAACGCTCGTCGAAGGCCAAGGTTTGCATGATGGAGCGTGACGAAAAAACTGGAATCCTGGTGCAATTGACGGCTTGCAAAAACGACACAGTGGGTGGGGAGAATGCTGACGTCAGCTCCTGTATTGACTAAGAATCGTTGTCCCGTAATGCTGTCCATTAGGTAGAAAAGGCGACTTGTGTGTTGGGCTGGACCACTCAACGCCTTTAAAAGTTCGGCCGGCCTGTTTCCCTGCTAAGCGCAGCGACGCCGACAGTGACGAGCGTCGTTTCCAAAACGGCGGTGGTAGTAGCAAACAACAGATGTTGTAGCTGATGTGTCATTGCGGGTGTCGGCGCCTCTTGATCTGCTGAAACTACGGCTGCGTGGGCGACGAGATGGCGTGCGGCGATGCTCCGCTCCACAGATGATGCGTTCCCGGCGCTCACACGAGGATTCGAGCGGAGATTGCGCTGCTGAAGAGCACGGAGGGGTTTGCAGGGTGGTTGTATTCTCACCCGGAGACGAAGCCGTGGTTACGATGGTTGGGGTGGCTACTTCCATGACTTTGTCGGCCAAAGTGGAAAGTCTGGTGAGGTCCATGGTAGAGGTTGTTGCCAGGACCATCTTCGCCTTAGCCGGGATTCGTTGCAAAAACAATTCACGCAACAGCGCGTCGTCAATGGACCTCGTGTTGTCTCCGAGCGGCTGCTTCATTCAGCGAAGAAGTTGACTAGGGCATCGGTAACCGAGTTCTTCAACGGACAGAAGCTGCTGGATGCGAGAACGCTGTGAAGCTGCTGTGCGCTGTAGCAGGGTCGCAATGAGACCGTCATAGGCGGCGGCAGACAATGGGGAGTTCAACAAATGTGCTACCTCGTCAGTGGCAGTAGGCGAGAGCGTTGCAATGGCGCAATGAAAATTTTAGGCTTGAGAGTAGTTACCAGCGATTGGAAATTGCGATTCGGCTTGAAAAAAACCACGCCAGGGCATGCTGGTCCCAGTACTGTGGGAGGCGGACAGCGATGGCGGAACAGGAGGGCTCACCGCGGTCCTCGGAAGGGTTCTGGCCTTGAGCTCTCGTAGCGTTGGTCTGGTCCATTGTCATCTCTACCACAGGAACGTATGACAGTATCAAGTCCGCGGTCGCCAAACTGTGGCGACGAGTGACCACGTAGACTGGTCAAGTCTCGGCCTCTCGCACGAGAGGAAAAGAGGAAAAAATTGGCAATAGCTTTGCTCGTCTATGCCAGGATATACCTAGCGATAGCTAATGCACAGCGTGGTTAGCCTTGATTAATCTTGATTGCAAGTCCAGGTTAGTCTGGTTGTCTAGCTATGTTGCGGCGTTTAGTCAGTCGTTCGGCGCACTGTTCGTCTGTTTCCTGGGCTATTCGTTTCCTCTTCATCTCGTACCGATGTTGATTCCTGGCCTCCTTCTGCTTATCAGAATTGTCGCCATCCATACTGCCGCCTCAACCGTGGTTGCGGCGCACGCGAGCTCTCCTTTTCAATCCTCCGACATGTTATCAAGCGAGCGACGCAGCTGACGAATCGAGCGGAGGCTAGCACAACGACGAGGAACACGGTGTGGCGTCAAACCAAACGGCGGACGCGGAAAGGCGCGGCGCTGCGCAGCGGCGTAACACCTGTGGCTCGGTGCTCCTAGTGACGCATGCGCAGTAGTGATTAGGGATAGAGAGAGAGAGAGAGAGAGAAATATCCGCGGCGGGGCGCGCGTTGTGACGTCATGTGCCTCCTCGAGCACCACCACGGCGAAATCGCAAGTTCGGGGCCAGTAAAGCTTTCGCCTTTAAGTCAACACTCGATTTCTTAGCGTAGAATTTATTTAATGCCTTTCGGAACGCTAGCGCGAGCTGGAGTGTACCAGCCGCTCGTGCCTCGTGTAGACCCAAGCATCTTTGTAATTGTCATATGACGCCGATACTGCTGCCGCTACAAGGCTAATACACTGGGAATCCTTACGACTGAGGTTCAACGGTGAATATCTCAACAACATTCACTTTGCAGGTGACAGCGTCCAATTGAGCAACACTGGAGAAGAATTGCCAGGCGTGCCTTAGCCGAAAAAGCGTAAATGTACCCTTCAAGATTAATATGCAGAAGACAATATCATTGTTCCTTAACATGGCAAGAGAACAAGATGTTACGAGTGCCAGTGGGTCTCTAGAGTCTGTACAGGAACACATGTATCTAGGTCAAATACTATCAGGGGACGCCGATCATGAGGAGAAATTTCACAGAAGAGAAATAGATTGTAAGGCGTGCAGCAGGCATTACCAAATCCTGACTTAGGCCTTACCACTGCCGTTGAAAAGCACAATTGTTACATTCCACCGGTGCTAACATACGGGGCAGAAACTTGGAGGTTAACAAAGGAGCTCGAAAACAAGTAAGGGACCGCGCAAGGAGCAATGGAACGAAAAAATTGGGGAGCCCACAAAACTTCAGGAGGCTACTGCGAGAGCAACAAAGGGAACACATTGGGGGACTACATGGGGGACTGACTACATTGGGAAACTATTGTGATTCACTTTTGTTTCCAAATGTAGGCGCCGTAGAGCTAGATGCTCCTGGATCCATTTTGCAACACGCAGTGGAGACAAGCCAACGCGCGCGTCCTTTTGTACACAAGTGGCGAGCCCTCTCCCGTGACAACCAACCGCTAGGCGTGCCGCGCGAAGTAGGCGCTCCTTTGTCTCGCCGATGATGCCTGCGGAAGTGGAGTAGTAGTAACTCCTCTGGCTCTTACTGCAAAGCTTCCTCGGGCTGGCCTGGGTTCGAATCCGCCAATGGGCGAATGCATTCCGAATTTTCTTTTCAAATCTCCCTGTTTGTTATACCTCGACATGTCTACACACCAACCTCCCAAACATTATGACTTTCTTCTACACTCTACATCGGGCTCGTTCTTAATATATTTACATGTTAGCGTTCCTACCATTGAATGTACCACACCGCCGGACACCGACAAAACGCCGAATGAGCCAAGTAGTGCTTTTGCACAAAACATTAAGCTTAACATTAGGAGACAGGACGAGAACGGTGTGGATCAAAGAGCAAAAGGAAATAGCCGGTATTCCAGTTGTCATAACAGTTACAGAATGGAAGCCAGGCGAAAAGAAACGCAGGAACGCAGAAAATCAGGTCCGGTGATGAAATTAGTAAATTTACAAGCACAAGTGGGAACCGTCTAACGCAAGACAAGGTAAATTTGAAATCCCTGAGGGAGGCTTCTTCCCGGGCTAGTGAGTATAAATATAGGCTGCTGCTGATGATGATGCCTAATGTTATCCGCACTAAGTATTGTGCCGGAGCTTTCGTCAGTTTTTATGAAGCGGTTAATGAAACGCTATAAGATGGGCAATCGGGATAGTTGGTGGAATGCGCTGGTGTTGCAGTTACTTTTGTGCTTGAATATGTAAAGCAGCGATTTCTTAAAGAATAAGTGGAAAACAAATGCGTTTAACCGGACATATTGTAAATTAATACCTCCTAACTGGTGCTGTCCCGAGCATTCTTTCCAAGTGGATACACCGTCTGAACTCAACGGTCATATTTCGTAGATTTAAATATGCGGCGCGTAAGGTGATTAGTTAGAAAGTTAATTAGCATACTTACTTTAATTATTCAATTGAACATTTTGATTTCTCATAGAAGTAATGGCCGCCTCATCGAGTAATTTAGATAAAGGGTTAGAATTGCGCTCTCTGTCATAGGAAAACTTTTAAAAAATTGCCGTAGCTAAAAAAAGGAAACCCTGCCTATTCAAACACTAGTGGACTTCGCAACGGCGTCGCTAAGTGGCACAGCGTGTCCAGCGGAAGCGCGAGACGAGTGCTGTGCCTGCCTTCTACGCAACACAATGCGGTGACTCATTGCATTACTTGCCTTATAATCGTATTAACGATGCCAGTCATCGCGAGATAATTTTTGCCGGAATGCTTCAATTTATTTGTCAACCATACGCACTTCCCGTCTCTCGAACCGCAGTGGTATAGCTTAGCGGCTATGGCGTTGCTCTGCTGAGCTCGAGGCCAAGGATTCAGTGCCGGTTTGGAGGCCGCGTTTCGATGGGCCCAAAATGCAAAACACGTTTGTGTGCTTTAAACCAAATCAACTCTAATGAATTATATTTACCAGTATGCACTTATAACCCATGCTTATGTTTCCCAGTATGGTGGTATTTTTCAGTTTACAGTTACTTTCCGGTACACAGCTGGGATGGTCATTTTCGACTAAAAAGCTGGCTAACTGAGAGAAAATAAGACAACCACCCATTTGCAGCAATTGCTACAAAGGAAACCAACACGGGTTCCTCGAAAGAAAAGCCTCGCAGTTGAAGAAAAGTTCGTCCTCGACAGGGACCCAAGCCCGGGACCTCGATTTTCAAGGGTGTTAAGAACGGCCAGCTGCAGTGCAAGTTTGCCACCCAGTTACAACTATGGCGGCGACATTCCGGCGCTGTTAAGAACGGCCAGCTGCAGTGCAAGTTTGCCACCCAGTTACAAATATGGCGGAAACATTCCGGGAGCGTCGCCGCCAACTTCTAGCCACAGCGTGACTAAATCGACTTTGTGTCGGGGAACAATATGGGCAGCCCCCACTCTCCGTCGCTTCAGCTAGGATGCGTTCGATGAAGCAGGCTTTGTGCTGAAACAGCCACAAACCTCTAGCCTCATCGCCGTTGGGACGGGATGAGTTCGGCGGGCCAACTATTGTTCCCAAACTCCCCAACGCGCTGCCGGGAACGGCTCCAAGTTCTACGGTGCCCCTCTGACATCGGCTCCGGACATTCGAACGTGTGCGCACCTGTGTGAGTAGATCGTTCTGCGGGGAGGCGGCTAGTTTGCAATGACGAAACGAACGTTCACATCACCTTGTATCGGGAGAAGACCGAGTGTTTAAAAACCGCTGTTGTGCGGCTGCTCAGGTCACTCTCTCTCAAGCAGTCGTGTTAGACTGATGTTCTTTCTCAAACAGTCATGTTAGACTGATATAAATACTCTAAATAAACCCATATTCCTCGGTCTCGATGAGAAGCAGTCTTTCCTTTCATCAACGTCCTCAGCGTGGATAAGTTGGACGACGGCATGGGCCAGCTACCTTCTAATTCATGCCCGACTCCAACCTTGACAACGGATCACTAACGATGGGATTGAGCCCCCAATCCTGACAACTGGCTGACAGTGGCGAGGTGGACTTTGCGACGGGGTGCTGTGACTGCGGTGAGTGCTTGGTTCTTGCTTTGACTCTCTAGGCTTCATTTTGTGGTTGTTTTGTTTAGAACAGTAGGAAGCTAGATTATTGAGTGTTAGCTAGGTTGTGTTTTCCTAGCTAGATTTAGAGAGCGGAATCAAGGCAGTAAAGCAGCAATCAAGGAGTTAAGGACACTGCTGAGAGACGAATTGTTGATTGTTGGTGAGGAACTTGGCCTAGATTTACGCAAGGAAATGCTAAAATCGAAATTATTGGAGCTAATTTTCGAAAGGCAAGTGAGGAAGATCTTGAAATGGGGTTTGAACTTCTGAAAAAAAGAGAAGAACGGGACAGAGAAGAACGGGAAAGAGAAAGAGAAGAACGGGACAGAGAGAGAGAGGAACGCGATAAACATCGCGAGTTAAGAAAAATGCAACTTGAACTTGAAAGCAAACGTTTGGAGTTGTCTCAAGGAAGTGAAGGCGCTCTGGGACGATCAAGTGAGGCAGAATCGTACCGCATGGACAGGCTATTAAAGCCATTTGAGGTCGGGACCGACATAGGCTTGTTCCTAAGCAATTTTGAAAGGACTTGCGAAAAGATGAACTTCGGCCCGGTACATGGCCACAGCGGTTGCTGTCTATGTTGCCGTGTGAGGTGGCGGAAGTAATCGCCAGATTGAGTGCACAGGATGCATATGATTATGGAAAAGTTAAGGCTAGTCTCCTGAAGAAATACCACCTTTCAGCCGAAGCTTTTCGGCAAAGGTTTAGGAGCACACACAAGAGAGGTAGCGAGGGATATCCGGAGTTTGCATATAGCTTAAAGGCCAACCTAGTCGAGTGGCTTAAAAGCGCGGAAGCGCATGACAGCAGAGACATGATCATTGAATGTATGTGTCTAGAGCAGTTTTACAAAACCATCACCCAAGCTGTGAAACTGTGGGTGCAAGACGGAGGGAATGTAAACACTGTGGAAAGGGCGGCTGAATTAGCCGAAGAGTAGGCAACCCGTAGAAAGTGGAACGCCGAGGACGGAAACTTGGACGGTCGAAATAGACCGCGGAAACCATTTCCATTCAAAAGGTGTGCGCAGACTAGACGATCGGAGCCTGTAGACATGGCGGAAAAGCCCGCAGAAAAGAGCGAGGAGAAACTTAACGTAGAAACCGCACAAAAAGAACAGAAAGGAAAATTCGAATCTGTCTAAATTGTCTGTCTAAGCGAATTGGTCTAAACCAATTCGCTGTTACAAATGCCACAAACTGGGACATATAGCTGTAAACTGCGGGAAGCCTAGCGTAGTTTTCTCCTACGTGGAGGAAAAATACGAGAATATGGAACTTTTAAGTCCATATCTTCACGACCAGCACGTTAATGGAAAACCATGCCGAGCGCCAAGAGACAGTGCCGCCACGATGGACATTGTCCATCCGTCTTACGTGACGGTAGATGACTTCACCGGAGAAGTAGCTTGGATAAAACAGGTTTTAGGAGAACACAGCGTGTGTCTGCCCATGGCCAAAGTCAAAATCAGTGGACCATTCGGGGAGCTAGAGACTGAGGCTGCAGTTTCCAAATTTTTGTCACTGCAGTATCCTAACATCTTTTCCAATCGTTCGAATCGTTCCAATCGTTCAAAGGGCTCAAACTGGGAGAGGGCATAGTACAGGCATTGACCCGAGGCCAAGCTCGTAAGATCGCGGCGCTTTCGGCTGAAAATGCACAAGCTCCTCCAGCGGAAGCAGAAAAGGGGATAACTTCAATACCCGAATCCGAGCTAGGCCCGAGGGACAAAAGAACAGTTGAGGAGAGCCTGCCAGCTGACCAGCTCAATGAGAGCGTAGCACTAGAGTGTCAAAGTTCTTGCCTGCAGGAAGAAAAGCTGACGCACTCACAAGCGAGAGAAGGTCGTTATTATCACCGGCCTCAAAGAACTTTGATCAGCTCTTACGAGTGGATAGAGAGTCACTGGAAGCCGAGCAAAAGAATGATGAGAGCTTAGCTAAATTACATGACACAGCTAAAGAAGGCATTGCTAGGCGCCACATGACGATACATTAGAGAGGAGGATTGTTGTATCGGCACTACAGAGATCGAAAGGGTAGGATTTTAGATCAGTTAGTCGTACCTACAAAGTACAGGGAGGACCTTTTGAGTCTCTGTCATGGAAATTGGTGGTCCGGCCACCTAGGCATAAACAAATCAAAGGAAAGATTGCTTATGGAATACTACTGGCCTGGATGTTTCAAAGACGTAGAAAATTTGTAAGGTCATGCGACGCCTGCCAGCGTTCTGGTAAACCAGGAGAGACATGGAAAGCTGCACTGAAGGTAGTGCCCTTAATAACAGAGCCTTTCAGACGACTTGTAATAGGCGCGGTAGGGTCTCTTCCAAAAACAAAATCAGGCTACAGGTACTTGTTTACCATGCTGTGTCCGGCTAGCAAGTTTCCAGAAGCAATCCCTTTGAAAGAGCTCAGTTCCACCGAAGTAGTAGACGCGCTTTTGACAGTGTTTGCACGAGTTGGGTTTCCAGCCGAAATTCAGGCAGATCAAGGGTCAGTATTCACGAGCGCACTGACTTCCACATTCTTGCAAAAGTGCGGGGTAAAGTTAATACACAGTTCTGTCTATCACCCTCAGTCAAACAGTGTAGAGAGGTGTCATTCGGTGCTTAAGCTAGTTTTGCGTGCGTTCTGCTACGAGCACAAGGAGGACTGGGAGAACTGTCTGCCGGCAACTTTGTTCGCTTTGCGAACGGTTCCACATGAAGCGACAGGGTTCCCGCCAGCAGAACTAGTGTATGGGAGGACACTCCGTTCTCCACTAAGAATGGTGAGAAATATGAGGGAGGAAAGAGGGGAGAGTCCAACATTGGTTGAATACGTGCTAAAATTGCTGGAACGGCTAAGCGCAACCCAAGAACTAGTCGGAAAGAACATGGGAGTAGCTCAAAAGAACGCCAAATTCTATTACGACAAGAATGCGAAGCTTCGTATGTTTAACGCCGGAGACCAGGTAATGATCCTCAAACCTTCAAGAAAGAACAAGCTTGAAGTTCACTGGGACGGACCCGTTAAAGTGTTGCGCAATCTTTCGAATACTAACTATGCTCTGAAATTGCCCGGTCGCAGGAAGGAGGTGAGGATATATCACTGCAATTTGACGAAGCCGTATATATAGCGGAGCGGAGTCGTTTACTATACCATCAAAGAGCGGGATGGCACTAGTATCAAGTTTAAGGAGTATAGGGCGACCTCCAACTCTGAAATCGGCCTAGAAGAAGTAGTAGAACACTCGGTAAGCTCGCACGCTCTAAGACCCGAGCAGCTAGATGAGCTAAAAGAGGTGTTAGGGGAATATATCGACAGGTTCAGCGATCGGCCGGGTAGAACCGAACTAATAACGCATGAAATAGAGCTGACATCAACCGAACCAGTAAGATCAAAGCCTTACAGGGTGTCTCCAAGACAGAGAGAGATTATGGAGGCAGAGATACAGCGCATGCTAGAGTTGGGAGTTATTGAGCCCACTGAGAGGGACTACACGTCACCGCTAATGCAGGTAGAAACCCCTAACCAGGACCCCCGTGCGTGTGTTGACTACAGGAAGTTAAATGCCATCACTAGGGATCAGCTGTACCCCATACCCAACATTGAGGAACGAATTGAAAGAGTTAGGGCTGCTAAATATCTTTCAACTATAGATCTCGTGCGGGGGTACTGGCAAGTTCCCCTTTCAGAAAGTGCCAGCCGCTATGCCGCATTCATCTCACCTGTAGGCACTTTTCGCCCTGTCGCACTTAGCTTCGGGCTGAAGAACGCGCCGTTTAGCTTCTCTAAGTTAATGGGTATTGTCCTAGAAGACTTGCAGGAGTTCGCTTTGCCCTATCTTGATGATGTAGCAATTTTTTCGGACAGCTCGGAACGACACGTATCGCACCTCAAACAGGTGTTCTCACGGAGGGAAGCCGGCCTAACGATGAACGCGGCAAAGTGTAGGTTTGGTTGTTCGCAGGTTACTTATCTGGGCCGTGTTGTCGGTCAGGGCATGAGACGACCGGCCGAGCTGAAAATAGCTACGATTGGAAAATTTTCTCAGCCGCGCACGAAAACAGACCTACGTTCACTTTTGGGACTTGTGGGGTACTATCAACGGTACATTCCGAATTACTCGCAAATGACAAGTCCATTAACGGACGCCCTCCGAAAGGGAAGACCGAGTAACGTACACTGGGATAAGGACCAAGAGAACGCTTTCCAAAGTTTGAAAACGCTATTGGTTTCTCGTCCTGCGCTTCGCGCGCCAGACTACGCAAAGGAATTCATAGTTCAATGCGACGCAAGCGACAGAGGTATGGGCGTGGTACTTAGTCAGGTCGTCGACGATAACGAGGAGCATCCTATCCTCTATGCTAGCCGTAAACTAAATGTAAGAGAGGAAGCCTACAGCGCTTCAGAGAAGGAATGCGCTTGTTTAGTTTGGGCCGCCCAGAAGTTGTCTTGTTACTTGTACGGAGCGAAATTCGTCTTCGAGACCGACCATTGTCCTCTGACGTGGCTGAATCAAATGTCACACAAAAATGGCCGATTGCTCCGATGGAGTCTCACACTTCTCGGTTCGATATAAGGGAAAGTTGCATAGCAATGCGGATGGTTTGAGCAAGCTAATTTGAATTCTGCGTTTGAGGGTCCCGCCTAAATTTTAGGGTTACTAGTGTTAATTTCTTTTAAGCCAATAAGATCTCCTCTCATTTAGCAGGATTCCCTCCATGTTTGCTGAATTTGTCAGGCCAAAATTGCTTCAGAAATTGGCATAGCGAAATGCAGCACATTTTTTCTGCACTTATTATTATTTTTTTTTTTTTTGAAGCCTAGCGGGTCTAAAGTGGGAGCCGAGGTACGTCATCTCGGCGCAGAGCCGTGTTGTGGGGTTCATTTTGCAGTTGCCTGTCCTTGTTGGATGTTTTGGGGCGGTGACATCAATGCACAAGTGGTCGCTGCGAGCCAAGGCATCAATCACCCCCTGGACACCAGCCGTTCTCTTCCTGCCCAGCGGTTGTCAGCGCTGGACAGTCGAGATTTTTCGGGCCATGGAGGCGCTGTTAAGAACGGCCAGCTGCAGTGCAAGTTTGCCACCCAGTTACAACTATGGCGGAAACATTCCGTGAGCGTCGCTGCCAACTTCTAGCCACAGCGTGACTAAATCGACTTTGTGTCAGGGAAGAATATGGGCATCCCCCACTCTCCGTCGCTTCAGCTAGGATGCGTTCGATGAAGCAGGCTTTGTGCTGAAACCGCCACCAACCTCTAGCCTCATCGCCGTTGTGACGGGATGAGTTCGGCGGGCCAACTATTGTTCCCAAACTCCCCAACGCGCTACTCGGAACGGCTCCGAGTTCTACGGGGCCTCTCTTACGTCGGCTCCGGAAATTCGAACGTGTGTGCATTTGTGTGTGTAGACCGTCCTGCGTGGAGGCGGCTAGTTTGCGATGACGAAACGAACGTTCGCATCACCTTGTATCGGGAGAGGACCGAGTGTTTAAAAACCGCTGTTGTGCGGCTGCTCAGGTCACTCTCTCTCAAGCATTTGTGTTAGACTGATGTACTTTCTCAAACAGTCATGTTCGACTGATATAAATACTCTAAATAAACCCATATTCCTCGTTCTCGATGCGAAGCAGTCCTTCCCTTCATCAACGTCCTCAGCGTGGATAAGTTGGACGACGGCATGGGCCAGCTACCTTCTAATTCAGGCCCGACTCCAATCTTGACAACGGATCACGAGCGATGGGATTGAGCCCCCAATCCTGACAAAGGGCAGCCGCTCTACCATCTGAGCTAACCAGGCGGCTAGCAGATGGTACGGTGAAGTCGAATTTGTCAACAACTCGAAGCAAAGGCATGAGCTTGACGTAATAGTTATGCGGAAACACGCAAGGTATCGAGAAGTAATTAAGGAAAAATAAGACAAACTTCGCAGGAAATCATAGATTTCTAGTGCGAAATGCTTCGTAAGCTTATCACTGGGTAAATACACAAGCGACATCTCTTGTGATTTACCTTGTGATTTACCAATGCGTGCAATATACTTCGATATTTTTCAGGTGGCGCGTCATCACGTTACCTGAAGAAGAGAAATATTGCAAATTTCTGCGACAATGAAAGAAAAGACTTTAGTTAATCGGTAGAGTGAAACTTTTTGCACCGTCCCATGGCAATAGTGTGCGTGACAGGGTTGGTGGCACTCGTAATTGGTTGGCAGGCAGGGCCAGTCTTCAAACTCCAAATCACATCAGAGGTGTATCTGTGCTCCGTGTGCCATAGAGAATGGAGGTAAAAAAGCTCAACTCCCAGCAAAGTGAGAGTCTCGCTCGAAGTTAGGTGTACCTTGCCCAGTTTTGTGCCACCATCGCAGATGTCTCTTAATGCTGCACTCGCCTCATATTCTGCCACACATGCGTTTTAGGGGGAACATATCGACACAGCACTGAAAACTGCAGCTTTCTGAAAACGCCTAAACCAATCTGATTCATACTACGCCTGTCCCACCTGCGCCAATGCAGCTTCGTAGCAGTGAAATAGCAGCTCTTAGCACTAATCAGCAGCCGCTGATGTCCTTCAGAAATATCCAGCCATGTTTACAAGTTGCCACCAACGAGAGATGGCAACGCAACATGCGATCCTGTCAGCCGCACAGTCGTCGCATCCTACCACAGTCCACAGCAGTAAGTGGTGCAGTGAAGCGCGCTTAGGACCCGCCGCCAATGGCCGCGGGGCACTCTGAGCATAGCAATAATTTTCCCTTATAAAGCAAGAAAGTACTACGAATAAACTTTCAGAAATGAATCCTTTTTGTGCACCCTTGGAAACTGACTTACCTATGCACGAAACAAAGGAAACAGCAAGCATCCAACGGGACAGCAAGAGATACACAGGACAGGTATTCCTTTGTGTCCCGTCTCAAGTTTATATTTACTGACGATGGCTACACGTTACATAAAATTTACGCATGTGCTGCTGTCACCGAAAACCGTGCCAGCAAAGTGCGCAAAGAACATCCAGCTGTTCAAAAACACTACACTATCCAAGGTGTCGTGGGCTCCTCAGAAATAAATATAGCCACGCTTCATATTGCCTCGACATCTAATAATGAGTTCGCGTTCTTGGGGTGCTTCACGCACTTTTCGGTGGTTAGCTATCTATGTTTCTATTTAACCTACCCACCTACCGATTATGGGTAGTCCATAATCAAATGGATAGCGCTTTGGGCTGCCATGCTGGGGCAACAGGGAGCGAAAACAACCATTCCACCAACTTGGGTCACTGAGTATGCGGCAATGTGTTAATGTGTGCCGCTCTTCAACGAAACTGTTAAAAGCCGACATAGGTCACTGTAAATGCGGGATTGCGTGGGTACTGCTGTTCAAGAAAACTCATTGACGTCGACTTGGAGCACTGGGTATGTGCCGATAGATGTGTGCCGCTCTTCAGTGAACGTCCTTGGCGCCGACGTATGTATGTTGAACTGGGAATGTGCCACTCTGCAATTAGGAAAATGTCTCTCAGGTCTCTGCGACGCTGAGCAGAGTAGAACCCACTTCAATAGTTCCTCAAGAACAGAAATCCGACGCATTAGCAGGCTGCGCCACAAAATGCACAGGGGCATGTGGAGCTTATAAATGAACGTTTTTCACACGCTTTAGCAAGCTGTGTCATGACTACACTAGGGGCGCTCTGACGTAAAGCTATTCCAAACTTTTCTATTCCAAGGGCCCTATAATGTAAAACTATTCCAATATGTTTTTATTCCAATCTCCTGACGTCAAATTTGTGTAACCGCCGACGCAAGCACCGGGCGGTCACCCGCTAGGTTGTCTGAAGAGACCAATCCAATGCTCTCCTCGTTCATAGGAGGTCACTTTTGCTTGCTTGGAAAACGAATAACATTGCCTACGCTGAGCGGTTTGTCTTATATAATTGGCTGCCAAGAGGCGAGGAGCACGGTCAAGTGCAGAGGGATTCGATAGGGCCGAGTCACTGCACGGAACGTCGATAACCGGATGAAGAATGTGGTGCCGGCGTCTGGGATTGGCCCGCTTTCCCTCACTTAGCTTGCGGTGCTGGTCGAAAATCGCGGTGGCATGCAACGGAAGCTTAATAATGAAGCTAAAACGGATCCTGAGTAATGAAGCGTTGGCAGAATGAGGTCGTAAACGTGCCAAAAGTGCTCGAAAACATGACATGGCCACGCAAGAAGTTTTATTATACGCAAATAAACCCATTTTCTCCGGCAGTTGCGAGTAGCCAGCGCCTGAGCGATCGGCGGCAGCCATCTTTTATTCCTTTCGGAACGGGGCAGCCTGCGGCTATTCAGAAGAAGATTCAGTTTTGTTCGGCATATTAATGCATCTTCAATGCGTACACGTCACTTTGACGCGGCGAGTTCTTACGGTTTTGTGACGTGGCGTGACAGGCAAGAGAAGTGCGTGCAGCCGAAAACTTTTGACCAAGAGCCGGGTGGCTAATGGCGAAAAGGCGTCGAATCAGAAATAACTATTTTTCTTCTTTCGGTCAAATCATGCATAATCAGTGTGCACACGTCATATCAGATGGGGAGCTATCGCAGTTTTCGTGACGTCGTGTGACAGACAGGTGAAGTAGGGGTGGTCCAAAAATGCTTTTGACCAATCGCGAGGGGCTTACTGCAGAATTGGAATAGAAAAGTTTGGAATCGTCTTACGTTATAGCGCCCCAATTATGCAATCAGCCCTCCGCCATTGGTCAAAAACTTCTTTGAACCATCCCCACTTCGCCTGTCTGTCACGTGACGCCACGAAAACCGCGATAGCGCCCCATCTGATATGACATGAACGCACTGACCATGCGTGACTGGAAAGAAGACAAGAAAAGCAGTTGTTTGTGATACGACGCCTTTTCGCCATTAGCGCTCGAATATTGGTCAAATGTTTTCGGGCGACACACACTTCACCTGCCTGTCACGCGATGTCACAAAACCGCGAGAACTCACCAGGGCCGCTATTTTGTAGCGCTGCCTTATGCCTTATTCTATGCTATTCTTATTATCCACCACACACGGTCGCCTGATCCCATTGATAATGTGGGCAGACCGTCGCTCTGACCACTGGCCAAGCGCGAAAAGCCTGAAAAAGCATAGAATCGGAAAAGGCATCGCTACAAAATACCGGCCCTGGTCAAAGTGACGTGTATGCGTTAAAGATGCATTAATATGTCGAACAAAACTGTGTTTCCTTCTGAATAGGTGCAGGCTGCCCCGTTACGAAAGGAATAAAAGACGGCTGCCGCCGATAGCTCAGACACTGCCTACTTGCACCAGCAGGAGAGCATGGGTTTATTTGCATACAATAAATCTTGTTGCTTGGCCGTGTAACATTTTCCAGCACTTTCGGCATGTGTACAACCTCGTTCTGCCAAGTATTCTTTGCGAAGGATTCAATCGAGCAGCATTCTTAAGGTTCACGAGGGTTGCAATGTGGGCTTGTTTGTAATGCATCTTCAAGGGGAGTGCGGTAGCGCGATTCAAAGACGGGACAAAAGAAGACACAAAGGGCCACACACAGCGCTAACTTCCAACACTGTTTATTATCGAAAACCGGGTCGTACTTATACACTCAGACAACATGAGTCACAGCCACGTGAACAGATTAACAATCAGAGCGATACATTTTGTGATATGTTAAGCCATGCGCAAAAATTTCAGTTCTTTTTCAGAGGCCATCATTGGTCTCTGAATTGGCTCCATCATCATCATCATTGGCTCTCTCTGAAAAAGAACTGAAATTTTGCGCATGGCTTAACATATCACAAAATGTATCGCTCTGATTGTTAATCTGTTCACGTGGCTGTGACTCATGTTGTCTGAGTGTATAAGTAAGACCCGGTTTTCGATAATAAACAGTGTTGGAAGTTAGCGCTGTGTGTGGCCCTCTGTGTCTTCTTTTGTCCCGTCTTTGAATCGCGCTACCGTACTCCCCTTGAAGATGCATTCTTAACCTTCCGCTACATGCCGTAGCAATTTTCGACCAGCTACCGCATCCGGTTATCGATTCACAGTGCACTGGCTCAGCCCAATCGAATCCTTCTCCACTTGAGCGTGCTCCTCACCTCTTGTCAGCCAATTAGATCAGACAAACCGATCAGTATAGCCAATGCTATTTGTTGTTAAAGCAAACAAATGTGACCGCCTATAAACGGGGAGAGTGTTTGGTGTGTTCGGACAACCCTGCGGGTCACCGCCGACGCTTCCGTCTGCGGTTGCGCAAATTTGACGTCAGGAGATTGGAATAAAAACGTATCGGAATAGTTTTACGTTATAGGGCCCTAAGTGTGTGCCACTCTTCGATGAACATCTCCCCAACTGGGTGTGCGGCAAACGAGGCAGCAATTGTCAGCATTCGCAAGCCCCGGAGCGCCGTACTTTTTGTTGCGATGACATGCACACTTCTCGGCAGCGCCACCATATGGTGCAGTGTGCCCAGAAGGAAGCGCGTGGGGGTCTTGTGGCCACATTACGCATTTCGCGGCACTCGCACACCCCGGCGCTCACTGCATTTAGGGGGCTACACACGCAGCCTTCCCGGCGGGACCGCTGCGTGGCGCCCAGTGTTTTTAGAATGAAAGCGCGAAGTGGCTCTGCAATACACTCATCAGAGGTAGCTCGTTTTGACGGTAACGATACGATGTGTTGCTATATTGATACAACGCTAAGCGTATTACCGCCGGCGGTCATCGTGAGATGCTTTTGGGCGATTTCTGATGGTAACATTATCCTATGTAATGTCATGAAGTCGTTCACAATATTCCTAGAACTTTATGTGGTGCGGCAGTTACACAACCTTGGTTGCTGTTCACTTCTTTTCGCCGATAGGGCTACATACCAGGCAGCAAGACATGCCCAGGAAACATTACAGTAGAAAAACATATTGCAGGGACGAGTACGTGGCTGGTGCCTATTGCATGAATCCATGAATTTATCTTTCTCGCAATGTTTTCGTGTAAAAAAGGCGTTTTCTCAATTTAAGAGCAATTATCGTAAAATGTAGATTGTTCCTATCTTTGTCCCAGTATGTCAGCAACCCCACATGCTAAAAGCACGTTTTGCCAATGTTTAGTGCACGAAATGGAAAATCTACTTTAATAGGAATATTTTCGCTGAACAATGCGCTAATAATGCGAATAGCATTCTTTGCCTACTTGCCATGTTTTGAGCCTATCTATTTGTCTGTCTGTCTGTCTGTCTGTCTGTCTGTCTGTCTGTCTGTCTGTCTGTCTGTCTGTCCGTCTGTCCGTCTGTCCGTCTGTCCGTCCGTCCGTCCGTCCGTCCGTCCGTCCGTCCGTCCGTCTGTCCGTCCGTCCGTCCGTCCGTCCGTCCGTCCGTCCGTCCGTCCTCGTATGCCAACCGAGTTGTCCAAGTTGTCTGCCTGCTTGGTCCACTAGATTTGTGCTCCTAGTCGCGATGCCATCAGGGTTGCTCCAATGTCGCTATTCCTGCTTCGTTATCGTACTCTCGCCACGCCGTCCTCGTGACGCCTTCTACCCCTAGCTAGTCGCCCAAGTTTAACAGCTCGGGCTAATAGGTATCGGATGGTGGTTGTCACGTCGTCGAGCTCATTGCATCACCGTCATTCCAGCCTTGTCATCCGACGCTCTTCACGCCATCGTCCTCACGCTATCGCTCTCATACTGTTGTCATGTACTCGTAATCACACCGTCATATTGATGCCGTGTGGTCGTTCAATCATCGTGCTACCAGATTCGTGATCGGACTCGTCATGCTGTCGTCTTCAAACCTTCTACTTTATCCCGAAGCTCCAAGTTGTCTAATAGCATGGGTCACTAGGATGGTGTTGCAGATCATGATGCCTTCATGATCACCGCATTCTCGTCATTCCACGTTTCTCATTCATCTACCGTCTTGCCATTGTCATCACGCCATCATTCTTCACACAGTAGTCGTGACGCTGTCGATTTATAATTGTCATTCATTCAGTAACTTGAACCCATTATCGTCATGTCGTCGTAGTTATACCGCCTTCGTCAATATATCAACGTCAGTCATTTTCATTTTACTGTGATCATACTGTCGTCGTACAAACCTTATTATGCCGCCCACCCCATGCCGTCGTTGCCATGCCGTCGTTGTCAGCGGCTATCACATCTCCATTGTTAGATCGTCGTCGTGATGCCATCGCGTTTGTGCCACCATCATCACTCCAGCAATGTCACCCGACTCTCCGCATGCCGTCGTCGTCATACAGATTTCGCGATGCAGTCATCGTCCCGCCAAGTCATGATACACTTGTCGTCATCCCATTGTCCTCATGCCATTGTCATGCCGTCGTCGTCACTACATCGTCGTCCTACAATCCTCAAGATGCCGTCGTAGTCGTTCCATCGCCATCATTAAAACTTCGACATACGACTGTCATCAGGCCGTCATCGCCATACCGTCGTCGTTGCGCGGCCATATGAACATTGTCATCACTTCAGTTTTGTCATCCCATTGTCGTGAGGCCGCTGTCGCCATGCCACCTTCGTCGATTAGTCGACATCATTCCTTGTTTGCCATTGTTTGGTAGGCATGCTGTCGTCGTTCAATTGGGATTATGCCATTGTATTCATGCCATCCTCGTCATTGTCACACAGACGCTACCGTCATTCCGTCTTGGCCGTGCCATCATCGCCACTGCCGCTTTTTCATCCGGTTGTCCTCATACCATCGTCGTTGCGCCAACCTCGAGACACAGTCGTCGTCATTTCACTCTCCTCATGTTGTCGACGTCATGTTGTCATCGTTATACCATCGTCATAATTTAAAGATCAGCATGTCATCGCCGTCGTGCCGTCATACATAAATATGGCTTTGTTGTTCCATCGCTATGATTCATACATGTTAATTCTATCATCACTGCATTGGCGGCGTACAGTCGTCATGCCTCCATGCTCATAGCCGACCTTGGTAAGCGAGTTCCATGGCAAAATGGGAGGATATCTGAGTGCATGGTGTGTAGCCGAATCAATGAAAGTCTCAGAATTACCACAACACGTGTTAAATAATCCTAGGAACGTGGTCTGTCGCTACATTGTTCGGTTGATCCTCACATTGCCGTCGAGTCATCGCGTGAGATGAGTTCTGCAATTTTTTGCTATGCAACAAAAAATGTTCCGCTTAATAATGCTTAAAATTAGTCACAACCAGGAAAACACAACAAAGTTCGATGATGTTAAGGTGTTTTTATATTCTAGTAAACGAAACAAAAAGTTCTAAATTTGATGATACCATTAAAGCTATAGGAACTCCTGTGGTTCCTGAGAAAAAACGTGAAGACTGCGGCCTAAGATACATGACAGGTATAGGGCGCACCCCGTTTCCTTAAAAAGCCAGCAACAGGCCGCCGTGTCTTGGCTATGGTGTTGCGTTGCTAAGCCGGAGGCACAGTTTAATGGGCTCGAAATGCGAGATCGCTCGTCTCCCGTGCGTTGTAAGCATGTTCAAGATGCTGTAATGGTGAAAATTGATCCGGTCTACCCCACTACGGCGTGACGCCCTATCAAGTCGCGGTTTGGGCACGTCTAACACGATAATTCGTTAATTCATAAAAAAGCGAGTAAGTCAAGTTATTATTCCCTCCTTCAGACACAACGTGACCGCGTATAAGGGAAGTCAGGAATAATTGAAACATCAACAAGCGCAATAATAGATCGGTGCTCTGTAGCAAATACAGATTCACAATAAATACCAAAAGAACATCAAAGTGAAATTGGCCACTGAATATTATCTATGGTGCTATGCGATACAGGTGAGCAAAAGGAGAAGAATGCATCCGAAATTAACGAAATATACCCGCAGCTGCTTTCGATTAGAGTGGTTGACATCTCTGCTTATGGAGAGCTCACTACCACCAGTCGAGCGCAATTAGCAGCTGTCACAACCGCCAGTCATTGTGACTGGTACTCAAAGGGACCAGTCATTGACTGTTCCCTTTGGCATTTGTACAAGGTTCCCAGACGTGGTGCTTGAAGCAGTGAACAATTTGGCTATGAGCAAGAAATTAAAATTTGATAACCGTCTACTAATGGAATTGAACTTTTTACATATATTCCATAGTGTAAGCTATATGCCTTGAGGTGAACCAAGCTTAACTTTCATGATAAGTGTTATTCGCGCATCACTTGAAACTAGGGCTACGAAAAGACAGACACAAGCACAAACATTGAATTTACATTCGAATGTCTTGGAGATGGTTTCCGATAAACACTCTGTCCACATAGTGGGACACTTTCTTGATATGACGCAATCAGTGTTCTGCTGCAGTTCATTTTATTGGCGTTTTTCTTTGATCAACAAAAGTGCTTCGCATACA
Organism: Dermacentor andersoni; assembly: GCF_023375885.2. Lineage (NCBI taxonomy): Eukaryota > Metazoa > Arthropoda > Arachnida > Ixodida > Ixodidae > Dermacentor > Dermacentor andersoni. Next base: position 133,528,923 of record NC_092822.1, on the reverse strand, counting down.
TCGCCGTTATTGTTTGAGGTCCCAAATCTCTCTTCATCTGAAGTGGAAATATGAAGCGTGAAACTCAAAAGGGGAAAGAGAAGTATGCATATCACAAACTATGTAGGGCGTCTTATAATTGCAACATCGTGAAGGGGCGCTTCAATGTCGCTCAGGAATGATTGCCAAAGGGTCTACGGCCGAGTGCCCGGAGGACCGTGTAGATTAGAGCCACCGCGCTTTCATTTTTCCAGCGTGGCCGGTAAGCGTGCGAAAGATCAAAGAGCACCGTTTGCCGCCTGACGCGGTTGTGGACGACCACCCTTTCGATTGATTCACCAAAACAGGGAACAGCAAAGCATGCCATCCCCGATCACAATCATATGTATGTATGTATGTATGTATGTATGTATGTATGTATGTATGTATGTATGTATGTATGTATGTATGTATGTATGTATATATGTATGTATGTATGTATGTATGTATGTACGTATGTATGTATGTGTGTCAGTCAGTCAGTTAGTCAGTTTTTATTTGCAGGAAAATCACATCATCCTGCGGGTGGCAGAGACTAAAGGCATGATTGCCTGACGAGGTCTCTGCCCCCGTAACAAAAGGAGCAGTCTACAGCAGTACAGCAGAGAGCTGGTAACAAAAGAGAGGCGGCGTTACAAATAGTACACGCATACAGCCTACGTCATACATACGTCATTCATTCTGTACAATATGGGTGTATTTAAATACTATGGACAGTTTTTTTTTTAATCACATTGAAGATTCGCTCATATCACAAAAATACTTATAAGGAAGTCAACAATTGAAACGGAAATTTACATTTGTCATTGTAACTTAACAATTTCAACGAAAAACAGAATCGACGGAAAACAATATGGACCGCCGTTCACGTTTGAATGTTTTTCTGGGTAGGCAAAAATCCAAAATAGAAGCACAGTTATTTAACATGTCTATTACCTGATATTCCAGATCTTGTTTCCATAATTTGTTCTGACTTTTTTATTTCTGCGTTTGGGGTTACGGATATCATATTGCGCCAAGACAGGTGTGTAAATACTGTGGAGTTTCTGTTTATAAATTCGCTGTGCCAGTATCCATAAATAGACTTTATTTGCAGGTAAAACATCAAATCTAGGAAAAAGTGGTTGTGTCGGCAACAAACTAATAGTATAACTAAGGTAGCCTGTATGTATGTATGTATGTATGTATGTATGTATGTATGTATGTATGTATGTATGTATGTATGTATGTATGTATGTATGTATGTATGCATGTATGTATGTATGTATGTATGTATGTATGCAGCAGTGGCGTAGAGGTAGAGCATCCGCCTCGCGTGCAAGAGGACCGCGGTTCGTATCCCGGCGCCACGCAATTTTCCACCGGATTAAAAAAATGCGCGTATTGATAAAATTGCACCAACAGGCGTGGAGTTCGGCCTGATCCCGGTGACCCGAACCGGTAACGCGCTACCTCACCAGAGCAGGATTGGACACCCTGGCGAAATACTTGGCCACAACCACCTACATGAATACAACAATCAAAGCCAAGCCCTCAGTCCCCAGCAGCTGCGAAGCAACTGACCACGGCGGCGGTCAGGCCTTTGACGCAGCAGAGGGTGCTAAGAATCCCTGGATTCGGACAGACCGCCATTGGAAACTGAACCTGGCAACGTCTAACGCTAGAACTTCATCTAATGAGGTGAGTCTAGCAGTGCCATTCGAGGAGTTAGAGGGCAGTAAATGTGATATAATAGGGCTCAGTGAAGTTAGCAGGACACATGAAGAATATACAGTGCTAAAAAGCGGGCACGTCCTGTGCTACCGGGACTTCGAGAAGAGACGAGAACAAGGAGTAGGATTCCTGATTAATAAGAATATAGCTGGTAACATACAGGAATTCGTTTAGCAATAACGAGAGGGTGGCAGGTCTTGTTGGGAACCTTAATAATAGGTACAAAGTGAAGGCCGTACAGTGACCATAGGATGGTAAGAACTCGAATTAGCCTAGACTTCAGGAGGGAACGAAAGAAACTGGTACATAAGAAGCCGATCAATGAGTTAGCGGTAAGAGGTAAAATAGAGGAATTCCTGATCAAGTTACAGAACAGGTATTCGGCTTTAACTCAGGAAGAGGACATTAGTGTTGAAACAATGGACGACGATCTTTTGGGCATCGTTAAGGAGTGTCCAACAGAAGTCGGTGGTAATTCCGCTAGACAGGATGCCAGTAAGCTATCGCAGGAGAAGAAAGGTCTGATCAAGAAACGCCAATGTATAAAAGCCCCTAAGCCTACAGCTAGAATAGAACTGGCAGACCTTTCGAAGTTAATGAACAAGCGCAAGATAGCTGACATAAGGAACTATATTATGGATAGAATCGAACATGCTCTCAGGAACGGAGGTAGCCTAAAAGCAGTGAAGAAGAAACTAGGAATTGGCAAGAATGATATGTATGCGTTAAGAGACAAAGCCGGCAATATCATTACTAATATGGGTGAGATAGTTATAGTTGCTGAGGAGTTCTAAAGAGACTTATACAGCACCAGTGGCCCCCACGACGATACTGGAACAGAGAATAGTCTAGAGGAATTTGAAATCCCACAAGTAACACCGGAAGAAGTAAAGAACGCTTTGGGAGCTATGCAAAGGGGGAACGCAGCTGGGGAGGATTCGGTAACAGCAGATTTGTTGAAGGATGGTAGGCAGATGGTTCTAGAAAAACTGGCCACCCTGTATACGCAATGCCTCATGACCTCGAGCGTACCGGAAACTTAGAAGAACGCTAGCATAATCCTAATCCATAAGAATGGGGACGCCAAAGATTTGAAAAATTATAGACTGATCAGCGTACTGTCCGTTGCCTACAAAGTATTTAGTAAGGTAATCGCAAATAGAATCAGGAACACCTTAGAGTTCTGTCAACCAAAGGACCAGGCAGGATTCCGTAAAGGCTACTTAACAATAGACCATATTCACACTATCAATCAGGTGATAGAGAAATGTGCGTAATATAACAAAGCCTTATAGATAGCTTTCATTGATTACGAGAATGCGTTTGGTTCAGTCGAAACCTCAGCAGTCATGCAGGCATTACGGAATCAGGGTGTAGACAAGCCGTATGTAAAAATACTGAAAGATATCTGCAGCGACTCCACAGCCAACGTAGTCCTCCATAAAGAAAGCATTGAAATCCTAATAAAGAAAGGCGTCAGGCAGGGAGATATGATCTCTCCAATGCTATTCACAGCGTGTTTACAGTAAGTATTCGGAGACCTGGATTCTGAAGAATTGGGGATAAGAGTTAATGGAGAATACCGTAGTAACTTGAGATTCACTGATGATATGGCCTTGCTTAGTAACTCAGGGGACCAATTGCAAGGCATGCTCACTGACCTGGAGAGGCAAAGCAGAAGGGTGGGTCTAAAAATTAATCTGCAGAAAACTAAAGTAATGTTTCACAGGCTCGGAAGAGTACAGCAGTTTACGATAGGTAGCGAGGCACTGGAAGTGGTAAGGGAATACATCTACTTAGGACATGTACTCACTGCGGATCCGGATCATGAGACTGAAATAATCAGAAGAATAAGAATGGGTTGGGGTGCGTTTAGCAGGCATTCTCATATCATCAACAGCAGGTTGCCATTATCTCTCAAGAGAAAAGTGTGCATAACAGCTGTGTCTTACCAGTACTCACGTACGGGGCAGAAACCTGGAGGCCTACGAAAAGCGTTCTACTTAAATTGAGGACGACGCAACGAGCTGTGGAAAGAAGAATGATGGGTGTAATGTTAAGGGATAAGAAAAGAGCAGATTGGGTGAGGGAACAAATGGCAGTTAATGACGTCTTAGTTGAAATCAAGAAAAAGAAATGGGCATGGGCCGGACATGTAATGAGGAGGGAAGATAACCGAAGGTCATTAAGGGTTACGGACTGGATTGCAAGGGAAGGGAAGCGTAGCAGGGGGCGGGAGAAGGTAAGGTGGGCGGATGAGATTAAGAAATTTGCAGGGACGACGTAGCCACAATTTGTGGATGACCGGGGTAGTTGGAGAAATATGGGAGAGGCCTTTGCCCTGCAGTGCAATTAACCAGGCTGATGATGATGATGCATGTATGTATGTATATTGTGTGTGTGTGTGTGTGTGTGTGTGTGTGTGTGTGTGTGTGTGTGTGTGTGTGTGTGTGTGTGTGTGTGTGTGTGTGTGTGTGTGTGTGTGTGTGTGTGCGCGCGTGATTTTTTTGCCGCCAACTTCGGTCACTGAGTTGTCCATGGTCAAATGGACATAGTGAGAACCCCCCATCGGACCAACTTGTGTGACCGCGTATGTGCTGCTCCTCAATAACTCGCCATGACGCCAGCCTGGGTGACTGTGTGCAAATCTTTAATGAACCTCTGTGACGCCAACTCTTGTCACCTGGAATATCCCACTGGGTATGTGCCAATCTTCAATAAAAGTCTGTCCTGCCAACTAGGGACAATAGGTATGTCTCATTGGATATGTCGTGCATTTCATAATAATAAATATCTAAAACATACGCTATAGTACCCACCAACAATAAGATAATAAATAATAGCAATAAAATCAGCAGTCATCTGTAAAAGTTGGTGCACCGCCAATTTTTTTGCTTAATTGAGCACAAATTAGAAGGCTTATCTAACATTTCAAGGTACATGCATCTTGTCCTGTTTTCTTCTTGTGTCTTCTTGTTCTCGTCAATGCATTGTGCTCAAGCTCTCTAAGTACAGCCCCCGATACGAAACGACCACGTGCATTATCCTAAAGGTGTAGTTCAATAAAAGTTTTCAGATTAGGGGACGCAATGGAGACTTGCGTACTCAGCAAAGAGAGACTGCGGGGCTGCGCCCGTGCGGAATCAAGTTTTCACTTAAGTCCTTGGGCCGGCCCGCTCGGCAAGAACATCGCTGCCCCAACGGGGCGTCGTTGCTCGACCAAGAGCGAGCATTGTTAGGAAGCAGACAGGCTGAGACATGCTTTCAGAAAACAACAGCTGTCGAACAAACCGGCGCTGTGCCATTCTACAATCTCGCCACATCGATCCTCCTTCCGGAAGTGAAGATGGCGAACAGTCTATCACTATGAATCTGGTGCAGGATGTAAGTCACCGCTATCTGGTCATAATGGATTTACGTCACGAATATGCCGTGCCAGACGAAACTTGTTCAAGATGGCGCTGACCAGACGCTAAAACGACTAGCCGTGTGGGTTGCTTCAGCTTGGCTTGTACCGCAACTTAGGTATGTATATACTGTTTGCTCGATGCCAAAAGACCGCTTAGGCGTTTAAATTAGCGATCCTTTATAAAGAAAAAAAATGGTTTGTAATTCTGTGGGTACCATTATAGTTTTGGATGTGCTAACGCCGCATGTGACTTCATGTTGACGGCGCTGCGAGCGCTTGCGACACTTTTTGTAAAATCTAACCTGGCACAAGGTGCTCAGCTCGTTTTCAGGCGCTTAGCTGCGGGACGAAGGGCCTTGGTGACGAGCTGCGTGACATGAAGTGCTTATTTCGAGCGCCATCTGTAGGCACACATGGAGTGACGTATTTGCGGTACCGCAGGCTCACCGGAACACGGCGGCGATGACTCGTGCTCGCGCACCACGTGCCGCTTCGGCGCCGAGTGCCACAGCGACCGGGGCCAGGCGTACTGCCGCTGTCGCCTCTCGTGCGCCGACCAGCTGTTCGCGCCTGTGTGCGGTTCGGACGGCTTCACCTACTCGTCTGAGTGTCGACTCCGCATGACCGCCTGCATCCGGCAGAAGAGGATCGTCGTCGCACACCAGGGCTCGTGCGGTAGGCTATTGCACCTAACTTGTAGGCACCGCTAACATTGACCTTGACCACCGCGACCTTGGTCAAACGATAATGGATCGTTGGATGCGCGAGTGTTTAGGTACGTTGACGACTAGTTAATTGTTACGAAGAAAAAGATGTGCATGCATTTTCATGACGCGGTCGAAGAAATTTTTGGAATGTTCATTAACTGAATGAGAGGACCTGAGTTCACGCCCAATTTGCCAATTAACAACCGCATTCAGTTTCTCGATATTAATATCTGTTTTTCTTTGGATTAGCATGTATGCTGGGCCTATCATCCCATATCTGAGAAAATATTCTTGCGCTAGCAAAGCGTGCACTCTAAATTGATTAAAAGGTACATACCAGCCACCTGCATTAAGGCAGCACTAAGTGAGTCGTGTGAGCATGAGTTTTAGCGAAGTTCTTCAAATGAGATGGCACCATAACGGAACCCACGATTTGCCAGTTCTGTCATCGCTTCAAATATTTGAAGCCATATATTGTAAAAAGAAAAGAAGAAGTTGGGAAGCAGCATACAAAGAAAATAATAAAGACAATTAACCAGCGCCCGTGGTGCCGCAGTTTAAAAATTTGTCGCACAGTCCAAAGAAAGTTTCCCTTTGACATATTGTTAATATAGTTTTCAGTGGCCTGTACAAGCTTCCCTCGATATGCAATCGTATGAAAACGCTCGAAAGGCCCCTGTGCAACACCAATCATAAATATAAATTCCCTGACTGCAGGCGCAAAGTTATCTATCAGATACCGAAGGGTTCTGGAAAAACGTATGTAAGACAAATGGGTCAGTGTTTCAATTAGAGAGCTTGTCAGTACAGCAGTAACGGAAAAAATGGCTATAGGAGTCATTTAGCAGGATATTACAACAAGCGTCCCTGCACTCCTATATTTGAAAAAAAGAGACATTCTTAGTGAAAGGAAGAAGGTAGAAGGTAAAAGGAAATGGTAGAGGCATATCACGTTAGAAAAGAGAGAGATAAATGTGTAGCCGCTCCCTCCCCTTGCCAAAAAAAAACAAACTAACGCGTGCCTATGCCGGGGGCGGTAGAAAAATGGCCGGTGAATTTCAAATAAATTTCCAGTTGGCAGTCAGCGCTTGTATGTGGTATTGATTTCTTCGTTTCCTTGTGTGATTGGCGCTGTTCCACCTCAGTTCTAGATGACCGAGAACTCATTTTTTTGGGCCGAGGCACTGACCAGTAAAGTCCCACCTAAACTGCGTCACTTATCACAGGTTACGGCCTCTTAGATAAAACTTCCCATAAGCGATTCGACCCTAAGTCCGCGCTTTAAAGCGCGCAGAACCTTGATCATGAGCGAGAACTATACTTACTTGAAATACGCTAATCGAATTACAGCGCTTTAAATACTTGTAAAACATTTTCCTATTTCTCAAGTACTTTTGCAACGCCTACCCAGTACAGTAACTGGAATAGATTTTACTTGGGCCTGCAGTAAAACTTACATTTTGTCCAATTTTTCAGCTTGGTTATGCAAGAAATTATTATTTTTGGTTGACTTATCTTTGTCAATAATCGCTCGAGTAGTCGTCATTCCACTGACGCGAAGATAATTTATCCTCAAATTCTGCTTTTCTAGAAGAATGCATTAAGAGAGCAAGTGTTCAATGCTTTTTGTTTAGAATTTGTTCCAGATAGGGAAGCCTGGGAAAGCTGTAAAATGCCTTTACGCTTGCGCTAATTTATGAAAGTACGCATTACATTTCATTTTATATATACATACTGTCAACCCTTAGGGGCTATGGCAGGAGTCATTGGCCACAGCTGCATAAACTACATGTGTGTATTTGCAATAAATGAAAAAAGAAGTGTCGTTACTCACACATCAAATGCGACATGCAGAAGCGAAGGAGTACAAGAAGAAAAAAACAGAAAAACAGTTAAACCACACTCAGCCTGATGACACTGTTCTGACAGAGGGTCAGGGTACTCAAGACGGTTAAGGGTTGCTAAAAATGCGCTGGTAGAATATGATGTGACATTTGATGCACGTAAAGAATTCGAACGTTGTTTGGTCCTAGGGGAGCAGGTATACTTGAAGCAGTCATATGGCCTTATGGGAGGGGCATGTTCGTGCTGTTTCGGTGCAGGGATAAACATCTATATGAACATCGCTAGCTTTGAGACTTCTCGTAGTTTATTTTTACTTTATTGTGGATGACTAAGAAGAAAAATTGCGCGCTCTTATATTCGGTTCGTTTTTCCAGCTCTGGGAGCTCAGGGTGTTTATGTAGTTCAGCCGAAGAGTAACAATTACGATATATATTACATGTAAACATGGAAGGAACACGCTGGACTTTCTCAAATTTTAAGTGGACGTTTTGGGTATATGAATTCCATACAGTCTTAGCGTATTTATCGATGGATTTTATCAAGGCAATATATTCTAAAAATTTTATTTCTGGTGATGTGCAATGCGAGTTTCGCTTTAGTCCCCACAATGCATTCTTACTATTTGAAGAAAGCTCTTCTGTATAAAGGTTCCAATGCAAGTTGAATGTAAGTACGAAGCCTGAGTAATTATGCTATTTTTTTGGTGCACAGTTATGGCCATTTGTACTGCAGAGAACCATCAGAATATTTTCCTTCCTTCAAATAGACACAAGTACTGATTTAGCTGCGTGTAACTACATTTGCCAATGATCGCATCCTTGCATTAATTTTTCCTTGGTGATTAAGTTCGGCTTCATTGTGATTGCATTAGGGGCTTTATGGCGCAAAGGCCAGTTCCGACAAAAGAGCGCTAATTCGGTGTTTCTATTTTTTGTATATTTGTGCCATCGTCTGCGAACATTCCTATTTGAGCTGTAATATCTCCAGCAAATCATCCATGCTGATGACGATAAAAGAGGGCCCCTCGAACGATGCCATGGGCAGTGGCGTAGCTAGGTCGTCTGGCACCCGAGGCCCATAGATCTTCTGTCACCCCCCCGGGTGTAGCCGGCGGAAAGAGGGGTGTCCTGAGACGTATATGACACCCCCCCCCTCCACAGGCCCCTTGCACCCGGGGCCCACGGCCCTCCCGCCCCCCTTATTGCTACGCCACTGGCCATGGGGTTCCCCAGAAAGTAAAGAAAAGAAAATAGATTGTTGGTTTTCTAGTTATACATGCGGCTCTCTTTGTGCATGATATGAACTTTGCCACCGTGTAAGAGTGGTGTTTTTGAAGATACCATTAATTCTGAATATTAGCTTAGTATCAGAACATAAAGTTTATAATGTAGTGATGGTACCAGACATACTGATTCATCGAAACAACGGAATGTAGTCGTGATTTGTGGGGCAATGTAGAGTTTACCAATAGGAAACGCAGAAACCTGAGCGTGAATAAATCAAATCCAGAGCAGAAGCAGCCGGACCAGTAAAAAATGTAAGGTGCCCTGAATTTTGGGACCATTATCCTGTGACCGATCCCCCAAGCAAGTGCCGCGTAGGTCGTTCCTTAGGCCATATGCCACGTGACAACATTAGAAGTCACCCGTAAAAACTGGTTATATCCGCCCGAAGAAATTAAACGTTGCAGACGGCGTGCTCATTGTAGCGCCTGAGGAGCAATAGGCAGTCGTGATGAAAATGAGCAATAGGTAGGAAGGCTTAAGATTATTACTAGAACTTCATGTTCAGGACGTAGTTTATCGCCATCCTTTTATTGCAGGAAAAGTTCTGTTGACACTAGTGTAATTAAACCACCGCCTCTTGAAGGCCAATATAAACGAAAACATGCAATACCTCTTAAGGGAACATGTTTTCTTCATTTGGCAAGGTGTTTATTTTAGATGTTTATTCGGATTGATTGAAGAGGTAGTGAAGACAAATCTGGTAAAGCTGTACAAATCGAACGACAATCCTATCACAATACTATCAAATAACCTATGGTGAAGGTAGTATCGCAGTTAAATAACCTTCGAAGGACATAATATTGACTAGGGTAGGGCGGATGTACTAGCCACTGAAAGTAATCTAGCCTCGCGTTTGCATCTCGACTCATTATTAATTCGAACCACTAATACCACCGCTGAACCGCAATGACGGCAGCCTTCCTTCCGTTTATGCCCGCTGTTTGAGCCGTCTATTCGCACGTACATAATCATCTCACCCCTTTCATTTACTTACAATGTGAACAAGGCCCCCGTATGGGAGCGGAAACATCTTCGTTTCCTTTTCTTTTAATGTTTTTGGTCGGCGTCCGTTTTACCCTTGACTATGAGCGATCCCGACCAGACGAGTTTTCGTCGAACTCTTGATTTCAACCGTCGCTAATGTGCTATCCTTGAGGATCTTACTAGGTGGAGATTTTCTGCTCATAGTCTGAAGGGACAAGGAAGCAACAAGTTGGCGAGTTTTTTGATGCTCATGTTGAAGAGATCTTGAAGCGCACCAGAACACAGAACTGCTTAGGGCAAGTGCGGCCCTGTCTGCTTTTCTCTCTCTGTTCCGATGCGCTTCAAGATTTGCTTACCATGGTGACCGAAAAGACCTAGTTTCCTAACTCGCGCATCAAGCTGAAAAACTGTAGAGGATTGCAAGTTCAGTGCGTCCAGTTTGCCTCGAAAACTTGCCCGAACACTCTCCGGGAGACTTGGATATGTAAAGGCTAAGGTTAGTGATATTGCTATCACCCTCACTGTGCCTTCTAGTGGTACACACCAATTCGTCCAAGCGGCGCACACACAAGCTAGCGTCAAAGAGGTTGATTCAAGAGCGGCACACACTCAGTATCGGCACATACGTGAGTGGCCCACATTTTATACTGCACTATCTTTGGGCGCACCCCACGAAAAAGGCCAGGTAGTCGCCAGATAGTCTTTACAGAAAACTGCGTTTGACTCCCCGAAAATATGTGGCTATAAAAAAATCTGCACAAAAAACAAACAAATTGCTTACTCGACTTCAGACATCCGTGAACGCTAGGGAACGTCAGCAGAAGCAAGCCAACAGATCAAAATCCCTAATTCAAGGGTATTATCGCTCACAGTCACCACCGTGCTGTTTGCAACGTCCGCACTGTACACCACGCGCACACGACCAAGCGTGCGTGCCAGAAAATTACATCAACGAAGGGCGTCACCGATCACAGGCACGCATGACGATTTTCAGCAAAGTGAACTCTAAAAGCGTAGTTGGCACACTTAGCGCAACCCTACACTGATCTGCCGCCAGAAATCCCGCAAGCGTCTCATGCTGAACTAACTGATAAAATATGACTGCTGCCAACGAAGAAAGAAACCCTGTACCCGGAGGAGCAGAGCGAATCCGGATTTCTACAATATGCTCGATGAAAAACAGGCGCGCATGTTAGCAAGCACCTAAGAGTGTGCTTTGCGCTGCGCACGCTTGAAACATTGCGTGAAGTCACCGGAGGAGCACGCCAAGCATACAGCGATCGCCCTCAAGTTTGCAGGAGATCAGTCTCGCGCGTGCCTTTCATATGTGGAAGTAAAACGGTTAGCGATGCCTCGCTTGCATGTACAGCACGTAAAGCATTGGCGTTTAGCGTGAGTTTAGGCGTGGACATTTTCAAAATATAGAGTATAATTTTCACGGTGGGATACAGAGTACGCGCAAAAGAACATGGACTTAGCAAGAAAATTGACTTACTTCTAATTATTCCCATCTCTGTGCCGTTTATCCGTCACCATCCACAATTAGCAATACGTCAAAATTGTCGCACTTCTCATTATACAGTGGATAGCAGTATGGCAGGCATCGCTAAGGTCAAAGTTGCAGTGGCCTCCATTTCTCGAAGTTCTTCGTTGTGGCGTTCTGGCGACTCGCCAGAACTGGCGTGGCTCTATCTGGCGACAGATAGAGCCACGCTGCTGGAGTCGCATCGACACACATTTTAGTGGGTGTGCCGTGCCTTCGAGGCTCGCATCTGATGTGGGCAGGTTGACTGGCATCGAATAACGGCTGAGCACATTACTGATTATGCACGGCTGCACAGCGTAATCAGCCACTTTTTTCTACATAGGCACATTTTACAGCGAAGTTCTATATGGATAGCCGATTCGTCCGTCCGTCCGTGCGTCGCCTGTACTCCGAACACTCCTGCCGGACAACCCCGTGCGCATGCGCAGAAAAAAAAAAGAAATCAAACCGCGGCGATCGCTCTGAATGTTGTAATCTTATCGCCGTGTTATTCCGCATGATCTTAATGGCCATTTAGAAAACGTGAGATGGCGGCGCTCGTTCGGTCCTATGCCGAAAAGCATAATAAAGGGCAATACCCACAAATCGTCGATTTTAACGTCAACCTAGCGCGCCCCGACGGCAAGGGGACTGTATCCTTCCTGTTCGGATCGTTTGGAATTGAGGGTTACACGGAGGTCAATGTGCCGGCCACGTGTCAGTGGTCGTGTATAAATTTCACCCTTGGCAAGGATTTATCTAGCATAGCAGTACAACACATCGCGGTGTGCCACAGCGACTACCAAGCTATATCACTGTGGTAACGAATAAGAAAAAATAAAGAAGATAAAAGCCATGAAGTAATGCGTATGTGTCTTTATTCAACCAGTATAGCGATCTTATGTCAATCCATATAAATAGATATAGTTGTCAATATAGTCATCCCAATACAGCTTCGCTGGCTATCCTTCTTCACAGAGTGGAAGGGTACTAAATGTCTTAAACAGAAGCTGTATTTGCGAACCCGCTGCGCCTCTCTTGCGGAGCGTGGCTGCCTGCTGCTGCTCGTGCGTTCTCGCCGAGTAGGTCAGACAGGCTGAGGGACGGCAGCGCCATTGAGGCGCCGCCATCCACTTCTACCACTGCATCCCCTACTTCGACCGCAGTAGTAAACGGTAGAGGGCGAAAGCCGGCCTGCACATGCGGGCCTCTGGTGTAGAGGGCGAGGGGGCCACAACGCGCTGGGCCGCGATGAGACGGGAGAGATAGCATCGGAGGAGATGGGCTCCCTTTGCAAATACGTTGCATCAACTGGCCATGGTGTGGACGGTCGCATCTGTGCTTCCAAGGGGAGGTCTGGTACACCGAACAATCTGCGCCGAAAGCCCGATTCCCAATTTCAACCCCTATAATGCTGGTTGCGTTCAAAGATGCACTGAAATCTTTGCCAACATGAATAAAGCGTTCGGTTTTACTTTGCACTCATATTGAATAAAAAATAAACGCTTGCTTTAGCACTCCTTATGCATTTACGGAAAGCTTCGCTGTATATAGACTGCAACAGCTGGAGTTCCTGTGTTTTTCTTTTGAAGCTCTCACATGAAATCTTACGAACGTTTTCAATCTATACAATTAGAGGTCAGTATAACGAACCTATATAACCGTGTTGTTAGACAGCGCCGTTACTTGCAGGGGCGCTAAACAAAGAACCAAACGCCACAAGCCCTTGTGGTGCTTTTCTACGCGCAACCGTAACTGGCCAGCTAGTGAATTCGGCGAATATGTGAAGCCGTGAAGGAGGAAGGCGCCTAGAGGTTGGAAGAGGTACGGAGGTGCGCGCCTTGCACGCGGCAGGGTAACGCCACCTAGAGTAAAGTGTAGTTAACGTTCAGTGAAGGGAGGATGGAGAAACTAGACGAAGCGTCGCCGAGGAGGAAGGTAGGGGGAGGCGCGCTGGGTTGACCTTATCTGGAATTTGCTACTCGTTGTGTGAATGCTATGTATGTACCTGGTTTGTGTCGCGATCAGGTGGCCGAGCCCCGAGCGAGAACCACGGAGCAGCAGCGCAAGAGCGGCAGGCCGACCACTATTCGACCGACCCCGAAGTCGTCGCCAAGCGCCGGGCACAAGCTAAACAAGTCCGGCAAAAGTCGCGGTTTCGCGTGCCCCCTGAGGAACGTGCTGGGCGGCTTGCGACAATGCAGGTGTATCACGCCACACACCGTAGCTTAGCAATTCCTCAACATCGTCAACTCGTTTGGAAGCCCAGTGGATGTAGTGCCTTGCGCGAACTCCGGAAGTGCAACACCGAACAGAAAGTCTTGATTGTGATGGCAAATTAGTGCACAGCTATACGAAGTAAGAATAGTATTTTAATTGGCCGTATAAACTTCCGAACGTTCGCTTACTAATAAATTAACAAGCACAGTCCCAGCACCTACAGGCATATAAGACACAACACACTCAACGACCGCGGACACAAGCTCTCGAAACGCTGCCCTGAGGAAGCGCGGTAGCAGCAGCGAGCGAAGCTCCATTGGTGCTGTCTACCGCTTCAACGCAAACGCAGATGCGAGAACACAGTGCCCATGCAGCTATGAGGCATTTGTGCCGTTGCTACACTTACACCATAGAGGAAGAACTTCAACAAGAGCGGACCCTCCCACAAAGCTTAAGGCCGAATTGACTGTAGCGCACAAAGCCGATAAGAAAAACACCTGAACGAGACATCCCGTTCGGTTTTGGGCGCGCGCGTTTTGAACACTTGCTGGTAGCCGTTACGCCGGCTGCGCTGATCGGCGTACCATTTTTCATTTATTCATTTATTTTTTGCTTCTGCTGCTCAACCGCATGCGGGCTTAGTGCGGTATCGTATATACAGTAGAAATGACTGCGAAATATCTTTACAAGACTCGATCGAATCTGTACCACGTGCAATTTCATAAAGTAGACGCAAGACGCATTCTAAATGAGCAAATGTTTATTTCGCTCTATATAAATGCTCGTGGCGGGCTTCTTGCACGTTCATTCAATATTCTGGCATCAGGTAAGCAGCAGTACTTCCGGTACGAAGCTCCTCCGGACGGCTTCTGCTCAAAAAAGTAAATTACAAGCTAGAGAAATTTTGTTATTTAGACCTCATAGGAATACTGCGTGTAAAGGCGAAACGGGCAATAGTCGTGAATGGGCAGCATTACAAAGAAAACAATTCGCTTTTACATACATGGTGTAGAAAATACTCGATTCATCCCGGACGATACCATAAAACATAAAGGCGCTGATGACTAACGACATCGAATGCTTTACTTAGGTCAACGAAGAGACCGTTTATTTCAGCCCTTCTACGTACCCCACCAGAAGCATGGGTCGTAAATCTGACCAAGGTCAATGTTGTAGAGCACCCTGATACAAACAATCCTGTTCATCTAGTAAAATGTTCTCGGCACTAGTAAGGAATACGATGCCGATTCAAACACATTTGACGCTGCGCAGAGGATACATATAGGCCGGTAGTTACTTCTAGCATACGACTTCTGTACGAGAGCTACCCCTGCTACCGTTCAAGTGCTAGGAAACGTACTAGAATTTAGGGAACTCTTGAAGATGCTGTAGAGTAGAGGGACAAGTAAGTTTTCGTACGCCTTAGCAGGGCGGGCTAGAAAACAACAGCGCCACAAGAAAGGGATGGACTGAGGTGCTTTTTACTCTTCCAAACAATCTCTTCATTGACTGATAGCGTACAGGAGGTATCAGACTGTGAACGGAGGTGATTTGAAGTAGAAGCATCTTTTGCGCCAAATAGAGAACAGTCATATCCTGCAAATGCATCAGCAGTGTTCGAGATATCGTCATTTCCGTCAACAAAATATACATAAAAAAGAGTGAGAGGGGACGTTGCCCAAGCAATAATTTGAACTACGTGTCATTCTGGCTTAAACATGTTCAGTGTTGTAGAAGCGATCATTGTTATATTAAAATTTGCAAATACAACCGCGCCTATATTTAAGTTTGCACTTATCGATGCTTGTTTTCCCCGCTTTTCTATGTGCATGGTCATTCAGTTTTATGGCCAGTTTCAGTTGTTTGGAAAAACAATCATGGAACTTTGAATTTTGTGAAGCAAAACAATGCTTCATTACCAAGTCGCCTGCCTCTCCAAGATTTTCTGCACCATGCACCCCTTCCGCGAAAACAGAATACCCTTTGTTTAAGGTATGCGATTAAAGGGATACGGACACAAAATCCGAACATTTTACGATAATACAGAAAATGAGTCCTCAGTGTGCGAGTACACAGAAAACAAGTAGTCACTTCGCTCATTTTTCTGCGGATGGCTTTATTTTTGGCGTTTTCGTGAGCGCGCGCAACGCCGCCCGGCCCAAGCGAGTTGGAAGGCGTGACGTCACGACACCCCCGTCGGATAGCCAGCCGGCCGGCCACGGTCATTCGAGGCGCGCCGCCGCCGCAATCGCGAGCCTGGATTCGGGTTCTGGTGCCTCTACCAGCGATGAGTACACGTCTGCAGACGAGGACCGTTCCAACTTAGCAAGAAATATAACTGCTTACGCTTACGAGCCTTCCGCGTCAAGCGGCAAAGAAGAGCAGGCGGCCTTGAACGTGCCGGTCAGGCAGTTCGGGCCAGCAAAATGGTAATTTCTTTTTCTAGTAAACTTGAAGTGCAGCAGCAGCAGTTCCTAAAATTATGTTACGTAGGATGCAAAATGCCTAATTTCGTTACCCGCGTTGAGGCAGAAAGGGAGCTATTACGGCTGAATCGTAGGTAGCGTACCTCGTCGCTTTGTGCTTACCTACGCTGTCGGCTTTCGATCGCTGCACACTTCGTTTTTACGCGACGAGGCATGGCATGTGTAGAATTTTCCAGCCGTTTCATAGCCGTGTGTTTACGGCTACTTTCACATTCACGCCATTAGAAGCCATTTACTGGTTGAACTCGTTGAGATGGGCGGCTGCGCTAGGGACCTGTCGACCAGATCACTTAGCTACATCGATTCTGTGGCCATAGACAAAGGAAAGTCTTTAGCTGTGACATTTAATAGGGAAATGCTGCGCGAACAACCAAGTCATGAAACCCGACGCATGATTATGCAGAGACCTATGAACATCCGTAATTTTTTGCTTGAGGTTGAAAAGCAACGTGTGAAACAGCAATGTAGGTAAATGTGCTGCGCATTTTAGATTCCTACACATGTATGCTGTTGTCTGGCGTTCATTCACTGGCTGTGTTTTGTATATTTGATCAATTAAAAGAGCGCTCGTATGCTGTCGTTCAATATTAGACGCAGCGAGAGTGCACACAACATGGCTATTTTGTTTTGTGATAAACACATGCATCCGCAGGGTAAATAATTTCTGTCACAAGCCGAGAATATCTGTTCTTGCACAGCCAATGAAAGGGTAATTTCCCTTCTTTCAACAGGCACTCCTGCGGTCACCGCTGCGGCTACATGCATACAGAAAGAGAGAGGGTCTGTTGCAAGAACAACAAAAGTTGGCGAACACAGCTAACAGTTACGAATACGTCACTAAGCACCCGCTCTTTGAATTGTATTGCCTCAACAGGAGCCTTTTGAGCGGCATGCCAAGGCTTTTGAGCACAGCCGGGCTAGCCAGGTCGCATAAGCATCGTTGACGAAGTGGTCCGCGCAAGTGAAGCTATTTTTTAGAAGTCTCCATACTGGGTGTGGTGGCTGACAGGCACGTATGCAAAGTTCACGCACTTTGTCTCTGGGAGACGTGCTCGACGGCGTGTCACGACCGATAATGCTGTTATAACAGCCGTGGGCGCAGTAATGTCTGGGCAGTTTCTTCCGCTACGAAGAATGCTTCAATACCGATCGACGACCGTGCGAACACGCGTGTAAGATGCACCACCTGCATGGAGCGCTGACGGGGATAATGTTTCAGACAGACCACGTGCGAGCATAGCCGACCGCGATAAACAAACGCTGCAAGGGACCGACACTCCGGAAAGACTGCACCGGCTGTGGCTGACCTTCGCCGGGCGCGCGCGTGCACGCGGGGGTGTCATGACGTCAAGTTTCAGCTTCTCCCGGCGGCCGCTTGGAGGCAAGGCGCAACAGAAAATCGCAAAAGAAAGGTGTTTCTCGTTCTTTTTTTCTAAGCAGCTTGTTGTATTCGTCATTTTTAACAGTTCAACTTTTGTTCTGATGCAGAAAACCACCCACCAAATTTTGTGTCCGTATCCCTTTAAGGGCTGCGGTTCGAGTCCCAGATGAATGTGCAGTGGTTTTTGAGTACCGTGTGAGATGTGCTATACCCCAACTATTTTTGCCACTGATTAATGCGATGTGCTCAATGTCCTCAAGAGAAAAGTGTATAATAGCTGTGTCTTACCAGTACTCACCTGCAAGGCAGAAACCTGGAGGCTTACGAAAAGGGTTCTTTAAATTGAGGACGACGCAACGTGCTATGGAAAGAAGAATCATGGGTGTAACGTTAAGGGATAAGAAAAGAGCAGATTGGGTGGGGGAACAAACGCGGGTAAATGATGTCTTAGTTGAAATCAAGAAAAAGAAATGGGCATGGGCAGGACATGTAATGAGGAGGGAAGATAACCGATGGTCTTTAAGGGTTACGGACTGGATTCCAAGGGAAGGGAAGCGTAGCAGGGGGCGGCGGAAAGTTAGGTGGGCGGATGAGATTAAGCAGTTTGCAGGCACAACGTGGCCACAATTAGTACATGACCGGGGTTGTTGGGGAAGTATGGGTGAGGCCTTTGCCCTGCAGTGGGCGTAACCAGGCTGATGATGATGATGAATGCAATGTGCAAGCAAATGCAACGTCGCAGCAGCGTGTCTGGCGGTCTCTTCTCGATCGTTTCATTATCAAGTTGTAATTCACACTTCGTTAGGTGCGCTTCTGCCAGCCGCATGCGCGCTGAACACGAAAGTCCTGCCGAAAGCCGCGGTGCCAGCGATCACAGCGCGGCTGCGCGGTGCGCGCGTCGAGCCCCGATCGATGCGTCCGCCATTGAGGGCGAGCGAGCGCCGGCGGTTGGCACCATGGCAGTGAAGCTGTGCTCGGTGTTCGTGCACCTCGTTCTCGCCTGCCTGAGCAGGGCGTGCTACAAATTTCCCGCAGACGTGGCCGACCCGTGTCTGGAGAAGAGGTGCGAGTGGGGCGCCGAGTGCCGCCCTACGTTGGACGGACGCGGGGCCGACTGCGTCTGCCCGGACAAATGTGTCTCGTACGGGGACGCCCGTGGTTCGAGACCCGTGTGTGGCTCGGACGGCCGCGATTACCCCAACAGTTGCGAGCTGCGCAGGGCTGCCTGCAACGCCATGCGGGACGTTCAGCACCGTTTCACGGGACCCTGCGGTAAGTGGTACACGCGCAGTTTCTGCGACTCCATGTGAAATAAGGATTGTGTGTTGTCGCATGGGCAGAGCTGTTTTAAAGACATATTCACCGTCGTCGTGTTTTGCATCGCCAAAGCAGCGTGCGTCAACAGTCGTTACGGTTCGATAATTTTAGGTTTTGTGCATAGCTGCACGTGAACGACATAGCAGCCTGTGCCTTGCTGTTCTACCTTGCGTCATCTTCTGTTACCGATGTCTTACATGCGGTGACTTCGTGGTAGCACTGCGAATGCCGACTCCATTGTAATGCGAATGACATTGTTAGCCTACTTCCGACAATTTGGTTTGCTGCTGCTGACTGCTATCTAGACCCTAAACTTCGCTTTCGCTTGCGATACAGACTAACAAACAAACAACAAGAAACACCGTCGTGCAAAAAAAAAGAAACAGAAAACTACATCGTCGATGGTTGTTTTTAAATTTTGTTTTTCCTCAACACACCAGCCTGACGAATTATCTAATTATCATGGACACACCTGTTCTTTGTGTTTTTTTATTGCTAAACCATGGAAGCACGCTAGGAGCTCCTACATAACACCTTTGGGAGCTTCAGTTGTGCAAGTCAGCGCTTTGATGTGCTTGGCTCATGAGTAGCCTGGCATGTCTCCAATTTAGGGATCTTATACCGGAAAAAGAAGCCAATGTGGTTGCGTCATAGATCATTCTAAGTCAGACATACAGTACCACAATTTTACAGTTCCGCTCGGACAAAAGCTCCTTGTAGCTTGGAGGCCGATTTTATTGAAAGTCTCTTTGTGGCGTCCGCGAAACCTAAGCAGTGGAAATCTCCGAATGACTACAACGAAATATAGAAAGAGGCGTCTCAAGAAATGCGTCGTGCCACTACATTGCTTGAATGCTAGTTGCATTAAAGCCGACAGTCATCATGCGATTGGGCTCTGTAGGAATTTTGTTCACCTCCTGCCTTTCATTACTTTGCACTTATAGAGCAGATGTTACCATGCTCTGCATCATATGACTTGTGATGACATAAATACCTGGAATGACCTGGGCTGTTCATGCATCATATGGCTTGTTCTGGCTCTATAATTCCTGTAAATCTTAAGTGGAATAGCGACAACATACTCGGCATCAAATATCAATTGCAGAAAAGCCAGCAACGTAGCCTGTATGAAAGCCACCGATTTCATTTGAAGCGTAATTATTGAGATCTGCAGATTTCGAGGTACCTTGCTTATACCACACACGAATAGACTGTATGTTTGTTCAGCCAGTTCCGTAATCTTCGTTTATGACATTGTGTTTCAGCAGCTCCGCTTTAGTATTAAGCTAGAAGGGACCAAATCGACAGACAGTTTGCTGGTATTGCGTCTAGGCCTTTGGGCCAAAAAGTTTCAGTCTAGACAGCGTACAAAAATATTTTGGTGTTCGTACTATCGCGCGGGCAGCGTGTCCGGGTTGGCTTCAGTGTCCATGGTTCGGCTGGCGATCTCACCTGCTGATAATAGAGGACCCATCATCGCCGGCTTTAGTGGGATAGCTTCGAAGATGGCGTCGAGGCGTCGACACGCAACGCCCTTTAAGCAGCACTGTTTTACATTCAATCCGCCAGAAGTTGGTTGACAAAATCAGGTAGCATTGATGAGAGAAAGAGTGATTGTGAAGAGAAACAGGCGCTATATTGCGTAACCATTTAGTGAGCACGGCTCAGCGCCTTATAGGAAGCGGCTGGCGAAGAAGGGGTTTTCTTTTTGTGATTTGAAAGGAAAAATGCCGATCTCTGTGCGATGTTTGGGTATACTAGCTGGAAAAGAGTCGGGTGTAGAAAAGGAATTGCACAGGTTTACAGAGTTTTGTAGATTAGAACAGCGGTGAACCAGACTCTTAGGACTTGAGAAAGGTGTGAAAATTGCCTTGTACAAGCTCGTTGACCTCGATATATGAGTTTTCTCGAAGAGGCGTCCATATGCGAAGGCTCTCTAGACTGTTATTCGTTTCTCGTCAGTTTGCTCCGGATTGGCTGAACTGTACGATGTGATCTGCAAATAATAGTTCATTGAGATGTTCCCCATTTATCTTCAGCTTGTCTATTATTGTAATAGAAGTATGTGGACACTCCAGGCGCATTTCTGCGATCGTCTTCGCTATCGCCCTGATGTTCCATTTAAATTCTAAGTACGATGAGATGGTCGCGCACACCTTATGCTGCGTGTGCGAGTGAGATCGTGAGAGGGTGTGCCTACGATGGTAGCTGAATCTCGCACGCGCATTGGAGGAAAGTGGGGACGAAGCGCGTCGTCCTCCCTCTCGCGCAAGGCAACGAGGATGCTGGCGTTCTACTCCAGTGGCGGCTGCGTATGGCGCTGCCGCATGGGTTTTAACTTAAAAGCGATCTGAGATAGCGACGGAGTGCACTGCGGGCTGATACAGGTGTAGTTTCGTGTGCGCTGTGTTCTCGCGCCTTAGTTCACGTTGAAGCACGAAAGTGAGTTTGCTCGTTATTGCTGTTAAGCTTCCTCACTCCCACGTTTTGACAGCTAGCGTGAGCGGTCATCTAGTGAGATGGGTTCACGTGTTCTTGTGGACACGTGACACCATGCTTGTTACTTTAGTTAGTAAGCGAATGTGTGGCAGTGTATACGGCCGATAAAACTACTATCTTTACTTCAAATCAAGTCAAGTTTATTTTTCCATAAAGTCGATAGTGCCACTAAAACTTGGACGGAAACAGAAGAAACACTTCGTTCAATTGGTGTGCAGTCTCTCGTGCTGCTATTACACGTAGAGAGAATTGAGCGTGCGCATCACTTAGGTGCTGCTGACCAGTGGTGGTGAAGCTGGCATCACTTAAAATATAGGAAAATATATTACCACAAAGGAATAAAATAAAAGGATCCGGAATATCCGTTCAAGAAGACTTCTGTCGGGGAACTAGAATAACTAAGAATAAGGTAATTGAATTTAGTAACTCTTCCGGTTAATTGCATCAATTTAGGTATAACGAATTGTTCATCAGCAAAACACGCTACGTGTAATTCTCACTAACCGATACACTTTATGAAATTCAGCAGAACATTATTGCTACTGCCAGTGGTAATGTAGGAAGCTGAGCAATCAATTACCCTGCGAATACCCCTCCCCTGTTTCGAGCTAGCATCTCGTGACCGTACAGAATAAGCATGAGAACGATTACTCTGTACTGTTCATTAACATCCGCTCCGTCATCAATAAGCGCGATGCCATGTATGCGCTGATCGACACGCCTAAAATACATATTGTTGTTTTAGTCGAGACTTGGCTTCATTTAAAAGTGAAAATTCTGATCTTTGCGTGTGCAGCAAGGCTTACAATATTGTTACGTGAAGCTGAAGCCGAATACTATTTACAATTTATTTACAGGGAAGCTCACGGAGGGCAAAATGGCGACGCTATATCAAAACGGGCACGCACGTCTTCTTCGTCCTCCTTAGTGCAGCCACACTGTGGCGGCTGTTCCGTAGCATCACCCCCGGCTGTAGAAGCACCGTCCCGGTGCTTAATCTACACATCCGTGGTGAAAGGTGTGTAGTATGGTTTTAGTCTTGCCACGTGAACGATGTCACTTGCAGCTGATGATGACGCTGAGAGATCGGCGGGGATGATTTCATACGTGACATCGGTCACTTCTCATACCACGCGGTAAGGGCCAGTGTAGCGCGACAGCAGCTTTTCGGAAAGGCCCACACGTCGAATGGGTGACCAGAGAAGCACCAGAGAACCAGGAGTAAAGTGCACGTCGCGATGGTGGCGATCATAGAGACATCTCTGAGGCTCCTGTGAGGCCTCAAGACGGGTGCGGGCGAGCTGGCGCGCGTGGTCGGCGTGTGCGATCGTGTCGCGGGCGTATTCAGTGGCGGAACGTGTGGCCGAGGGCAGCAATGTGTCTAAGGGCAACGCGGGTTCTCGGCCATATAGGAGATAGAATGGTGAACAGCCGGCGGTGTCGTGACGTGATGAATTATATGCGAATGTCACATATGGTAAGTGGAGATCCTAGTCGTGGTGGTCGGTCGCAACGCACTTCGAAAGCATGTCAGTGATGGTCCGGTTGAGGCGCTCCATGAGGCCGTTGGTCTGTGGGTGGTAGGACGTGCTGAACTTGTGCTTTGTCGAGAAGGAGCGGCGGATGTCCTCGACGACTGCCGAGAGAAAGCTGCGGCCCCGGTCAGTGAGTAATTGGCGTAGAGCACCGTGCACTAAAATGATGTTATAGAGCAAAAAGTCAGCAACGTCAGTAGTGCAACTTGTCGGGAGGGCTCTGGTGATTGCGTACCGCGTAGCATAGTCAGTAGCCACGGTGACCCATTTATTTCCGGAGCCCGAGAGAGGAAATGGTCCAAGAAGGTCTAGACCAACACAGAAAAAGGGTTCGGGTGGGATGTCGATTGGCTGGAGACATCCAGCTGGAGGTGTGGAGGGCTTCTTCCGGCGCTGACAGGGCTTACAAGCGGCAACGTAGCGCCGCATGGTGCGCGCGAGACCCGGCCAAAAGAATCGACGGCGTACATGGTCGTATGTGTGCGAGACGCCCAAGTGTCCAGCCAAGGGAGCATCATGAAGTTGCTGGAGATTAGTCGAGCGCAGGTGCGATGGAATGACGAGCAGAAGGTCAAGGTCGTGTGGATCAAAATTGCGGCGGTATAATGCCCCCTCCTTAAGGAGAAGCATCCGGAGAGAGGCGTCGCCAGGAGTTGACTCCTGACGGTCGATATTTAGAACAATTTGCCCACCATCCTTCAACAAATCTGCTGTTATCCGATTCTCCCCAGCTGCATTCCCCCTTTGCATAGCTCCCAAGGCTTTCTTTACTTCTTCTGGCGTTACTTGTGGGATGTCAAATTCCTATAGACTATTCCCTCTTCCATTATCGTCATGGTTGCCACTGGTGCTGTATAAATTTCTGTAGAACTCCTCGGCCACCTGAACTGTCTTATAGATATTAGTATTGACATAGCCGGCTTTGTCGCTTAACGCATACATCTGATTCTTGTCTATTGCTAGCTTCTTCTTCACTGCTTTTAGGCTTCCTCGGTTCCTGACAGCAGGCTTAATTCTATCCATATTATGCCTCCTTATGTAAGCTATCTTACGCTTGTTGAATAAATTGGAAAGTTCTGCCAGTTCTATTCTAGCTGTAGGGTTAGAGGCTTTCATACTTTAACGTTTCTTAATCAGATATTTCGTCTCCTGCGATAACTTACCGGTATCCTGTCTAATGAAGTTACCACGGACTTCTAATGCACCCTCCTATATGATGCACTCAAGATTGTCGCTCATTGCTTCAACACTAAGGTCCTCTTCCTGAGTTAAAGTAAAATACCTGTTCTGTAGCTTGATCCGGTATTCCTTCGATTTGGAATTCCTCATTCGGTTCACATCACATGAAGACAACTCATCCTTAATACCACCCGAGATTGACCAGTTATTAAAAGAACCTCTCAGAGCTTCAAATGCAATAAACATTTACCACCTTAATATAAATATATATACAGGTCAAGGATAGTTACAATAAGCATCAGCTATATCACTAGACATAAGAATAAAGTAGTGAAATATACAGTAGCCATAGTACGTTCAGTGAAATTTACTTCAAGAATTTGGCTGGGGCTTAGGTAAGGTTAAGCCTGCATATATCGAAGCGAAATGGTTGGATGATGTTTATGGTTTAGCTTACGGTTATGCTTTGTGATTTAGCCTATGGTTATGCTTA
This sequence comes from Dermacentor andersoni, assembly GCF_023375885.2. Taxonomy (NCBI): domain Eukaryota; kingdom Metazoa; phylum Arthropoda; class Arachnida; order Ixodida; family Ixodidae; genus Dermacentor; species Dermacentor andersoni. The sequence goes on along the minus strand of NC_092822.1, from coordinate 133,504,326 downwards.
CGGTTTAGCTTATGGTTATGCTTTATGATTTAGCCTATAAATATGCTTACGGTTTAACTTATGGATATGCTTTGGTTAGCTTGTGGTTATGCTATACGTGTGCCTTGTGTAGTTTTGCAAATTGCTTTTCAATGATATATACCGTAAGTTACGCAGGATTATTAAACTTCTTTATTCATCATTGTTGGGCACATTGTCTTGCGGTTTCTGTAGAGCCATAAACACAGCTCTCTGTATCGGTAGTATCACTCTCTTCTCCTTCCACGTTGAATGCGCACGCCTATTCTCTGGCAAGCGGTTACATAGTCGGCCTCCGCGATAACCACGCGCTTGCGGCGAACGTCAAGCGATGACGCATAGCGCGCGGCAGTGGCCACCTGCGCCGACTCCAAGGACGCTTACGGAGCCAATTTCGACACACGCCGGCTCGCGAAGCGCGGTGTTGACTACCGTAGGGAAGTTTTCGCTTCAAAATACTGCCCACCACTGGCACGATATCTTTGGGCAGGGTTCAGTCATACAAGAAGAAGCATACATAGAGTAGTAATAAGTATGCCTGCATGAAACCTAGAAAGAAATTCATGGATAAGAAATATTTGTTTATCCTCCGTGTGCCCATACAATAAAGACAAATTTATTAACAAATCGCGTAATCGCGCGTTCGTGCCCAAGAGCACGTGAGTTTCTAGAACAAACGAGCTGAACTGAAAACGAAGGATACGTAGTCGGGGTGGTCGTGGTTCCTTTGTTCTGTTCTAGCGATGAATGCACAAGCACTGCAAGCTACCTGCGCTATTACCTAGCACGTGATCTCCAAGCAAAAAAGAACTATTCAGTGCGAGTACACAACGGACATTTAATACCAGTGTCACAATGCAGACTTTTGATCGCGTTCCATCCCGATTCGGATCGAATTCCTGGTCGCATCGGGCTTCCTTGCTCAATCTGCGGACGGGAGCCAATCGCTGTCGAAAATTTCGATGCAGAACGGGCTTAATCGCGATGAAAAGTGGCCGTGCGACAGCGGTGTGACTCCGCGCCCATCTTTTTTTAGAGGATGAACCGACTAGCCCAACCAAAGTATTATTTACATGGCTGCGCCGAATACTGATGCGTAGCAGAGCTTAATTCTCTACAACTGCAGGTGCTGTCAGCATTGAGCGCCCGTAGGCTCCGCCTGGAGTACACATACTACACTCGCACCCGACACAGGTTGTTCTGTCCTTTGAAGAAATTACGCGAAAATTTCTGCCACAGTAACGCACCACAAAAACGCGACGCGGAACTGGACTACGTGCGTACCTCTTATATCAGCAGCCCATGCGCCTTGCATTGGCCCCTCTGTTTGAAGGCGAAGCGCTGTGACGATGTGAACTCTGGGCACGCCATTGCATATAAAGTAATGGATGGACGTTGTTGAGGATAGATTCCGTCGAAAAAAAGAAGGTCCACTTTATCACTGTTCAGGCCGAATGGAAGCTTTTTTGTCCTGTGCCACGAATAACGGCCGTCGTAGGCACAGTAAGCGCACGGTCACAAAGAAACACCGATGTTGTAGGCCACTGCAGCCTTTCTCGCGCATGTCGCGTCGCCTTCAGTCCGGACGTTCACTTTGCGTGCATGGCCATAAAAGTACACGAAAACAAGGGGGCGCGGAAACTAAACGCAGCCGAAACAATCTTCCATCATACAACTTCAATGCTGTCACGCTGAACACGCACAGCACCCGGCGGCCCGCCACGAGACTCAGCAACGATAGCGGCGGCACCCGTTGGTGTAAATTATTGCAATTTCGGATTCGTTTTCAAAGCATAAAAACAAATGTTCTTTTAAACTACCAGTGTACATTGCTTTCTAAGCTATTCATTTTACGTTACCTCTTAGCCATTTTCTGTGTTTACGGGTAGTTTCACTGGAAATTTATTCGCGTAAACATTAGCTTATATCGAATTAATTGGAATGACAAAGGTGAACTGGTAACTGCGCGTAAGTATATATAACGGATAAGTGAATTTGTTTTCTCTCTCCTCTTCTTTTTTACTTGGACGTTCATTTGTAAGAAAAGGCGGCCCTTCCTAATAGTGTAAGGTGCTATGATGCTTGTGAGTTTGTCTTTTCTTTTATGTATCGAGGAGAGACAGAGAGAACGAAAAGTCTTCATTGGCATTTTCAAGAAGTTCACAATCCTCGTGTTTCTGAAGTCTTATGCTGACGCAAATTTTAAATCGCTTGGACGAAGGACAGATACAGAAGCACTTGCATATTAGCTTTCTAAACGTGGAGAAGTATAGACGAAACCTCGAAATTTCACTTCCTAGAATTACGAAGGCATACGGGAGTGTGAGCGCCATTATAAAACTAGACACCCGCCGTGGTTGCTCAGTGGCTATGGTGTTGGGCTGCTAAGCACGAGGTCGCGGGATCGAATCGCGGCCACGGCGGCCGCATTTCAATGGGGGCGGAATGCGAAAACACCCGTGTACTTAGATTTAGGTGCACGTTAAAGAACCCCAGGTGGTCGAAATTTCCGGAGTCCTCCACTACGGCGTGCCTCATAATCAGAAAGTGGTTTTGGCACATAAAACCCCATAATTTAAATAAAACCAGAGTCTCAAAGAGCTGCTGGTTTACACTACCGCCAAGACTGGCATCACCAATTGCAACGGTTGGTAAAATTCACCAACACAGAAAAGATGCGGCCGATAATGAGAGAGCCGGTTCGTCGTGCTTACAAGGCTGCACTTTTCGAGTCGGCAAAGATACCACGAGGAGTATACCGCGATAATAAAAGAAGTCTTTGCAGGTTACACTGCCATTAGCATCGTCATGACATGAAGCTTGTACGTTTCATTGTAAAATGCCACTGAATTAATCCAACACACCATGCCAACTGAAGACAGTTTGGCAGAGATCGTCCACATTCATTTGTCGTCATGCGGAGTTTATTCGAAAGAATAAAGTAAAGAAACCTTATATGCGTAGAAATTAGCTAGTATAGACCGTGGTTAGCAGAAGCTGGTTTGATAAACTGCGCGCAACATAAATCTTGTTGTAGGTTATCCAAAACGCTGTAACTAGCTCTGCCTAATGTGGCCTCTACGACTGAAAATAGGTTTTGGGGTATAAAACTCAGCGTAGCAAAAATGATAGGTGGCGCGAAGTACAAGACACTCTGCCGGCGCTCTTGTTGTTAATGTGGAATAAAGCAGCGACAAACACCGTGCTGATCGCTACTGGTATCATCTTTTTTATTTCTTCCATGAAACGCGTCCTTTGACTAGGGGCATCGTTGTGCTTCAGTGTGTGCAATATTTTGGCATGGTTGACTTCCTTATGGTCAGTATATCTCCCTTGCACCAGCAACTCCTGGTGTTCGGTTCTCGAATGCACCGCGCCTCTGTTGTCTACTGCAGCATCTAAGGCGAATGTCAGCAAGTAGTGTGGCGTAGTATGAAAGAAATAACAAGTGCCGAAATGCATTTCCGACAATTATTACTGCTGACATGAGAGCTGAGGACGTTCGCTTACAGACAATAAGATTCAATAGGCCATTTTTGTAGCTGCATTATTCGAGCCTGTATCCATTAGGGTCGAAGAAAGACGCGCACACGACACTCAAGAAAAGTCGGCATCGCTCAACAAACGGGAACAGGAGCGAATTATCTGCAGCGCATGCTGTCTCGTGCAGACCCGTGTCGTGGTGTCCAGTGCCCGGCATCGCAAGTGTGCCAGCTGGACGAGCAGCGCAACCCGATCTGCCGCTGCAACGGTGCCTGCCCCGGGGATCTGCGGCCCGTTTGTGGGTCTGACGGACGCACCTACCCCAACGAGTGCCTGCTCCGAGTCGAAGCATGCCGCTCGCGCAGGTCCCTGCGGCTCGTGTATGCGGGCGCCTGCTCGCAAGGACTGAATCCCTGCGGAGACCTGCAATGCCCGTTCGAGTGCTCCATCGACCGATTCGGAAAGGCTTCGTGTACCTGCCCGCCTCCTTGTGAACAGGTGAGTCTGAGTTTGCTTCGTGCATTTAAGAAATGCCGAGTTAGCTGCGCAGCGGAACTTTCAATTTCACCCTATTGTGGAACGCACGGTACAAAAAGTGATTCTGCCTGCTTCTTGAGCAATGCTACGACCCGGTCAAGGTGTACGGAGACACTACTCGGCGCGCAGGTGCTGAGACCCGTTTGCGGCTCGGACGGCAAGACATACGACTCAGCCTGCCATCTCCGGCGCGAGGCGTGCCTGGCGGGGGACGCCGAGCTGCGGGTCTCGTACGCGGGACCGTGCGACGCCGCCGCGCCCTGCCACGACTTCCGCTGCCCGCCGGGCGCCTTCTGTGCGCCCGACGGAAGCGGCCAACCGTCGTGCCGCTGCCCGCCCTGTTCGGAGGAGTTCGAGCCCGTCTGCGGCTCGGATGGAATCTCGTACCCTAACGAGTGCAAGCTCAGGCGCGAGACCTGCCAGCGGAGTACAGCCCCGGGAGGCTCTGCGCTGCCTCCCGTAGCCGTCGCGCACCCTGGGCTCTGCTCGGACCCGTGCGACGGCCGCCAGTGCCCCTTCTATGGTGTCTGCGAGGCATGTACCGTTTCTCAAAGCGACGCTTTTTTTGCCGGGTGCTGCTGTGATGGTCTTGCTGCTGGGGTTATCGCTACACCACCAGATGGTGCTCGCCTCGGAATGCTTAGGTGACGATTGTCTACAGCTTTTGAGAAAGATTTACTCAGAAAATACGGCTTGCGTTCAATGGGAAGGGATGAGGAGCGAGGAGAAAGTTATTATCTACAGGGCACCGAGGCAGGGTGCCCTTTACCCCCACTGCTGCCTATGATGTACATGGCGAGGATTCCAAGGGCGCTAGAGGGAAGTAAATTTGGGTTTAATCTCTCGTACAAACAGGCGGATACAGTAGCAGATCGACAGCTTCCATGTTTGTTTTATGCGGACCATATTATGTTGCTAGCTAGCAAGCGAAGTGTTACGCAACGTCTGGCTAATATCTGTGCACAGAAAGGCGAGAATATAGGTCTAAAATTTAGCGTTATAAAATAAAGTGTCATGGTACTCAATGACAACAGTGAGCTGGCAGCGTCAATTCAGGATCAGGAAATACCTCGGTAAAACAAATAATGGATAAACCAACGCAATAAATATATGGAAACACAGGAAAAAACAATAACAGCAAAAGGGAGGAGAAATGGGGATACAATAGGTACGAGGTGCTCCGGCTTATGCGGAAAGGTGTGATGGTTCCAGGACTTACATTTGGAAATGCGGTTGTTTGCTTTGAAGGCAGGGGTACGCTGAGGACTCGATGGCAACTAAAGGCCAGTGGGATGCCTCCCATTGGGCACTCACGGGAAGGCTACAAATGAAGATCTGCAGGGCGATATGGGCTGGAGAAGTTTTGAAGTGGGAGAAGCTCAGAGTAAAATTTATTATGAAAAAACGACTGAGGAATATGGCAGAAAGCAAATGGCCTGGGAGAGTGTTCAGGCATCTGTACAGTAAAAACATTGATTCACAGTGGAGGAAAATAACTAGGAAATTTACCAGAAACAATACGACCGGTATGGTGAGCAACACAGCAACAGAGAACATCAAGCGGAAAGTCATAGTGGCTGAGATAATCTCATGGATGGCGGCAATGGAAAAGAAACCGGCCATGAGTAACTACTTAAGAGGAAAAAATGAAATCAGGGAAGAAAAAAATTATGATAACTCAACAGGAAGCTCATTACTTTTTGAAGTGAGATCAGGATGCGTTAGAACACGCACTTGTAAAGCGAGGTACAAGGAAGAAGAAGCATGTGCTTGCTGCGATAAAAATCTACGAAGAAGATGGAGCATGTCTTATTAGAATCCAAAATATCTGCCGAGTGGTGGATTAGGCACATTTGGTCTCTGGGTTCAGCGAGAGCAGGTGGAAAGTAAGAATGTCCGCAATAGAGATTAGTAAGGGACGATTAGAAGATTGGTGGAAGAAAAGCAGGCAAACGAGATACAATGGAGGCGCACAAAGAAAAGTTCCCAACAAGGGTTCAGAAAATTTTTGTTTAGTTTTTCTTTTCTTTTTGTTTCTTAACATAGGTAGGACATTCTTCAATGTAATAACAAGAGCTTCGTGGCGCAGTCCGCTAAAGGGCACGCTCATAGCACCCATCCATCCATCCATCCATCCATCCATCCATCCATCCATCCATCCATCCATCCATCCATCCATCCATCCATCCATCCATCCATCCATCCATCCATCCATCCATCTATCCATCCATCCATCCATCCAGCCGGGATGCGCAGTTTGTGCGTATGTCCCGTGCTGTGCTTGCTTTCTTGTGGGACAAAAATGCAGGTGCTGGGCTGTGGAAGTCGTGTGCTGGTCTCTAATAGCTTAAATATTAGAATAGTCCATAGCCTGCATGGGAGCCCTTGGAGCTGGCGTCTCAATAGCGTGCTGGTCGCATATGCTGAAGGGGCACGTAAACAGGCGCCAGCGAAATAGCCCCAAACCGTGCACAAATAGCCCCAAACCGTCGAGGACAGCCAGGCCAGACAGAAGCGTCGCGCGGAACAGGAGCGTCTTCGCTACGCAGTGAAACGTGGTGCAGAGAGCGAATGCATGTATGCAATTTATACGTTCAATTTTATAATAAAAAATGGAATTATGTACAGCCCCATTTTTAAATTAAGTTTAACACTTCTGCCACGAGGCGATGTGCCATGCAAGGCATTGTTAATGCTCAAGGCTCAGAAATTAAGTACAATGGCGCACAACAACGTCTCAAGCAAACACGTTCGGTGGATTACACAGACAAGCAGCATCGGTCCACGCAAGGTGACGTTTAGTGTCAACTCACCACTGTCGTATTGGGCTAAACGCTGAAGAAATTACACATTCGCTGCTAACATCGCCGCTAATTATCGTCAATCAAAGGAAACAGCAAACAAAGTCGCGCTTACATCGATTCCCATGGTGCTTTGGATCCGCGTATTATTTAAATTTTTTGCTTATTCCTGCACCTCATGCATCTGGTGTTTGCATTGCGCTAGCATTTTTATCACAACCCCACGAGAAAAGCCATCCGTCCATGCGTCATGTCATGTTGAAGATAGGGCCAGTAGCAGCGAGCGAGTTCACCTTCGTGGTGCTTCTCGTTTCAACGCCAACGACGCGGCGAGAATACAGCGCCCACGGAGCTATCAACACTCGGTGCACTCCGCCCACATCGCCAATCGCTTTCAAGATAGGTCCACGCGGCCGCCGCCGGTGCACGGTTGATAACGGTTAATAATGGTTTGCATCGAGAGGAGGCAGCGTCATCGACCACGGCTACGTATGAGGGGTACCAAACGTTACAATGTTCAATTACACCAAGCATCGGCCCATTGCACGCCATCCACCAAGCATGAGCATCATCTAAACGCACCATCATATAACATCAGTGATTATTGCTACTACTCGCATCTTCTTCGTCGTCTCCTTCTGGTCTCAATTAGCATTTGGGTGTTGCAGCCGCGCTTTTCCGTGCCACTATTCTTTCGCGGTGTTTCTTGCAATTAAACCAAACGCAGTCAGTATAGCGTACGAAGACGAAAAAACAGGTGATTAGTAGCAAATGCTTACGCATCATTTAGATAACTCCCACAAAAGATTGTACGTTAAATTTTTTTACTTGTTTTTTTTTTTTTCGCAGGCTGCAGTATGGTATTGCTCTGGGATTTTCCAGTTTATTTTCACTATCACAAGCGGCAGTGTTCAGCGCATTGCTGTGATTGCTGCGGTTGCTGCGGCGACAGCACAAGTTGGAGACCAAGGGCGCGCTTGCTTGGGAGACGTCTCTCGTGAGCTCCGGCATTTCAACTGGTCTTCCGCGGGGCGTGTTCCCTGTTTCCTAGTTGTGCATCCGAATGAAGATCTCTCGGAAAGAGCTATTCATTCAGTGGTTCTGAAAGCAACCGCATTGACTTGCCAGAATAAATAACGAGCCAAGAACAAAGAAACCATAGAAGAAGACAGACAGGCCCAGACAGATGGACGGACGGACGGATGAATGGAAATAGTGCATGAAGAAATGGGAATGGTCATAATGGCACGACCAAGAGAGAATGGCGACAACGGTATAACGGATGCATGATAGCGTCTGTGTGACGACAAGGCAATGGCGAGGGTGACATGACAACAATAACAATCACGATTGAATGGCGACAGCGTGATTACTGTAGAATGACTATCAAGGAATAACGTTGACGTATCTATGAAGGTTGTATGACGACGACGGCATGAAGATAATGGGATGACGATATTGAAGGGATGATAATGGTGATATTGCAGCGTGACGATGAGGGCGTCACAACTACGATATAACGATGGCGGAGTGAAGACGGTGGGATGAAGACAGTCACATGTCGAAGCTTTTATGATGACGATGGAACGACCGCAACAACCCAGGGATGGTATGACGGGCAATGCATGAGGATGACTACATGACGACGATGCAAGGAGGACGATTGCGAAACCACGACTTGGTGACAATGAGATAACGATGAACGTATAGCGACAATTGTGGGACGAATACTGTATCACATAACCTGTATGACGGCGATGGCGGCACGACTGGAGTCGGATGAGGTAGCTTGAGTGACGATGATGGCACAGGGACGACGGCGTCGCGACAACGACTGACGATTACGGCATGACAAGTGCGGCATAATCACGATTGGGACCGCTTCCTTTCTTAATATACGTTAACGATCTTCCACTGCACGTATCTTGTCGTATTCGCTTGTTCACTGACGACTGTAGGATTTGTCGTACTGTGACAGACATCTCTGACCAAGCATCTCTCCAAAATGACCTTAATAACGTGCAAAACTGGTGCAACAGTTGGAAAATGGCCTTGTATCCTAACAGGGGCCAATTTATTTCAATTTTCCGCCGTCATAATCCTTATCTCTATTGGAAACGTCCCAATGGTGAGCAGGTGAACAAGCAATTGGCAACTACGGCGTCGATTCTGCGAACGCTAGAGAAGAGATGCTCATTGAATTCGCAGTAAAGAATAATCTTCGAATAATAAACACCTTCTTCAGGAAGCGTACCAACACGAAATGGACCTGCCAAAGCCCCCTAATGGTGAAACAAAAAATGAACTTGATTTCATTCATTATGCCGATCCCATCATAGAGCAGGATGTAGAAGTGTTGGGTAGGGTAAAGTGCAGTGATCAGATGTTATTGAGGGTCAGCATTCGGCTCAACTTGAAAACAGAAAGAGTAAAATTGGTAAAGATGAAACAGGCCAACTTAAATGCAGTAAGTGAACAAGGAGGAAAATTCAGGCTGGTACTTGCAAACAAATAAGCAGCCTTAGAACAGAGAGATGAAGATGACATAGAGGTAATGAATGAAACCGTAAATAGGCTAGCTTCAGAGGCAGCAACTGAAGTGGGAAGCAAGGCACCGAAGCAACCTGAAGGCAAGCTCTCTCAAGTAACAAAGAATCCAATGAAGAAGCGACAAAGAATGAAAGTGACCAACTCAAGAGATAGGATAGAATTCGCGGAACTGTTGAAACTGATTAACAAGACCAAAATAAAGGATATTAGAAATGATAACGAGAGAAAGACTGAGGAAGCCGTAAAATATGGACGCCACCTGAAATCACTGAGAAGGAAACTTGGTATAGGACAAATCAAGTTGGATGCACTGAAAGATAAGCAGCGTAATATCATCAGCAATTTGAAGGTGGAGTAAAAGCAGCGGAATAATTCTGCACTGACCTGTACAGTACCCACACTAGCCACGATACCTCAGTTCAAAGCAGTAACGAACAGGTGGCAGGGACTCCTCCTGTAACTAGTGATGTGCTCAGAAGCGCCTTGCAAGACATGAAGCGGAGACAACTGGCAGGAGAAGACGGAATAACCGCCCATTTAAGGAAAGATGGAGGAGACATAACGAGTGAAAAGCTTCCGGCTCTCTATACGAAGTGTCTATCGACTTAAAGAGTCCCAGAAAACTGGAAGAATGAAAAGATTGTACCAACCCACAATAAATGGAGCCGTTAAAGAAGTGAAAAAATTATAGGCCCATTAGCTTATTTCTAGTATTATATAGAATATTCACCAAGATAATCTGCAATAGAATAAGGGAAACTTTGGACATTAGTCAAGCAAGGAAATAGGTAGGTTTCAGGAAGGAATACTCTACAATGAATCACATCCATGTCATCAATGAGGTAATTGAGAAATCCGCAGAGTAAAATAAGCCTCTCTATATGGCCTTCATAGAATAACGAAAGGCATTTGGTTCAGTAGAGATACCAGCAGTCATAGAGGCATTACGTAATCAAGGAGTACAGGCCGCTTACGTCAATATCTTCGAAAATATCTACAGAGATTCAGCAGCTACCTTAATTCTACACCAGAAAAGTAGAACGATACCTCTAAAGAAAGGGGACAGACAGGGAGACACAGTCTCTCCAACGCTATTCACTGCGTGCTTGGAAGATGAATGGATGGATAAAAGTTTCTTGTACGTCCGGCAAGGTTTAACGCAACCGGGGCTCAGGTCTCCCACGGGAAAACGTCAAGGCCCTGCCTCAGCGCCGCCTCACGGGCTTGCTTCACTGCCGACGTCTGGATGCCGAGCTCTGGGCTGCGAAGAGCGGGGGCCCACCTCGACGACAGGGTGTCCGGAGACATCCTTCATATAACTGCATTGCCCTCCCACAGCATGTGTTTGAGTGTTGTTGGTCCTTCCTGGCACAATTTCCACGTGTCGTCCTGATCCTTAACTGGGAAGATACGGTTCAGATAGAATTTGTTAAGGAAGGTGTTCGTGTGGAACTGTCTCCAGGCGACCGCCTGCCTCCTGTTCAATTTGGGGCTCGTCAGTGGGTATATCGCTCTGTCGTTTAGATATGCACTGCTTATGTTATTGTATCTAGGAAGCCTGTCCCGTTCTGCGCGATCAGTGTTCTCTGTCGTGCGAGAGGCATTGCCCCTGTTCGGCACGGTGGGTCATGTCTTGCGTCGTCCGGCGCTCCGTCTCTTTTCGGTTCGGGAGCGTAGTTTTGGCGTAGTTCTTTACTGCCGTTTGCGAGTTGCTTAGTGCGACTTCGCATTCCTGTTCTGTGAGGGCCAGTGCAATCACTACTTCCTCCGATATTTCAGAGTGTTTGGTGTATACACTGCGTGCGATTTTGATTTTGGGGTCCGTGTCTACGACTACGGCGGTGTATTTATGGCCGTTCGTATATTCGGCTGCATCGACAAAGCGCGCGTTTCTCTCCCTGCATGGAATAAGTATTCAAACTATTAAAGTGGGAAGGTTTAGGCATAAGGATCGACGGCAAATATCGCTGCAATATTCCGTTTGCAGATAACATTGTTCTGTTCAGCAAAACTGGAGATGAGCAGCAACAAATGATTGAGTACTTTAACAGAGAAAGGTTAAGAGTGAGGTGAAGATTAATGTGCAGAAGACAAAGATAACAACGAATAGCAAGGCAAGGCCACAAGGGTGCAAGATGGAGAGCCAGCCTCTAGAGTCTGTGAAGGAGTACGTTTATCTAGGTCACATATTCACAGGGAACCCTGACAATGAGAAGGACTGGAGAATAAAAATGGATTGGAGAGCATAGGGCAGACACCTTCAGCTCATGACTGGAAGCCTTTCATTATCATTGAAGAGGAAAGTGTACAATCAGTGCATTTTTCTGTTGCTGGCATATGGGGCAAAAACTTGGAGACCTAAAAAGAAGCTTGAGAACAAGTTAAGGACCGCGCAAACAGCGACGGAACGAAGAATGCTAGACTTAACGTTAAGAGACAGATGGAAAGCCTTTCGGATCAGAGCGCAAACGAGTATAGCGGATATTCTAATTCACATTAGGACAAAAAAAATGAAGTGAGAATGTCTTGTAATGTGCAGGTTAGATAACTGCTGGACGATCAGGGTTACAGAATAGGTGCCAAGTGAAGGAAAGCGCAGTCGAGGACGGTACAAGTATAGGTGGGGCGATTAAATTTGGAAATTCGCGGGCGCTAGTTGGAATCGCTTGGCGCAGGACAACGGTAATTGGAGATCGCAGGGAGAGGCATTGGTCGTGCAGTGAGCATAATATAGGATGATGATGATGATGATGGTGGTGGTGGTTGTGGTGGTGGTGATTATGATGAGATAGATAGAAAGATAGTCAAGTGTTTGACGAAAACTGGTCTTGCGAGGAAACATACTGGTGCCAAAAAGCATGCGCTCGCCAAGAATAAAAGAAAAATAAAGAACTTGACGTTTCGGGCCCCCTACGGGTCCCTTGTTAAAAGTGAAGATATAAGCATGGGCGCGCGACTATATATCGGTGAGGTGGCGCAGCCTACGGGTATATACGTCGCGAAGATTGCCCCGCGTCCTCTTTATCGTGTGTCTGGTTGATTAAATGTACTATGATTCTAAAAGCAAACGGGCACATAAGTGTTTCTAATTGTGATGGTGGCTGCCGAGTTCCAGTCAATGCTGTGTCCGGTTAGTTCGCGATGTTCCGAAACGTCATGTTCTTTATTTTTTTTAATTTCTGGCGAGTGCACGTTTTCTTGGCACCATAGATAGATAGGCCAAAACGGCTGACATAGGCAACGAATGCTTTTCGCAATAATATATTCAGTGTATTGGTACCAACGTAGACCCAGCGTAGCGAGCGCTGATTTTACCGTCACATTAACAAAACGTGCGACTTCCAGTTCTTGATGTACTTGTAATATTAAGTGCAAACTGTGCAGTTTTCTGCGGCACATTTTTATTTTTCATTCTATTTTATTATAGAAACCAATTTTTGTGCGTTTTATCTACTTTATAGTCTAGCCTTTTATCTGTAACGCCTCTGACCACCCATGCGACACTGTTTATCATCGATGTGAGCTACTGCACGTATATTCTTCATCACGGCTACGGAGAACCTCGAACTAATCTAAACATCATGAAAGTAGATGATGTGCAGGCTGCGACAGCGGGCAAACAACGGGAAGGCACGCCGTGGACAAACGCTGACATCCAACTCGGGAATCGAATTTGAAGTCGATAGCGAGCGCTGCTTCCCTCCTCGCCTCTCCGTCCTTTGTGCATTTTCGCGCCGTACACATCTTCATGAATTACCATCTGGCCCCTTCTCAAAACTTGGCAGGCAAAATTGCCACACGCCTGGCCTTTCGAGGCACTTTGCATGTATTAGCGGGCTTCTTTCACGCTCCGAGAAACACTGTTATGTACTACGAATTGAGCAACAGAAAGCTGTATCGGGAGGTTTGCATATCGCTCTAAAATTTTCTCATTGACAATTTTCATCTAATTCTATATTTGAGAATTTGAATAAATATTTACGGCAAATTATGTAATTAGACGCAATGCAAAAAATAATTTGAGTATTCCCAAGGGACGGCAAACAACACTGACATGATTTTGTTCATCGAAGTGGCATTTGCATATGTTTAAATCTTGGTGCAGGATAGTTGGGACAGCCTGCATACCGCACACGAACATACGTGTATGCAGCGAATTGGAATGTGTAGAACATATTAGGTGAACAATGTAGAAAACATTTGTAAACCAGGAAAGCAATTTATTACTAATTTATCATACAGCAAGCACTGTTTGGCCACAAATAGAAGATAGAAACCCAGGAAGACTCGGGATTTAAAAGCAGCCACGGGCAGAGAAACGTGAATGCAGTTTAGGTGAGTGAGAAGAGGTCCGCAGGCCAGCACGTTGCACATTCCGCAGAAGCGTGTACGGTACTGCACAGCAGGCGCGCCGCGCAGGGTGGCGCCCGCTGCGGGTGCCCGCCGCCGTGCCCGTCCCCCGTGGACGACGCGGTGTGCGGCTCGGACGGCCTGACGTACGCCAACGAGTGCGAGCTGCGGCGCGCGTCGTGCCGCCACCAGCGGGCCATCGCGGTGGCGTCGCGGGGCGCCTGCGACGTGTGCCGCGGAGTGCGCTGCGAGCTCGGCGCACGCTGCGAGAGCGGCGTCTGCGTATGCCCGCGAGACTGCCCCGAAGGGTTGGAGCCCGTGTGCGACACCCGCGGCCAGCCGTACGCCAACGAGTGCCAGCTGCGCAGGGCCTCGTGCCAGCAGGGCCGCGACTTGGGGCCTCCCAGGCCCTGCGCGGGCGCTGGCCTCGACCAGGACCCGGAAGGTGGCAGTGGGGACGGGTGCAGCTGCCGCTTCGGCGCGCTGTGCGCGCCCGGCGGAGACTGCCAGTGCGACATCCACTGCGACACGGTGAGCCGTTTCTCTTCACGCGCAGTGATCGTACGCGCCAGGTACGCGCAGGAGGTACAACTGAAAGGGAGAAGCACTTTACGCACTGATAGTGGCGGGAGTGGCCTTCGTCCCGCAGGGGAAATGAAAAAAATAAACTGGAGCAGAATGTCGCTATCGGGCAATTGTCATATAGCGCGTAATCACTACTACTGAAGCCTACCCTCGAAGCCGAGACTGCCGTATTTTAGGAGATAAGCAGCTCCAAAAAATACCACGCACACTATGACGATCTCCTCAGTAAACTCGATTTACGATTTAGAGCGCAGCTCTTACACACTAAACATTTTAACACCCTTAAGGGTGTAAATCAGTTTGTCGCCAGACGGACACGCTAAGGGTGCTGTTGCCTACACCTTACAGTTGGGGTGCAATTATAGCACCCTAGAGGAAGGGTGTCCAGCAAATTAAATTTAGGGTGTAAGGGTGCTAGTCCACATTAACACCCATTTATGTGGGTGTTGGAAGGGTGTATACCCTTTTATTTCTGGTGTGCATGCAAGGCAGGTTCGGCAATACACGCCTTCAATTACTATTATGTACAGCGATTTACTCGTCATTGTCGCGTGTGCCAGAAGGTTTAACTTCGGCTACCAAACGCACCGTCCAACAGCCGGCCTTCAAGCTTCGATGGGCATACACAACACCTATACGTGTGGATCACATTACATATTAGTAATGAATGGTGTAGATTGCGAAACCCGTCTTCGCTGCGCAAATACAACCTAGCAAATTTGACACTTTTGAGCATTTATATCATCACCATCTGTTACCGCGATTTCCAGATCCCTATAACATGCATCACAGACTGGTAAGACATGCTGCATCTTCACGAAAAATATAAGTGTGTTTATCGCATGCTACAATACAGAGTACAAGATATACATAAATCACATGAAATCTAAACATGCACAATCCCACAACACATTAGTAAGTACAACATGTACATTTCCCAAAAACGTATTTAAAAATATATGTATTGATCAAATCTGTTCTTATTAGAGAAGAAGGAATGTATAGGAGCACTGAAAGAACCTGAGTTCACTTCGCAGTGTTTTGGGCCACATAAAGTGATACATTTTCAGTATTAAGCTCCAATGAACGAAAATTCAAGTTTTGATGCATTGAAAAAAAGGGGGATATTTCAAAGGTCAATTAGGGTTATATTGTAGACCAATGTCATGGCAAAGCATTATGAAATGTTTGGGAAGTCGATGTAAGGCACAACTGGCCAACATTTTTGAGATTAATACAGTATTTTCCAAGCATAGACGAACTTTAAATAATGTTTAAGACGGTAGCATTATTGCTCATTTTCTCTTTCCAACAAGATTACTTGAGCACAAGAAATATGTAGAATTTTTTAGGCCTAAATAGTTGTTTTTTCTTTTGTGAAACGAGAGTTCTCTGGGCTAAAAATTCTTTAAAGCAGATTTTCTAATTACAATGCCGGTTTCTTTAAATTTTCGTTTTGTAACCCGAAGGCACTGGTCTGTTATACAATATGTATTTTGAAAATTCGTTCTTCTCTTGCTATAAAACAAAAGACTGTATATTCCACATGTCTGGGTGCAAAGTGCAGTATCAATGGAGCCCTGATAAAAACAAACCATTGTTGAATAAACTATTTTGCTGAGCAAAAAAGGTGCACAGTGTTTTAAATACATTGTAAAGTTTTAACTTCTTTGCACTTAGATGCGGAAATGCAAGATTAGGGTTTGCAGTAGCATATGAGTATGCAAATGAGCAAATATGATTTAATAAGTCAGCCATACTCTGGTGACTGAAACACAAGCACAGGCAGTCATGCATAAGTTCAAGTTAAATATCACACTGTTAACATCTGCCAGCGAGAAATGGTTGTATCAAACAGTTTAAATATACTGAACAGTGCATATTATTTGATGCAAAATTAAAAAGCTATGGTACATATTTCAGCTGCAAAAATGCAATTCATGCAGCAAGTGGCATTTAGCTTACAAAAAGAAAAAAAACTCTGTTCACGTTTAACCAGGAGGTGCAAGGACTCCATTCTATGATCATCTCGACCAATAAATGCAGTGCATGGCTATGCTGGAATCTTGCGAGTTGAGACTCATGAGAGTTGAGTCTGCAATTACACATGTACACTGCGGAAAATATGATAAGGAAACAAACTCCTGAAAACAACAACCTTAATTAATGTGACCGGGCACATTGCACAACTTAGGTAGCTGGGCAAGACAAGTGAAAGGTAGGAGAAATTGCTATTTTGCAAAATGAAGAACTAGATGTTACCGTGAACAGTAAATCACTATTTCATTGTGAGTACAACATGGCACATACAGCAGCAAAAGTAAATAAATTTACAGTACCCTTTTCAACACAGGAAATAGGAGTGAATAAAATATATAGACACTACCAACGACATCTCTCAACAGCAGACATTTGTCCAGGAGCGTGTATGTGACCTTAGTATAAAATTGACATTATAAACCTGAAATATTTCTGTGCATCACACTTTAGAAGTACTGCAGCTGACAACCTTATGGAATATGGCACATTAAGACGGATGCACAAGCCATGAAAATATAATTGTTTTTACGCAACATTATTACTTTTGGAGACAGAGAGTGCACACAATATGAAAATGCTGAAACCGCCACTGGCGTTCTCATTTGCCCTGTAATACATGAATCCAGCCCAACGATCTCCAATGTAGTTTATTAGGCCCTTTCTGTGTCCTAAATTTTATTGTGTATTTCTTACTTACTAATTTAGTAAGAATTGGCATTTTGGCATGCTTCCTTGGAAAATTTAGCATGTCAGGTCAACTGCATTCCTTAGAGCACGCCCCCTTCTTTCAATGGGTTAGCTTAGCAATACGCTGACAAGTAGTATTCCCTTATTGAAACTTATAATCCTTCCTCATCTTCCCAATTTCTACTTCATGCTCTAAACTGTGACGTCCCTCCACGCAGTTTATGTTGGTCTGCGACTATTTACATGCTCCTTCTTTCTGTAGGCTCTCAACTAGAGCCTGAAATTTTTTGTTTCCTAAAACAGTCATCTTTACCACCCAAAACATATTTTACAGTTACCCCTCACTGTGGGGGATTGTATATAAGTGTTCAGATATTCAATGAACCTCAGAGCCACAACCATTTCTCATCCTGTCTTGCCACTACCCGCATGAGTCGCAATGGTGGTAAATTGTCTACCCGCCCTCTGTCGCTTAAAAGTACATTTTGCCAAGTGGAAAATGACCACAAGCATTGCATTTGATTGAATGAGTGCTCCTGTGCATGTTTTTTTTTCCTCGTCTAGTAATGACTAGGTTCAACATGGTCAAGTTGTCTGAAAACTGTCTAGCCCCAACCAATACTTCATGTGGTTTCAAAATTAATAAACATTCATTTTTCAAGACTTGTCCCAAATTAAGCACGAGACAGATTTTCATGATGCAAATGAGGAAAGGTTGTGCTCAGAGACAATGATAGGCCGGCTATTTGCTGCAAAACTGTGTGAAATGAAATATGCTTGCACTTTTCATGAGCAGCTAGCTCAGCACAAGAAATAGGCACATTGCCTGCTGAAACGTTTTTCAACGCCCACAAGAGGTCCTGGTTTCTCGTAATGTTTTCAAGTCTCTTGCACTCTAGATTGCAATCCGGCGCATTTTGATTACAATATTGTATTCAATATAAAAACAGCTCAAATTTTAATATTTGGTATTTATATGGAAATAAATGAAAGGGAGAAAAGTGTAAAGCAACGGGCAAATAACAAGCTCATTGCAGACAGTAAAGAAATATTCTTTTCCTGCAAATAAATTGGTAGCAGGATGGTTATACGAAATTAGCACTGAATGTACAATGTAGAATATGATGCTGCAATGCCCCATTCCGTGAATATTCTTGCATAAAGACAATCCTCATTATGAAAGGCCATCAAGAAAATGCAAGTGTGTACTGTGGATCAGCAGCCATACCTGCAGTATGCACTGTACCACCGGCAATATTTAAAACCACACATAACTGCACATATCAAGCTTAGGCCACCAAGGAGCCTCAGAATTGTAAATTATAACTTGACTTATTATCTTATACTACACACCTATATCTACTTACAATATTATCTTCACAACTGTGTCCAAGACATCAACCATCTGTCCAAAGGTGAACACAAGTGGCTCGCTCTTGACTGAGGGCAGCAAGGCTGGGCATTGGTAAACTGCTGCTATCACCTGCATGACTTGCGAGACACGACGCTTTAAGTTCAAGATAAACAAATGCTGTTAGAACAAAAGACAAGATCACTGGCAATGAGCCTCGTTTGGTTTGCATGAGAAAAGCCAACACATGGACTTTGTGCTGCTTACGGAATAAGAAGCAAGCCTCCTTCCAGATGTTCCAGTCATGCATTAAGATTGTCACACAGCTGCATGTTTATTTGCTCATATGCTGCTGTCGCCACTGTGCCAGCATGCTTTGCATAGTTTATTATTTCAAGTTAAATTGATTATTGTGATTTCTTGCCGATTCTTGGCAAACAGCACCAGCAACGAAGTAGCTTAGTTTACAAACCTACTCCCTTTTGAGGAGCGAATTCACACACACACACACACACACACACACACACACACACACACACACACACACACACACACATACACACACACACACACACACACACACACACACACATACACACACACACACGCACACGCACACGCAAACGCACACGCACACACACGCACACGCACACACACACACACACACACACACACAGGCAGGCCGCCTCTACCACATGAGCAGCTTCCCCCGCTTGACACACATGCACTTTTTTAACCTTTCACACTCCTTCTGCTAAGGCATAAAAAGCTTTTGTGTGACCAACCCCAAACTCTTCAACCTACACTTCCAGCTTGAATACTTTCTCGAGAGTCAGGGCAAGTCTTCTAGCTTCCACAGTGCTCCAAACCGCAGGCACGAATTTAAATAAGGCTATAGGCGACAGCTCTAGAAGGGCATACAAACTGCCCAGAGAGACCTAAAGCTTGTATATGATACCTCGAAAGCACAACACTTCACATTTTCAAAATTCATTGAAGCTCCTGAAGCCAACTGCTTTATACGTAGAATCGAATAACCTACCATTACCAATTTCCGCGGTTGTCTACATAAACGTAAATGTAGGCTAATGGTAAATCCATGTTTTTAAGATCAGAATCAGTGTACTCGCGAAACACGACCACATTTTTTAATCATTTATTTATGCTCTGGATGTAACGTTCCTTTCACAATAATAATCAAGGATATGGATTCATCAGGGCAGAGGAGGGAAAAAGGAGGAAGCGTTTACCTGACGCCTTCCCACAGGTCCTTCGAAGAAACGACGCCTCATACGGCAGTTGTCCAGGGTGGCTTCAAACCAAATTCGGCTTTCAGGCGGGAGCACTCGCTGCACCAAATTTGAAGAGTTTTATTTCGAGTAAAACTCTACCGACTTTATGCAATACATACGCACGCACACAAAAGGCACTCTACGCACACACGCACGTATGCCCTCTCAAAGCGCAGACGCAAAAGCGCGCCCGCGCACATTGATAAACACAAACAAGCACACATACATGCAGGCACACACGCTAACACGTGCACGCACACACAGCGACCCACACAGAAACATGCGCGCACACGCACGCATACACAAACACGCTCACACAACACGTACGCACTAGACACACGCAAACACAGCGGCCCATACAAACCGGCATGTACGCGCGCGCACGCGCACACACACACATGGCGGAGAAGGCCAAGCAGACCCAGGGCCTTACTTGAGCCTGATCCCGCAGCCACGTCCCCCTTTACCCTTCTCCCTTTAAATAAAGTTTACCACCACCACCAAGCGAGCCGAAAACATGCTGAAGGCGTCCGGCAAGCAGTAACAGCAGCACGCGACCGCGACCGGGATAACCAATACCGCGCTAGTTCTTTCAAAAGGTGGCAAAGACAGTCGTCCTTTTTCTACGCGACGCAAAAGTGGTCGACCACATTTCACCTAATTGCAAACGACCGTATTACAAGAAGCCGCACTGAACGCACAAGAGAATCACATCTATGAGCGTTCAAGTGCTGAGAAACAAAGCGGAACTATGCAGGCGCACCACGCCCGATGTTGGTTTAACAAACATTAGTCACACGGGGCGCGATCGAGGTAGTGAACTTGCCATACTAGGAGCGCAGCAGCTCTTGCTCTCACATTAGTGAATTATGCTACAAGATCACAGTGGATACTTCTAGAGCGAACAATAACTCGTAACCCACCAAACAAATACCAAATAAACGAGCACTTGCCTGAAAATTTCCATTATGGCAGTACTATCGACCGCCGACACCGGTCACGTTGCAACTGCTCGCTTCAGCCTCCGTCGATCCATCTTCCAGTGCGCACGAACGCTTTGGTTTGAAGTGGGGCACGAGTAATACATAAAGCACGGGCCACATCTTTTTCTACACTGCACACAAAACTAATCGCACGTTTAAAATTATTTCGCACAGCGCGAGGCGCGACAGAGGCGAAAACGAGACGATGCATTTCATGTAGCAAGAGCAGCGAATGCAATGATGGCGCAGCTTCCGCCTTCCCGTCCTGCCACGCGCCTTGTGGTCTGTGACGGTACAGCGTCGTCCCGTCACTTCCGGTCGCTTTCCATTGGGCAGGGGGCGGCCTCGCACATTGCGCCGCGCCGAAGTCAGGCGAATTATATATATATATATATATATATATATATATAAGGAGTGAGTGAGTGAAAGCTTTTATTGAGTCTTTCAAGAGATTCGCGGTTACGAGGTCTCCGTCATCTTCATCTTCTTGGCGCTGGCGACTTGAGGCTTGTCTTCAGCAAGGTTGGGCCCCTATTCCAAGGCTCCACTGAGTCGTGCTGCATCGCTCGCGTGCTGCACTAGGGCCCTTTAGGCCGTGAGCTCGCTGCTGGTGAGCCGACTCTTCCATTGCTCCACACTCGGGTGTTCGTGTTTGTGGAATGCTTTGTTGCGTTCGCACTCCCAGGTGATGTGGTAGAGTGTAGGTGTGGCACTGCACCAAGGGCAGGTGGCCCTGTATTGTGTCGGTAACATATTATTGAGCACGTGTAAGTTGGGGAAGGAGTTTGTTTGTAGTCTGCGCCAGCTAGTCGCTTCCTCTTTTGTGAGGCCTTTGTGTGGTGGTGGATATCTAATTCTAGTTCCTCTATGTAAGTTCAGGGTGTCTGCGTATCCCCCCTCGCAAGCCTGTAGGTGAGTCTCCGGGGCATTCGACCGCCCTGCTCGGAACACTTCGCCTACAGCTAGGCTGTCTGCCCTTTCATTGCCCCCTATGCCTACGTGACCCGGGATCGAGATTAGGTTGTGCCTGGGTTTTTCCTTCTCGGCGGAGGTGGCTCCGCTGAGTAATCTGAGGGCAGTTTTGCTGATTCTACCCCTCGTGTAGTTCCTGCACACCTGTGTTGAGTCCGTCAGTATGTTGAGAGATCGGCCTGTTCTGTAATCTTCCGCTGCCGCCAGCGCTACGGCAATCTCCTCGGCCTCCGCTGTGCCAGCGACCTTTGTCGTGGTTACGTGATCGGGTTTCCTTCCTTGTTAACCACTACCGTCGCGGCCACGCGTTCTCTTCCGTGTGGATATACGGCGGCGTCCGTGTATACTGTATTGTCTAGCTGGGCTAGCGTTCTCGCAGCGTATTCGGCCCTAGATTTTCGCCTGTTTTCGTGTAGGTTGGGATCCATATTTTTTGGCAGTGGTCCCACATTAATGGTTTTCATGAGGTGGTCCGGTACGTCCGCGTATCTGTCTGTCAGTCCACTCGTATCCCGACGCAACCTCCTCGGGAGCGCTCGTCCCGTAGGGGTGCCTCTGAGTCTCGCGGTTTGCGTACCTAGCAGAGCCACGGCGAGCTCGCTGAAGGTGTTGCTGATGCCCAGCTGGAGCAACTTCTCGTTCGACGTATTTCTGAGTAGATGCAGAGTTGTCTTGTACGCCTTCCTGAGGATGGTGTCTGCTTGCTCTCTTTCTGCCTTGGTCGTCACGTGGTACGGCAGGGAGTACGTGACTGGGCTGACGATTAGCTGTTGACTAGCCTGAGAGTGTCTTCTTCTTTCATTCCGTATCTCCTTTGGGAGATCCTATTGATCATGCGGCCCACCTGTACCGTCGCCTTGCTCAGCAGGCTAATGGTGTGGCTGCACTTCCGGCTGCCTTGTAGCCACTTGCCCAGGATCCTAATCATGTTCTCCGGGATGTTCTGTCCCTCGAGAGCACCTCCAGTGTCGCTTGCGTTGGGTGCTTGCCGACCCTGAGGAGCTCCGACTTCTCCGTGGAGCATCGCAGTCCCCTTTGTCTGGTGTAGTTTTCTACGCAGGTCGCCGCTTCCTGCAGTTTTGCTTGCTTCTCTCCGAGCGATCCTTGGGTGACCCAGATCGTGACGTCGTCGGCGTACATAGCGTGCTGGATGCCTCGGATCTCCTTAAGTTTTCTTGCCAGGCCAATCATTGCCACGTTGAAGAGGACGGGCGATATGACGGATCCTTGGGGTGTGCCCTTGCACGGCGTGGGGAAGACGTTGCTTCTCAGCTCGCCCAGCACCACCGTCGCCGTTCTGTTGCTCAGGAAGTCCCTGACGTAATCGTGCACTCTTTTCCCGCAGTTGGTGTTGTTGATGCCTTCCATGATGGCCGCGTAGCTCACGTTGTCGAAGGCCCCCTTTATGTCGAGCGCCATGACGACGTTTTCGCCCGTTTTCGGCATCGTCTCGAGTACTTCCTCCTTGAGTTGGAGCAGCACGTTTGGCGTTGAGAGGCTGGCTCTGAACCCGCATATGCTGTCCGGGTACCATCGCTCCTTTTCCAAGTGCGACTGGATTCTGTTCGTGATCACTTTCTCGTACAGCTTGGCCAGGCACGACGTTAGGGATATCGCCCTGAGATTTTCTATTTGGAGTTTCTTCCCTGCCTTCGGAATCATTACGACGACGGCGTGTTTCCACTCCGCCGGAACTCTCACTTCTTGCCAGAGCTTGTTGAGGTAGGCCCTCAGTTGGTCGATGGCCTCGCCGCTGACATTTCTGATTAGCGAGAAAAACATCTGCTGCTACCCATTTATTCTGACAGGTTAGCTTGCTGGCCTGGCCACCTGTGTGCTGATATTTCGTACTGGTCTCTAACCAGAGCTGCTACGTTCCGTGCCGAGCTTTTTTTGGGGGGGGCCTTGAAAGTATTATACATACTTTCAAGGCCTAGTAGGCACAACAGAAATAAGTGGTGAAAATATACTATATTTGTAGTGTAGAGCAAGAATAGAAAATCAAATCGTAAGGCACATTGAACGGCGATCTTGAATTAGTGGTGCCACAAATTGAGACTGGGGAGGTGGGAAGGCGGTTCCATGCAGTGGCTGTTCTTGGCAAAAAGGAAGAACGGCACTTTAATATTGTGTTGATGGTCGATGCGAGACGAGAACTTGGTGTGGTGAAAAGATTTTCTTTAAGAGAAGGGTTAAAGTAGCATTCTCTATGAAAAAGGCAGAGACGAAAGTACTTGAGACGCAACCGAAGGGCAGGTAGATCTAGTGTTCTTTTCATGGAGGTGACGCTAGAATGACATGAATAATTTGAGAAAATAAAACGGGCGGCGCGCTTCTGAATGCTTTCTGAATGCTTTCAAGGGAAATGGTAAGATTGGCATGAGCAGGGTCCCATATGGATTATTGTTGCGGAGAACGCCAGCTTTTCTACCTGAAAGGCCATAAAACGCTATCTGATTTAAAATGCAATACATAAACACATTGCTCAATGCGCGGACGTGTACACGTTACCCGTATTTATGCATCAATACGTTCCACATCCTTCAGTCGTCGATTTAACACCCTTCTCCGAGCAGCGTCACACGTTATGACTGTTATATACCCTTATGATAGGGTGTTTTGGCCGAAAAGCTGCTGAAAGGGAGTATGAATGGGTGTAAACGCAGAAAACACCCCTTTTAACACCCATAAAAAATTTTAAATGTGTTGTGTGTAGGCGCTCGTTCCTAGGTTGAGCGTCGGTCTCCTCGGTGTAACCAAGCGAACGAGTACAGCGAAGCATGGAAGGGCGAACGCGGAGCGCTGCGGCGGATGAAAGACGGTGATAGCGAACAGAACGCGAGGTAAAAAGCGGAGGGGGAAGGTGCGGCGGAATCAGTCAGAAACCGTCAGGAGAAAAGCGTAGCGCGGCGTAAAACGGGCTCTGCGGCAACGACTGCTATGAGACGGCACCAGAGTAGCGTGCCGTCGTCTCTTCACCGATGACACCATTTATAAGGCATGCGGCGAGCGCGTCCACCGATACAATATATGAAAATAAGGCACTGCATCAGTGTCACGAATTTCAGGGCTCCCGAAATGGACTGAGGCAATTCAAATATGTTAACAGACATTTACCTCAAAGAAAAAGAAATAATGAAAGAAAAACACAGCAAACTGCCCTGACACACTATAAACACTATACACACACGAGACACATCAAAAACTAGCTATACACATCAAAAACAAACAAGCCCTCAAATACATGCTGTTCCTCCGCTCGACTAACCAACGCGACGTCACGAGCAAGCGAACGTTCTCACCGTCACCAGTCGTATCGGACTCCGGCCCAGCGTGGCAAAGGACGTTGGCCTGCATGGTTCTGACGCAGCGTGGGCGTCGACCTCCGTCGAGACCGATGAGGTTATAGTCTTTAGCAGAGACACGCGTGGCACCGGACCATGTCTGGACCAGTCGGCCGTTGTGCCACTGGCATGGCCAGGCGATCGCCTTGGTGGCACGGGACAGCAAGCGGTTACGGCAGCGTGGGGTAGGACCACGGCCACGGAACACAGCCACGGCGACGCAGTCGAGGCTCAGGAGCTGGAGTCGTCACTGGCCAGCTCTCCGGTCCGTGGTCCCCGAAGCTGCAGCCTCCCGTCTCCAGCGCACAGCTGGAGATGCAACTGTCTTCCTTCCCGACCACGTCAGCAATGCCAGCTAAACTCCACCTGCGTCTCCTTTTTCTTCATTTCTTTTTTACTCCCGCGCTTCACGCGCTTCACGTGCTTCTCGCCTGCTGGTACCTTCTCCGTTTTGTCGACCATCGTCTTCGTTCTTTTTCACATTGTCATACAGGTCTTGCCGGTGACAATGAGCAGTTGTCTGTCTGCGGTACTTGCTGTAGTAGTCAGCTTCCTCAACATGTGTCATAAGCCCGCACGAAGCACATACATGAAACATGCGTCATGTTTGTTTGTTTGCATCAAGTAGTGGCTCATACCCACTATGGGGGATTGGCCAGGATTCGGCTGAGCTAAGAAAGTAAATCGTTGATATTGACACGTGTACTTCTTTATGTTTATCGGGCGACCACTTCTCACCGCCTAACAAACGTTATCGCAAAGCGCACGACGCGCCTGCATGTAAAAAAATTAAATTATGGGGTTTTACGTGCCAAAACCACTTTCTGATTACGAGGCACGCCGTAGTGGAGGACTCCGGAAATTTAGACCACCTGGCGTTCTTTAACGTGCACTTAAATCTAAGTACACGGGTGTTTTCGCATTTCGCCCCCATCGAAACTGGGCCGCCGTGACCGGGATTTGATCCCGCGACCTCGTGCTCAGCAGCCTAACACCATAGCCACTGAGCAACCACGGCGGGTGCGCCTGCATGTAAAAGAAGTTTCTGGAATATTATCGATGGTCCCATCCGCTGTCATTCCCCGCAACTTGTGTAATCTGATTGCATGTATGCGCGACGCGAATAGTGTAGAACTTTGTGGAAGACCCGCGGTTCCCAGCGGTTACTCTGGAACGTTCGACGACTGATCTATAAAAGCCGACGCGCTTGACCCGCTGATCAGATTTTCGACGATCGCCGACTGTGTTCGCCGCTGTCGCAGCTCTTTGAGTGTAGCCTGTTTTTGAGGGCACAAGTTCGCCCAATAAAACGCTTAACGACAAGCCACCTTAACAAGCCACCTTAACGACGTCGGACCTGTTCCGAAGCGGCTTCTTGCAAACATTTACAAGCGTCGTCCGAAAAGAGCGAGCCCAAGTTCTACTAGAAACCAGAGCGCAGCTCCCAAATGAGACGATCGCGATCTTCACGGAAGAAATGAACCGTCTGTTCCGCCACGCCGACCCGGATATGCTCGAGCAGAATAAAGTCCGCCTTCTCATGCGTGGTGTGAAGGAAGAAGTTTTTGGCGCAATGATACGAAGCCCACCAAAGACCATAGAAGAGTTTCTTCGCGAGGCCACCAGCATCGAGAAGACACTAGAAATGCGGAACCGGCAATTCAACCACCGCACGAACTCTACCAACTACACAGGAATTCAATCACTGGCCACCGACGATCTGCGCGAGACTATGAGAGTGGTCGTACGCGAAGAGCTGCAGAAGTCGTACCCTAAGTAGCAGCCTCATGTAGCCTAAATCGCCGAAATCGTCAAATATGAGCTTGAGCGATCCCTTGGAGTTCCTGAGGTGCAACCAGAATCACCGCAGCCCCAGCCGGAAGCGATGACCTACGCCGCCGTCGCTTGCCGCCAAGGCCCCCCTTCACGACCGCGCCAGGGACCTTTAACGTCACAATTCCGTCGTCTACCGGCGCCGCCGCCAGCACGCCCGCCCGTCGTCCAGCGCCGCTACGCGAGGAAGACGGATATTTGGCGGGCCCCCGACCACCTGCGAAGCTGGCCATGTGTACCGCCGATGCCCATACCGCGACTTGGGACTGAGAGGGTTCGCCGTCAACGCGCCGCGTCCACAGCTTGGGGAGCGCCCACGTGACTTCGCCGATTACCTAGCCGCCACTCAGTGGAACTCTCGACGACCGTCCCGTTCGCCGTCACCAGGCCACTAGCTGTCGCTGCAGTGCCGTCCATACACTGGCCCAGCCCGGGGCCGGTCAGCGAGCCCATATCCGAAAAACTAAACGCAGAAACCGATGGAGGTGCGGTTGCAATTCGTCGAACTGACGAAGATCTTCCGCCGCCGACGAAGACGCCGAATAAACTACCTCGACAACATAACGACGTGCCACCGTCCCGACGAAGTGAGGAAGCAAAGAATACGACGACGAAAGACGACCTGATGACGCCACATACCAACCACAGGTCAACGCGACGCAGCCGTGATCCGGCGCCAAGACCGAACTGTAATGCAAGACAAAGAACCACCGACCTCGACCTGCTTCTCGACGGCCACGCAGTCACCGCCTTAGTCGACACAGGGGCTGATTACTCCGTCATGAGTGGACAAATTGCCACCCAGTTGAAGAAAGTTAAGACTACGTGAGAAGGCTCTCAAATTCGGCCCGCTGGAGGACACCTCATAACGCCGACTGGAATGTGCACGGCGAGAATTACCATTCACGACCGGACTTACCCTGCCACCTTCCTTATCCTCCAACAGTGTTCACGAGACGTCATTCTCGGCATGGACTTCCTGAACCAACACGGCGCAATCATCGACCTGAAGTCGAAGTCAATAACGCTGTCGGAAGATCATGCGATACCGCTGGAGAGCCTTCCTAGTCACCGCGCCTTTAGTGTGCTCGAAGATCAAGTGAGCATCCCACCTCGCTCCAGCATTGTTATTTCGTTCGGCACCGAAACACCCGCTGACGTAGAAGGCGTCATCGAGGGCGACCAACATCAATTGCTCGACCGTGAAATTTGCGTCGCAATAGGGATCGCTCGACTCCACGGAGGAAACGCGGAAGTTATGCTAACCAACTTCAGCCAAGAGTTCAAGCACATCAACAAGGGCACGACAATCGCGTACATCGAGGAAATTGTGAAAACCAGCAATGCCTTTTTCCTCTCGGATTCTGCTGCATCTACCCCCATGAGCATAGTCCCCGAAGCAGGCTTCGACGTAAATCTAAGTCTTCCTATGAGTAAGTACCAACAGATGAGAAGTCTTCTCCAACGATACAACGACTGATTTTCGACGTCATCGAGGATTCGACAAGCACCAGTTGCAAAACATCGCATAATAATCGAAGAGTGCTCTCGACCACTCCGCCAGAACCCTTAGCGAGTTTCGACGCGAGAACGTGAAGCTATTAGGCATCAAGTCAACGAAATGCTGCGCGGGGACATCATCCAGAAGTCGAAAAGTCCGTGGGCATCTCCTGTAGCCCTGGTGACGAAAAAGGGCGGAACCCTGCGTTTCTGCGTCGATTGTCGTTGACTGAACAAGATCACGAAGAAGGACGTAAACCCCCTTCCACGGATAGACGACGCATTGGATCGGCTCTGCAACGCTAAACACTTCTCGCCGATGGACCTCAAGTCTGGCTACTGGCAAATAGAAGTCACGAAAGAGATCGTGAAAAGACAGCCTTCATCACGCTAGACGGCCTCTACGAGTTCAAGGTCATGCCATTCGTTCTGTGCTCGGCGCCTGCCACGTTTCAGTGCGTTATGGACACGGTGTTAGCTGGATTGAAGTGGCAGACTTGTCTTGTTTATTTGGATGATGTCGTTGTCTTCGCCGGAAATCTCGACGATCACATTAGGCGGCTTGCGACAGTAGTAGAGGCCATCAAGTCATCAGGGCTCATTTTGAAGCCGGAAAAGTGCCGCTTCGCTTACGCTGAGCTTCTGTTCCTAGGACACGTCATCAGTAAATCAGGAGTACGCCCCGACCCGCAAAAAACAGCTGCCATCGCAAAGTTCCCACAGCCCATCGACAAGAAGGCAGTGCGTAGATTTCTTGGCATGTGTGCCTACTACAGGCGCTTTGTCAAGGACTTTTCACGCATCGCTGAGCCACTAACGCATCTAACCAAATCTGAGGTCGAGTTCAAGTGGCAAACACCGCAGGCCGACGCAATTCAAGAACTAAAACGACGCATGCAGTCACCGCCGCTACTTGCAGATTTCGCCGATACCGAAATCCACATTGACGCCAGTAGCCTAGGCCTCGGTGCCGTCCTAGTCCAGAAGAAAAACGGACATGACCGGGTGATATTGTTACGGGCTTAAAAACAATCAGCCGTGTATTTACAGAACATTTACAATAGTTATATCAGCTGTCAAGATGGTAGACAGCGCGCGAAGCCCATAACATCGTATTCTTCCGACGATGATTAAAACATCTTCTTCGTCAACGTGTCACATAACCCCCGGCGGCTGAAGCACCGGTTCGGTGCTGGTTAGGAGGCGGGCGAGTGATACAACTTAAGACGTGCAACGTGGACCACGTTGGAGCGATCCTGAGCCACGGTTGGCTCAAGAGGGGCAATTTCGTATGTGACGTCAGTTACGTGACGTAAGACATGGTAAGGGCTGGAGTAGCGCGAAAGTAACTTCTCCGAGAGGCGAACGCGTCGCGACGGCGACCAAAGGAGAACCAGGGAGCCCGGTGTGTAATGGACATCACGATGACGGGCGTCATATGAGCGCCGCTGATTGTCCTGCGACTCCACAAGTCGACGTCGAGCAATATGGCTTGCTTTTTGTGCTTTGAGGATGGCTTCACGGGCGTACTCGGATGTGCAATTCAGACTAGCAGGCAGAGCGGTGTCGAAAAGTAAAGTAGGGTCACAGCCAAACAAGAGGAAGAATGGAGAGAAGCCTGTGGTACCATGGCGAGACGAATTATAGGCGAAAGTAACGAGAGGCGGCGCAACGTCCCAGTCGGGATGGTCATCGGAGACATACATGGACAGCATGTCAGTAAGGGTGCGGTTAAGGCGCTCGGTTAGACCGTTCCTTTGTGGATGGTAAGCAGTAGCAAGTTTGTGTTTAGTCGCGCAAGAGTGTAGAATGTCATTGACAACTTTAGAAAGAAAATAGCGGCCTCGGTCGGTGAGGAGCTGTCGAGGGGCGCCGTGGTGAAGGATGACGTTTTCTAGGAGGAAGTCGGCGACATCGGTTGTACAGCTTTTCGGAAGAGCCCCTGCGATTGCATATCGGGTGGCGTAGTCTGTTGCTACAGCAGTCCTCTTGTTTCCCGAAGGAGACGTAGGAAAAGGGCCTAAGAGATCAACACCTACAAGAAAGATTGGTTCTGATGGTACGTCAAGTGGTTGAAGGTGACCAGCAGGGAGTGTGGTCGGCTTTTTGCGTCGTTGAGAGAGATCACACGCAGCGACATAACGGCAGACGTCACGGTATCGACCAGGCCAAAAGAAGCGCCGACGAACGCCGTCATAAGTCCGTGACACGCCAAGGTGACCTGCAGTCTGTACATCATGAAGCTGGGCGAGAACAGTCTGACGCAGATGCTCAGGCACAACGATGAGTCGGGCTGGGCGGTCCGGGCGCATGTTGGAGCGGTACAATATACCATCTTGAAGTTCAAACATGTGAAGGGAAGGATCGGGCGTCTTTGAAGTGAGCCGTTGAATAAGGTGTTGCAAGGAGGGGTCCCGACATTGTTCGGCTCCTATGTCGCGAAAAGCAGCCAGAGAAAGAACGGTGACAGGTATGCCGGCCGCAGAAACGTCAGGAGGGTCGACAGGATGGCGCGACAAGCAGTCCGCATCTTGATGTAACCAGCCGGTCTTTTATACAACGGAATAGTTGTATTCTTGGAGGCGCAGAGCCCAGCAGCCAAGGCGCCCTGAAGGATCTTTGAGGGACGAAAGCCAACACAGAGCGTGGTGATCAGCAATGACGGTGAATTGGCGGCTGTACAAATACGAGCGGAATTTACCCACTGCCCAAACGAGAGCCAGACACTCGCGTTCGGTGATAGAATAATTGCTCTCTGCAGAGGAAACAAGGCGGCTAGCGTAGGCAACAACCCGTTCTCGGCCTTGTTGTTTCTGTGCCAAGATAGCTCTAATACCGTGGCCACTGGCATCGGTACGGACTTCTCTTGGAGCTGACGCATCAAAGTGAGCGAGAATGGGCGGGATGTAAGCAGCCCAATCAGCTCGGTGAAAGCACCAACTTGCTCAGGGCCCCAAATGAACGGCGCGTCTTTTTTGAGGAGCTGATTGAGAGGGCGCGCAACTTTCGCAAAATTTCGAACAAACCGACGGAAGTAGGAGCAAAGGCCTAAGAAGCTGCGTACATCCTTGGCACATGTTGGCATGGGAAAGTCTTTGACTGCCCGTTTTTTATCATGATCAGGGCGTACACCAGAAGAATCAACGAGATGCCCAAGCACAGAAATTTCACGACGACCGAAGTGGCACTTGGACGAATTTAGTTGTAGCCCTGCCTGACGGAAAACAGATAGGATCGTCGACAGGCGCCCGAGGTGTGTCGCAAAAGCCGGAGAAAAAACGATCACGTCGTCCAAGCAACAGAAGCAGATGGACCACTTGAAAGCGTATATGAAGGTGTCCATGATTCGTTCAAATGTGGCCGGGGCATTACATAAACCGAAAGGCATCATTTTGAACTGATACAGGCCATCGGGTGTAATAAAAGCTGTCTTCTCGCGGTCCATGTCATTGACGGCAATTCGCCAGTAGCCGGAGCGAAGTTCGATGGACGAAAAATGTTGTGCTCCATGCAGGCAATCCAGGGCATCGTCAATGCATGGTAGCGGATAGACGTCTTTCTTTGTTACCTTGTTGAGGTATCGATTATCGGCGCAAAATCGCCAACTGTTGTCCTTCGTTTTAACTAGTACAACAGGGGATGCCCATGGGCTGCAAGACGGTTCGATGATGTCTCGTGAAAGCATCTTGTCAACTTCGTGTTGGATGATATGTCGCTCAGTAGGCGAGCCGCGGTTGGGTCGCCGATGGATCGGGCTCGCATCACCGGTGTTTATTCGATGTTTTACAACAGATGTTTGTCCTAGAGGGCGTTTTCCACGGTCGCATATGTCCCAGTATGAGGCAAGGAGGCAACGTATTTCTGGAGCACGCTGGGGGGGAAGGTCGGGAGCAATTACTTTTGTTAGGGCATTCAAATCTGAAGGGACAGGGGGCGTAGCAAGAGTTGAACACGAGGAGCTGTCACAAGTTAAAGCCGAAATGTGGTAGGCTCTGGCTGGCGTTATTTGCGCCAGGGATATTCCGCGTGGGAGTACTTGTGTACAGAGTCCAAAGTTCACAAGCGGAAGGCAAGATGTGTTGTCCGAAATGGTAACGATGGTGTGAAGGAAAGCGACGTTATGCGAGAGCAGGACATCCGGATTAGGAGATACGATGTAGTCACCGTCTGGGACAGGTAGAATGGGGGAGACACCTATGTAGGTAACGGCACGGTAAGGGAGGCGAATATGCTCTGTGGAACATAGCCGTATTGGAGCACTATCGGGAGGGGCAATAGCAGCAGGTAGAGCGAGCGAGCGAGGGGACTGTGTCAAGGAGACGGTCGCCTGACAATTGTCGGGGCCATGGGTTGGGGTCGTGACAGGAGATGCGGCTTCTATTTCACGTCGGATGACATGTAGGATGTCATCAGAGCGATTGGGTGTGGGCGGACTGCGGAGGTCTTCGCAGGTGGACGTAGCAGCCGTGATCTGAAGGCGGGGAAATGGCTGGGCAATGCGGCGACTCTTGGCTTCAAACCGGCGGCATTCGGTAATGATGGCTTCCACACTGGAAGAATTCTGGAAGACAAGGAGATGGAAGGCATAATCTGCTATGCCGTTAATGACATGTGAAACCTTATCAGGTTCAGACATCTTCGGATCCACTTTGCGGCACAGAGCGAGCACGTCCTGAATGTAAGTGAGATGGGATTCTGTGCACGTCTGGACACGAGAAGCAAGATCTTTTTGGGCGGCGCGCTGACGTCCAACAGGCTTACCAAACAAATGTTTGAGTTTCTGTTTACAAATGTCCCAGCCGGTAAGTTCCTCCGCGTGAGTCTGAAACCAGACGCGTGCCGTGCCCACGAGGTAAAATATCAGATTCGCGAGCATGGTGGTCTGGTCCCAGTGGTTGCTGGCGCTCACGCGCTCATATAGTTGAAGCCAGTCTTCCACATCAGTGTCGTCGGTGCCAGAAAAGGTTCCTGGGTCGCGGGGTTGTGCTAGAATGACGGTAGACGTGGGTGCCGATGGGCCCGAAGCATCCTCGCCTTGAGCTGGCATTGTAGATGCAGCCAAGGAGCGCCCGCTGCGTAAATCCGTCTTTATAATCATCCCGCAACCTCCACCAAAAAATGTTACGGCGTTAAAAACAGTCAGACGTGTATTTCCAGAATATTTACAATAATTATATCAGCTGTCAAGATGGTAGACAACGCGCGAAGACCAGAACATCGTCTTCTTCCGACGATGACTAAAACATCATCTTCGTCAACGTTTCACAATATCTTATGCTAGCCGGTCGCTGTCAAAAGCGAAAGGCAATTATTCTACGGCTTCAAAGGAATGCCTCGCTATCATTTGGGCTACAGCGAAATTCCTCCCTTACCTATATGGCCGGCCATTCAAAGTCGTCAGCGACCATCACGCGTTGTGTTGGCTAGTTAATTTAAAGACCCCTTCAGGACGGCTGGCGAGGTGGAGCCTCAGACTGCAAGAATATGACGTCACGGTAATCTACAAGTCCGGACGAAAACACTCAGACGCCGACTGCCTATCACGCGCCACCATCTATCCCCCGCCGGAAGACGACGAGGATGACGACGCCTTCCTTGGAATAATAAGCGCAGAAAACTTCACTAAACAGCAATGAGCAGACCCGGAGCTAAAAGGCCTCGTCGATTATTCGGAAGGGCAATCCGACGCCTTCCCTAGGGCATTTAAGCGCGGGTTGTCTTCGTTCACGCTTGAAACGAACCTACTCGTGAAGAACTTCTCACCAGTTAGCGCCAACTACCATCTTGTTGTTCCGTCGGCACTGCGTCCAGAAGTACTGCACGCCCTACATGACGATCCAACCGCTGGGCACCTCGGTTTCTCCCGGACGCTATCGAGGATACAAGAAAGGTATTACTGGCCGCGCCTAACCGCCGATGTTGCCCCCTACGTCTGTCGCCCCCTACGTCAAGACATGTCGAGACTGTCAACGACGCAAGACACCACCGACAAGGCCAGCTGGATTACTACAGCCGATCAAGCCTCCTTACCGACCTTTTCAGCAGATCGGGATGGACTTGCTGGGGCCGTTCCCGACATCAACTTGCGGAAATAAGTGGATCGTCGTGTCTACGGACTATCTCACCCGCTTCGCTGAAACTAAAGCTCTACCGAAAGGTAGCGCAGCCGAAGTGGCGAAATTTTTCGTCGAGAACATCCTGCTGCGATATGGTGCTCCAGAAGTCCTCATCACCGACAGAGGAACTGCTTTCACAGCAGAGCTCACCCAAGCCATCCTGAAATACAGCCAGACAAGCCACAGGAGGACAACTGCCTACCACCCGCAGACGAGTGGTCTCACGGAGCGCCTGAACAAGACGCTCGCCGACATTCTAGCAATGTACGTCGACGTCGAACACAAGACCTGGGATGCCGTCCTGCCATACGTAACATTCGCTTAAAACACGGCGGTGCAAGAAACAACACAGATGACGCCGTTTAAGCTGGTTTACGCCAGGAACCCGACGACGACGCTCGACGCAATGCTGCCGCACCTCACTGACGACGAGAATCTTGACGTCGCGACCTATCTCCAGTGCGCCGAAGAAGCCCGACAGCTCGCACGCCTACGGATTAAGAACCAGCAGCGCACCGACAGCCGACACTACAACCTCCGACGACGCTTCGTCGAGTACCAGCCCGGTGACCGTGTTTGGGTGTGGACCCCTATACGCAGACGAGGACTGAGCGAAAAGCTTTTGCGACGCTGTTTCGGACCGTACAATATCATCCGACGTATTGGCGCACTGGACTATGAGGTCATGCCAGACGGCATTTCGCTATCGCAGCGGCGCCGCTCACGACCTGTGATAGTCCACGCTCTGCGACTCAAGCCGTACTACCAGCGTTAATGAACTTTTTGACTTCGCGTAACTGACCTTCGGACTTTGTCCTTTTCCGTTGTTTTGTTACTTTTCTTTAATAAGGGTCCTTTTGTGTTTCGCTCTCTTATATTTGTAGCATCGGGAGGATGCTTTTTAAGAGGGGCGGGGGGGGGGGGGGGGTCATGACACGTGTACTTTTTTGTGGAAGGCACGCGGGTCCCAGCGGTTACTCTGGAGCATTCGACGACTGATCTATCAAAGCCGACGCGCTTGATCCGCTGATCACATTTTCGACGATCGCCGACTGCGTTCGCCGTTGTCACCGTTCTTTGAGTGTAGCCTGTTTTTGAGGGCACAAGCTCGCCCAATAAAATGGTAGTTTCGTCTTTGTCAGTTTGGCTGCTTTCTTCCCTGTCACTACCATGTGACAATATTAAAAGAAGCACTATGGAGAAATTTTGAATAAAGAAGAAGAACGGAATCACTTGGACATTTAGGAATTTAATAAGGAAATCGTCTTGATTCGATTATAAACATTACAACAACTGTACGATAGTTCATTCAGTTCATACTTTCTAACTTCTTTATCCTCCTCTTCTATCTCACCCCTGCTTGCGCTGTTCTCCGACTTGTTTTCCTTTGGCGTGCTTGGATCATCAATAATAAAGACGTGTGCATTTGTCGGCATTCAGTTTCTTATTCGAACGACAAGCTTGCTTCTATAGATAGTGATTGTGCGGCATCTATCCCACGCGTTATCCATACGATATCCTCTTTCAATGTTTATGTAGTCTATTGTTTCCGTATGAACTTCAGTTACAGCGCTTATCCCCTTCTCTTTATGTTGACTTGTTTGTACGTGGTGCAAAACTGAACGCTTTGTCACTCGCACGCTTTTCTAGTCTTCCGCATACGTTTCGGGTTTAGGCGAGTGGTCGTTTTATTCGCCTCACCGAATCCCGCAGGTGGGCCACGGAGCCGTGCGGGTGTGCGCCACGGACGGCTTCTGGTACCCGAGCAGATGCCACGTGCAGCAGGAGGCCTGTCGCCGCCAGAAAGACATACGGCCCACGGACGGCCCCGAGTCGTGTGCGGGAGGCAAGAAGGGACCCAAGACGTGCGCCCAGAGCGCGTTCGGCTGCTGCTCGGACGGGGTGACGCCCGCGATGGGCGTCCACCAGGCCGGCTGCCCCAGTGAGTGCCGCGGAGACCGGGGCTCGCGGGAGTCCGCGTCGCGTGCTCCTTTATTGCGAAAGCAATACTGCTCGCACTTTCGGCCCATCGGTGGTCGTGGCGCCTCCTTTCACAGCTGCGCGTCGCGTGACCGTATGACGTCACGCCAGACCAAGAGACGGGGCCCCAGCTCACGGCATCGACGGTACAGGCGAAGCCTTGCGCGCCGCTGCTGCGGCGCTACCGAGAGAGGGCGCTCGCTGGTGTGACGTCACACTAGGAGGATAAATGGGGCTACAGCTCGACTCCTCGCAGTGGTCGGCGCACTGCCTTGCACTATGTGGGATAATGTATAGCCATAAGTTTAACAAAGGGCAACCATGTCCACACCATCAGCCGAACGAAGGCGCAGCCAAGGGTATTGCTTTCGCAGTCTTCCAGGTTTAACCAAGCTAAGCCTTCAGCCAATTTTTTTCTTCCTGACAAATGGTTCACAAATGCCCAGGAGCGGCGCGTATCATAAATAAAGTGGTAAATTGGGCCTACGGGACACCCTCTTAACAGCACGAAAACAAATTCTACGTGTTCTCTCACAGCTAAAAAAAAGTTGCCGTAAATGGCGCCAGCCATCACAGCAAGAAACCCTTGTAAAACTCGTCGTATTAGTTGATATTCAATTAAAGGGTGGCAATACAAAGAAAAAGAGGCACGTAGGAACATTTATTCGCAAAAAGTAACGACGAAAAAGCTACTGCGTTTCAATTTCATTAATCCGCCTCTGAATATGTATATAGGCTGGTATCGAAGGTTCTGCGCGTATTTTACGGACTGCTCATTTCCTACGTCAATGTATCTGCTTGCAGCCAGGCCAACTACTTAACAGAATATACGCCACTTCTAGAAAGCCATGACGCCTCGCGCTTGAATTCTTGTTGAAAAAAAAACATTTTTCCCAGCTTCTTCTTGCCCTGTGTACACCATGACGAGCATGGGAACCAAAAACAATTATTATTAATCTTTTTTGTTTCAGGCCCGTTTCCCTAAGTCGTCTCGTCTCCTAGTCACTTCATACACATGAAAAACGCCTGCTGCGCGATGCAATACTGCAAAATGTCCATACATAGGCGCGTTTCCCTAAGTCATCTCCTCGTTACTTCATACGCATGAAAAACGCCTGCTGCACGATGCAATGTTGCAAAATGTCCATACATAGGCGCGTTTCCCTACGTCGTCTCCTCGTCACTTCATACGCATGAAAAACGCCTGCTGCGCGATGCAATACTGCAAAATGTCCATACATAGGCGCGTTTCCCTAAGTCGTCTCCTCGTCACTTCATACGCATGAAAAACGCCTGCTGCACCATGCAATACTGCAAAATGTCCATACATAGGCGCGTTTCCCTAAGTCGTCTCCTCGTCACTTCATACGCATGAAAAACGCCTGCTGCGCGATGCAATACTGCAAAATGTCCATACGTAGGCGCGTTTCCCTAAGTCGTCTTCTCGTCACTTCATACGCTTGAAAAACGCCTGCTGCGCGATGCAATACTGCAAAATGTCCATACATAGGCGCGTGTCCCTAAGCCGTCTCCTCGTCACTTCATACGCATGAAAAACGCCTGCTGCACCATGCAATACTGCAAAATGTCCATACATAGGCGCGTTTCCCTAAGTCGTCTCCTCGTCACTTCATACGCATGAAAAACGCCTGCTGCGCGATGCAATACTGCAAAATGTCCATACGTAGGCGCGTTTCCCTAAGTCGTCTTCTCGTCACTTCATACGCATGAAAAACGCCTGCTGCGCGATGCAATACTGCAAAATGTCCATACATAGGCGCGTGTCCCTAAGCCGTCTCCTCGTCACTTCATACGCATGAAAAACGCCTGCTGCGCGATGCAATACTGCAAGATGTCCATACATAGGCGCGTTTCCCTTAGTCGTCTCCTCGTCAATTCATACGCATGAAAAACGCCTGCTGCGCGATGCAATACTGCAATATGCCCATACATAGGCGCGTTTCCCTAAGTCGTCTCCTCGTCACTTCATACGCATGAAAAACGCCTGCTGCGCGATGCAATACTGCAAAATGTCCATACATAGGCGCGTTTCCCTAAGCCGTCACCTCGTCACTTCATACGCATGAAAAACGCCTGCTGCACTATGCAATACTGCAAAATGTCCATACATAGGCGCGTTTCCCTAAGTCGTCTCCTCGTCACTTCATACGCATGAAAAACGCCTGCTGCGCGATGCAATACTGCAAAATGTTCATACATAGGCGCGTTTCCCTAAGTCGTCTCCTCGTCACTTCATACGCATGAAAAACGCCTGCTGCGCGATGCAATACTGCAAAATGTTCATACATAGGCGCGTTTCCCTAAGTCGTCTCCTCGTCACTTCATACGCATGAAAAACGCCTGCTGCACCATGCAATACTGCAAAATGTCCATACATAGGCGCGTTTCCCTAAGTCGTCTCCTCGTCACTTCATACGCATGAAAAACGCCTGCTGCGCGATGCAATACTGCAAAATGTCCATACATAGGCGCGTTTCCCTAAGCCGTCACCTCGTCACTTCATACGCATGAAAAACGCCTGCTGCGCGATGCAATACTGCAATATGTCCATACATAGGCGCGTTTCCCTAAGCCGTCTCCTCGTCACTTCATACGCATGAAAAACGCCTGCTGCGCGATGCAATACTGCAAGATGTCCATACATAGTTATGTCATTACGTGACGCGCGTTACTCGTTCCTCGGTATATCTTGTGTAAATTTAAACATTCGCTCGCAATAAATCAGGCTCCTCCGATTATTCATACGCAGTACAAAGGAGGCCACGCGCCATCGTATCATGTAAAAGAACACAGCATGGAACTGTCGGTCAACTACGCGAACAGCTGTAGAAAGCGAGCGGTACAACGTGCCCCCTTTATTTTGTTAATGGGAAAGCATTATGTGCCATATTACGTGTAGAACCGACAGATGGCACCAAAAATGGCCGACGGCGTTAAAAGTAAGAACACTTAAAAAATACTCGGATTGACGTTTGTCAGGCAGGTTTATAAAAACAAAGTCAGTTAATGGAACTCGAAAGGAAGTTTCGTACATTTCACTCTGGGTGGGAATCGAACGCGGGCCTCCAGGGTGCACGCTTCCCCGGCGCTACGGCCGTTGTGGTTGACCAGAGCTGCGCCTAGCGCGTGCGTCATTGCACACGCCATGTCACTGCTTCCCACGTGCCAGTTGCTCTTCGGATTTCATTGGCGCTGTGCCTAATATGTCTACTTTGGTGCATTTTCGACGCCAAATCATGCGTGTATCAAATGAGATGTGAGCCTTCGGATTTTATCAGTGCTGTGCCTGCTGGGATATTCTCCGAAGAGTCAACGAAGCGCCAGCTGTGACACGTGGACGCCCACGCAAGCACGGCTCACAAATGGAAGCGAGGCAACAGAAAAAAAAGAAACACTCGTCGCTCTGCCGCAAAATGGCCCAAATGTTTCCGGTCTGTGCGTAACGTATGCGCAAACACAAACACAGATTCAGCAGAAATACCATTAATGCATGTCTAAAACATAAATCGAAAGCGGTTCATCTAGGCGATTATAATGCTTGCGCATTCTAACACGTAAGGAGTCTTAAGTGTTTCTGCTGACTTTTCAAACATATTTTCTTGGTCTTTGAAATCTTACATGACAGGCGCGCGTTGACACGTGATTGACAGATGGCCGGGTCCCTGGCCTTGTGCACAGCACACCTTTATTCTCACTTCGACACGCTAACCCACCTTCGCTCGTGACCGCACCCACCCGCCTTACGCCCTCTCCCCTTTAGAAGAACCCCCCCAATATATGCGGTGGCTGGAAAGCATATGTCGCCTTGAAGAAGACAAGTCCACTTTCAAAACATTGGCCCTTGCTTTCACCTTGTTTTCCTTTTGTTCATCATTGTGAGTACCATGGTGTTTGAGCAAAGTTAATCAGAATATTTTAAGAAAGAACTTTTTTACCGATAGGGCGTGAGAATCACGTGATGGGTAACGCAGTATTTATTTATTTGGGCAAAACAAATACAAGGTTTGCCCCGTCGCTGGAAACAGAAGTACCAGTTTACTAATAAAATAAAATACAACTAATAAGACAGAAAACATCAAAGCTATCTACAGGAAAATTTTAAACGCATTAAAAAAGTATCAACTCTTTGCAAAATAGCAAGTAACTAAATAGATACGGTACTGCGAAAAATAAGAACATTCTGTTACTAAGAAATGTTACGCTTTCGGAATTTAACATTTATAACATCACTATTGACATCAAACAATTTAAAACTATAATATCATTCGTTACACATTGTGTCATCAGAAAATAGTATGTATTGTATTGCGTGTTTCAATTTTGAATAGTTCTAGAATTGATAGCCCCGTCAACAATTTTAGGGTACGTATTACATAAACACATCGTTTCATATTCCATCGGTTGCGTGCCATGTTTCGTCCCTAGTTTCTGTATTACTATTGGAGTGCGACGTAGGTTGCATCCTGTGTCTCTACTCAGGTAAAGATTTTAAAATAGTTCAGTCTTGTTGGAGATTGAAGATCTATATAAATAGCTGCATGCAGATCTTTGTTTTGTAAGAGTCTCTAATATTAGGAATGTTTTGGCGCATCGTTAATATAGAAGATCCTATGTATTGTTTTGACAAGTTCAGCAACCCAACAGCTCGCAGTTGCAGTACTGCCAATTTTTCTATATTTGTTTTATTACCGTTTCCCCCATACTAAGAGGCAATAGCTAAGGTGCGAGTGCACAAACGAAAAGTACAGTTGTCTGAGAAGCCTGACAAGCACAAAGCATCGGATCCATTGTGGCAAGCCAATAGACCGTGAAACCTTAGCGCGTACCTTATTAATGTGCTCTGTCCAGCTTAGGTTTTTAGTAGATGTAACGCCCAGAAACAAATGGCTTGAGACATGTTCAAGTTGAAATCCAGAATAAAAATCCTTCACGACGTAATCTATTTGCGTAATCTTGAAATAAAAAACTGTATACTTCGTATTTCTTTTTTCATTTAAGTCAAGTTTATTTAGATATAGCCATTCGCTAAGTTCTTGTAACCAATGAGTTGCGGTAACTTCTAGTTCGTTAAGGTCTACTCGAGAAAAAAAGACATTGGTGTCATCAGCGTACAGTATGTCTTCATCTGTGAGTTGAATGTTTCTTAGGTCATTTATGTAAATAAGAAATAATAATAACCCTAAACTGGAGCCTTGTGGTACCCCATGTTTAATTCTGCTCTTTTCAGAACTGTACCCTTCCAAGGAAGTATACTGAAATCTAGGGCCGTATAACGTAAAACTTTTCCAGTATATTTTTATTCCAATCTTCTGACCTCAAATCTGTGTAAACGCCGACACACGCATCGGGCGGTCACCCGCAGGGTTGTCTGAACAAACCAAACAAATGCTTCCCTCGTTCATAGGAGGTCACTTTTGTTTGCTTGAAAAACGAATAACATTGCCTGCACTAAGCGGCTTCTCTTATATAATTGGCTCACAACAGGCGAGTAGCACGCTCAAGTGGAGAGGGATTCGATGTGGCCGACCTGCACTGAATATTGATAACTGGATGAAGAGGGTGGTGCAGGAGTCTGCGATTGGTCCGCTTTCTTTCAACTTGCGGTGGCTCGTTGGCAATCGCGGCGGCATGGAACGGAAGCTTAAGAATGACGCTAAAAAGGATCATCAGCGAAGAGGAGTTGGCAGAACGAGGTCGTAAACGTGCCGAAAGTTCTCGAAGGCGTTACACAGCCACGCAAAATGTTTTATTACAGGCAAATAAACCAATGCTCTCTGGCAAGGGCGAGTAGCCAGTGCCGGAGCGATCGGCGGCAGCCATCTTTTATTCCTTTCGGAATGGGGCAGCCTGCGGCTATTCAGAAGAAAAATCAGTTTTGTTGGACATATTATTGCCTTTCTAATGCGTACGCGTCAATTTGACGCGGTAAGTTTTTGCAGTTTTGTGACGTCACGTGAGAAGCAGGTGAAGTAGGTGCAGCCCGAAAACTTTCGACCAATAGCCGATGGCTAATGGTAAAAAGGCGCCGAATCAGAAATAACAATTTTTGTTTTGTTCGGTAAAATGATGCATATTCAGTGTTTGCATGTCATATCACATGGGGACCTATCGCGGTTTTCGTGACGTCGCGTGACAGGCAGGTGAAGTGGGGTGGTCCAAAAAAGTTTTTGACCAATCGCGATGGGCGCATTGCATAAATGGAATAGAAAAGTTTGGAATAGTTTTACGTTAGAGCGCCCCTAGATTCAAGCTAGCTATGCATAAGTTCTAATGCCATGCCTCGAACACCATATGCTTGGAGTTTCATTAGTAATATTGTTACCGAATGACCAGAAAAGACAGAGGAAGAAGAAGATCGGAGACGCTGCCTGCAGTGTGTTGTTCGTGGTCACCCGTCTTGACTATTCTGACTCCTCCTCTGTATATATTGCAAATATAGTTTTTCTGTACTCGCAACATCCCCGTAATATATTGGTCAGAGGTGCAGTGTACCACCGCTGGAAACGGAGCTTTGCAGTGGACGTCGTATCACTGTCCGCATCATGAATGAGGGTGAGCACGCGGGATTAATGCCAACGTCACGGGAGGCCAGTTCCTGGCCAGTTAGCTGTCACTTTCGGCGTACCGAAAGTGACAGCTATGCCGCTGTCACTTTCGGTTGTCGTTCTGCAACCCAAGTATCCTGGAACTTCCTACGGGAGCGCTGGCGTTGACGTTGAAGAGTGGGTGGCCATGTACGAACGCGTGAGTGGAATCAATAGATGGGATCCTACGCTTATGCTAGCTAACTTGTTGTTCTACCTAACATGCACGGCAAATGTGTGGTGCCAAAACCACGAAGATCTAGTCAGCAGGTGCCAATGCAAAGAGAAACTAAGAGAGTTGTTTGGCAAACCAGCCGGCCGTAAAATTGCCGCAAAGCAGGAACTGGCCTTCCGTGCCCAATCCCCTACGGAGTCCTATGTCGCGCACAGGCAGGACGTGCTGGCACTTTGTCGTAAAGCCGATCGCGACATGACAGAAGCTGAGAAGTCGGGCACGTGCTTAAGGGCATTGCTGACGACACGTTTAATCTGCTCATGTGCAACAGCTGCCCTACAGTTGACACAATCATTAAAGAGTGCGGACAATTCGAGCAAGCCAAAAGCCGACGCGTCTTGCAACCATGCGCCAGACTTCCCAATACTGCCACAACGTCGACGTGTGGAGATCAACCCGCACAGCAGCATGCGTCGCCATCAGAGGACGTGGTGCGAATCCTTAGACGTGAACTGGATGCGATGGCGGCCGCAGCTTTCTGTTCGCGTAGCCCTGATGCTATCACATTTTCAGTCCCCCCTCGTACAAGCCATCGTTCGCCAGGAACTTGAAAAGATTGGTTAACAGTCTGTGTGTGCTGTCACCGATTACAGAGCCAACGAAAGCGCTTCTGCTAGTTTCGCTCCACTCCGACGCTTCTCTCCACGTTATGGCAACCCGACTGAGTGGAGAATTGCGGACGATCAGCCGATAAGTTTTACCGGTCGCCGCATTGGTCATGTCGCCCGATACTGTCGCTACTCGTGGCCCTCAACACTTTGCACGTCGACAAACCTGAGCCGTTTCGATGAAAATGTCGCAATGTTTCGCCCACCGCCGAGTCTAACAGCGCCGCCAGCTTTGCTCGTAACACCTGGAACAGCCGCTGATCATCGCTACGTGGACGCCAGCCTCGTTCACCGCAAACGCGTCGCCCATCTTACCGTTTGCCGCAGCCACGTCGCCT
Organism: Dermacentor andersoni; assembly: GCF_023375885.2. Taxonomy (NCBI): domain Eukaryota; kingdom Metazoa; phylum Arthropoda; class Arachnida; order Ixodida; family Ixodidae; genus Dermacentor; species Dermacentor andersoni. The sequence continues at coordinate 133,460,118 of NC_092822.1, read as the reverse complement.
TTCGTCCCCTGTGCCTTTTGGCCGCACCCTTTCGGAAAACTAGGAAATGCATCCCTCGGAGGCGGTCCTGCATTGGCGACTACTGCAGCTAATCCTCTGTCTGTGCCAAAAACGAGATGTGTATTTGACGTTAAAATAGACGGCGTACCTGTCCAAGCACTCGTCGACACTGGAGCCCAAGTGTATGTGAGGAGTGCTAGCGTACGTATGCCTTTAACGAAGGTCCTCACCCCAGCAGCTGCCCGAGTGCTTTTTGTGGCCGACGGCGGCTTGCTGGTCTTCTTCTAATGTGTACTGCACGTTTAATTATAGCCGGCGGCCATACTTCTGTTCTCTTTGCTGTGATCGACAACTGGCTTCCCAACGATATCCTTGGATTGGACTTTTTATCCACTCATTTTCCTCTCATCGATTGCGTGACTGGCATTCTTCAGTTAGAACTGCCTCAACTCGCCGATGATCCGAGTGCCGCCCCACCGCGCTTGTGCTCGCTTCAAGGTGTGCGTCTGTCACCCGACGCAGTTACGCCACTTTGACCGCCCAGCGACAGGTTCCTGGCGGTGAATATGTGCTTCACCCCATCATCGACGTGCTTTAGAAGCGGAACGTTGCTGTTTCGCATAGGTTAATCACGGTAACAAATAACGACATCGTTGTACCGCTTAATTTCAGCCTGTGCTTTCAAGTGCTTCCGACCAGCATGTTCTTGGCCAGCGTTTCTAGTGGTTGCGAATTTGACATTGAATCTGAATGCCGAGAGCGGCTCATTAGCGCCAATTGCAGCAGACAGCTCTCGCTCCTTAAGGGATGACTTCGCGAAAATGATTGCACCTGACCTCACCTGTGCACAGGCCACGGACATATGACTCCTGCTTGAATCGTACAGTAACATTTTTTTTTTATTTCTGCGACAGGCCTTTAGGCCAAACCTCTGTTGTTCACCACCGTTTAAACACTGGTGATACGAATCCTATTCGTCGGCATCCCTATCGTACATCGCATGCTGAAGTCGAGTCATCCAATTCGAAGTGGACAAAATGCTCCGCAAAGGGGTCATCGAGCCATCAGCCAGCCCTTGGGCTTCGCCTGTCGTCCTTGTGAAAAAGAAAGATGGTATCCAGACGTGGGCAGACCAGCAAACCCGTGATGCGGCGTTGAGGCGGGCCCGTGACGTTCCCCCGTGAGAAACCTGAGCCCGAGTCACGTTAAACATAGCCCGACGTACTAGAAAGTTGTATCCATCCATCCATCCATCCATCCATCCATCCATCCATCCATCCATCCCTCCCTCCATCCATCCATCCATCCATCCATCCATCCATCCATCCATCCATCCATCCATCCATCCGCAGATCCATCCATATCTGGCGTCTTTGCGTCGATTATTGCCACCTAAACAAGATCACGCGTAAAGACGTCTACCCACAACCACGCATTGATGACGCTTTGTTGTGCTTGTACGGAGCTGAATTCTTCTCGTCCATCGATCTTCGATCCGGATTTTGGCAGATTTCGATTGATGAAATAGTCCGCTAGAAGACGGCCTTCATTACACGTCATGGTTTATATCTGTTCAAAGTTATGCCGTTTGGCCTATGCAATGCTTCTCCGACATTTGAACGTATGATGGACTCTTCTGCGGGGCTACAAATGGACCACCTGTTTTTGTTACCTTGACGACGTTATTGTTTTTTTCTCCCACGTTCGGCAGCCACCTTACCCGACGCGCTGTCATTCTTTCGGTCTTCCGAAAAGCCGGCCTTCAGCTGAACTCCACCGAGTGTCAATTCTGGCGCCGTCAGATCATCCTGTTGGGACACCTCGTTGATGCATCCGGTGTCCAACCAGATTTGGAAAAAGCTCACGCCGTACGCAGTTTCCCTGTGCCACGTTCTACCACTGACGTGCGCTGCTTCGTCGGCCTGAGTTCAAAAACTTCGCCGTCGTTGCTCGGCCTTTGACAGATCTTCTAAAGAAGAACACGCCATTTTCATGGGGCTCAGAGCAGGCTCACGCGTTCGCCTCTCTCTTTCGGACCATTCTGACCATTCCTCCCATTCCTGCCCACTTTGAGCCGTCTGCACCGACCGAAGTCCACACTGACGCAAGCGGCTATGGCATTGGCGTTGTTCTCGCCCAACACCAGAATGGTACAGAGTGCGTTGTAGCCTACGCCAGCCGCCTGCTGTCACCTACCGAGAGAAATAACTTCATCATCGAGCGGGAGTGCTTGGCTTTAGTTTGGGGTATCGCCAAGTTCCGGCCATATTTGTACGGCCGCACGTTTTCGGTCCTGACTGACCACCACGCACTCTGTTGGCTGTCTTCCCTATGGGACCCGACTGGACGGCTTGGTCACTGAGCTTTGCGGCTCCAGAAATTTTAATTTAGTGTCCATTACAAGACTGCACGCTTCAACATGGACGGTGACTGCCTCTCGTGTTACCCCGTGGATCCTCCCGATCCTTTTGCGCATGATCCGGTGACCTGCGTGAGGACCTTTACTGACATGACCGACATGCGCGCTGAACAAGAACGCCAGTCATCCTTACAGTCCATCATCGTCGGAGTGCAATCTGGCAGCACCGACGACACATGCCGCATGTTCTTGCTGCATGACGGCATCCTCTACCGCCGCAATATCAATTCTGATGGTCCTGGGTTGCTGCTTGTCCTTCCTCGTCATCTGCGACCCGTCGTTCTCGAACAACTTCACGATGCACCGACGGCAAATATTTAGTATTCACTCTTTTCAGCAAACTGTCCTTTCTCAATATTTCTCAGCCTTCCGTTAACTGTGCTTTCTCAAATACAAGCTTAAACACTCCTCATGCTCTGTTAAACTACCGAATTCTACCAAAGCTGGAGCACACCGGTGTTATCTAGGATCCCTATAGTCAATATACCAAAGAAACTTGAAGGAATCCAAAGCGAGACTATCCAGTTTGTTTCCAACAAAGTTTTGACATTCGACTCTCCAACTGAACTAATGATGTGTAATAGTGTCCCTACGCTTGAATCGCATCGCAAAAAATTACGGCTCCACTTTCTTCCTCAGTTAAGAACAAGGTGGCACTCGACCCGACAATATAAGCCAACTAATTACGAGACTTACTCGCTAACATCAACAAAATTCTTTAACCCCCTATTTGCCTGAACCAACCTATTTGAATACTCTTTCTTTCCGTGCAACATTAATGAATGGCTTAACTTGTGTAGATGAAAGTTGTGTCAGCATTAGCGCTGCATCTTGCCGTATTAGCAGTGCTTTAATTCTTGTGATTTAACTTTGTATTTTATGCACGCTGCGTAGGCTTCGTGTCCGCCGCATAAATTAATTAGTTAATTAATTAAATAGGCGCAATTGCGAACTCTCTGAGTTGTCATTAGCAATGACTAATTACACCCAGCAAATGTAGCGCTTTAGATTACCGTCTTGTCTGAATATAGTCTACATTGTCCAAGATACGTTATTGTGCTGTTTTATTCATTTTCCTAGTTTGTGCAAACAGGAAAGAAATGTTTGTTACAGCGCATTTGCTGAATTATGCATTATACTATGTATCGCGCAACACATTAATTCTTTTCTTATATGCATAAAGTGCACGCGTAATTTGAATTCTTTTTTCCTTTCTGTTTAAATTGAATAATTAAATATGGCATCTTTTACTTGGTATATATGCAATGCTTCACTTGTGTTTATTCCATATATGTACATTATGTTTGTCGCTCACCTTATTGAGACTCAGACGACTCTATTTGAATATGTTCCTTTTTTTCGCCCGTACTATTCAAGAATAGAACGCACTACCATTATAATTTTTAAGCAGCACTTACTCAATTCATCTGATTAATTTTTTATCTGTTAATTTCGCAACAGAGATGACAGCATTTTGTTTTCTTCCTAATGGATGTATGATTATTCTTTGTAACTTTACCACTACTGCTTGGGCCTGTATGGGCCTGCAGTATATTGTAAATAAATAAAAAGATTAATAAAGATGTAACACGTCACCTTATGCTCCGTCACTGCCCGTTAAAAAGGGCTGCGAAGCACCTCAAGACATATAAGGGCCTTTTTTTTTCGCAGCATTTTTGTGTTGAACTAAAGTGAATTGAATTGAAATTGAAAAAAGAAATGCCTGCACCCAGGCATCTCTATTGCTTGACTATGAGTATGCATTGCTCTTTAATTGATACCACTTCCTTACTAATTCGCTATTTCCTTGTGCAATACTTAAGGCTTAGATTTGTCGCTGCGTTGGCACATATATTAGGAAGTCTCTGAAACTCTTTTGAACAGTGTCGTCCCGAAATAGCCTAAAGGCCTTTTGTTGCACGCTGTGCCAATTACGGATGTAGGATAAAAACACGGAAGACTCCGAGGCGCGCGTGTTCCAGGGAAGGAGACGCGGAGCCGACGGGGACCAACGATAGAGCAACTACCGTGAGCAGTAGTGTTTTTCGCAGTCGACTGGCTCTGCGGTTGGCAGATGAAATTTCCTACAGGCGATGCGTGGGTGCCGATTTAATATTGTCGCTGTGCACAGCGAAAGGATTATTGAAGTGAGTCCACTACAGCTATTTCTGTAGGAAAACCTGTCAAAATTGCTGAACAGGCTAAGTGTTGGAAGCGTCTATATTCAAAGAAACATTGCAAGGATTTCACCAAAAAGCACTCATATGTTTCTCACGGTAAAATGGCGTTGCGTTCATGCCGATGTGAGTATAGGCTGTGTGCATGTATTCGTAAAGCCAAGAACGTCTACTAATTTCCAAGTTTATCAATAATACTATGCATCAGCTTAATAGGTAGACCACGTGTTGGTGTTTTTCGTAAGAACAACGTTTTGAAGATATCAAGGAGGACTGAGACATATATATATATATCTCCAGCACAGTAGCTTTACCAGCGGCTATACGCACATTTCCAATGACATCGCGAGCGATTTTTCTCGCGTTTTCTTTGTTTCAACCGTTGTCCGAGCCTACGCGCACCGTACAGGCGTGTGCAACTGCAACCGGCTCGGCTCCCTGGCGGCCACGTGCGACGCGCTGAGCAGCCAGTGCGCCTGCAAGCCCGGCGTCGGTGGCCAGAGGTGCGACCGGTGCCTGGCCGGCTACTGGGGTCTGCACCGGATCGCCGACGGCGTCAACGGCTGCTCGCCCTGCCAGTGCTCGCCGCTCGGCTCAGTGCGCGACGACTGCGAACAGATGACCGGACGCTGCGTCTGCAAGCACGGCGTCCAGGTTAGTGGCGTCCATCTCGCTGCTAACAGCGTCAGCGATGGCTGCAAACGATGCAGAGAATGTCTTCAAGAAAGCGCGTCTATCGCCCGTACAGTTAGCCTGCTACTTGAGCACGTCTCGAGAAGAACACCGATACGGAGCTCGTGCGCAAATCGCTAGGTACGCTTTGTCTAGTAACCGTTTCAGTGTACTTCACCTTATTAGAATACCTTGCGTACAGCCTGCAGTAGAATAGCTTGGATTCATGGCGCATGTTAAGTGACGAAGTTGTTCTCACAAGTTTATTAGGCCGCACATTCTACGCGAAAAAGAGCTATTTGTGATTGTGTCGGGGGCTTCATGAAGCATAACACATCATTGTTTAGGTCCTGGTCTCTGGCTAATGACGTGCCAACGAATTTATTGAAGCGTTCGTAGCAAGCTAACTAAAAAAAAGTGCGTTGTGTATTTTTTCCTGTTGTTTTGTTTCCAGCCGCGTTTCAAGGCGACGAAGTTGTTTGCGGAAGCGCTGTATTCATAGTGTACCCTTTGTGATTATTCACTGCAAACCAGTTTAACACTTACTCATATCTCGCGGGAACTGCACATCAAACGTTCTACGTAGTATCATGTAGTACCGACAACAAAACGGGCCATTCTGTCCTCCTCTAGCATCGATGTTGTCAAACACGATTTGCCATCACCCGCTTCTCCGCACACATCCGGCCGCCGTTCTAAAGGTACGTCCACGCTAGCGACAAAAACTCGCGCGGCAAGATTCACGAAAAGAGGCAGCAACGCGCTGGAAACGCGCGAGTGGGTGCGAGACACATTTTTTTTCGCGGCAGCCGCAAGACGAGCACCAATAAGAAGCGAGCCGCGGTGTTGTGACGCTACCTGTCGCATAAGCAAAGAATCATAATCTATGGGCTCTGAGATTGAACAGTGACACGCGCGCCGTACAAACTCAGAGGCCATTTCCAGTCAAGGGGGTTGTTTTTGTCAAGCCGTCCCACACCACCACCGAGCCGTCGACGAAGTCGCCTCGCAATGGAGGCGTTCTTGGAATCCGTTCGCGGAGCGTGCGTCTATTTGTCGTACAAAAATCCCTCACGTGACCTGATCCTAGGTGCCTAGGGACAGCATCATTTAGGGATTTTTGAGAAGGCGCGATGCTGGCGTCGAGCGACGCCGTGGCGTGTTCGTCCTCGGCGTGATCGTTCTCTGGACCGCGCGTTGTTCAACATTGCTCATGTGATTGTTACGTGCGTTGCTTGTGTGTTGGTTGTAGGTTCTGTGTTATTGGCGGAAAGCCGTGAGTAGTGGTGGTGCGGCAGTGCGGCTTTGGCCTCGGTGAGCTCTGGCAGTACAGAATCTGCCTTGTGTGACCCGTGCTTTCTTGAGAACCCGGCGGTGGTGACAATTGAAATAATTAAGTGGCCTAGCGCCTTGGCAGCGAACCGCGATGTGGCGTCGCCGTGTCCGACTTTGCTTAGCGGACATCGAGGGATGTGCTGCTCGCTGCAAGTCATATAAATGCAACTGCGTCGACCGCCCACTGTTCAGCGCTGAATGTGTGTTTGGTGTGCTGTGCTTGAAACGAGTGGTGCAGCCGTGCAGAGGGGGTGGCGGAGTAGCAGAGTGGCTTAGGGGCTCCGTTTGCGAATTCACAGACATGTGCTCCCGTCTTGGTCTCATTAGCTGCTGTCGCGAGATTGTGGTGTGCTAGCTCCTTGCCTAGTATGAAGTGATGTGATAGCACAATTTTTATTAAGGGGACAAGATGTTGCCGAGATGGTCGCAGCACAGCGTTTTTTTTCTTCCAGGCACCTTTTCTACTTGACGCTTCCGTTGCAGTGTTTCGAGCCTCTTTGAACCAGCACGTAGTGTATATAAAAATTGGACACTGATTGGGAACATCACCTAAGTTCATGCCTATATATAGTAAAAAGATGTAGCACGACCAGACAAAATAAAAGAAGGGGGTGGGCTGCAGCAATACTAAGTGTTAAATGGTGCTTTATCCTCTCCCTAAGTTTTCTGTTTTTGTGCTTTTTATGGATCCTCCGCAGTAACCACGCGAGTGCCGAACTTGAGCTTATTGGTTTCAAGTCTCATGGTTGTTACTAACAGAACAGTGTGATAAACAAACAAGGGCTTCGAGGCATTCGTTCACCTTGCTTGCCTCATGGTGCTGCTTCATAAGCACCGTGAGCATCCAGGCCAACTAGGGAAGGAGCTTTGTTGCAATCGCTTCTTAACTGTATTGCCACCAAACCAGCAGTGCTCTCAATGACAGCTTTTGGACAGTAGAATGCTTGCACCCAGCAAAATAGTAAGGAAGCATTCAGGATGTGCAAAGTGGGCTTTTGAAGCTGGCAGCATTACT